>NC_142758.1:45390637-46051470 GCF_054948205.1 Urtica dioica subsp. dioica | reverse complement strand
CTAACTTATGGCACGAGGCTATGATTGAGGAGATGAACTCTATGGGAAAGAATCAAGTCTGGGATCTTGTCGAGTTGCCTGATGGTGTAAAAGCCATCGGATGCAAATGGGTCTTTAAAACAAAGAAAGACTCACAAGGCAACATCGAGAGACATAAAGCAAGACTTGTAGCCAAAGGGTTCACTCAAAGAGAAGGAATTGATTACACTGATACATTTTTGCCTGTATCAAAGAAAGATTCACTTCGCACAATTATGGCATTAGTAGCTCATTTTGACTTCGAGCTACATCAAATGGATGTGAAAACGGCCTTCCTTAACGGAGATCTAGAGGAAGAGGTTTACATGAAACAACCAGAAGGATTCTCCTCTAGTCACGGTGAGCATTTAGTCTGCAAGCTTAATAAATCCATTTACGGTTTAAAACAAGCCTCCCGCCAATGGTATTTAAAATTTCATGATGTTATAACTTCTTTCGGTTTCGAAGAGAATGTCATGGATCAATGTATATACCAGAAGGTCAGTGGGAGTAAGATATGTTTCCTTGTTTTATATGTGGATGATATTTTGTTAGCGACTAATGATAATGGAATGTTGTACGAGGTGAAACAATTTCTGTCTAAGAACTTTGATATGAAAGATATGGGTGAGGCATCTTATGTCATTGGCATTAAGATCCATAGGGAAAGATCACGAGGCATTTTGGGTTTGTCTCAAGAAACCTATATCAACAAAGTTCTAGAGAGATTTCGGATGAAAGATTGTTCGCCAAGTATAACACCTGTTGTGAAGGGTGACAAATTCAGTCTTGATCAATGTCCAAAGAATGATCTTGAGCGGGATCAAATGAAGAATATTCCATATGCTTCCGCTGTAGGAAGCCTTATGTATGCTCAGGTCTGTACCAGACCTGACATTGCATATGTTGTTGGAGTATTGGGTAGATATCAGAGTAACCCAGGTCTTGACCATTGGAAAACTGCAAAGAAGGTTATGAGATACCTTCAAGGAACAAAGGGTTACATGCTTATGTTCAGACGAACCAATGAATTGGAAATGGTTGGTTACTCTGATGCTGACTACGCAGGCTGCATAGATTCCAGAAGATCCACTTCAGGATATATGTTTATGCTAGCCGGCGGAGCTGTATCTTGGAGAAGCACGAAGCAGACGTTGGTCACTACTTCGACCATGGAGGCCGAGTTCGTATCTTGTTTTGAAGCTACATCACATGGTGTTTGGTTGAAGAGTTTTATATCTGGGCTTAGAGTTGTAGACTCTATTTCTAGGCCTATTAAGTTGTACTGTGACAACTCAGCTGCTGTCTTTATGGCTAAGAATAACAAAAGTGGAAGTCGAAGTAAGCATATCGACATCAAGTATCTAGCCATAAGAGAACGTGTTAAAGATGGAAAAGTGCTCATCTAACACATTAGCACTGAGTTGATGATTGCCGATCCTTTGACTAAAGGCATGCCACCAAAGAAATTTAAGGATCATGTGGAAAATATGGGACTTGGTTCCATAATGTAATTTTTCATAGTACGCTACATTTCCATTTATGAAACTCGTATTCAGTTTAATATTTCTCATATGGTTTGTGCACATTCATTATCATTATTGATTTGAGAAGTATTTTATTATGTTTGGACCTAGAATAAACATATGGTTTATTCATTATATTTTTTATGGGTAATTGTGAAAAGTAATATATATGATACATGGAAGATAATACTCATTTATAGAGGACTTATCGCCATGATCTATATATTAATTTTCTTGTGACATATATTGAATTTATAGACCAAGTGGGAGAATGTAAGATATACATTACGAATATAGAATATATGGATACTAATTACCATATATTGTATATGGAGTATATTAAGTAAATACGTTATGATATATCTCTCCATTTATGGTCTATCAAATCCCATAATTATAGCAACGAATCAATACACATTAAGCCTCTCATTTCCGTTTCTCTTTGATGGAAAGGAACCGGTTTATAAATTGAGAGAGAGTTGTTTTGGTCCCTAAGCCTTTTAATCTCATTCATAAACGCACACCATCTAGTTCGAGGTTATTTCGGTTTAGAAGAGCAAAACGACGTTCCTTGACGCCGGCGAAGCCATTCCGAGTCACCGATAAAGCTCCGACGATTTTCCGATAACAATGGCCGGAGGTAAATGCTTGATCCATTTAGCTTCCGCTTTAAGGTTCATGTTTCTAATCATATGTTTTTGGATTAGAGACTATATTATTCTTACAAAGCTGCCTTAAAAAAAAAAAAAAAAAGCAACAAAGTTCACCATTTTGAAAAAAAAAAAACAAAACAAAACAAAACTAGCAAAGTTCAAACTTGCAAACTTTTCAAAGAAAAAAACTCCACCCTCGGAATCCGATAGGGCGAGATCGATTTAAACATCGCCACAAACATCGGAGATTGTTCAAATGGCCACGAAGAGTATACAGAGAGGAAACGAATTGAGATCATTAATGAGATTGTTATTTAGCCAACGTTTGATAAATATTTGGTAAATAGTCGTGTGACAGACATCCACGTATATTTACATGTTTAAATTGACAAAAATAATCCACATTTTTATTTTAATGAAAGACAAATCAGGAATTCTATGTCATGTTTGTGGTTATTTACCAAATATTTATCAAACGTTGGCTATACAGCAGTCTCAAACGTTTAAGCTAGCTAATTAACTAAATTTTTGTTTATCTTAATATTAATAGATTATTTCAGGTATGCGGTTATAGTTACTTAGCCCTTTATTATAAAAAAATTTATATATTGAAATTTTTAAATTGATTTGAGGGCTCTTAATTAATTTGATTTATCGTATTATTTCGTTTCCGTTTCATTGGGAAATTTTTAACAAAAAATTGGCTACGTAAGCCACCTAAACTATATGAATTGTAAATTAGCCAACCTTTGGTAAATAATTTGTAAATAGCCAACTTGCATACGTGGCAGCCTATTAACTACCTAAAATATATGTTTGGTTGTGTTAAATAAGGCTTTTATTAATCTGTTAATAAGTTTACTTGGCTATTTACAAGAAATTAACCAAAGGTGGGCTATATCTCAATCAACTATATCCGTGTGGCTATATAACTTAATAACCCAATTTTTAAACTCACTTCTCTTCCTTTTCTGGTTGAATTAGGTTTGAATATGTATACTCTGATGTTGTTTTGTTTTGTTTTGTTTTTATACACGATCATTAACCTTCACAAACCAAATATGCAATGAACAACACTGAAAAACTGAAAATTGTGGGTAGCTTTCTTTCTCTAAAAATTATAATTGAAATCTTTAATTATATTTGAATGATATATATACTTGATAGGGGAAACATGTAGTCGGGCTTTTATAATTGCATTGCTATATTTGGAATTTGATTAGAATTATAATTAAGTTTGAGCTGGTCATATACACGAACGAATTCAAGTACTATAGTGCTCCCCGACGGTCAATTCTCTAATGTAGAGGAAAATATGTAAAAAAAAAGTTACTATAAGAGCAGCTCCAACGCGGGCTTTCATTCCTTGCTGACGTGGAGAGCTTTTGATTGCCCATAGCGTTGGGAGCAATCTTAACGTCATAATAATTTGAGCATCGGTGCCCCTCCCTGGCACCGATGCTCACCTCTTTTTAAAAAAAATAATAAATTATAAAATATTAATCCTCTATTAACACAACCAAACAAATGCATTTTTACAAATTATCAATATATTTATACTTGTAAAATTAATTTTATCTACCATTCAATAACAAATTTACCATACTTCTAATTTTTTTATACATTCCTCAATTTAAAAAAAATATTATTTATTAATTTATATGTAACAGCTACATTTATTTTTATCATGTTCTCAACAATATTACCATATTCTCAATTTTTTACACATTCTCAAATTTAGAAAATTGTTATTTATCAATTTACATGTAACAATTACATTTAATTATTCGATGGTGTCAACAATTTTACCGTATTCTCAATTTTAGAGGGATTCAATTTTATTTCCCACTGTAAATAAGCATCTTGATGTTCATTATCTTCAAGCCAAAATCAAAGTTTTCTCAAGTCTCTCTATTACCCTCTATATATGCATTCTCATATAAATATAAATAAATAAAATTTTGTAGAAAATAAAGAGGAAATATGGTGGACAACCTTTACAAAATTGTTTGTATGAGGGGGAGTGATTTTGTTGGAAGTTGTCAACTTAATGATGTGGGAGAAATATAATAAAATATTATTATTTTGGTGATATGTTAAAAGTGGACAACTCCTAAGATTGGAGATGCTCTAAAAAGAAGCTTATTGAACGATTCAGTGATGCATTTAGAGTGCCTGATGGGACACAAATGATACGGTTAATCCATATATACGGTTTTCAAAATTTTGATATATTAAGATGATCTTTGAAAATAGTTATCTCAGGATTGAAGATTATTACTATTTTTCAGCTTGAGATAGAGAAATGAAATTTTAAATACACCAATTATACGACTAGTTTTAATAAGAAAAAAAATCATTTAAATGTGTAAATAAAAAATTATAATGTATTACTTAAAAACATGTTTAATTACTTTTATGTCATGAAAAAAATCATATATTTAACTAAAGTGTTATATAATAATATGTTCTAGAGAACTAATATTTCAAACTATTGATTCATATTTAAATATATTTTCTAATTACAGCAACTTGTTAGCCCTCAGTGTTTATTCTCTATGTTACATTCTACACTTGGCAAGACAGCACCTAAATCCTCCTGATTTTCAACATCCCAATATAACATATGCTTTGGCCAAGACAATCTGGATGTTAAAATAAAAGTGATCTACCATCTTTAATTTATGTCATATGGGGCTAATCACCCTATGCTCCTATTTCAATGTGGGACATTTTAACTTCTAGTTTTTCGCCAAAAACAAATAAACATGTCGTTTGACTAATTATGTTTTTTTTTTGTCCAATACTACATAAAGAAATTAGGAAATAATTTTTTTTTTCTTATTGATAATTAATTCAAGATTATGACGTAATTTGCTTTTTAAATGCCATGATAGCGCCTTGTTTCTCAAAATGATTTTCAATCGCCGGCTACAGCCTACAGCAGATTGTCTCGCTATTTCTCATTAAAAAAAAAAAAAATCAATTCGTAGGAAAATACTTTGCGCCACATTTTAGCTAATCTTTTGTTTTCTACGTCCTTGGTTATGTTTTAGTCCTTTAGATAGATTACATATTAGTTAAGTTATCTATTTTCTGTTTTGGGTGTATTTTGTTTTAAGCTATCATTTTTTAGTTCATAGAATTCTGTGTAGTCTAAGATATGGTATCACCCCAAATATGTAGAATAGTCTAAATGAACTTCATCCGAACCATAAATATGTATTTGAGCTCCATTCAGATTCATTATTTTTATCTTCTATGGCATTGTGTTTCCGTGATAAAAGATTGTCTTGACTTATACTCTGCCCTCAATTATTTCCATGTTTTCAGGATTACTACGGAGAGATTCACAAAGCTCGCCATGGCAGACGCTTCTCAACCCGATGTGCTCGTTTCACTTGATGCCGGGGGCGAAAACAATGGGGACCAGGGAGGCAACGATGAAAT
Organism: Urtica dioica subsp. dioica; assembly: GCF_054948205.1. Lineage (NCBI taxonomy): Eukaryota > Viridiplantae > Streptophyta > Magnoliopsida > Rosales > Urticaceae > Urtica > Urtica dioica. The sequence continues at coordinate 46,045,823 of NC_142758.1, read as the reverse complement.
CGGAGAGCCGGGTCAACAGGACAATCAACAGGTTGACAAGGACGACCACGATGATGTCGAGGGCGATGACAGGGACGATGACGTTGACGAGGACCATGCCGTGCGAGAGCTATTTGTTTACAGCTTCTATGGAAAATTCAGGCGCCATCGACATCGGGTGCAAAAATGCCGCAGATATCACAAACCTCGCATCAATCGCTACTGCCTTCTCTGCGACGTAACTCACCCAAACATCGCTGCAAACATCGAACACCCTTGCAAATCTATTGGGATTTCTTCGTCGAAACCCCATTTGCCAGATAGAAAACGAATTTATAGTGGTTCACTTTCAATGCAAAAGCTACATCTATTTTGTTGATGCACAATCACTATAAACCCCAATAGGGAGGTGTTTACAATATACAAGTAGTGTTTCTTATTTTGGGATGATGAGTATGAAACCCCTTTTATATACTAAGGAGTTTACAAAAGTGACTATTCTTATTCGATGTGGGACTTTTTCCACTCCTATTATAATTAGGCTCTATCTCTCTAACAAGATCCACCCGCGCCAGACTCCAATACTTGAAGGAGAGGAAAGCTCATGGTTTGAAGTTAATCTCATCCAAATGGTGCTGGTATAAGTAGAGCTAATTCTTTAAAATCATTAAAAATATTCAGTTGTAAAGATTAGTTGATGACTAGAGAAAAGTGTCAATTGTTGACATTTATGTTAACAAATTATGTCGATTGTTGACATATACATATCAATATATCAATTGTTGACATTTATGTCAACAAATTATGTTAGTCGTTGACATTTCTGTCAACAAATCAACCAACTTTCGAGTGTTGTCATTTGTTGACAAACAAACTCAGATTAAAAAAAAAAAAACAGATTTCTTGACACAAACGAGACTCAAAGAAAAAAAATTAAAGAAAAAAAGAAGAAGGTAAAAAATGGATAAAAAAAATATTTCTATAATCTTTTTACTAGTATTTTTGTCCAAATTATAGTTTTAGTGAAAATTGAGAAAAATGCTATAAGATTGTAGTACTCGTGGCAATTTATCTATACTCAATGGACCCTAAGATAAAACTAATTTCCAAAATAAATAAATAAATAAAAAAGAAAATTGCCTATATTAATAGCAATTTTGATACTTTGAATCAAAATAAACCAAGTTATGTTTTTGGACACTTCTACTAGTAATTGTAGACATGAAAATATACACTTGTTCATTAACTGTAGACTTGTAAGTCTACAATTATTAATAAAAGTGTCCAATTAAAAATATAACTTGACTTATTTTGATCTAATGTATCAAAATTGTTACTAATCGAGACAATTTCCTGAATAAAAGGGATAAATTGAGTACAAAGAAAATACACGAATTGCCCCTCATATTTATTAGCTATTTTTTTTTTATTAGTGGATTTATAAATTAAATATGAAGTTCGGACTTGTGATATGATTTTGAATCAAATCGTAAAAATTAAAAATAAATTAGTAGTGTTTATGTGATTTTCCTATTCGTAACCTGGTTCGTTTTTGCTTCTTTTAAGAATGAGCCTTCGCACGTATCATCATAGAATATACATGACGTCTAATATTTGTTGTAGACTTGTGATTATCGTCCCATTCTCACCTTTCTACAATTCTAACGCTTAAAGAAGACTTCCAAGTATGATTTCAGACCCTTTTTTTTATTCTTCTTTTTCTTTCCCTTCTTTCTATTCATGTCAATAATGAATTATAAATGGTGTTATCAATAACAGATGATGTCTTAAGAACTGACATTAATAACCTCACTCACGCAGAATTTTATTTACTTTCTATAAACCGACTTTATTATTCAATTTCTTATTGTTGTTTTTCCATTGGTCATTTTCCGACTTGATAGTTAATGCATGTTTATAAGCCGAAACCGTTCCTCTGCCTCCAGAAAGCAAGTTCTTGATTAAAGTTCCAAACTTTTCAACTCGTTTCCCACTAGTTAGCTCAAAGGTCTTACATTTTACTCTTGCTTTATATATTTAGTTTACTAGTTTATTTATTATATTGCGTTAATGTGATCGAGACAATTATTAGCGATGGATTTTGTATGTAGTGAAGAATGCCTAACCACTGTTTGATATAATGCCCCAAAGAGCTGAACTTGAGTAACAAACGCAAATGAACTTCAATTTCGTATTCATCTGTGATACTTTACATGTATTGGATTAGTTAAGGCTTTAGAGTGAAATGGAAGAAATTATAATTTACTCTCTCTTTTTTTTCTTTCTTTTTTTTTTTTCCTGATAGGCAATGGAATTGTGAGAGAGTCATGTAACTAAAATGGAGGAGAGAGAAAGCTTCTCGGAGACATAGAGAAGAGGAACGTCATGTTCTGCGCCCACTCTTTGCGGATATTACGTCGCTGTCCCTGCTCGACCCTCGCCTCGAAGTCAACGACACTGACGCCCTCGAGGGCGTGCTCGACCTACGAAATATCGGTAGGCTTTTCGAGTCCCAGGCCTTTTCCCAGTTACTCTCCCAAGAAAGCCTCCGTTAAGGACTCGGATATTGTGTATCAAGTCACGACCACGCTGAAGCTGCGCCGCTCGGAGCCTCTGCACCGGACTCTGAGGCCGTTCCGACCAAACTTCGGCCCCGACCACCTCGTTTGGACTCTCATGAACCTCAAGAACGAGTACGACCTCGCTCTCGGCCTCTACGAATGGGCTCGGATCCGCAGAGAGCCCAGCCTCGAGGCTCGCTGCATCGTAGCCCAACTCGCCGCAGCGTCCAAGGATTTAGACACGGCTCGCTGGCTCATCGCCGAGTTTTGGAGCGGCCCCGAGATCGACCCGGGCCGGTCGTACGACCGATTCTCCGAGAAGCTGATATACACGTACAAGGACTGGGGTTCGGACCCCGCCGTGTTCGACGTCTTCTTCCGAGTCCTCGTCGATTCGGGCCATTTCGAAGAAGCCGACACGATCTTCAACAAGCTGTTGAACTACGGAATTCGTCTCTCGGTCGGTTCGTGCAACGCGCTCCTCGCTCGGGTCTTCGAAGAGAAAAGTAGAATCGGGGCTGGGATGAAGATTTTCAAGGAGTACCGAGAAGCTGGCGTTCGGTGGGACACCGAGTCTTATTCCATCGTTATGAACCTTCTGTGTCGGATCGGGAAAGTTAAAGAAGCTCACCATCTTCTCGTGACGATGGAGCTCCGAGGCCTCTCGCCGGATATTGAAACGTACAATGCCATCATCGGAGGATATTCCAGCCTCGACGAGCTCGAAAAAGTCTCAAAGCTCGTGGAAGAGCTGAGATCGAAAGGGCTCGACCCGAACGCGAGCACGTACGGAAGCCTCGTGTTCCTTCTATGCAAGGCCGGGAAACTCGCCGAGGCCGAGAAGGTTCTCAGAGAGATGACGAGCCGGGGAGTCGTGGCCGACCGCGGATTCTACACGAGTGCGATCTCGGGGCTCTGCAAGGCGGGGAGAGTCTCGGCCGCGCAGAAGGTGTTCGAGGAAATGCGGGCCCGGGGGATCGGGCCCGAGTACGGGGCCTACGCGAGCCTCGTGCGCGGGCTGTGCCGGCAGAGGCGGGTCCCGGAGGCCCACGGAGTCGCGGCGGAGATGAGGAGCGCGGGATTCAAGCCCGACGTGTACACGTTCACGGCGCTCGTGGACGGGCATTGCAAGCTCGGGGAGATGAAAGAGGCGTTCGAGCTCCACAACGAGATGGTGAGAGTCGGGATCGTGCCCAACGTCGTGACTTACACTGCCCTCGCCGACGGCCTTTGCAAACGCGGAGAGGTCGAGATCGCCAACGAGCTCCTCCAAGAAATGGCATCCAAGGTAAATGTGCTTGTTAACCGAAATTAACCGTTTTTTTTTTTTTTTTTGAAGTCACAGCCGGAGAAGTTTTAGTCGAATAGCAAAATTAGTAACTTTATTTTGGTAAATTTAACACGCAGAAAGTCGATTGAGATATTAATTAAGTAAGAATTAGTCTATTGACTACAAAATGCAGGGCAAGACTTAAAAACTAGTTGGGTTAACCGAAATTAACCAATTTTTTTTTAAGTATATCCGGAGAAGGTTTAGTAAAATAATATATGTAGTTTATTATGCTTATTTTTTTGTGAATTAACACGCAAAAAGTCTCAAGTGTGATATTTTTTAATGTTAATTAAATATTTGTGGTACTCTTAATCTTAACAAGAAACAGATAGCTGAAGGCATCATTTTACTAAAATTCAAGAGACGGATGATATAGCTGAATAGCCGATTGAAATCAATAGATTTGCAAAATAGCCAAGGTTAGTATAAAACTAGTTGCATAGCGCCAGGTTTCGATACATTTTGTGATTATGTGACTTAAAGTATTTTGAGAATTGTAAACTGCTTATATACATCGTCAAAAAAAAATTATGACTCAAAAATATTTTTGACAACGCACAGGTCATTTTGCTAATCAATTAGTTTCAAACCTATTTTGTAGATTTATTTATTTAATAACCGAAGTTTGTTTCTTCATTTTTACTCGAAGGGTCTCGAACTCAACGTGATCACCTACAACACGATGATCAACGGGCTGTGCAAGACGGGTCTCGTGGCCGAGGCGAGGAACATGATGGAGGAGATGAAACTGGCGGGCCCGCCCCCGAACGTCTTCACCTACAACACCCTCATCGACGCCTACGCCAGGCTCGGCGACTTTCCCGGGGCCCACGCGCTGCTCCGCGAGATGTCGGGCCGCAAAATCGAGCCAAACTCCGTGACGTTCGACGCGCTCATGAACGGGCTATGCCACGCGGGATCGCTCAGAGAAGGCTCCGAGCTCCTCCGCTGGATGCGCGAGAAAGGGATCGAGCCGGGCCCCGCGTGCTGCAACGCGCTGATGTGGCGCTACGTCGCGAACGGCGAGGTGGGTCCCGCGGAAGAGGTCTTTCGGGAAATGGCGGTTCGGGACGGGGACGCGTACAACGCCTTGGTGAAGGGTCATTGTGCGGCGGGGAATTCGAGGGAGGTCGATTTTTTGATCGGAGAGATGGGTTTGAAAGGGTTTGAGCTCGACGAGGGGTCGTATAGTGCGGTGATCAAGTTTTTTTGTGAGACGAAGAGGTTCGAGGAGGCGAGGGAAACGTTCGCGGAGATGAGACGGAGAGGGTTCGTGGCGGAGAGAGAGATATACGACGTGTTCGTCGACGCGAGCTACGGAGAAGAGAATGTCGATGCCACGCTCGAGCTTTGCGACGAAGTGATCGAGAATTGTCTCGTGAATCCGAAGAAGAGAGTGTCCAATAGATGAGATAGGTACACTGTTTTTTTTTTTTTTCATATATATAGTTTCAATTTTTTTTCATTTACACTGAAAAGATTAAAATTAGCAGAAATTGTTTTATGGCAAAGAGAGTTATGGGAGGGACTACAACCGGGAACAACTCGCACAAGAGTTCACACCATGGATATGGAAATTTCTACCCCAAATGGATATATATCTAGTGCACTTTGTAAATCAAAAGGGGGGAAAAAAACAAGCTCATAATTTTAATTGATATTTTTTTACGGGTGCTTCATAGGAGTAACAATTTTTTTAATTGTTGCGTATACCAAATAAAAGAATTATAACAACTTATAATCGTCTGATAAAAAAATAACAATAAAAATAAATGACATAGTAGCTACTTCCTACTTGTACTAGTCGTTTTTCCTTTAAATAAAAATTATTGTCGTTTTGATATAAAATATTTTCCGTTGCCGGGACTTGAACCCGGGTCTCTCGGGTGAGAGCCGAGTATCCTAACCAACTAGACTACAACGGATTTGTTGATATCTTTTATTCGTTTACTAATTTAAATTTTTTAGGAAAAAATAAAATAAGATCAATTAAACTAATATTTGTTGGTCACATATTGGCTTATATCCAATGAAGCTGAAGGCATGGGAATCTCAAAAAGTTTAGCACAATCGAAATAAAATTGCTCGAGGAATTGTGTGATGACTTTGATCACATTAAAATTCGCACGTCATTTCCAAGCTTAACCTAAAATAATTTAAATGAATGAACAAAACTTGGAAAATGAAATGTATCATAATCTATTCTATAGGTGATTGCAATTTAAATCACTTTATTTTTTGTTACATAAAATGGACATCGTAAGCAAACTTGGGGGTAAATTAAAATAGACATGATTTACATTAAAAAAAAAAATTAAGTCAAGCACACTATTAGTTGATATCAAAACCTAAATGACTTAGACTCGAGTCCGTGATGTTGTTTTCTATTTCTGAGCTGAGCAATATAATTTGACTTGAGTCCGTAAATTTTGTTTTCTTTGTTTATGTTTATATTTTTATGTTCAGACTCGAGTCCGTAGAATTTCGGAAGATGATAATGGCTAGGTGGTTGCGTGTTTGTATGTTCTCATAAACGGTAATTGTTTGTGTGTTTTTTCATAGAGAAAATATTTTTTAAATTAAGATTTTGGACATTAGATGCAGTATTATGCTCTTACGTAGAAAAATGTTTTCCTCTTTCACATCAAATATCCACAGCTGTTTTGTTTAAATTTTTGGATGAAAATCAAAATATATAACACAAATAATTTGAAATTGAACGATGAACGCGAATGTGAAAAAACAAAAATTTAGGATTCTTTAAATCCCGGTCAAACTTATAACATCAAATTTAGTCATTTTTTTAATCAAAACTTTTTTGAAATCATATGTTTTTTTATCTAATGTCTAACATCAAATTCTTCACATAACTTCATTTATACAATATGAACAAGAGTATAGTTATCTCAAGACTCATTTGCACAAATACAAGTGTAACATACATGTGTTTAGTTCAAAGTTCAAACAATATAAACAGGGCGATACGAAAAAAAACAAAAACAAAAACAAAATCCAAATTGACACCTACTAAGTTTATAAAACATAATTAAACCAAATATTTGTGGAAATTGCAAAGAGAAGAAGAAGAGGAATTTGGGAGAGGGAGAGAGCAAAAAAGAGGCTAGGATTTCATAATACAAAGTAATCATGAAAAGATACAAGAGAGAAAATAAATTGACAAATACAAATAAAAAATTAGGACGAAAATACCCATAATATAAATAATTGTTCTAACGAATAATTATTCGTTAACAAGCTTTGATCTCTCAAGATGCATATAGACACCAAATTATCAAGCTTTATTTATAATATTACGTCGATGCCGCCAAAAGTTCTAACTCTTTCGTATCCAACCGAACTTTCAACGCATAAGCACGCCGGTTGGGGATTTCAATTTAACTTGATGTTGATTAGATCTACAATCTCATTGGAATGATCCTTAGTTACCCTAGCCATGACGATCACACCCATCATGACATCTATAACGTCAAGAACTATGACGCTTATCTCGTTCATCTCCAATTTAAAGACGTCTCACCTAAAAAGAGAAAGTCACAAGTCTCAACTCAATTAAAAAGTGAGAACTGTTGGAGAATTCTTCGAAATTGAAGACGTCGAGGCTTGAATCAAGCATAAGAACACTTTCCTTATAGTATTTCGAGTACCCCAAAGTGTCTTAAGGTTCTGTACAAGAATACCGCAGGATACGACAAGCCTAATTCGGACTGCACCAAGACAGCCGCAGACAGTGCCAAAGTGCGCCTACAAAGCGTCACTAACGCCTGAGCCGGAGCGACACAGGCGAGGGCGGGTGTGAACGTGAAATGAAGCATAGATCCGCCACCTCACCTCCACGTGACACACTCTCCCCTCATCCACTTGTTTACTCATGGTAATTGAGTACAACATATATAAGGTGCTCTTCACCTTAGTGTTTGTTCCATGTGAGACTCTTTCCCACACACAAACACACTCTATCAGTCAACAACACACTATTTCGTCTTTTAGTGAACAAATTAAATTAAGCTTTAAATAATAAAAACACCTAATTATTTAGCTCAATTTCCAACAACAAAATTATGTGATTATATATCAAGATGTCTTTGCATCTTACAATGCTAAAGCTTTCATTTTTAGTACAGTAGTTAATGAAAGACGTGTTGATCAATACAAAATCAAGACATTTAATGGGGTGTAATTGTAATGAACTTGCGATAACACAAGTAGCACCAGTGGTCTAGTGGTAGAATAGTACCCTGCCACGGTACAGACCCGGGTTCGATTCCCGGCTGGTGCAATTGTAACTTTTGAAATAGTTTCTTTTTGTTTGACCTCATCGAAGCCTTAGATAGCGAAAAAGGACCGGCAATCAGCTTAAATTTTGGGTCGCTAAAGAACGTGCCCCATTAAATATGGCACTTAAATAAAGATGTATTATATATATGTGAATTAATCTTAGAATACCCTCTGAATTTTATATCATATATACGCTATAAAGAATAATCAATGTGAACACATTAAATATGCAAATGGGCCCAGGTCTGAAAATGCCAAATGGTCTACGTATGATGCTATGTATGAACAATAATTTAGGCACAGCGTGGGACTAAAATTGTTTGTCGACCTGTTTTGCAGATGAACTTTCAACAACTACAGATCACACCATCAATATTTCGAGTTTTTATTTTAAAAAAAATCGTATATCCGTATCTGTTCTTTTAAAACAATTTCACCTACTTACCTTTTTTTTTTTCCTTCTTCCTTTATGAGTTTACTATATAGAATAAGCAACTTACAGCTTTGAATTGCATTTTAAAAGTATTTTGGTGTTACAAACACTTGATCATTTTTCTCCAAAGTCTAGTCTTCGAGAGTTTTAATTTATCATTTGAACTCTAAGGGTTTACAAAAAGAACCATCGAGTTGTTTGATATTTAGGGTGATCTGTTTTTCATTTGTCAGAAGTTCTCACACGATCACGATGTGCGTTTATCGAATTTTAGTCTTGAATCATTGTGATCACAATGTATGATGTTTGTACTTTTGAATGACATACATTTTTTCTCATAGAAAAGCCTAGTGCTATTAGAGCATCTCCAACTCACTCTATTATAGAATGAAAAGTGACAATATATGGAGTTGTATTTGCTCTAATTCAACATTATTTCTCACTCTATTATGGAGTGGAAGAATATGAAGTTTCACTATTCCTTCAACTCCATTTTGGAGTGCGGTTTTAATAGTATAATAATACTAATTTATTTAAGTACAAATCAACCACAATACTAATTATAATTATATATTTTGTGTGTAATTGTATTAATTTGTCACAAAATTACATATATAACTATTTTAATTTATTCTAATTTAATATTAATAACTAATCTTGATATGTGATATAAAAAATAATTACATTCATTGCAACAAACTATAAAATAAATAACATGACATCACGTATAGATAAAAAAAATAATTGTATTTTTTGTATGATATTACTTATTAAATTTGGAAACAAATAACTACATGTTATAATGTTATATATAATGTGTGTTTATTTTATTTTTTAAATATAACATTATTGGATGCAAAGTATACAAGTTAAATAAATATGGATTGTAGTGTAATAAATAGAAAGATGTTTAAATTATTAAAACTATAAAGTTATGAAGAATTTGTTTTGTGTGTGTGTGTGTGTGTGTTAAAAATGGAAGATTGAGTTGGAGATGAAACACTGTTTGATATGATAGAAAATGCATTTTGGAGTTTTTGGGTTGGAGATGATCTTATAAAAAATAAATTACATTTTAAACAAATACGTTTATAGGGTTTTGTACGGGAATAGAAAGTGTCTGAAAATGTTATTTGGCGACCTTCAATTAAAATTATAATTCAATTATTTGAATATTAAATACATAGTTCGACTCATGTCTACTTCTCTCATAGCATGACGCATGCGCTTTGTTCTAATTTTGACTATGTTTTAATTTTTAAATGGTTACGCTAAAATAATTACTCCAAATTTTGGTTTTGAAGTTTCTTTCCTTTTGGTTAAGATCGAGTAGATGTTATTGTGTCAATAAATATGATTTTATTTGTAGTTATTATTTATTTGTCCACTGAACAAGTCGCATTTTGGTTCTCTAGCACGTTCATGATCTCTTCACATTCATAACCTTATTTATGTGTCTCAAGACCTCTTCATGTTCGTCATGTACTAGATATCGCGGAGTGGTCTATGCTAGAGTTATTTTCCGTAGAAGCGTATTAATCAATTAGGAATCTAACATTAAAAAGATATGTATCAAGTACTTCTATGTCAAAGTACCTCTTATGGCCAAAGTACTTCTGTGTCACAAGTTTGTGCATTTTCATACGTTGGGTCAAACTTGATGTATCTCATTTAGGAATCTTGCATCAGATGGGTGGTTGAAAATAATCCCTTGTATAATGAATTCATTTACTAAATCATCTTCGGAATAATACCTTGGTTAAAAAAATATTAACAATTAGTATATCACCTTCGGAAAACTATCATTAATAAATTAACCAAACCTATTCAATACAGTTGCTAAAGATATAAGTTCGCACATGCTACATAGCTGGAATATCCAAATTAATACAAGAAAATTATTAAGATGCGTGATTGAAAAAAACAAAGTGGAACCAATTTATGTAATTGATGCTCTTATATCACGGCAAATATTTCACTCATTTTCTTTTTGTCTCACACAAATCTAGGAAAGTGGCAACGTAATGAACCATTGAAAGAAACACGGACACCCTTTCCGTCATCAGTGACGAATTTATAGTCTTTACACAAACATTTATGGATATTTGACAAAAAATAATAAACCTCTAAAAATAAACAATAAAACATACAAGGAATAATAATTTGCTCTCTCTATCTATAAATATATTGCAGCCCTAATCCTCTCTCTTACAATCACACAATCACCGACACACACAAAACAAAAACAAAGAAAGAAAGAAATAAAGAGTCTTATCATATAATCATGGCGACGAAGGAAGATCTGACGCTGATCGGAGCTTGGCCGAGCCCTTTCGTCCTGAGGGCTCGGATCGCGCTGAACATCAAGAACCAGGAATACCATTTCCACGAAGAGAGCTTCGGGACCAAGAGCGATCTTCTTCTGAAATCGAACCCGGTTCACAAGAAAATCCCGGTTCTGATCCACAACGGAAAGCCCATCTGCGAGTCTCTCGTCATCGTCCAATACGTCGACGACGCGTGGCCTTCCTCTGGCCACGCAATCCTTCCCCCAGACGCTTACGATCGCGCCATCCAGCGATTTTGGTCCGCTTACGTCGACGACAAGGTTAGTTTTAATTTAATTTAATTTAATTTTTTTTCTTTATTAATGAAGTACTTTAAGACAAAATTTAATGATCTAATATTCTCTGTTACGATCAGTTTGGTATAATTATTTATTAAGTTTTATGTATTTCCCCTAGACGAATTAGAATATGGAATGCTCATCGAAAAGAAGCAGAAGGTTAAAAAAAAAAAAAAAAAAGGGGGTTAGTGGATAAAAGTACAAAAACTTTAAATGTCCATACCTAATCAGCCCAAAATCAGATGCTTCATCAATAGTGTCAAACTAAGAAGCTTTTGGTCAGTTCATATTTTTTGTTTATTATTAATTTTGGGATGAAAATGAATACGACATTATAAATATATAATCTATGGGTTTCAGATCTAATTTTATACGTCCACAATCGACAAAAGTAACGACTTAGGATAGACTCGGACCAATTGGAATAGCATGTGGTTTCTAGAGCTGGCACGAAAATTCGCCCCAATTATTTATTTATTTATTTATTTTTTTAATTACTCCCAGATAACAGAAAAAAAATGTGAAATGTTCTTTTAAAAAAATGTCATAATCGACAAACTACCAACGTCCATGTAAAATTGGATCATCACTACTAGTCAGTCAAACAAAGACAGGTCTTGGTAAAATATGTTCAATCATAGAATTTTAGACTCTTGAATTTGTTGTAAAAAATGTATTATATTCAATGTAACAAACAAGAAATGAAAATGAAAATTGCAGTGGTTCCCAAACATGAGGAACATAGTATCAGCCCCAGATGAGGAGGGAAAGAAAGCAGCGTTAGAGCAAGTGATCTCTGGGCTGGGCCTCTTAGAGGAAGCCTTTCCGGAAGGAAAGCCCTTCTTCGGAGGAGACCACATTGGGCTTTTGGACATTGCGTTGGGGAGCGTTTTGGGGTGGATCAAGGTCACCGAGCTTTCGATTGGCTTCAAGCTCATCGACCCGGCGAAGATGCCCAAGTTGGCCCAATGGGCCGACAACTTCTGCGCCGACCCGGCCGTGGCCTCGGTTATGCCCGAGACCGGGAAGCTCGCCGAGTTCGCCAAGTTTCTTTTTGCCAAGCTCAAGGAATCTCACCCATCATCCAAGTGAGTGAGAGAGGCTTGCAATGTGTGTTTGTGTGTGTTGTTTTGAGGGAATAAATGAGGTTTATGAACTCTATATAAAAAAAAAAAATGGTATTTGTAATTGATTTTTTTGTTTTTGTTTTTGCGTGACATAGTTAAATAGTCAATTTAAAGTTATGAATTTGCAAAATAGTCGAGATTTGTCTTAATTTAGTTAAATGCCAAAACGTGCATCAATCTGATTTCAAAACTTTTTTTGACCTCAAGAGTAATTTCTTTTAAAGTGATAAATTGTTTATGATAATTGTAAAAAAAATTTGAAAACGTAAATTTTGCTACTTCGCTGAGAAGTTAAAACTTTGGCTATTTTGTTAATCAATAAGTTTTAAATAACTATTTTGTACAATTTGTTTTTGTGTAATACAAAATGCATGAGCACGTTCCAACAAATCCGATGAATTTGGTCAAAATTTCAAATTTCCGGTGTAGTGTAGCAGCCGATATTGATGTGGATAGCCAGAAAGATGATGTTATTTTAAAGAAGGGGAAATGGCGGTAAAAATACTTAATATTTAGATAAAACACTATTTATATATTCATTTTTTTCTTTGGCAAAAATATCACATGTTACTATTTCGTAGCGTCGTAACTACTTGCACCGTTAAGTTCAAACATATATTTTAACGGTTGAAGTATTTATGCTTAACTAAATTAGTAATATGAAGTATTTTTGCCAAAAAAAAAAAAAGAACGAGTATATAAATATCGGTTAGAGCAAACTTTAAGTATTTTTACCGACATTTCCTCTTTAAAGAATGATATTGATGTTTATGGGCGCTTAATTGGTGATTCCGTTAATGTGATATTTTTCGTAAAATCGAAATGATGTCGAGTATAAGTGTAGAGTTCGGCCACTTCAAAACGAATGTCATTGGGCCACAAACCCAATAGTGAAAGCAGCCCATACGGCTCAATATATATATATATATATATATATATATATATATATATATATATATATATATATATATATATAGAACGACAATATTATTGTCGTTTATCATTCATAATTACATATGGGTCGATCTGAGAACATCGTGTTGGGCCTGGCCCATTAATTTAAATAATTTTTTAAACTTGTACTAATCTATTTTTTATAATTTTTTTACGTGCATGTTAAAAAAAACATTGAGGGCCTTAAGCCCCCCATGCTTTAAGTAGCTCCATCAGTGGAAGTAGAAACCTAGTATTCCAAAAATTGGAGCAATTATTGTCAGCTTTTCCAGTAAAACAAAAAAAATTACGTGAAAAAAAAAAAAAAAATCCGGCCATCTTCTTCAATCACCACCGAGCTTCACTATCGCCGCCAAATAATTTTCATTTTTTCAAAATGTGTACCAAATAGTTTTCATTTTTTTTTTTCATTTTTTCAAAAACAAAAATGAAAACTGTACCAAATAGTTTTTTTTTTCAGTTTTTTCAATTTCTCAAAAACAAAAATGAAAACTGTACCAAACAGTTTTTTAAAAACAACTGCAAAACAATTTTTCAATATAACTACAAAAATTAGAAAATAGAAAACAAAATTTTTTTTTAGTTAACTACCAAACATAAGTTCGCACATGCTACATAGCTGGAATATCCAAATTAATACAAGAAAATTATTAAGATGCGTGATTGAAAAAAACAAAGTTGAACCAATTTATGTAATTGATGCTCTTATATCACGGCTAATATTTCACTCATTTTCTTTTTGTCTCACACAAATCTAGCATGGCAACGTAATGAACCATTGAAGAAACACGGACACCCTTTCCGTCATCAGTGTCTTTACACAAATATTTATGGATATTTGACAAAAAATAATAAACCTCTAAAAATAAACAATAAAACAAACAAGGAATAATAATTTGCTCTCTCTATCCATAAATATATTGCAGCCCTAATCCTCTCTCTTGCAATCACACAATCACCGATACACACAAAACAAAAACAAGCAAACAAAGAAAGAAAGAGTCTTATCATATTATCATAGAATCATGGCGACGAAGGAAGATCTGACGCTGATCGGAGCTTGGCCGAGCCCTTTTGTCCTGAGGGCTCGGATCGCGCTGAACATCAAGAACCAGGAATACCATTTCCACGAGGAGAGCTTCGGGACCAAGAGCGATCTTCTTCTGAAATCGAACCCGGTTCACAAGAAAATCCCGGTTCTGATCCACAACGGAAAGCCCATCTGCGAGTCTCTCGTCATCGTCCAATACGTCGACGACGCGTGGCCTTCCTCTGGCCACGCAATCCTTGCCCCCGACGCTTATGATCGCGCCATCCAGCGATTTTGGTCCGCTTACGTCGACGACAAGGTTAGTTTTAATTTAATTTAATTTAATTTTTTTCTTTATTAATGAAGTACTTTAAGACAAAATTTAATGATCTAATATTCTCTGTTACGATCAGTTTGGTATAATTATTTATTAAGTTTTATGTATTTCCCCTAGACGAATTAGAATATGGAATGCTCATCGAAAAGAAGAGAAGGTTAAAAAAACAAAAATTAAAAAAGGGGTTAGTGGATAAAAGTACGAAAACTTTAAATGTCCATACCTAATCGGCCCAAAATCAGATGCATCATCAATAGTGTCAAACTAAGAAGCTTTTGTTCAGTTCAGTCTGCTATTTTTTTTGTTTTTGTTTTTTTTTTGTTTATGATTAATTTGGGGATGAAAATACGACATTATAAATATATATAATCTATGGGTCTCAGATCTAATTTTTTTTTTTTTTTTTTGAGGAAGAGGGGCTCGGAGCCTTCTATTAGACTTTCTTGATCCAAAGAACAATAAAGACTTAGATCGGAAAAAATCGATCGCTAACGCCAAATACAGGTAAAAGTCTAAGTTGTGCATAAAATGCACAATAAAAATAGAGCGAACATCAAGCTCTTTCAGATATCTCTTTATGGATGGTGGAGAGATCCAACCAACCGTGCTACCATTGACCAGGAAGAAGACACGTCTCCAGTCTGCATAGACAAAAGCCTAACAGAAATCCCCGAGCGGGAAGATGGACGACAGCTAACCTGTCTCCATAGCAAAACATAATACAACACAGTAATGACAAAGCTGAAACTAAACAAGAACAAAACAGGACTAAGACCCAAGACAAATCAAACCCAACCTACACACAAACCAGAGCAGACCTCCCTTCGACCAAGATCGACGCCGCGAAGAGCCCAAACGCAACCAACACCCCGAGACGAGCAGCGGAGAAGAACTTCCTCCACCGAAGATCGGGATACAACAAAACGCCACCCAAAGACGGAAGCCCGAGGAGAGCGCCAGAAGGAAGGATGCGAGACCGAGAGGAGCCGACCCAGGCGATGAAGAACACCGGAGCTGCGGAACCGGAGATGCAGAAGGAGTCTGAAAGTTCTCAGATCTGAAAAAGAAAAAAGAGGCAAAGGCTAACAAACAAAAAAAGAAAGGCGCAAAAGGCACCCTCCAGGTCGGATCTCACCGCAAGAGCGGCGGCCGGGTCCTGGAGGGGCGGCGGCGGCTCCTCCAGCAACTCAAGGGTTTGCTGGCTTTGTTTTTTTCTTTTCCCCGTCTGGAGAGAGAACTGGACATTGACGTTTTGAAACGGGTTCGTTGCGTTATACCTTGTGGACTGGATTTTCAGATCTAATTTTATATGTCCACAATGGACAAAAGTAACGACTTAGGATGACTCGGACCAATTGGAATAGGTTGTGGTTTCTAGAGCTAGCATGAAAATTCACCCCAATTATTTATTTATTATTTTTTTTTAATTACTCCCAGATAACAGAAAAAAAATGTAAAATGTTCTTTTAAAAAAAATGTCATAATCGACAAACTACCAATGTCCATGTAAAATTGGATCATCACTACTAGTGGGTCAAACAAAGACAGGTCTTGGTAAAATATGTTCAATCATAGAATTTTAAGTGTTTGGTTTTCATTCCAAAAACTATTTTTCACTTTTTGAGTTGAAAAAATTGAAAACAAAAAGTGAAAATGTGTTTGTTTTAATTTTTCGGAAAAAATTTTCAAAAATTTTTGAAGTTGTTTTGTAAAAAAGTAAAGAAAACTGAAAACAAATAAAAGGTGTTTTTGGAATTTTTTTTCTTCTATTCTCTTCTCCTTCTCCTCATCTTCTCTTTTCATTCTTTCAAAAACAAAAATGAAAACTATACCAAACACTTTTTTCAGTTTTTTCACTTTCTCAAAAACAAAAATGAAAACTGTACCAAACAACTTTTTGAAAACAACTGCAAAATAATTTTTCAGTACAACTACAAAAATTAGAAAATAGAAAACAAAAACTTTTTGAGTTAACTACCAAACACTAGACTCTTGAATTTGTTGTAAAAAATGTATTATATTCAATGTAACAAACAAGAAATGAAAATGAAAATTGCAGTGGTTCCCAAACATGAGGAACATAGTATCAGCCCCAGATGAGGAGGGAAAGAAAGCAGCGTTAGAGCAAGTGATCTCTGGGCTGGGCCTCTTAGAGGAAGCCTTTCCGGAAGGAAAGCCCTTCTTCGGAGGAGACCACATTGGGCTTTTGGACATTGCGTTGGGGAGCGTTTTGGGGTGGATCAAGGTCACCGAGCTTTCGATTGGCTTCAAGCTCATCGACCCGGCGAAGATGCCCAAGTTGGCCCAATGGGCCGACAACTTCTGCGCCGACCCGGCCGTGGCCTCGGTTATGCCCGAGACCGGGAAGCTCGCCGAGTGCGCCAAGTTTCTTTTTGCCAAGCTCAAGGAATCTCACCCATCATCCAAGTGAGTGAGTGAGTGAAAGAGACTTGTAAGTTTGTAATGTGTGTTTGTGAGTGCTGTTTTGAGGGAATAAATGAGGTTTATGAACTGTATATATAAAAAAAAATTGGTATTTGTAATTGATTATGAGAGACGTGAAACATGATTTTTTTGTTTTTTGTTGGGTGGCATAGTTAAATAGTCAATTTAAAGTTATGAATTTGTAAAATAGTCAAAATTTGTCTTAATTTAGTGAAATAGCCAAAACGTGCAGCAATCTGATTTCAAAACTTTTTTTGACCTCAAGAGTAATTTCTTTTAAAGTGATAAATTGATTATGATAATCGTCAAAAAATTTAATCTTGGCTGTAAAAAAAATTTTGAAAACGTAAATTTTGCTACTTCGCTGAAAAGCTTTTTTGAACCTATTTTTAAAGAACTAAAAGAAAATGTTAAAAGAGCTTTTTTAGAATTATACAAATTTTAAAAGAACGAATCCTATTTTTTATAAATAATAAAAAAAAAGACTACCAAAAATTAAAAAAATTCCATTATTTAGATTGAAAGAAATATACAAATCGAGTGAAAACAAAAATGAACAAAAATGAACAAAACTTTATACGAAATAATGAGATAATTGAGGAATCAGACATTAATATTTAATCTACGAATTCTACAATTTAAATTTTGACTATTTTGCTAATCAATAAGTTTGAAATGATTATTTTGTATAATTTTTTTTTTTTTGTGTAATCCAAAATGCATGAGCACGTTCCAACAAATCCGATGAATTTGGTCAAAATTTCGAATTGCCGGTGTAGGGTAGCAGCCAATATTGATGTGGATAGCCGGAAAGATGATGTTATTTTAAAGAATGATATTGATGTTGATGGCGCTTAATTGATAATTCCGTTAATGTGATATTTTCGTAAAATCGAAATGATGTCGAGTGTGGGCGTAGAGTTTGGCCACTTCAAAACGAATGTCATTGGGTCATAAACCCAATAGTGAAAGCAGCCCACGCGGCCCAATATATATATAGAATGACAATATTATTGTCGTTTATCACTCATAATTAGATATGGGTCGATCTGAGAGCAACATGTTGGGCCCGACTCATTAATTTATATAATTTTTTAAACTTGTGCTAGTATACTTTTTTTAATAATTTTGTTAGATACATGTTAAAAATCCATTGAGGGCCATTAGTCCCCATGCTTTCAGTAGCTCCATCACTGGAGTGGAAACCTAGTATTCCAAAAATTGGAGCAATTATTGTCAGCTTTTCCAGTAAAAAAAAAATAAAAAATTACGTGTCGTCTAATCTAATCAAACATCATCCATCGAGCTGGCTATTCTAGATATGCTTCTTTCGTTTTCCACCGATCCATGTTAGACTCAATAACTTGCTATTTTAACATGTTGAGAATGAAGGCGCTTTAATTGCCTACGTGAGAAACAATGTAGTCCGTATAGTTGAATTGTCAAGAGCGTAAATTTTAAAGACAAATCAAATGTAGGAACTATATTAGCTCAATGTTGAGATCGTGATAAACTTGGGTCGAGGATTTTTATTTTTATTTTTTTTATATACAAATCTAGTTATCAATATCTACTTAAATAATGTCCATATATTGTAATAAACTAACTAAATACATTTTTCCTCTCTTCACTAAATCTGCAAAATATGTAACTCATGTTCCGAACAACTATTTTCGACAAACTTGATTGATACCTAAGACTCTTTCTCATGTGTGGTTACTTTAATAAGAAAATGCACTATACTGTTTAAGAAAGAAATTTAGTAGCAACAAGAACTAATAATATGAAAGATGACGCTAAATAATAAGGCGGCGCAAAAAAATAGGTAAAACCGTAAATTGGATCGAACCGTTGGTCCGGTTTTAAACGGTTTAAAATTTCACCGGTCCAGTCCAGTCCGGTCCGGTTTGAACTTTTAAACAGTCCGATCTAAAATGTAAGCATAATTTAAACGATCTTAATTAGTCAAGATCTTAGAACTAGATGATTTTCACAGAACATTAGAGAATGATAAAAACCTACCTCGATCCATGACGAGAGTGACGGTGACGGCAACGGATGATCACCGGAATTGGTTTCTCTCTCTTGACCTCTTTAGAGTTCAGAGCTTTCTTTTGATGGCAGAGGAAAACTACGTAATATGTTGAGAGATGACCAATGCCTAGGGTTTCTCTTTATATAGACTCACCATCAGGGTATAAAGGGAAGTTACCTTTTATTTATTAACCAATAGAATTTATCTTATTTATTATTAAACTAATGGGTATTAATACACTTGGGCCATAATTGTTTCGCACTACAAACCCACGTTGTGGGCTTCAAAACAATAGGTCCAACATTCTCCCACTTGACCCATGTGTCGTTATATACCACACAGTTTAAGAATAAAACATAATTGCGCGTAGTATAAGATAAATCCATCATTATGGCGGTTAGATCATAAAGTCATTATCAAGCATGAGAACTAATAAGGATCATAGCGATCGTACGTCACTTTGTCGACATAGTCTCTTCCATGTATCACAATACTAGCTTCACACTTAACATGACATATAATAAGGTATTCATAATGGTCAGAATCTTGATCATATAATGCATTCATGTATAGACTAATCATAATAGGAAACAAGATTCATTACTTCATATCAGAAACAAAATAAACGAGCTTAAAGTGTCAATCACATAAATATAAAACATAAAAATAACATCAACGATGACATCGAAAGATCCCCATTCTTTCGACATGTTCAGTAAATTCCTATGGGGACAATCCTTTCGTTAATGGATCTGCTACCATAAACTTTGTGCTAATGTGCTCGATTGACACACTTTGTTTCTGAACTTCTTCTTTAACGGCAAAGTATTTTATCTCCATATGCTTAGCACCCTTTGAATACTTGTCGTTCTTAGAAAAGAAGACTGCTGCGAAATTATCACAATAAATTTTCAGCGGCTTAGCGATAGTGTCGATAATTCCAAGCCCCGAAATAAAGTTCCGCATCCATAATCCATGAACCGTAGCCTCAAAGCATGCTACGAACTCAGCTTCCATAGTGGATGCAGCAATGCCAATCTGTAGCACTCTTCCATGAAATCGCTCCTTTGGCTAAAAGGAACATATAGCCAAAAATGGACTTTCTGGAATCCACCATCCGGCATAAACAGAATCTGAATATCCTATCACCTCGAGGTGATCAGATCTTTTATAAGTGAGCATACGATCCTTCGTTCCTTGCAGATACCTCAGTACTTTCTTTGCAGCTTTCCAATGATCTATTCCTGGATTACTTTGATACCTGCCCAACATTCCGACAGCAAAACCGATGTCTGGCCTAGTATAAGTCTGTGCGTACATCAAGCTTCCAACAATAGACGCATAAGGAATTCGTTCCATTTGTCTGCGTTCCAATTCATTTTTTGGACATTGATTGAGACTAAATTTATCACCCTTCTGAATTGGAACAGCATTTGCAGAGCTTTGTCCATTTTGAATCTCTCGAAAACTTTATTAATGTATGCTTTTTGAGACAATCCCAACCATCCTTGTGATCTATCATGAGATATCTCTATTCCGATCACATACGATGCCTCACCCATATCTTTCATTTCAATGTTCTTAGAGAGAAACTCATTGGTTTAATGTAATAAACCAAGATCATTAGTTGTAAGCAAGATGTCGTCAACATACAAAAGCAAAATTATAAACTTACTCTCACTGATCTTCAGATATATACATCGGTCAACGATGTTTTCTTTAAATCCAAAAGATGTGACGGTATCATTGAACTTGAGATACCATTGTCGGGAAGCTTGTTTAAGTCCATATATTGACTTCTTCAATTTACATACCATATGTTCCTTTCTGTCAACCACAAAACTTTCAGGCTGATCCATGAACACTTCTTCATCTAAATTCTCATTCAGAAAGGCAGTTTTCACATCCATTTGACGGAGCTCTAAATCATAATGAGTTACCATAGCCATAACAGTCCTCAGAGAGTCCTTTTTAGAGATAGGTGAAAAGGTCTCTTTGTAATTGTTAACGCCGTTTTTGGGTCAACACTTAGAACCGTCCGTGGTTCGGTCTAGGGCCGGACCCTATGACCGCACGTAGTTTGGGTGTGGTGAAATCTTCTCGTCTCGTAGTCTTTGCCTCGCCAGAAAGAGGTTTCCGGTTTTCCGTCACTCCGTGATTAGTTCACCTTCGCGTTCTTTGGGTTCAATGAGTCCTTCGAGTCCGTCGAGTTCCTTGTGTTCTTCGGGTTCTTCGCGATTTTTAGATTCGCCGAGTTCTTCACGTTCTTCGTGTTCGTCGATTCCTTCGAGTCCGTCGTGTTCTTCGCAATCTTCGGACTCTTCGTGTTCTTCGCCTGAAAAGACAAGAAATGTGAACTAGAGGGACGCGGAGGGGTTTCCCTTGACGCGCGCTCCGACGTTCAACATTAGTCGAGGTGGGGGTCTTATCTCGTCTTGAGTGTCGAGAATGGAAAATATAGTGGATCGGGAGTGAAGTAGAGGTTTTTTAAGTTTGAGAAAACTTCCCTTGTGAGTGAGTAGAAGGGGGGGGGGGGGGGGGGGGGGGGGTAGTATTTATAGCTTTTGAGCTTGAGGCACATGGGCCTTGGAGGCAATTTTTGCCTTGAGACTTGGTTTGGCCGATGGTTTGGCATAGACAAAGGATGGCCGATAGTTATTTTTTTTTGTGCCTTGGATTTAGAGGCTCGCCGATAGTTCCACGCCGATAGTCTCATGCCGATAGTTTCACGCCGATAGTCTCGGCCATAAAGCTCGCTGATAGTTTCACGCCGATAGTCTAGGCCATGAAGCTCGTCGATAGTTTTATGCCGATAGTCTCGGCCATGAAGCTCGCCGATGGTCTAACGCCGATGGTTTTGTGCCGATAGTCTCAATCATGAAGTTCTCCGATGGTTTAAAGATTCTTGTCTTCGCCGATAGTTTGATCTTTAAACTTTGCCGATGGTTTGCATGGCGATGATTTTAACACGTCGATAGTTAGGTCTTGAACTTCGCCAATTCTTATCATTTTTGCTCTCGGGGTATCATTTTTATCTTGTGAAAATGACGGCATAACATTAACCCTCCAGTTTCTTGTGCGATTTATCGTGCGAGAAACTTTTCTTGTGTTCCTCGAGAGCTTTGTTGTCGACGTCTTTTGATCTTGTGACTTGGAGACGTATCTCGTACCGACGCGCTTCGTAGGCTACAGATATGTAAAATGTAACCCCGTGGAGCTCTGTCTCACAAGACGTGACCTCGTAAGGTTGAATTTGTTGGATTGCTTCTCATAAGATGCGGTCTCGTAGGGCTGATCCCGCGGGATTGAGTATCGTGGGACTTGGCCTCGTAAAGTTAACGCCGTGGGGCTGCATCTCGTAAGATGTGAGTATCGGAAGACTTTGATCTCGGAAGATCGTGCATTGGAAGGCGTGAGTCTCGGAAGACTTCGGTCTCAGAAGATCGTGCATCGGAAGGCGTGAGTCTCGGAAGACTTTGATCTCGGAAGATCGTGCCTCGGAAGGCGTGAGTCTCGGAAGACTTCGATCTCGGAAGATCGTGTCTCGGAAGGCGTGAGTCTCGGAAGACTTCGATCTCGGAAGATCGTGCCTCAGAAAGCATGAGTCTCGTAAGACTTCGATCTCGGCAGATCGAGAGACCCAAACAAAATCTATTTTGAGTGATGCAACGTCTCAAACTTCTTGTGGCTGAGTAAGTCCCTTTTGTAGCTGTGCCTGATCTCGGAAGATCAGGGTTTTGGGAGACCTTGCCTCGTAAGGCATGCTTTGCTTGGGACTAACTCGAGCCATTAGTGGCATGGTGCATTGCACTCTTCAATATAGATTTTGCAAGGATCTCTGTCTTAGGACCGACTATTTCCCGAACCGTCGGAAGTAAGCAAAATGAACCCTGAGTAGTGTGATGACTCAAACCAGTTATGGACAAGGCTAGTGCCTCTTGGACTAGGCTCGCTCGTACCCATTGGGGTCAGGGATTTGCCCTTCTTGGGACTAACTCAAGTCATATTGGTTCGGAGTCATTATGCCACTCCGAGAAGATTCCATTTTAGCTACTTGGGGTCGGAGTGTCTCTCCGTTTTGGGTTTTTGACTCTGTGACCGATTGGATGGCCTGGTCGTACCCTCGCCGGGATATTGTTTTCATCTTTTGTCGGGGCTTCTTGATCGCCTCCGACTTGGAGTATTTTGGCCATCTTTGAGGCTAGACCATCAAAGCGTGTTAAGTATCCCATTGAGGAAAAAGTCTCCGATCACCGAGGCGAGAGATGTCGAGGTGAAGGCTAAGGTCATGGTTGGAAACCCTTGTGAAGTGAGATTCGGGCTCAATCTTCGTCGGATTAATGATCTTCTGCGAAGGAATTGGATTTACCGGTGGGAACTCGTGGTTGTTTTCGGGTATCCCCTCCTTCTAGCGTCAAAATGTTAACGCCGTTTTTTGGTCAACACTTAGAACCGTCCGTGGTTCGGTCTAGGGCCGGACCCTATGACCGCACGTAAGTTGGGTGTGGTGAAATCTTCTCGTCTCGTAGTCTTTGCCTCGCCAGAAAGAGGTTTCCGGTTCCGTCACTCCGTGATTAGTTCACCTTCGCGTTCTTCGGGTTCAACGAGTCCTTCGAGTCCGTCGAGTTCCTTGTGTTCTTCGGGTTCTTCGCGATTTTTAGATTCGTCGAGTTCTTCACGTTCTTCGTGTTCGTCAAGTCCTTCGAGTCCGTCGTGTTCTTCGCAATCTTCGGACTCTTCGTGTTCTCCTGAAAAGACAAGAAACGTGAACTAGATGGACGCGGAGGGGTTTCCCCTGGCGCGTGCTCCGACGCTCAACATTAGTCGAGGTGGGGGGCTTATCTCGTCTCGAGTGTCGAGAGAGGAAAATATAGTGGATCGGGAGTGAAGTAGAGGTTTTTTAAGTTTGAGAAAACTTCCCTTGTGAGTGAGTAGAGGGGGGGTATTTATAGCTTTTGAGCTTGAGACACATGGGCCTTGGAGGCAATTTTTGCCTTGAGACTTGGTTTGGCCGATGGTTTGGCAGAGACAAAGGATGGCCGATAGTTATTTTTTTGTGCCTTGGATTTAGAGGCTCGCCGATAGTCTCATGCCGATAGTTTCACGCCGATAGTCTCGGCCATAAAGCTCGCCGATAGTCTAGGCCATGAAGCTCGTCGATAGTTTTATGCCGATAGTCTCGGCCATGAAGCTCGCCGATGGTCTAACGCCGATGGTTTTGTGCCGATAGTCTCAATCATGAAGTTCGCCGATGGTTTAAAGATTCTTGTCTTCGCCGATAGTTTGATCTTGAACTTTGCCGATGGTTTGCATGACGATGATTTTAACACGTCGATAGTTAGGTCTTGAACTTCGCCAATTCTTGTCATTTTTGCTCTCGGGGTATCATTTTTATATTGTGAAAATGACGGCATAACAGTAATCAACACCATCTTTTTGAGTAAAACCTTTGGCAACGAGTCGAGCCTTGTGTCTTTCGATATTTCCATTTGAGTCGAGCTTGGTCTTGAAGACCCACTTGTACCCTACTCTTTTACAACCTTCAGGCAATTCAACAAGGTCCCAAACTTCGTGGTAATCCATTGATTTTTGCTCTTCTTTCATGGCGTCTAACCACTTAATAGAATTCTCACTTTCTATGGCTTGTGAAAACGAAACTGGATCATTATCAATTCCTAAGTCGTATTCCGACTCTTGTAGATAAACCACATAATCATCAGAAATAGCGGATCTTCGTTCTCTTACATATCTTCTTAATGCGACTTCATGTGGTTCATCTATGATAGGTTCATTTGGTACGACATCATTCAGTGGTGCTTGATCGTTAATTTGTTGTTCTTGCAAATCATTATCATGGTCAACATGAACAGGAACAACAACTTGAGAAGAAGGTAGAGGCAAAGATACTTGCACTCTAACTTCTTGGATTTCCACATTACGTGGTTTCAAACTCTCACTGACTTCACCATTTTCGATGAACCTAGCATTACCAGTTTCAACAATTCTCGTACTATGGTTAGGACAATGGAATCGATACCCTTTAGATTTTTCTGGATAACCAATGAAGAAACCACTGATTGTTCTTGAGTCCAGCTTCCTTTCATGTGGATTATAAATTCTTACTTCCGCTGGGCAACCAAAAACATGCAGGTGTCTTAAACTAGGTTTTCTTCCCGTCCACAGTTCAAAAGGTGTCTTAGGAACTGCCTTACTAGGAACCCTGTTCAATAAATATACAGCGGTCTTTAAAGCATGCATCCACAAAGATTTGGGTAAAGAAGAATTGCTTAACATACTCCTAACCATATCCATTAAAGTACGATTACGCCTTTCTGCTACACCATTTTGTTGTGGTGTTCCTGGCATAGTGTATTGAGCACAAATACCACGGCTTTCTAGGAACTTAACGAATTCACCAGGGCACCGTCCACTTTCATCATATCTTCCATAGTATTCACCACCTCTACCAGACCTGACAATTTTCACATTTCTATCTAATTGTCTTTCAACTTCATTGACAAGAACCTCTAGGGTATCTACCGATTGAGATTTTTCATGCAACAAATAGACATATCCATAACATGAAAAGTCGTCGATAAAAGTGATGAAATACCTTTCTCCACCAAGTGATGGAATGTCAAATGGCCCACATATATCGGTATGTATAATTTCAAGGAGCTGTGAGCTTCTTGTGGCTGCTTTCTTAAGTGTCTGTCTAGTGTGCTTTCCCTTAATGCACTCAACATAAATTCCAAGATCGGTAAAATCCAAATTAGGTAGGATATCATTCTTTACCAACCTTTCGGTTCTTTCTTTGGATATATGACCCAAACGTTTATGCCACAAGTAAGCAGATGATTCATTAGATAAACCACATTTAGTACCAACATTATGATGCACGGTTAAAAGAGTTTCAGCAAAAAGGGTATCAAGATTTAGTTTGTACAAACCATCACAAAGAATACCAGAACCCAAGAAAAAATTTTGTTTGAATAAACTGAAACATCAATTCCCAAAATTAAAAGAGTACCCGGCTTTATCGAGTTTAGATATGGAAACCAAATTGCGAGAAACAGAAGGAACATAAAAAGTTTGAAAAATGTCTAAATGATGCCCAGTGTCTAGGACTAAACGATAGGTTCTAATGGCTTCAACTTGGACTTTGTCTCTGTTTCCTATGAAGATGAATTTTTCATTTTGGCTTATGGTTTGGGTCGTAAGAAATCCCTGCATCGTATTTGAAACATGAGTGGTATAGCTAGAATCAAGCCACCAAGTATTATAAGGAACTTCAGCAAAATTTGATTCGAAACATACAAAAGCACTAGGCTTACCATTTCTTTCGAACCATGCATTACGTTTTGGGCAATCTTTCTGCCAGTGCCCAGTCCTTTTACAGAACCGGCACGCATCATTGCTTAGTTCCTTCTTGTGGATTTGGACAGATGACTCATTAATCTTTGATAGTCCTTGCTTGCCCTTTCCAGTCTTCCATGGTTTCTTTCTAGCTCCTTTATGACCAACGAGATTGGCCTAATGATTTCCTGATTTCTTAAGCCTCGCTTCCTCTTGAATGAGCATACTTTGTAATTCATGCACATTCCATTTATCCTTCAGAGTGTTGTAATGCACATGAAATGTGGCATACTCATGAGGTAAGGAATTGAGGATGAACGTTACTAAGAAATTTTCATTCACTTCCATTCACATGGTCTTCAGTCTTGCTGCAATGTTCTTCATTTCGACAACATGCTCATGCATGGTACGAGAACCATCAAACTTCATGGTGGTTAACCTACCCATTAGTGCCCCAGCCCGTGACTTATCAGCCGAGTCGGACTGAGAGCTTTTTTCCACAAACTTCATAAATTCCTTAGCATTTTCAGTTTTCTTAAATGTGGACTTGATGTTGTCTTCTACAGTCATTCGCATAAACATTAGTCTCAGTCCGTTAGATCTTTCCCAAGCTTTATGGAATGATCTTTGGTCAGCGCTGCTAGCATCAGTTAGAGCAGCAGGTTTCTCACTTAAGAGTGCCAAATCAAGATCCAGAACACCGAGGTGAAACTGGACTTGTTCAGACTATTAAGAGAAATTAAGACCATTGAACTTAATAACGGACGTGGCTTGCGACTGAAGAGAAACAAGAAAAGAGGTTGCAAAAATAAATAATATATGCTCACACATTAATGCTTTGAGTAATAAACATAATCTATAATACAGATTCAGAACACGTGAAATAAACATAAGGTAGATATTGAAGTCATCTTTGGGCAGAACAACAATATATACAATGAGGTATACATAAATGATGCTAAAAATAAAATTTTCACATAATAGGTTATTGACATACTTGAATTAGATATATTTGCAATCTTTGGATATACTACACATACCTAACCAAGCATATCAATTGAACACGATAATGTTCATAAATTATAAAATGAATTATCAACCTTTGGGCGATCCGAAATGTTTTATAACCATGAACTTCAAGTTACTCATGACAAACTTTAAAAATGTCATAATGTCATTTAACTTAAAAGCATCACATAAACATGAGTAATTGAATTTATTTTAATTTGATATCTAAAACTTTTTTTAATTCGGCCACTTTGGTGACTAACAAATTGAACATAATGTATAGATATCAAACAAAATAATAAAGAGACATTATACGTTTTGGTAAAAGAGAAAATCAGACATCATAAAATAAAATACTCCTTTATATATCTTAAAACCAGAATTGCTGACTTAAATTCTTAATAGACAACAGACTGGATTAACCACTTAAACTGCTTCCATCAATTAACAACTTAAACTGCTCCCATCAATTAACAGATGACGCAGATATAACAATATTCGTAAAGCCATAACAGAGACAAAATATTGCTCTAAATAAGACACATTAAACATAAGCTATTAGTATGACCACCATTCAATTCAATATTGACAAATCAATTTTAATAAAAGCATCAAAGTGCAAACGAGCCCATAATCAATAAGATAATCGTTCATGATTACAAATCAAATTCCTAGTCAATTGCGCAACTTTAAGCACAAAATATCATAATTATGAATTGGGTAATTCTATAAAGGGGTTCGAACTTCAACACAATCAAAGTACAAATAATTTCAGTGCATTCTTAATGGTCCACATAACAATAATCGCATTAAATTAACAAAGGCATCGTCAAATCAGTAAAAGACAAATAAATTATACAGCGAAAATAATACCGATAAAATAAAACACCAATATATTAAACATCTGATTTGTCAAACTTTATTGTTTCACAATTCCTGTGAAATCATATCCACTGCTAATCAAACACAATCGCAAGCATACGATGCGATAAAAAAAAATTGTGTGCAGACATAAAATCGTATCATAACACGCCGCTTTATTAAACTATTCATAATCAGAAAAACACAAGTTCTAGACGAGGCTCTAATACCACATGTAAGCATAATTTAAATGATCCTAATTAGCCAAGATCTTAGAACTAGATGATTTTCACATAACATTAGAGAATGAGAAAAACCTACATCGATCCATGACGAGAGTGACGGTGACGGCGGATGATCACCGGAATTGGTTTCTCTCTCTTGACCTCTTTAGACATCAGAGCTTTCTTTTGATGGTAGAGGAAAACTACATAATAGGTTGAGAGATGACCAATCCCTAGGGTTTCTCTTTATATAGACCCACCATCAGGGCATAAAAGGAAGTTACCTTTTATTTATTAACTAATAGAATTTACCTACTAAATAATATGTGTAAGAAAGTAGAAGAGAGAAGAATCGATCTAGGGTTTGCTAGAGAGAGGATTCGAATTCTCTCTCTCTGCACTGAATGTGTTTGTATATATGATTGAATGAATAATTGTTATGTTTGTTACAAGGTATTATATACACATCTCTATCTAACAGAATATTGTTTACTTCCTAACAATGTTTTAACCAACTCCATAGACTCGTGTGCTGACGTGGCAGAGTCTCTAACACTCCCCCTCAATCGAAAATGGGATTCCTTCACATTGAGCTTGTTTTTCAATTTGCTGAACCTCTTTGCTGAGAAACCCTTGGTCAGCTCGTCAGCGCTCTGTTCTAGTGTTGGAACATATCGAATCTCTAACTCCTTCCTCGTTATTATGTCTCGCACAAAGTGAATGTCAATTTCAATGTGCTTCGTGCGAGCATGTGCAATTGGATTTGCAGCAAGAGAGGCAGCCCCCATATTGTCGCACCATACTACTGGCATTTGCGTTGTCTTGACACACAATTCACTGAGGAGAGACTTGACCTATAGAATATCAGCCACGACATGGGCTAGAGCACGATACTCCGCCTCGGTACCTGACCTTGCTACGACATGCTATTTCCTTGAGCTCCACGAGACCAAACAACCACCTAGGAAAACGCAGTAGCCGCTGGTGGATCTACAGTCATCAACGCTTCCTGCCCAATCTGCATCTATGAAACAGGTGAGCGAGAACGCTGGTGACAGTTGGAGATGAATGACATCAGTGATTGTACTCTTGAGGTATCTCAAGACTCACTTACAAGCAAGCCAATGCACCTCAGTCGGTCGCTGCAGAAATTGGCTTAGCTTGTTGATGATATACGCTATGTCTGGTCTAGTAAGTGTCGAGTACTGTAGTGCTCCTATGATGCTTCTGTACTGAGAAGAGTCACTCATTGGCTCTCCCTCGCTCTTGGCCAGGACAAGGATTGAAGCTATGTGTGTAGAGAAAGGCTTAGTTGTCGTCATGCCAGTCTTCCTGAGCAGGTCCGCAACATATTTGGACTGAGACAGGTACAAACCAGTGGAGTCCCGGAAAGCTTCTACACCAAGAAATAAATGAAGATCGCCTAGTTGCTTGAGAGAGAAATACTTGTGGAGATCATTGCATTTCACGAAATCATGTTTCTCTCTGGCATTGCTCTAAAAAGTTGATTAGCATCCTCAATCATGTCCTTTTTAAGGTAAGCTCGTATCAAAGTTGTGTAAGAAATAACGTTTGGCGATCGAGTATCTTCAAAAGCTCTATGGGCATCCTCGTTCACACTTAACTTAGAGTACAGATCCATAAGTGCACTTCCTACAAAGACATTTTTCTCCACGCCTATTTTCGTTGCGTATGCATGAAGTTTAGTGATCAGCTTGGAGATAACATTGTCATCACTACCCGTAGCAAGGATGTCATCGACGTAGACTAAGAAAATGATACAGATTCCGTCATTGTTGTAGACGAAAGGAGAGGAATATGATTTGGAGTTTTCAAACTTCGAATCGAGGAGGACACACCGGAGTTGCTCGAACCACGCACGTGGGGCCTGTTTTAGGCCATAAAGCGTCTTTTTAAGCTTGCAAATGTGTTGAGGACGACAAGGATCGACAAACCCCTCTGGTTTCCACATATACACATCCTCAGTTAGAATCCCATTCAGGAAAGCGTTGTCGACGTCAAGCTGTCTAACGCGCCAACAGCGATGTACCGCGAGTGTGACAACAACCTAAACTGTGCTAGGCTTCACGGGCTGAATGTCTCGGAGAAGTCAATCCCCGGAGTTTGTGTGTAACCCTTCGCGACAAGACGCGCCTTGTGATGGCTGACCGTACCATCGGGATTGTACTTGAATTTGAACACCCATTTGTTCCCAACTATATTATAAGTTGGAGCAAAAGGAATCAAATCCCAAGTGTCGTTCCTGTCCAAGGCACCGAGTTCAGCTCACATGGCTAATAGCCATTGGGGATGGTCTAGAGCCTGAGCAACAGTGGATGGCTCTAACGGTCCGGGATCAACTTGGAGAGGATGGCGGTTGAGATTGAACACCTTAGGCTTGAAGACACCCGCCTTTGACCTTGTGTTCATAGTGTGCATGTGATTTTGGTTTGGGGCTCTATGTATTTGAAGAGATGGTATGGGATCGGGTAGGGCTTGTGTATTTGTTGACAAAAAGGGTGAATAAGATTGAAGTTGTTGGGTGTGTGAGGGTGTGGTTGTGGAGCTGGTAATTTGAGTAGGTTCAATTTGTGGTCTAGTGGGTCGGTCTGGGTAGATAGGGACTGGTGATGAGGATGGTGTTGGTGTAGTCGAGAAATCTGATTCAGAGAGGCCAAGGGGAACCACGTTGGTGTTGAGCCTGGTCACATCAGTGTCACATGGAGTAAAAACAGACTGTGGAGTAAGATGTGGACTCAAACAACTCTTTGTAAGGGAATTCTTGTTCATGAAAAATAGCATTCCTTGTGACATACACACGACCAGAAGATGACATGCATTTATAGCCTTTGTGAGCTGGACTATACCCTATAAAAACACACTTGGAAGACCTGAATTCTAGCTTATGTGTATTATAAGGACGCAAATGAGGAAACACAACACACCCAAACACACGCAAAAATTCATAATCCGATATTTTGTGAAACAGAAGTTGGTATGGAGACTGATTTTGTAGCACAAGAGTGGGAAGAATGTTGATGAGGTACACTGCTGTTTGAAAGGCACCCCACAAGAGACTTAAGGGAAGTTGAGCTTGAGCCAACAGTGTAAGACCAAGTTAAACTATATGGCGATGCTTACGTTCAGCTCTACCATTTTGGCCATGTACGTGTGGACATGGATGTCTCGTTTGAACTCATTGATCAGTTAAGAAAGGTTTGAAACTCCTGAATTAACCACCCCAGTCACATTGAACTGTGATGATGTGAGTTTTGAAAGCTTTTTCTATAAAGCGTTTGAAATTTTTGAAGACAAGGAAGGCTTCAGACTTTAGTTTGAGTGGATAAATCCAGGTGAACCGGGTATGGTCATCAAGGAAGTGTATGTAGTATCTGTGGCCATTTTGTGAAATATTTGGTGCAGGAGCCCAGAGGTCCGTATGGATTAGTTCTAGTGGTTTGGTAGCCCTTAAATGAGACCTAGGAAAAGGTAAGGTATGACTTTTCCAAGTTGACAAGCATCACAGAAATAATCCAGTTGTGAATCAGACAATGAAAGTTTTGTATTTATTCAAAACAGATATTACAATGTGTTTTGAGGCATGGCCTAAACGCCTATACAACATACTCCATTTGTGGTTCTTTTGACTCTTATCACTTGACACTAGCACACGTTGCTCAGTTACTATGGGACCACCTTGAACAATCTGTGATTTATAGGCATTGAACACAACTTTACACGGAAATGACTTAACACTATCACAGGACTATGACTCTCTAACAACAGACCTGCTACTACATGACTCAGGACCACAGTAATTTTCCACTATACAACAAACACAATTTTTTGAGACACAAAAAGAGCTTGGAGACTGACTTTTCTCAGCTACTCCATGTGACAACCGATAGAGTCCATCTCTAAGTTCCCCTCGAAGAAGAGGACTCCTTGTTTTCAGATCCTTAACAACACAAAAATTTGAATGAAACTCAATGAACACTCGGTTTTCGGCAGTCAATTTTGAGACACTAATAAGGCTCTTTTGATGTTAGGTACTCTAAGGATGTTGTGTATATTAAGGTTTCTTTTGTTGTCCAATTGGTAATATTGTTGATCATGTGTGTGTAATAGTAAGGCACTTACCATTTCCCACCATAAGTTTCTCCTGTCCTTTGTACTCTGAATTGAACTGCAGATTCTCCATATTTGTAGTCACGTGGTTGGTGACGCCGAAATCTGCGTACCAGGAAGGGTCTGATATTGTTTCCGGTCCAGCGAAGAATGTCGCAGCTCTATTTTGTGGAGAGGGGTGTGTAGAGGTCTGTACAGTATCGCCATTGAAGCTCTCATCCATCCTGTGCCAGCAGGCGAGCGCTGTGTGACCTTGCTGTTGGAATTGATCTAGGATTTAAGAAAAAGTTTAACGCTTCGCAAAGCGGCGGAATTTTAAAAATTTTCTTTTCAAGTAAAAACAGTTTTTTACTAACCTAGATAAAGAGCAAGTACATGTAATTAAAAACTATTATGAGTATAGAAGTTTACTAACCTTTCTTGAAGCTTGAACTTTGAAGAAGCTTTTGGAAAGTTTGCAACGCTCGTCTCCCCTCGCAGCACGTCTCTCTTTCTTTCCTAGGCACCTCGAGCAACCACGAAAGTTTTTATCACTAAATCACTCGAAATAAAGGAATTAGTGAGTGGGCACTTTTAAACACTACGACTTAAGAACGAGTCTTGAAGTCGTAGAGCTAAACACTAGGTCGAATGAGGACCTAGGTGCCAAAACAAAAAATCGAAAATAAACTAGAGAGAGAGAGGAAGGGGCGGCCAAAGTTCTAGAGAGAGAGTCTCTCAAATCTCTTAAACTTTGATGAATGAAAAGTGTGGAATGAGGCTCCTATTTATAGGAGAGGTCTCCCCTTCAATAAGGTAGTTTCCTCTTCTATAGAATATCACATATTCATGAGCCAATTTCCCTTTTCCTTCAAAGAGTCACACGGCCAAGACTTGCCAAGCAAGTCCTTGGATTTGTTTCCTCTTTTATTTGCTTATCTCTTGACTCATTTGGGCGCCCACCTTGGTTTCCCCTTAGGGGAAATTTGTTTCCTCTTTTTCTTTTGGCAAGTATCTTCATACATTCATGCACAAAATATTCTCTCCTTATTTGGGTATGTTGGGCGCCTATACCATCTAGAAAAAGGCTTCTAGAAGCTTTTCCATTTGTTCATAACAACATAAAAAAGGCCCATTAAGAATTTTGAATAAAATTCTTATGAAATGAAATTAATCCACAAGGCCCAATTAATCTTATTATGGCCGAGTGTTACTTGTCATCAAATGACCATGTCAAAAAATTTATTGACATTCATTTCATCCTATGTCTCAAAAGACAAAAATACCCTTTTGACAATTTTCGTTCTTGTTTTGACTTAGCTTCCAGTTTAACTATTCCTAGTCGATGTGATTCGTGACAGTGACCTCATGGACCCAAATGAACAAAGCTTGAGCTAAACACTTGGACTCAAAATTTCACAAACATTTTCCAAGTTTAGCTTAATGCCAACTGACTCCACTAAAGAGTTGACACTGAAAATCTCTCGGTTCACATGAATTTATTTTCTACTCAAGAATTCAACCTAATTATGATGAGCGGATCCACTGAATATTATCTATGTTTACCCTTCATGAATGTCATCAGCTAGTCGGGATTTACTAAATTACCATTTTACCCTTCTAGCTGTTATTTCCTCAACTCCTTTGTCGTTTGTGAATAAGTTAAAAACAATGTATTGACGAGGAGTTAACAAGTCACATTGTTTCATCCAAAAGAGTCAGGACTCAATTTGGACACTGGCCAGTGTTGGAATTGATCTAGGGTTTAAGAAAAAGATTAAACGCTTCGGGAAGCGGCAGAATTTTAAAAAAATTATTTTCAAGTAAAAACAGTTTTTACTAACCTAGACAAAGAAGCAAGTACATGTAATTAAAAACCTATATAAGCTAAGAGTTTACTAACCTTTCTTGAAGCTTGAACTTTGAAGAAGCTTTTGGAAAGTTTGCAACGCTCGTCTCCCCTCGCAGCACGTCTCTCTTTCTTTCCTCGGCACCTCGAGCAACCACGAAAGTTTCTATCACTAAATCACTCGAAAAGAAGGAATCAGCGAGTGGACACTTTTAAACACTACGACTTAAGAACAAGTCTTGAAGTCGCAGAGCTAAACACTAGGTCGAGTGAGGACCTAGGTGCCAAAACAAGAAAAATCGAAAATAAACTAGAAAGAGAGAGAGAGAGAGAGGAGTTCGGCCAACAATGTCTAGAGAGAGAGTCTCTCAATCTCTAACTTATGTTGAATGAATGGAATGAGAGCAATGAGGGTCCTATTTATAGGAGAAGGGTTGGCCTTGGAAAGAAGTAGTTTCCTCTTATTTTCCAAGCCTTTATGAGCAATCTTTTATTACCCATTCCTATCAACATAGGCGCCCACCTCATGCACATCCACAAGGGATTAGTTTCCTCTTTTATTCCATGTCTTTTACTTTCTCTTGGCTTGTTTGGCCGAATTTCCTTATGGCAAGCATAGGAAATTTGTTTCCTCTTTTTCTTTTGGCAAGTATCTTGATACATTTATGCACAAAATATTTTCTCTTTCCTTGGGTATTATGGGCGCCTATTCTCATCTAGAAGGAGCTTCTAGAAGCTTCTTCATTTGTTCATGACAACATGAGAAAAGCCCATTAAGAATTTTCAATAAAATTCTTATGAAATGAAATTAATTCACAAGGCCCAATGATCAAGTCATGGCCGAGTGACATTAAGTCATCAAATGAACTAGTCAAAAAAATTATTGACATTCATTTCATCCTTTGTCTCAAAAGACAAAAATACCCTTTTGACTATTTTCGTTCTTGTTTTGACTTAGCTTCCAGTTTAACTATTCCTATCGATGTGATTCGTGACAGTGACCTCATGGACCCAAATGAACAAAGCTTGAGCTAAACACTTGGACTCAAAATTTCACAAACCTTTTTCCAAGTTTAGCTTAATGCCAACTGACTCCACTAAAGAGCTGACACTGAAAATCTCTCGGTTCAAATGAATTTATTTTCTACTCAAGAATTCACCTAATTATAATGAGCGGATCCACTGAATATTATCTATGCTACCCTTCATGAATGTCATCAGCTAGTCGGGATTTACTAAATTACCATTTTACCCTTCTAGCTGTTATTTCCTCAACTCCTTTGTCGCTTGTGAATAAGTTAGAAACAATGTATTGACGAGGAGCTAACAAGTCACATTGTTTCATCCAAAAGAGTCAGGACTCAATTTGGACACTGGTCAGTTCATTTATTCACACTCCAAGGAACAAAGCATGAGGTGACATACATTGCATTTCAGCAATCTTGTACATGAATTCCATATCTATGAGAACTTCACAAAGTTACTCATGACATACTCACAACTTAGTACTTCACCAATAGGCCTTGTTCGGAATCACATAGTGAGTCCGAACTTTGACTTTCTCAAATGAGAATACTAAGGTGTGAAATGGCATGTCTCATTTCAGGATTAAGGTAAGCATGATGCAATTCATACATAGTGACTTCGAGACATAAGAGGTTAAATGGTTTGTTCTTATATTGTCTCTAGAAGTGCACTGGTCAATTCAGTACCTTCGGAAGGTACCTAGAAGAACTATAGAGTCCCCAACTCTCAATGCCTCATAACCAGACATCATAGATTCTTCTAACAATCGTACTGAGGTCAATAGTCCTTTGACCCTAAGATTGCGAATATATCGTTTTAAGCAAACTACGAAGAGTTTGTTCATGCAAATCTACATTTGTCTCTTCGTAAGTTGTTTAGTTTGTTTATGGACTAAAAGACTAAGGTTTTATCATAAAGCTTCAAACAAAGAAAGAATGAATGAACGTTTCAACTTTATTAATGAATGAATAGGCAATTACAAGCAAGAGTCTTCGTAAGACTATATGACATCAAATGTACATAAATAGACACTACTACTCTTCTTGTGGGCACCATTGACAACAAACTCCCACTTGACTCAAAGAAGATGTGAGTAGTCCTACATGCCTAATCCCTCTCGAAGTTGGTCGAAGACCATGTTCGCTAGGGCCTTGGTGAATGGATCTGCCAGAGATCTACTTCACCTCCACGTCTCCGCGTTGCGCGATCTCTCGAATTAAATGGTATTTCCTCTCAATATGCTTAGAGCGCTTATGGCTTCTAGGTTCATTTGAGTTAGCGACAGCCCCACTATTATCACAATAAAGGGTTATGGGCTCGTCGACGTTTGGAACAACTTCCAAATACTTAAGGAATTTTCTAAGCCATACAGTCTCTTTGGATGCTTCACAAGTAACCACATATTCTGCTTCCATTGTGGAGTCAGCAATGCAAGATTCCTTAATACTCCTCCACACAACAGCTCCACCATTAAGGATGAACACAGATCCCGAAGTGGATTTCCTGGAATCCTTATCCGCTTGAAAATCGGAGTCGGTATATCCCGTCATAGTCAGGTCAGTACCTGAGTATGTAAGCATCAAGTTCCTAGTTCTTCGAAGATACTTAAGAACATGCTTAATAGCAATCCAGTGCTCGGGTCCAGGGTTGGATTGGAAACGGCTAACTACGCCAACGGCGAAACAAATGTCAGGTCTAGTGCAAAGCATAGCATACATGAGGCTTCCTACGGCAGAGGCGTAAGGAATTTTCCTCATGTCTTCAATCTCTTGTGCAGTCTTGGGAGACTGGTCCTTAGAGAGTGAAACTTCATGCCTAAAGGGTGTTTGGCCCTTCTTGGAGTCTTGCATTGAGAAGCGATCCATTACCTTATCAATATAAGATGCTTGAGAGAGCGACATGGTTCGGTTTTTCCTATCTCCAAAGATTTGGATCCCCAGAATGTACGCGGCTTCTCCTAGATCCTTCATATCGAATTGCTTTGCCAGCCAGACCTTAACCTCAGATAACATACCCACGTCATTACCAATGAGTAGTATATCATCGACATATAGTACCAGAAACACAACTTTGCCTTCGTGTATTAACTTGTAAACACAAGGCTCATCTATTGACTGTTCAAAGCCAAAGCTCTTTACAGTTTCATCGAATCTAATATTCCATGACCTAGATGCTTGCTTTAATCCATAAATGGACTTAAGCAACTCACAAACCTTGGTCTCTTGACCTTCTTCCACGAAACCGTCTGGTTGAGCCATGTAAATGCGCTCGTCAAGATTGCCATTCAGAAAGGCTGTCTTGACATCCATTTGCCAGATCTCATAGTCGAGAGCTGCAGCTATGGATAGGAGTATGCGGATGGATTTAAGCATCGCGACTGGCGAGAAGGTTTCTTCATAGTCAATCCCTTCTTGTTGGGTATAACCCTTCGCCACAAGTCGTGCTTTGAACGTCTCGACGTTCCCATCAGGACCCTTTTTCTTCTTGTATATCCACTTACACCCTACGGGTTTAATCCCTTCAGGAAGGTCTACAAGTTTCCAGACATTGTTGACATACATCGAGTGCATTTCAACTTTCATGGCGTCAAGCCAAAGGTTTGATTCAGAACAAGCCATCGCTTGGCTATAGGAAACAGGATCATCCATGTCGGAGACGGCTACAAGAGAGTTTCCATAAGACATGTACCTGTCAGGCTTTTGAGTAGCCCTCCCACTACGTCTAAGTACTACTTGACGAGATTCTGATGAGTTAGGTTGTGTTTCAGTTGGGGTAAGAACAGTTCTTACAGATAAGGTAGAAGCTTCCTCACCCAACTTTTCTTCAAGCACAATTTTGCTTCTAGGTTTCGCATCCTTCATGAAGTCCTACTCAAGGAAACAAGCATTCGTGCTAACGAAAGTCTTATCGTCCTCGGGACTATAGAAAATGAAACCTTTGGTTTCCTTCGGATATCCCACAAACAGGCACAATTCTGACCTACTAGCCAACTTGCTAGTCTTTTGCCTTAGCACATGTGCAGGGCAACCCCAAATTCGGATGTGGCCCAAACTTACTTTACGGCCAGTCTATCTTTCATAATGAGTACCAGGAACCGTTTTAGACGGAACTTGGTTCAGAATGTAAGCGGCTGTTTCGAGGGCATATCCCCAAAAGGAAAGCGGGAGTGATGAGTAACTCATCATCAATCTAACCATCTCCATAAGAGTTCGGTTTCTTCTCTCTGACACTCCGTTTTGTTGAGGTGTGCCAGGTGCGGTAAGCTGAGAAGCGATACCTTCTTCTTTAAGAAAGTCATCGAACTCTCCAGACATATACTCACCACCTCGATCAGATCGAAGGGTTTTGATCACTTTGCCAGTTTGCTTTTCCACTAAAGCCCTAAAGACCTTAAATACGTTAAAGGTCTCGGATTTGTGTTTGAGAAAATAGACAAACCCATATCGTGAGTAATCATCAGTGAAGGTAACGAAGTATTCGTATCCTCCACGTGCCTGTTGGCTGAGCGGACCACATACATCAGAATGTATTAGTTCCAGCAACTCAGTGGCTCTTCGACCTTTATCAGAGAAAGGTCGCTTAGTCATTTTTCCTTCTATGCAGGATTCACAAGTAGGTAGTGATCCTATTGCAGAGGCTTGGAGTGGACCATCCCTCACAAGTCTCTTAATCCTTTCTAGACTGATATGACCAAGTCTTAAGTGCCATAGGTGTGTTGATTTTGTTAGATCGGAGGATTCAGAAAGTTTGATCCTCTTTGGCTCCCTAATTAGATCATTATCTATTTCGGTGTCTAAAAGAGAAGGTTGAGTGGGATAGATGTAGAAAAGAGCATTCTTCATACATGCATCAGTGACAAAAGAATTATCAGGAAACGAAATACGAATTCCATTCTTAATGAACTTTAAACAATAATCTTGCTCACGAAGACGAGCAACGGATATTAAGTTCTTCCCAAAGGTAGGAACAAAATAAACATTATTCAAGTTTAAAGTGTGGTCTTCAAAAGACAGCGTCACGGATCCCACAGCCTTTGCAGACACCAGGCTCCCATCACCCCATTTGAAACAGAACTCGCCTTCCTCTAAGCTTTTGGTTTTCTTGAAACCATTCAAGGAACAACAAATATGGTTAGTAGCAGCGGAGTCAAGAATCCACGTTGATACATTATCAGCTACTAAGCATGCTTCGGTAACTAGTACAATACTATGTTCCTTTACTTTGAGATTGGCAGGACAGTTCTTTTTATCGGCCTTGTGAGGTCTCTTCTTAGTTCCAGAGGCGGAGGCTCTTTGCTCAGTAGCATGTGTCTCTCCTTGATTCCTCTTTCTCTTAGTGAGACCTTCAGCAGTGTGAAACTCCTTTATAAGCTTGGTAACAGTGTACTCTAGCTTGTTTATGGAGTAGTTCATCTTGGAGGTATCAAGACATGCGGGGAGAGTTTCTAAGATCATATCTATGACATTCTTCCCATCAATCTCAGATCCTAGGATTTCCATTTTATTCAGAAAACTAATGATCAGTATCATAAAGTCTCCAACAGGAGTCCTAGCCTTCATGTGACAGTTCGTAAACTGTTGGACTGCTTGTTGCCTTGTTTGACGTCCTTACCCTCCAAACATCTCAAGGAGATTGTAGAGCATTTCGGCGGCAGTCTCGATGTCACGATGTTGCTCTTTCAGCATATTGTTCATAGATGCCAAGATATAGCACCTCACAATCTCATCGGATCGAAGCCAGGCCGCTAAGGCGTCATTGTCCTCTTGAGTTGAATCATCATTCGTCAGAGGAGGACACGGGGTGGTGAGTACCCATTTGTGCTTGTTAACGGTAGGTATTATGTCGAGGTTACGTTTCGAGTCTATGTACGAGGAAAGAATGAAAGAGAGAGAGTTGGGAGACATATTGCCTATAAAAGTTGAAACAAGTTTATGATTAGTCTTTGGTTTAGGATTTAAGTTTGTTTAAGACTTTATAAAATCCAAAGGTGTTATGAAAAAAATGACACTTTACTCCTTCGAGGGAAGGCCGCAACGAGTCTCCTTTCATAAGTAAATGACTCATCATTAATGCATAGCCAAGATGTCAATACATCAATTTTGACTAGCCACCTTGTAAATTGGTTTGATCACTCACATCCTTTCGCAGGGCCTCGAGGGAGGATTACTAGGGATTGAGTCTAAGTGTGTAACCAACCACTTAGTCCAAAAGATTGACTTTGAAAAACAATCCGCCGATGGGAGGCCTTGTCATCATCGTCTCACTCTCGGACGTAGCTCATTGAGCAATGATCAGAGCAAAGCGCCCTTGAGTACTCTCATTTAAGAGAGGGCCACGAGGGTGACTCTTAGTCCGGCGACACTTGCACTTTTCATTAGTGTTGGGGATCGTGGGTTACAAACAACAAGTATAACCCTCCCACTTAGTTTTTGGAGTTGGTTCATCGACTCTTATAAGTTCGGAAACAAATTTCCTAGTTAGAGAGCGACAGAGCGGACAACTAGAAGAGAATCCTAGATCGACATGTTCATAGCAGTATTAGTGCATAAGGGCAAAAGGTACATAGTCGATCTTTTCCTATTTTCTATTTCGGGGAAGTGCGTGAGGGAAGTGTGAACTTCAACTCACTCGAACACTTGAAAGTTTGAGATTACACATCTTTTTATTTTCCGGCTTGTCTACAAAGAGACCTCCCACTCAAATTTTCAAGAGCATATAGATTTTGAACATATGTGATATAGATATAATTTTGAAAACATTTTGAAAACTTATTTGATTTGGATGACAAAATATTTTCAAGTTTGAAAGTGAAAACGGTTTTTCAAAATTCAAACTAGTTTTGTAAAAACTCAATTTCAATTAATGTTTCAAAAATCAAAACTTTTAATCTTACACATCATGTTTATAATCATATGAAAAATATTTTTGCTCAAGAAAATTTTCTCATTAGAGTTCTATAACTCATGGTAGTGGGGTTTGAAAATCCGGATTTCTAAAAAACTGGAGTTTCAGACAGCCGCGCACCTCGGAGTAAAATCGCCATATCTGGCGGCTCCGATGTCCTTTTGAGCCGAAACCGATGACATTAGACAGAGGACAGACAGAGCTTTAATTTGATTCAAGAATCATTAAATTTCGATTTCTGAGCAGAGAGTTATGCCACTTTTAATGTGGGTTTACTCCAGCTCGAAGAAAAAGAAATAATTAAAACTTTGGTCCTTTTTAGGTGCGAAAAAGAATCGAGTGTAACGGAACGTTTTATGAAGGTTGTTAAAGCTTTTATTTGTGTTTTATTAGCAGGGTAATAACATAGAATAAAAGAAATAACAACAAGCATAAAACGATTCAAGTAAACAAACGAAACTAGCAAGACAATATAACTAGTCACAAAATTTTACTCGAAATTTCTCAAACCTTTAAAACACGTTTTTCAATATAAAAAATTAAAAACTTTTAGAACTGATTCTAATGTGTTTTAAAAACATCCCAAACTCATAGAAAATCAACATGCTTTTTAATTTAAAGACAAGAGCAATAAATTAAAAAAAAACTAAGATAACAATTCTAACTTGTCACAAAATTAGTAAACTTTTGAAAACGATTTTCAAGCTCATAATTTTAAAAACATGTACATGCTAATCTTTGACCATAGCTCTGATACCATTTGTTGGAATTGATCTAGGGTTTAAGAAAAAGATTAAACACTTCGGGAAGCGGCGGAATTTAAAAAAAATTATTTTCAAGTAAAAACAGTTTTTACTAACCTAGACAAAGAAGCAAGTACATGTAATTAAAAACCAATATGAGCTAAGAGTTTACTAACATTTCTTGAAGCTTGAACTTTGAAGAAGCTTTTGGAAAGTTTGCAACGCTCGTCTCCCCTCGCAGCACGTCTCTCTTTCTTTCCTCGGCACCTCGAGCAACCACGAAAGTTTCTATCACTAAATCACTCGAAAAGAAGGAATCAGCGAGTG
This sequence comes from Urtica dioica subsp. dioica, assembly GCF_054948205.1. Taxonomy (NCBI): domain Eukaryota; kingdom Viridiplantae; phylum Streptophyta; class Magnoliopsida; order Rosales; family Urticaceae; genus Urtica; species Urtica dioica. The sequence goes on along the minus strand of NC_142758.1, from coordinate 46,003,262 downwards.
GGCACTTTTAAACACTACGACTTAAGAACAAGTCTTGAAGTCGCAGAGCTAAACAACACTAGGTCGAGTGAGGACCTAGGTGCCAAAATAAGAAAAATCGAAAATAAACTAGAAAGAGAGAGAGAGAGAGGAGTTCGGCCAACAATGTCTAGAGAGAGAGCTCTCAATCTCTAACTTATGTTGAATGAATGGAATGAGAGCAATGAGGGTCCTATTTATAGGAGAAGGGTTGGTCTTGGAAAGAAGTAGTTTCCTCTTATTTTCCAAGCCTTTATGAGCAATCTTTTATTACCCATTCCTATCAACATAGGCGCCCACCTCATGCACATCCACAAGGGATTAGTTTCCTCTTTTATTCCATGCCTTTTACTTTCTCTTGGCTTGTTTGGCCGAATTTCCTTATGGCAAGCATAGGAAATTTGTTTCCTCTTTTTCTTTTGGCAAGTATCTTGATACATTTATGCACAAAATATTTTCTCTTTCCTTGGGTATTATGAGCGCCTATTCTCATCTAGAAGGAGCTTCTAGAAGCTTCTTCATTTGTTCATGACAACATGAGAAAAGCCCATTAAGAATTTTCAATAAAATTCTTATGAAATGAAATTAATTCACAAGGCCCAATGATCAAGTCATGGCCGAGTGACATTAAGTCATCAAATGAACTTGTCAAAAAAATTATTGACATTCATTTCATCCTTTGTCTCAAAAGACAAAAATACCCTTTTGACTATTTTCGTTCTTGTTTTGACTTAGCTTCCAGTTTAACTATTCCTATCGATGTGATTCGTGACAGTGACCTCATGGACCCAAATGAACAAACCTTGAGCTAAACACTTGGACTCAAAAGTTCACAGACCTTTTCCAAGTTTAGCTTAATGCCAACTGACTCCACTAAAGAGCTGACACTGAAAATCTCTCGGTTCAAATGAATTTATTTTCTACTCAAGAATTCACCTAATTATAATGAGCGGATCCACTGAATATTATCTATGCTACCCTTCATGAATGTCATCAGCTAGTCGGGATTTACTAAATTACCATTTTACCCTTCTAGCTGTTATTTCCTCAACTCCTTTGTCGCTTGTGAATAAGTTAGAAACAATGTATTGACGAGGAGCTAACAAGTCACATTGTTTCATCCAAAAGAGTCAGGACTCAATTTGGACACTGGTCAGTTCATTTATTCACACTCCAAGGAACAAAGCATGATGTGACATACATTGCATTTCAGCAATCTTGTACATGAATTCCATATCTATGAGAACTTCACAAAGTTACTCATGACATACTCGCAACTTAGTACTTCACCAATAGGCCTTGTTCGGAATCACATAGTGAGTCCGAACTTTGACTTTCTCAAATGAGAATACTAAGGTGTGAAATGGCATGTCTCATTTCAGGATTAAGGTAAGCATGATGCAATTCATACATAGTGACTTCGAGACATAAGAGGTTAAATGGTTTGTTCTTATATTGTCTCTAGAAGTGCACTGGTCAATTCAGTACCTTCGGAAGGTACCTAGAAGAACTATAGAGTCCCCAACTCTCAATGCCTCATAACCAGACATCATAGATTCTTCTAACAATCGTACTGAGGTCAATAGTCCTTTGACCCTAAGATTGCGAATATATCGTTTTAAGCAAACTACGAAGAGTTTGTTCATGCAAATCTACATTTGTCTCTTCGTAAGTTGTTTAGTTTGTTTATGGACTAAAAGACTAAGGTTTTATCATAAAGCTTCAAACAAAGAAAGAATGAATGAACGTTTCAACTTTATTAATGAATGAATAGGCAATTACAAGCAAGAGTCTTCGTAAGACTATATGACATCAAATGTACATAAATAGACACTACTACTCTTCTTGTGGGCACCATTGACAACAGCCAGTTCATTTATTCACACTCCAAGGAACAAAGCATGAGGTGACATACATTGCATTTCAGCAATCTTGTACATGAATTCCATATCTATGAGAACTTCACAAAGTTACTCATGACATTCTCACAACTTAGTACTTCACCAATAGGCCCTGTTCGGAATCACATAGTGAGTCCGAACTCTGACTTTCTCAAATGAGAATACTAATGATTAAGGTAAGCATGATGCAATTCATACATAGTGACTTCGAGACATAAGAGGTTAAATGGTTTGTTCTTATCTTGTCTCTAGAAGTGCACTGGTCAATTCAGTACCTTCGGAAGATACCTAGAAGAACTATAGAGTCTTCAACTCTCAATGCCTCATAACCAGACATCATAGATTCTTCTAACAATCGTACTGAGGTCAATAGTCCTTTGACCCTAAGATTGCGAATATATCGTTTTAAGCAAACTACGAAGAGTTTGTTCATGCAAATCTACATTTGTCTCTTTGTAAGTTGTTTAGTTTGTTTATGGACTAAAGACTAATGTTTTATCATAAAGCTTCAGACAAGGAAGATTGAATGAACGTTTCAACTTTTTATTAATGAATAAGCAATTACAAGCAAGAGTCTTCATGAGACTTTATTACATCAAATGTAGAATATAAAGATTACAACTCTTCTTGTGGGCACCATTGACAACAAACTCCCACTTGACTCAAAGAAGATGTGTGTAGTCTTTCAAGCCTAATCCCTCTCGATGTTGGTCGAAGACCTTGTTCGCTAGGGCCTTTGTGAATGGATCTGCTAGGTTGTCCACCGTTGAGATCTTCTTCACTTCCACGTCTCCGCGCTGCACGATCTCTCGAATCAAATGGTATTTCCTCTCAATATGCTTAGAGCGCTTATGGCTTCGAGGTTCCTTCGAGTTAGCGACAACCCCACTATTATCACAATAAAGAGTCATGGGCTCGTCGACGTTTGGAACAACTTCCAAATACTTAAGGAATTTTCTAAGCCATACAGCCTTTTTGGATGCTTCACAAGCAGCCACATATTCTGCTTCCATTGTGGAGTCAGCAATGCAAGATTGCTTAATACTTCTCCACACAACAGCTCCACCATTAAGGATGAACACAGATCCTGAAGTGGATTTCCTGGAATCCTTATCCGCTTGAAAATCGGAGTCGGTATATCCCGTCATAGTCAGGTCAGTACCTGAGTATGTAAGCATCAAGTTCCTAGTTCTTCGAAGATACTTAAGAACATGCTTAACAGCAATCCAGTGCTCGCGTCCAGGGTTGGATTGGAAACGGCTAACTACGCCAACGACGAAACATATATCAGCTCTAGTGCAAAGCATAGCATACATGAGGCTTCCTACGGCAGAGGCGTAAGGAATCTTCCTCATGTCTTCAATCTCTTGTGCAGTCTTGGGAGACTGGTCCTTAGAGAGTGAAACTCCATGCCTAAAGGGTGTTTGACCCTTCTTGGAGTCTTGCATCGAGAAGCGATCCATCACCTTATCAATATAAGATGCTTGAGAGAGCGACAGGGTCCGGTTTTTCCTATCTCGAAAGATTTGGATTCCCAGAATGTACGCGGCTTCTCCTAGATCCTTCATATCGAATTGCTTTGCTAGCCAGACCTTAACCTCAGATAACTTACCCACGTCATTACCAATGAGTAGTATATCATTGACATATAGTACCAAAAACACAACTTTGTCTTCGTGTATTAACTTGTAAACACAAGGCTCATCTATTGACTGTTCATAGCCAAAGCTCTTTACAGTTCCATCGAATCTAATATTCCATGACCTAGATGCTTGCTTTAATCCATAAATGGACTTAAGCAACTCACAAACCTAGGTCTCTTGACCTTCTTCCACGAAACCGTCTGGTTGAGCCATGTAAATGCGCTCGTCAAGATTGCCATTCAGAAATGTTGTCTTGACATCCATTTGCCAGATCTCATAGTCGAGAGCTGCATCTATGGATAGGAGTATGCGGATGGATTTAAGCATCGCGACTGGCGAGAAGGTTTCTTCATAGTCAATCCCTTCTTGTTGGGTATAACCCTTTGCCACAAGTCGTGCTTTGAACGTCTCGACGTTCCCATCAGGACCCATTTTCTTCTTGTATATCCACTTACACCCTACGGGTTTAATCCCTTCAGGAAGGTCTACAAGTTTCCAGACTTTGTTGACATACATCGAGTGCATTTCAACTTTCATGGCGTCAAGCCAAATGTTTGATTCAGAACAAGCCATCGCTTGGTTATAGGAAACAGGATCATCCATGTCAGAGACGGCTACAAGAGAGTCTCCATAAGACATGTACCTGTCAGGCTTTTGAGTAGCCCTCCCACTACGTCTAAGTACTACTTGACGAGATTCTGATGAGTTAGGTTGTGTTTCAGTTGGGGTAAGAACAGTTCTTACAGATGAGGTAGAAGCTTCCTCACCCAACTTTTCTTCAAGCACAATTTTGCTTCTAGGTTTTGCATCCTTCATAAAGTCCTCCTCAAGGAAACGAGCATTCGTGCTAACGAAAGTCTTATCGTCCTCGGGACTATAGAAGATGAAACCCTTGGTTTCCTTTGGATATCCCATAAACAAGCACAATTCTGATCTACTAGCCAACTTGCTAGTCTTTTGCCTTAGCACGTGTGCAGGGCAACCCCAAATTCTGATGCGGCCAAGATTCACTTTACGGCCAGTCCATCGTTCATAAGGAGTACCAGGAACCGTCTTGGACGGAACTTGGTTCAGAATATAAGCGGCTGTTTCGAGGGCATATCCCCAAAAGGAAAGAGAGAGTGATGAGTAACTCATCATTGATCTAACCACCTCCATAAGAGTTCGGTTTCTTCTCGCTGACACTCCGTTTTGTTGAGGTGTGCCAGGTGCGGTAAGCTGAGAAGCGATACCTTCTTCTTTAAGAAAGTCATCGAACTCTCCAGACATATACTCACCACCTCGATCAGATCGAAGGGTTTTGATCACTTTGCCAGTTTGCTTTTCCACTAAAGCCCTAAAGACCTTAAATACGTTAAAGATCTCAGATTTGTGTTTGAGCAAATAGACAAAACCATATCGCGAGTAATCATCGGTGAAGGTAACGAAGTATTCGTATCCTCCACGTGCCTGTTGGCTGAGCGGACCACATACATCAGAATGTACTAGTTCCAGCAACTCAGTGGCTCTTCGACCCTTATCGGAGAAAGGTCGCTTAGTCATTTTTCCTTTTATGCAGGATTCACAAGTAGGCAGTGAACCTATTGCAGAGGCTTAGAGTGGACCGTCCCTCACAAGTCTCTTAATCCTATCTAGACTGATATGACCAAGTCTCAAGTGCCAGAGGTATGTTGATTTTGTTAGATCGGATGATTCAGAAAGTTTGATCCTCTTTGGCTCCCTAATTAGATCGTTATCTATTTCGGTGTCTAAAAGGGAAGGTTGAGTGGGATACATGTAAAAAAGACCATTCTTTATACATGCATCAGTGACAAAAGAATTAGAAAAATAAATTCGAATTCCATTCTTTATGAACTTTAAATAATAATTTTTCTCTAAAAGTTGAGCAATAGATATTAAGTTTTTCCCAAAGGAAGGAACATAATAAACATTATTCAAATTTAAAGTGCGATCTTCAAAAGATAGCATCACGGATCCCACAGCCTTCGCAGACACCACGCTCCCATCACCCCACTTGAAGTAGAAGTCGCCATCCTCTAAGCTTTTGCTTTTCCTAAAACCAGTTAAGGAGCAGCAAATATGGTTAGTAGCAGCGGAGTCAATAATCCACGATGATACATTATCAGCTACTAAACAAGCTTCAGTAACAAGTACAATACCTTTTACTTTGGTTTTGAGGTAGGCAGGACAGTTCCTACGCCAGTGACCAGGCTCATTGCAGTGGTGGCACTTGTCTTTAGACTTGTCCACCTTCGGAGCCTTTGGCGCCTTCTTCTTCGTTTGAACCTTAGGTTGGTTCTTCTTCTCGGCATTGCGAGGTCTCTTCTTAGATCCAGAGGTGGAGGCAGTAGCATGTACTTCTCCTTGAGCCCTCTTTTTCTTAGTGAGTGCCTCAGCGGTTTGAAGTTCCTTCATGAGCTCGGTAACAGTGTACTCTAGCTTGTTCATGGAATAATTCAACTTGAAGGTATCAAAGGTTTCGGGGAGAGTTTCCAAGATCATATCTATTTTAGTCTCTCCATCAATCTCGGATCCAAGGATCTCCATTTCGTTTAGATAGCTAATGATCAGCATCATATGATCTCTAACGGGAGTTCCAGCCTTCATACGACAGTTCATGAATTGTCAGACCGCTTGTTGCCTAGCTTGACGTCCTTGCCCTCCAAACATCTCATGGAGATTGTAGAGCATATCGGTGGCAGTTTCATAATCACGATGTTGTTGTTGCAACACATTGTTCATCGATGCCAGAATGTAGCACCTCGCAATCTCATCGGATCGAAGCCAGGCCGCCAAGGCGTCTTTTTCCTCTTGCGTCGGATCTTCATTCGTTTGAGGACAGGGGGTGGTGAGAACCCATTTGTGCTTGTCGACAGTAAGGACTATGTCGAGGTTACGTTTCCAGTCGACGTAATTGTCGCCTTCGATTTTATTCGAGGAAAGAATGGTTGAGAGAGGGTTGAGAGACATATTGCCTATAAAAGTTGAAACAAGTTTATGATTAGTCTTTGGTTTAGGATTTAAGTTTTATTAAGACTTTTATAAAATCCAAAGGTGTTATAAACTAAACGATAATTTACTCCCTCAAGAGAAGGCCGCAAAAAATCTCAATTTATAAGTAAATGACACATCATTAATGCTTAGCCAAGATGTCAACACACCAGTTTTGACTAGCCACCTTTTAAATTGGTTTGATCACTCATATCCTTTCGCAGAGCCTCAAGGGAGGATTACTAGGGATTGAGCCTAAGTGTGCAACCAACCATTTAGTCCAAAAGGTCAACTTTGAAAAACAATCCCCCAAGGGGAGGCCTTGCCATCATCGTCTTACTCTCGGACGTAGCTCATTGAGCAATGATCGAAGCAAAAACTCCTTGGAGTACTCCCATTTAAGAGAGGGTCGCAAGAACGGCTCTTAGTCCCACGTTAATTGCTTCTTTCATTAGTGTTGGGGATCGTGGGTTACAAACAACAAGTATAACCCTCCCACTTAGTTTTTAGAGTTGGTACATCGACTCTTATAAGTTCGGAAACGGTTTTCCTAGTTATAGAGCGATAGAGCGGACAACTAGAAGAGAATCCTAGATCGACATGTTCAAAGCAGTATTAGTGCATAAAGACACAAGGTACATACTCGATCTTTTCCTATTTTCTATTTCGGGAAAGTGCATGAGGGAAGTGTGAACTTCAACTCACTCGAACACTTGAAAGTTTGAGATTACACATATTTTTATTTTTCGGTTTGTCTACAAAGAGACCTCCCACTCAAATTTTCAAGAGCATATAGATTTTGAACATATGTGATATAGATATAGTTTTGAAAACATTTTGAAAGCTTATTTGATTTGGATGACAAAATATTTTCAAGTTTGAAAGTGAAAACGGTTTTTCAAAATTCAAACTAGTTTTGTAAAAACTCAATTTCAATTAGTCTTTCAAAAATCAAAAAAATTTAATCTTACACATCATGTTTATAATCTTATAAAAAAACAATTTTTCTCAAGAAAATTTTCTCATTAGAGTTCTATAACTCATGGTAGTGGGGCTGAAAATCCGGAATTCTAAAAAACTGGAGTTTCGGAACAGCCGCGCACCTCGGAGTAAAATTGCCATAACTGGCGGCTCCGATGTCTTTTTGACCTGAAACCGATGGCATTGGACAGAGGACAGAAAGAGATTTAATTTGATTCAAGAATCATTAAATTTCGATTTCTGAGCAGAGAGTTATGCCACTTTTAATGCGGGTTTACTCCAGCTCGAAGAAAAAGAAATAATTAAAGCTTGGTCCTTTTTAGGTGCGAAAAAGAATCGAGTGTAACGGAACGTTTTAGGATGTTGTTAAAACTTTTATTTGTGTTTTATTAGCAGGGTAATAACATGATATAAAAGAAATAACAACAAGCATAAAACGATTCAAGTAAAAATAAGAAACTAGTAAAACAAGAAAACTAATCACAAAATTTTACTCGAAATTTCTCAAACCTTTAAAACACGTTTTTCAATATAAAAAATTAAAAACTTTTAGAACTGATTCTAATGTGTTTTAATATCATCCCAAACTCATAGAAAATCAACATGATTTTTAATTTAAAGGCATGAGCAATAAATTAAAAAAAAAAATCTAAGATAACAATTCTAACTTGTCACAAAATTATTAAACTTTCGAAAACGATTTTCAAGCTCATAATTTTAAATACATGTACATGCTAATCTTTGACCATAGCTCTGATACCATTTGTTGGAATTGATCTAGGGTTTAAGAAAAAGTTTAACGCTTCGCAAAGCGGCGGAATTTTAAAAATTTTCTTTTCAAGTAAAAACAGTTTTTTACTAACCTAGACAAAGAGCAAGTACATGTAATTAAAAACTATTATGAGTATAGAAGTTTACTAACCTTTCTTGAAGCTTGAACTTTGAAGAAGCTTTTGGAAAGTTTGCAACGCTCGTCTCCCCTCGCAACACGTCTCTCTTTCTTTCCTCGGCACCTCGAGCAACCACGAAAGTTTCTATCACTAAATCACTCGAAATAAAGGAATTAGTGAGTGATCACTTTTAAACACTACGACTTAAGAACGAGTCTTGAAGTCGCAGAGCTAAACACTAGATCAAATGAGGACCTAGGTGCCAAAACAAAAAATCGAAAATAAACTAGAGAGAGAGGAAGGGGCGGCCAAAGTTCTAGAGAGAGAGTCTCTCAAATCTCTTAAACTTGGATGAATGAAAAGTGTGGAATGAGGCTCCTATTTATAGGAGAGGTCTCACCTTCAATAAGGTAGTTTCCTCTTCTATAGAATAGCACATATTCATGAGCCAATTTCCCTTTTCCTTCAAAGAGTCACACGGCCAAGACTTGCCAAGCAAGTCCTTGGATTTGTTTCCTCTTTTATTTGCTTCTCTCTTGACTCATTTGGGCGCCCACCTTGGTTTCCCCTTAGGGGAAATTTGTTTCCTCTTTTTCTTTTGGCAAGTATCTTCATACATTCATGCACAAAATATTCTCTCCTTATTTGGGTATGTTGGGCGACTATACCATCTAGAAAAAGGCTTCTAGAAGCTTTTCCATTTGTTCATAACAACATGAAAAAGGCCCATTAAGAATTTTCAATAAAATTCTTATGAAATGAAATTAATCCACAAGGCCCAATTAATCTTATTATGGCCGAGTGTTACTTGTCATCAAATGACCATGTCAAAAAATTTATTGACATTCATTTCATCCTATGTCTCAAAAGACAAAAATTCCATTTTGACAATTTTCGTTCTTGTTTTGACTTAGCTTCCAGTTTAACTATTCCTAGTCGATGTGATTCGTGATAGTGACCTCATGGACCCAAATGAACAAAGCTTGAGCTAAACACTTGGACTCAAAAGTTCACAAACCTTTTCCAAGTTTAGCTTAATGCCAACTGACTCCACTAAAGAGTTGACACTGAAAATCTCTCGGTTCAAATGAATTTATTTTCTACTCAAGAATTCAACCTAATTATGATGAGCGGATCCACTGAATATTATCTATGTTTACCCTTCATGAATGTCATCAGCAAGTCGGGATTTACTAAATTACCATTTTACCCTTCTAGCTGTTATTTCCTCAACTCCTTTGTCACTTGTGAATAAGTTAGAAACAATGTATTGACGAGGAGCTAACAAGTCACATTGTTTCATCCAAAAGAGTCAGGACTCAATTTGGACACTGGCCAGTTCATTTATTCACACTCCAAGGAACAAAGCATGAGGTGACATACATTGCATTTCAGCAATCTTGCACATGAATTCCATATCTATGAGAACTTCACAAAGTTACTCATGACATTCTCACAACTTAGTACTTCACCAATAGGCCCTGTTCGGAATCACATAGTGAGTCCGAACTCTGAATTTCTCAAATGAGAATACTAAGGTGTGAAATGGCATGTCTCATTTCAGGATTAAGGTAAGCATGATGCAATTCATACATAGTGACTTCGAGACATAAGAGGTTAAATGGTTTGTTCTTATCTTGTCTCTAGAAGTGCACTGGTCAATTCAGTACCTTCGGAAGATACCTAGAAGAACTATAGAGTCTTCAACTCTCAATGCCTCATAACCAGACATCATAGATTCTTCTAACAATCGTACTGAGGTCAATAGTCCTTTGACCCTAAGATTGCGAATATATCGTTTTAAGCAAACTACGAAGAGTTTGTTCATGCAAATCTACATTTGTCTCTTCGTAAGTTGTTTAGTTTGTTTATGGACTAAAGACTAATGTTTTATCATAAAGCTTCAGACAAGGAAGATTGAATGAACGTTTCAACTTTTTATTAATGAATAAGAAATTACAAGCAAGAGTCTTCATGAGACTTTATTACATCAAATGTAGAATATAAATCGCCATTGTCGCTCTGATACCGAGAGAATAATCGATCTAGGGTTTGCTGGAGAGAGGATTCGAATTCTCTCTCTCTACACTGAATTGTTTGTATATTATTGCAGAGCCGGCCCAAGGGGGGGGGGGGGGGGGGGGGGGGGGGGGGGGGCGAGTGGGGCATACGCCCAAGGCCCACTCCCAAGGAAGGCCTCTCTTTAAAAAAAAAAAAAAAAAAAAAAAAAAAAAAATTCTTCATGTAATGGGTTGTGCGAATTTGCAGCCAAAAGCCCATTTTTGGGGCTGTTTTGAAACAAATAAAAGTCCACTATGAACAATAACATTTTTGGGCTGTTCTGAAACAAATAAAAGCCCACTATGCACAATAACAAACAGCCACATGCGATTTTTTTTTCCCAAAGCAATTATTTGTTGGTGCGATTCAAGTCTGGTGCAATTTTCAAGCCTTCTAACGTTAATATTATTAAATGCATTATTATTGAAATCTCAAACCTTATTTTTTAACCGTTATTCTTTCCTATATATACATCATTCTACCAAATATTAATTAGCAATAGACCCTGCACACCAAAGTTTTTCAGTAAGAGCATTTTCATCAAGTTATTTCTTATTGCTATTAACTAAATATTGTATTGTTATTTCTTATTGTTATTTACTAATTATTATAATATGTTTTCAGGTTTATTAGAGAAAGAGAGATAAAGAAATCAAGCTATTTTCGGGTTTTATCTTTCTTTAACTCTTTTTATTTTTAATATTATTTTGCTTTTTATATGTTTTTTTTTTTTTTTTTTTTTGTCTTTGTTGTGTTTTTTTTTCAATATATTAGTAATTAGTATTAGTCGATATGTCGAGTAGGAAATACCTATCGGGATATGAAAAAAAACAAAAAAATTAAAAATAGAAAAATTTTTAATGCTTATGTTGCTTATAGAATAATGTTGACTATTCATGTTTCCGTTGCTTCCGCAGAGAGAAGTTTTTCGAAGTTGAAGTTGATAAAGTCTTATTTGAGATCATCCATGTGCCAAGAAAGACTTAGCGGGCTTGCTATTTTGTCAGTCGAAAAAGAGTTGCTAGACAAACTTGATTATAAGGATTTAATTTCTGAATTTGCATCTCGAAAAGCAAGAAAAGTGGATTTTGTGTAATTTTCTTACCTTTTTATTTTGTTATTTGTTTTTTTTAATAATTAAATTGAATGGTCTTGTTATTTTATATTTTGTTTAATGATAAATTTATAACATATTATATTTTTAAATTAATTTAAATATAATTGTAAAAGGCCCCGTTTTTTTCAATCGCTCAAGGCCCAAAATTTCGTTGAGCCGGCCCTGTATGATTGAATGAATAATCGTTATGTATGTTACAAGGTATTATATACACATCTCTATCTAACAGAATATTGTTTACTTCCTAACAATCTTTTAATCAACTCCTTGCTGACGTGGTTCCATAGACTCGTGTGCTGACGTGGCAGTCTCTAACAAGAAGGCACTAACAAATAATAGAGAGTTGAACTCGACTCTACATTATTTTATAACATTTTAAAATTGAACTAAATTAAATAAGACCAATAAAAAATTCAGTAATCAAATATTCAAAAATAAAAGAACGGTCTCGATCTCTTTGATCAAGTCCTCTATTTACATATGCTTATATTTCTGGGAAAGGAAACCTTTCGAAAGTCTCAGATTAGCGTCCATGATAACAACATTTTACCGCACTTTGTCTGGTCCTATTAACGATGTGACTATTGTGTTTAATTTGGTATAACTACAATATTCTAATAGAATACACAAGAAAAAGGAACAAAATTAGCAATAAAAGGGGAAAAGAAACCCAATAAGAGATTACCCAAAACCTTGCATCATGGAAGAAAACCCCATCACTCACTTGTCAAAAAAAAACGTGACAAAAAAAAAAAAAAAAAAAAAAAAAAACTCTAGCTCTTGAATCAAATTCAATAACTTGCATATGCTTGATCTTAAACGTAAGCGAAATTAACGTTAAAAAAAAAAAAAAAGCATTTAAATTCTATCCTCTTATCAATCACGAACACATTGGAAACAACTTTACCTGCGTGACATAGCAGAAGACGTAGAGGCCTTTAAGGATTTCTGCTTTTGTGTTTTGCTGTGCCAATTTGGGAAAGAAAAAAAAATGTTTTGATTGCTACAATGAAAAAATCTCTTATTTTCTTGTCATTTTCACTCCAAGAACATGAAAATCCATAACGGAAAACCCATCTTTCATTCTCTCATCATCATTCAGTAATAAATTGATGAGGCTTGGCCTTCGGCCAGTCACTCCATCCTTCACTCAGTCCAAATATATATTATTATTAATGTTTTGGGATGTATAAAATAAAATCACCCTATTTGAAAAGCAAATTATAGTTCTAAGTCACAAACAACCACTTTGATATGATTATCTAAATTTTGTTTCTCCTACGCGAATTAGAATATTTTTTTAAAAAAGTCTTAATTGATATAAGTACAACTACAAAGCTTGAAATGTCCAAAGTTGTCAATATTTAATTGGACCAAAATTATAGGCACCTTTGTTAGTCAATAAGCAGTATTAAGTAATGAATGTTTTGGTCTGTCGATAAGGTCCGCTATTTTTATTTTTTAAACTTCTTTATTTTTATTTTTTTGTTTTGTTTTGGAATGATAACAAATACGACTGTATAATTTCTTTACTATAGATCTAATTTGATTTGTCACGATCAACAAAAGTAAAAAAAAAAAAAAATAGAATAAAAAATAATCCATAAATCATCCAAAAAAAAGTAAGTTTTAGAAAAGGTCTTGATGGACAAAAGTATAAAACTTTTTTTTTCTCCGTATCAAATTGGACAAACCATATGCATCATCTCTAGTCAATTGATTTCTCGGATAATTTTAAGAAGGCCGTTGAGGAATGTGTGTAAGCACGGCTTTTAGCTCGATTTTGCTCAAGGGGTTGGTCGGGAGGGCTCGGCACGGGTCAAGGAGAGCTTGGCGTGGCCGCGTGGGTTGAGAAGGGTGAGGATGCTCGTGACGGCTCGTCATGGTCATGGAAGGAGGGTGATGGAGAGACTTGAGAGGCTTTAGGGAAGGTAGGGGTGGTCCGAGAGTGTGGTGGTAGTGGTGACAGAGGGTAGTGGTAGTGGATAGAGGCAGAGTGGACGGGTCCGTGAGGATCCCACCAGAGTGCCTTCTACTTCTAATAGGCCATGAACTAGATCAGAATCATTCTCAACGAGTCCATAAGAAGTGATCCCGTTTTTTTCATCGAGTTCGGGTAGAGACCAAAGGTCTTGAGCCGAAAGCTAGGGGAGCGAATGGGATTAGATACCCCAGTAGTCCTAGCCGTAAACGATGGATACTAGGCGATGTGCGTATCGACCCGTGCAGTGTTGTAGCTAACGCGTTAAGTATCCCGCCTGGGGAGTACGTTCGCAAGAATGAAACTCAAAGGAATTGACGGGGGCCCGCACAAGCGGTGGAGCATGTGGTTTAATTCGATGCAAAGCGAAGAACCTTACCAGGGCTTGACATACCGCGAATCCTCTTGCTGGATAATGTATCATTAGGACTGCATTTGACTGCATCTTTATATGATTTTATGCATTCCTATATAGTCTTTTTTATGTACCATCCTTTATTAAAGGCATAGCACTTGACTTAGGTGAAGAAAGATAGATTCGTAAGGATATACTGGAGATCTTGTTCGAATGAACCAACATTAAATTTTGAAACATCAGCGAATCACTCGTATCATGTAGAACTAGAAATCCTCTTCTATATTGAATTTTTTTTTATTGTTTTTGCTGTTAAATTGCTGAGGAGTGAATATTAGTTGGTGGGCGGGGATGGGAGGACCGTGTCGGAGAGGGCATGTAGTGATCTAGGAGGGTCGGATGCGGTCGGGCGGTGGCTGGGATGAGGGTGGGGGCGGGGTGGGTCGGGCAGTGTTTGGTCGAGTGGTGGCTACGGTGTTTGACGGAAGATGTCGAACGATGAACAGCAGGAGAGTAGGGAGAGATAGAGAAAGAGAGATGAGAGAGACAGAGAAATAGGGAGAAGAGAGAGATTTAGAGAGTCGTGCCAACGGCGGGCATCATGTGTGCAGGTTTTAATAGTGTTATAGAAGTCGGGAGGGCTGAGGTTCAGTTGTGCAATGGTGTAGGGAGAGAGAGAGAGAGAGAGAGAGAGAGAGAGAGAGAGAGAGAAAGAGGTGTAGCATAGATGAGGCAAAGACACGACAGGTGCGAGGTCATGAGTCACGATATATTTTTTTTTTGTAGGTCACGTTGAGTAAGAAGATAAGAAAAGAAGAAGAAGAAGACTTTAAACTGATTTTGACCTAGGTTTTGAGAAGCAGCATTAGAAGCAACAAGTCGCTTCTAATGTCACTTAAAATTAACAAAAGGTGGAAATTTGAATTGCTTAAGTTTTTACAAAATTTAGAAGCTACTTGTCACTTCTAGTAGTGTGCCAAAATACTAAAGCGACAAGTATCTTCTCAAGAATCCAACCCAGAAGTCACCACAGTAGAAGAAGAAGAAAAAACGTCCCCTTTTTCTCTTATTATTTTTTTTTTCTTTGAGGAAAACTTCTTTCGAATGTTTTAAGACAATTTTAATATTTGACGTTTTCTATTTTGCTATGTTTTGGGAACAAATGTCCGTGTCTCCGATCTAAACAACCGTTTATAAGATGTTTTGTAACTCTAATAAATCAAAGTTTTGCTAGAATAAAATACTCGGAAAAATGTTTGTATATTGTAGGATCTTATTGACATAAAAGCTTTGACAAAAAGGAGTGGAAAAATACTTGGTTATTTTCGCAAACTTGGTCTTTTTCCTCAGTCACTAGGCAATTTTATGATTATTATGATCGGTATACTAGATACATCTCCGACCTTGTTCGTTTAAAATCTAATTTGAGATGGTTTGTGGTAATAGAATTTAAAGTAGAAAATCACTAAGTATCATATGTGGATACCACAATTTAGGATGGTCGACAATCTTAATTTGATGGAAATTGTACAAGTAAGTAGCTCGTCTTAACCATAAAACTTAAAAATAAGAGAACGTGCCTTTTTTCTTTCTTGATTGAAATACTTCACATCAACATTGGCATAACTTTTGAAGGTATTTGGCATTTCAGGGATTTTTATCTTCCTTCTTGTCAGACTCGATCGAACTCTACAGGCCTTCCTAGTTTGATATGAGAACTTCGTCGCTTTTCTCTTTGGTACGTAGGAAGATTTTCCTCAGAATTACTTAATCCACTTGAAAGGTTCTTGTACTTACCAATGAGTTAAAATATTGAGCAACTCGTTTTTGGTTAGTTAAATTTCTAAATCTAACTGCTTCTCGTTTCTCTTCTAAGGGCGTTTACCTCCTCGAAGTAATTTTTCGACGTTGGTGAGCTAACATCGATGTCAATTAGAAGTCTAGGAAGGACAACAATATATTATTTCTAGCACCAAATAATATATTTACAACAATTTTTTCAACGAGGACTAGTGTATGCTGAACAAGCTCGATCGCTACAATGATGATCTAGGTTGGGCTTTTTCTTTATATGAAACAAATCTCAAATAAAAAGAAGTACTACATTGAGAAAATAAAGGTGCTGCAAATAGGTGAAAATGTAATGGTTTGTGAATTCTTTTTCTCCATGTCTTTACGCTTGAGTGTCTAGTCGAATGATGTTGCACCTTGCCTATTTTTTATATTATTTGTGAGGTGAGATTGTGGGTCACGTATGGGCATTACTTTGGTAACGTCCCAATCGTATATTGATGTGCAAGTAATTTTGACAATTGAGTGATATTCCATAGGTCTTAAACATTTATTTTGTGATTAGAAATGATTAGGTCTTAACTTATGGCCCTAATCGTTTCTCATTCAGTATGATACTATATTTTTCTGGGGATATTGACACACATATTACCATTTGGCTGCCACTAACCTAAACTCAATCAAAATTTAAAATTTGATAGATTTAGCAACTGTCACAAAATTCTCCAATTTTATGACACATGTGTCACGAAATGTGTCATGACAGAATTTCGTGACATATTTCATTAAGGGTATTAAAGTCTTTTTACATTAATTTAATAATAGATCTGTCAATTTTTCATTATTGGTAAGTGATAGACAAATGGTAATATTGGTGTCAATATCTCATTTTCTTGCTCGGTATCATTTTGTAGCTGCTTAGTATTAACTAAAATCTATGCCGTTTCATCAAGTTTTTCCCCTTCTAACATTATTAACGAGTATTTTTTTTCAGTTTAGAACTTTAAATTCTACATACGTACTATTATATTTTTATTAGAATCAGTTTTTTCAAATTTCAAAACTAATATTATGAATTCTTAAGAATGACTCAAATTATTTCTTTGGACGGCTATGATGACAAGAAAATAATATTTATTTATTTCATACGAAGTTGACATTCAACTATACTTATTATTACTTAATTATATTTGTTAGCATGAACCTTGTTTGCTAATTCAAGATAAATAATTTAGTTTTGTTTATTTTTTCAAAATTTGTACTTGTTTATGTATCTCTCCCTTTCCTTACAGTATAGTTCCCTCTCTCCTGTAATTCTCGCTTTATCTCTCGCTCTTCTATTTCTGGTTTTCTAGTTTTTCTAATTAAATATAATTCAATTTTCTCGTCTATTATATATTTGAAATACTACATTTCTAATTCTTTCTGGTATTCAATATATTTAAAAAGCCATTTTTTTTTTGTCTTTCTAAATATAGATGTTAACAGTTTCATGCGAATTGCGTAAAAATATTGACAACGTGTTATTTTATTAACAAACAGGTCACCAACAAGAATCAATTGGAATACTTTTAACACCGCTTTCTTTTTTTAAATGAACCCTCTCTCTCATATGAATTTTAAATTACGTTATCTGTGATTCTGTATATACTTATATACCTATATATTGTATAAGTCTATATTGCTGTAGCTTGTATTTGGTGAAACTTTATAATAAATCCTATATATGCACATGTCCGATCGAGTTTAATTTGCTTTTCATTAAAAAAAAAAAAAGGAAAAAGAAAAATGGACACTGGAAAAGAAGGCTCAATGAAGAAGGTTATGGTGGTGATCGACGAGAGTGATTGTAGCTATAACGCACTGATTTGGGCTCTTCAAAATCTCAGTGAATCCTTCATAAACCACTCGCAACTTTTTTTATTCGCAACACAGCCCCTGGAAAATTGTAGCTTAGCAGTTTCACCCGGACTTGGCTTTTCTCGTTTGTACTCTTCTTCTATACCACCCAGTTAAGTCTCTTCTAAGTTCCAACTACTATCTCAATTTCTTTTTGTAGACCAATTACTTACATGTTGAAGTTAATAAGTGGTATGCTCTTCAAAATTAGCCTCCTTGAATATATTTAGGATTATTTCAAATTAAATATAATTGATTGAATTTGTTTTTATCCCACCATCCATTTTTTGAAGTCTTTCTTATTATCCATTAAGAAGGTTGTATTCACTTTATGAGAAAAAAATTAGGTAATGAGAAAAAGTACTATTACTTGTATACAAGATTGAGCTATTACATCTTCAAGCATCTAATTTGAGCGACACTATCTTCATACTATCTCCAATATGTGAAGTCTCTTTCTGCATGAGGTATCCATTATTTTGATCTTTACAAAAAAAAAAAAAAATTGTAGTTTAATTTTAAATATGTTCTATATGATCAAATTTATATATGATATGGATGAATGGAAAATAGTAAAAAAGATTGAGCTGTTACATATATAACAAAAGTATATATATATATATATATATATATATATATATATATATAACAAAAATATTTATTTATATATGTTTTATTCCTCAGTAGATTTGATAATCCAGAATCAAGAAATAGCGAGAAAGGTTTCATTCGGACTTTTGGAGAAAGCTACGACTATCTGTTCCAGTTATGGGGTATGTACATATATTACTCTTGTTCTTTCTTTCAAAACAAATTTTAATGTTTATATTTTTATTTTTTATATTTGTTTTGGGCATTAAACATGTAACGTAAAAAGAGAAACCGTCAAGTTATCTTATTTTCCATCAACTCATCTTGTAAAGCATTTTTTTTTTACCTTTTATATCTATTTCAAGTTTCGACTTTAGCCCATCTGATTTTTTTTTTTTTTTTTTGGGTGATAAAAAGTACCCAGCCCATCTGGGTTTTTAGCTGTTGAGTATTTATTATCAACCAAATTGTATAAAGCTAATTGGGTTAAATATAAAAATAGAATCCTAGCTATAATTAAGTTTAGGCCATCTTGTTTTATGTGTATGTGTGCGTGTATGTGTATCCGTGTTATATGTGTTTTTGTGTATACGTATATGGGTTCGTGTGTATACGGGTTTGTATGTGTGTATACCTGTTCGCCAAGAGAGAGACCATAGTTTTGTTTAGTTTTTTAGTTTTTATAAAGAGAAAAATGAAAAATATAAAGAAAAATTAGATAAACTATACATATATATATTTATAGGTTTTTACCTTTAAATTCCATTAGATTTAAAACTGAAGGATGTGATGTGCAATAATCTAAAGCTAAAGATAAAAATTTATACAGAAAATTCAGTCGAATGATACTTCGTTAATTGTTACACATGTAACAGTTCAGAAAGAATTCATATAACTTATCCATAAATAAAAACCTTGCATATTTTGGTTTTGTCTTTACAGGTAAATGTGAAAACGTTTACAGAGGCTGGGGATCCTAAAGAGGCAGTTTGTAACGCAGTTCAAGAACATAACATCAATCTTCTCGTCGTTGGTGACAATTCCAAACAATTCCTTAAGAGGTTAATTAACTAATTAATCCGTATCTACCTAGTTTTGGCTCTTTGTCACTATTGATTTCTATATATTTAGGATAACTTGCATTATTCTAAGTTAATAATAAATTAAGATTTCTATGCATATTTATATGGGAAAGTCTGTGACGTGCAGGGTTATACAAGGAAGTAGTTTAGCGGACTATTGCTTAAACAATGCCAGCTGTCCAGTTCTTGTTGTGAAGAAAGAAAGCACTGTGAGATCATAAAAAATTGGTTCCCCTAGGGGGAAAAAAAATAGATTATAAAATTGGTTTATCCTTTGTACATCCAAACACTCTATTATATGTATTTTCAGCTTCTACTTCAATGATGCCAAGACCTAGATTTTTAATTATTTATCTTCACACAAGGATAATATTTAATATGTCAATATAGGTTGAAATGTCACGCTAACCAAATTATTTATCAATGACGTGTGTGGCATTTGCTAAGTGTTTTAGCATAACCTGTCGTAATCCCAAAAGAAAAATTCATGTTTAAGTGTTATTCTTTATCTATACAAACGACCAAAATCGTTTATACAACTCCCACTAATTCATATCTAGCATATGCTAATTGGTAATTTCACACCATCTCTAAAATAAAAGTCGTAGAGTTCAATCTTCACTAATAACGAAACTATCTTAAAAAAAATTCATTTATACAAAAACAAAACTACACAAAGAATGAAGAGATATTGTTACCATATTTTCGTACGCAGTAATTTGTAACTACGAGCTGATCTCATAAAGACTAAGACTAACTTAGAAATAATGAGCTAGCTACAAACTGAACTCAAGATTTAACAAGTGTGATTATTAAATAAACAAAATTATTGATGCCGATATAATCGTACTTTCCTTCATAATGGATGCATGGGACCGTAAAGGCGGGAAATTATCGAGATCTCACGTAATCATCTTTGATTTTCCAGCTTTTATTGTTGAAAATTCCAGCTCTTTATTGTTGAATATTTGCTTGTCTTTTATGTTTTATTTGATAGTCGTTTGTGTGGCATTTTGTTTCATTTGCTATAAATTCCAGCTCTTTATTGTTGAATATTTGCTTGTCTTTTATGCTTTATTTGATTGTCGTTTGTGTGGCATTTTGTTTCATTTGCTATTTAATTTTCTTTTATTTTTTTGGCATCCTCTTTATATGGTTAGGAAGGATTATATAATCGTTAGTTTTTGCTGAATAATAGAAAAGTCAAGCTCTCTTGCTTGCACCATTATCGTCTATTTTGTTTCCTATGTTCGGATCTACACCAGTTGGTATCAGAGCCACTCGCTTTTGTGCAATAGTGCCAAAGAAGCGAGCCCCTCGAGATGCTTCTGTAGAAGATGTTCATAGGCGCGAAGATGACGTAGGATTACGAGCTCAAGTGGAATTGTTGACTCGCCAAGTAGCCGCTCTGTTACAAAATCAAGTGGATCAACAACAATACCGAGACATATCCGACACTAAGGACGACCGCGTGAATCCTTTTGGTCTCGGTTTGGAGGCTACTGTCGTGCGGACAACCCGCACGAGACATCCCCGGAGAACTGTCGATGAGAGACGACGTTTAAGGTGGATATCCCGGAATTTCACGGCAGCATTCAAACCAAGGAATTCTTGGATTGGCTCATCATAACGGAGGAGATCCTCGATTTCAATGAGGTACTAGAGGAGAGACGCGCGTCTCTCATCGCTACCCGATTTCAAGGTCGAGTCGTCGCGTGGTGATCACAACTTCGTACCCAGCGTGCGTGCACCCACAAGTCAAAGATTACATCGTGGATCAATTTGAAGAAACACATGCAATAAGCGCTTCTTCCGCACAACTTCGCACACACATTCTACACCAACCACCAAAATATCCGGCAAGGTTTTAAGTCTGTTGCCGATTACACCACCGTTTTCCATATTTTTGTCACTCGCAACGATCTCGCCGAGACGCAGGAATATCTCACATTTCGCTATATCGGTGGGTTGCGCACTTCCATCCAAGACTAGCTAAATTTATTCGATTCGATAACCGTCTTCGAAGCACATCAACATGCCACCGCGATCGAAACACAACAAACTTGTCGCCGCTACAGCCTTGGCGCGCCCCCTCCATTACATAAACCCCCATCGGACCTGCCCTTGCCGTCCACACTCCAGCCGCTATTGATACCACGGCTTGACAATTTTCTCAACCAATTAAGCGGTGCACAAGTGTTTACAAAGCTCAACTTGAAAAAAAGTTTCCACCAAATCCGTATATGTCCCGACGATGAGTGAAAAACGGCGTTCAAGACGCGTGAGGGCCTCTATTAATGGCTAGTGATGCCGTTCGGACTCTCCAACGCCCCGAGCACATTTATGCGCTTTATGAACCAAGCGCTCTGACTTTTTATCGGTAAATTAGTTGGTATTTATTTTGATGATGTTTTAATCTATAGTGCTAACCCCGAAAATCATTTAGAACATTTTCGAGAAGTTTTCCTCGTGTTTCGTAGCAACGCCTTCTACACTGTCATTCATCAATGCTCATTCGCAACCGACAATGTGACATGTTCAGGCTACGTAATCTCCGCAGAGGGTCTCGCCGTTGACTCTTCCAAAGTTCAATCTGTGACTTCGTGGCCGCGCCCGTCCACCGTGACTGACATCCGTAGCTTCCACAAGCTTGCCTCATTTTATCGGCGATTCATCCCTTATTTTAGCTCCATCATGGCACTAATCATGGAGTGCATTAAAAATGGCTGATTTCATTGGAGTTTCGAAGCGAAAGAGTCATTCGACCTCGTCAAGGCGAAATTGACAAGTTCTCCAATCCTCATCCTCCCCGACTTCGAGCAACCATTCCTCCTCCATTATGGCTCCTCGAAGGTTGGAATAGGCACAGTTTTGAGCCAAAAAAACTGCCCCATCTCCTACTTTAGCAAGAAGCTCACCGGGTCCAATATTCGGTACAACACTTACAATTTCGAGTTCTACTTGATTATGTGTGCCATCCACCATTGGCGCCACTATTTATTTCACAAGGAATTCCTCATCTAGATTGATCGTAACACCCTAAAACACATTGGGTCACAAGATAAAGTCTCGGTGCGACACGCTTTGTGGATCGATTTCTTGCAACAATTCACATTCATGATCAAGCACGAAGCCGCAGTTCTTAACTGTGTCGCCGATGCTTTGAGCTGCCGCCACACCCTATTGTCACAACTCCGCATCGAGATCTCGGGGTTTGACTCTCTGCCCGAGTCCTATAGTCTCGACCCGTTCTTCGTAAAAGTCGCGCAACACATCATCGAGAATGACATGGGCAATTATTTTTGGTCCGATGGAGTTCTTTTTCACCGTGGCCAATTGTGCATTCCGAAGGGGAGTTTGCGCCTCAAAATATTCCAAGATCTACATAACGAAGGTCACGTGGGTCGTGACCGCACACTTCATCTTGTCGCAATCAAGTACTTTTGGCCGGCGATGTGGCCCATTTTGTCGACCGATGCCGCACTTGCCACACTACGAAAGAAAAAAGCAACTAAGGTCGGACTTTACCTCTCATTGCTGATTTCTACGCAACCATAGAGCGGCGTAAGCATGAATTTTGTTTTAGGCCTCCTGCGCACTCAACGGGCTTACGATTCGATCTTTTTCGTCATGGATCACGTATCAAAAATGACTAATTTCATTCCATGTAAAAAGACTTTCGAAGCGAGCAATGTGGCTAGCTTGTGTTTTTGTGAAGTCTTCGTCTTCACGGCCTTCCAACAACAATAGTCTCCGACCGCAACACACGCTTTTTGAGTCATTTTTCGCAAAGCCTTTGGCGTCATGTCGATACACGCCTTGATTTTATTAGCGCTTATCACCCTCAAACAGATGGCCAAACAGAGGTTGTTAACCGGTCGCTAAGCGATTCGCTGCCTTGTGGGTGACTCGATCAAGACGTGGGATCTCAAACTTTTTCAAGATGAGTTCGCTCATAACCATGATGTTAACGGGAGCACCGACATGAGCCCGTTTCACGTCGTTTATGGGTTTCTCCTTCGCTGTTTGCTCAACTTTGCGCCTGTGTTGGACCCAACTCGCCTTTACGGCGATGCCACCTCTTTCGTCGAGCTCCTCCAAGAGACCCATCGACAAATGTCAAAAGCGAGGCTTGAGAAGGATATAGATACAATCGGACGCCAAAGCAGTGGTGCATGCATGCTTACGAAAAGCAGAGATTAGAGGTTGCTGGGATTGGTGTAGCAATGTATTGCTTCTTTCATTTTCTTTTCAAGTTTTGAATTAATTTAGGTTCTAAGAAGTTGTAGTGATCCTGCTCATAAGATTTGTAAATGGGCAAACACCTAGAACAATTCTGGTGAGTTCTATAAACAAACACTTTGATTGATTTTGAGAAGCACTTAGTTTCTATGGATTACCTATTTTTTATAAAATAAAAATGTCAAAAAATTTCGATTTAAATAAACCGTAAAAATGACTAATTCCATAAATATTAGCATACCTTCAGAACAAAGTATAATTACAGGATCGAAAATCGTTGGTCAAATCAACTAGAAATGACTCCAGCGTCAAAATAGAAGTCATTGTTATTTTTATGTGTCCATTCAAACCAAATTGAGATGTTGAGGGTTGCCCCTTGTGGTTGGCCCTCACATGATGGGCCAAGGGCCGGTTCTTGTCGCTGACCCTTTCATTTCTTCCGTGAGATTTTTTAGACTTGACATTAATTACTTCAAATTAATTTTGTTCCAAAATTATTCATAATTTCATTTTTTTTTTGGAAGAAGAGACTTTCATTGAACCTCAACCAAGGTTCACACCGCCTTAGGCATACGAGATGAGAGATCTCCGTTAAAGAAATAATTGAAAACTTGACAAAAAAAATTTCGGAAGAAGAGACTTTCATTAAACCTCAACCAAGGTACACACCCACCGCCTTCCGCATACGAGATGAGAGATCTCTGTTAAAGCAAAAACCGAAAACTTGACAATGCATAGCCCATTGACACATCAAGTGTTTATATTTATTTGTTGCAACTAGTCAATCTTCTAACTTCTTTTAAAATTTTAGTAAAATTTTAATTTTATTAAGAAAATAGTTCACCAGGCCAAAGTAATTTTTTATTTTTTTTGGAAATACAGTTTTGATGTTAGTGAGAATTGAACTCACGATCTCTATTTTAGAGGTGGTGAAATCATCAATTAAGCTATGTTAGGAACCACCAAAGTAAATTGAATTAATTAAAAATAATTAATTGAATTTAGTTCAATTTGATGAATTATTTTCTTAATACAATAAAACTTTAACTAACTTTTAAAAAGAAAGGTTAGACTATTTGACTACTAACCTCATTCACTATTGAACATACGAAATTAGCCTTAGTTATAACCAAGGAATCAAATGCCGGAGAAATTCCATGAATTTCGGATGGAAAGTCGTTTCCGGTGACTAAACGGCCTCCGGCAATCAGGTGTGTCGTTTCGTCGCTAGTTGTCGTTCGAAATTCCAGGAAACGACACGCCGTTTCGCTTGACGTTTGTAGTCGCATGCCGTTCACAAACGTTATAAAAGCTTGAGTATGTCGTCTGTTGTCGGCGATTTTCGACCGAAAAGAAAAAAAAACGAAGTTGCTCACCGAAAAAAAAAACTTGGATCTTCATTTTATTGAGTATTTTGATTTTTTTTCATATAATCACCTTCATGAATGTTGTTTGTAATGTGACGATCTATGATATATATTTTTTACAGAATTTTTGGAGAAGTTTCGGCGAACCACCATTTTTTCCGGCGAGTTCAGAGTTTTCCGGCGAGTCAAAACACAGACTAAAACTGTACCGTAGTTGGCTAGCAAAAATGGAGACACATTAGTCAAGTCATGTTGTAAAATGAAGAAAACGAAACAAGGAAAAACGATGAAGAAGAAGATGCGATTCTCTAATTGAAACTTGAAAGATTGAGAGAAATTCAAATATTTAAAAAAAAATAAAATAAAATAAAAAACTGAACCCCCCTTGACCTAGCCGCTCATTCAGAAGAAGAAATTCAAATCTTTTTTCATGACTGGTTAAAGGAAAAATACAACTAACCAACAACATTCATACAATTGTAACTGTAAAGTAAATAGTAAAAATGTCTACATCAACATACACATAAAGAAAAAGAAAGGATATAAAAGAGTTGACCGGAGTTGAAGACTAATACTCAATGGTAAATATGTATATACATATTTATACAATTATATTTATATATGTATTTGATATAAATATAATTACGTTGAGATTGAATTTAATAAATGTATTTGACATTATATTTGTGCAAAATAAATTAAATATTAAAGATTATAAAATATAGTTAAAAATTGAATATATATATATATATATAAATAACATATTATGCAACATTATTTCCGTTCGGTTTTCCGTCGGCACGTCGATTTTCCATGAAAAACGGCATTTGAAAACGGCCTTTCATTTGTCCTTTTCCACAATTTTTCCGTTGGGTTTTCCATCGGCATGACGAATTTCCGTAAATCAGGAAGGTCGAAACGGCAACGAAAACGGCATTTGATTCCTTGGTTATAACTTATAAACGTTCCCATTTCTTTTTCACAATTTTTATTTAATTCGAATTTACTAAGAATTTCGAGTTCCAACCATACCCCTTGTGTAAAGGAAGCGTAAAGGGCAATTTAGACATTCCAATAGCAGACGGTGAGCTCGGCGCTGATGTTTCCAACAGTGTCACTGAACATAAAAAAAAAATAAAAAAAAAAATAAACAAACCACCGAAAAAAAAAACAGCGAAGAAGAGAATTTTGGAGACGGAGAAAATGGAAGAGAAAGGTGTAAAGAGGGATCAATGGGGCTACGAAGTCGCTACTGCTTCAGAGTCTTGTATATCTGCCATCAACGCCTATTATCAGCAGGTCCTTTACCTTTTCCTCTTCTAAGCAGTTTTTTATATTCTTTTTTTTTTTTCATTCACCAAATCCTGAATTAAATTACTTTTACAAAACGATCAGATGATGATTTATGGGAGAGAAAGGTCTGTTATTCTGAAAGCCAGCGAGAGTGACAGAGAGTGTGTTTTGGCCAACACTTTGGCCGCGCATTTCCTCAGCTCATCGGATCCTTCTCGAGCTCCTTCGCATCTCCAAGCTGCCAAATCCAAACTCGTTAAGTTTATTTATTTATTTATTTATTTTTCTATTTTGTGGTGATGCTTATTTTTCTTTTGTCTTGTTTTGGTGTGATTCCATAGGCACAAGCTACCTTGTACGAGAAGGCGATTTTCGAGGTCGTGAGCTATTTGATGTCTGAGAACAGAGACGACGATGTGGCTTTTGACTTGCATTCAAAGGTCTGTCCTATCCTAACGTTTTTAGTTCAAACCCATATTTGGAGTTCATGTAATGTCCAATTTTGATTTTGACATTTATATCATTTTTCATTCGATAAGCCAAATCCCAATTAATGACCGCTCTTGTTAACAATATGTCATCAACCATAGGCTTAAATGCGAGGAAAATGAAAATCAGAATTCCATATTGTGTTTGGAAATTTTTATAAAACATTAGGGGAAAAAAATGATGACCAGAAAAAGCGACACAAACGTGGGCCCCACGTAACTTAATTTGGGTAGATTTCACTTTTCATCCAATTTTCCAAAGAAAGTGGAATCCCATCTCTAATTATACATTTTCCCTCGTATTTTCCAAGTTTTAAACGCACCCATTTCTCATTCGTCTTGAACTCCAATTTCCAATTAGAGTGATACTTGTTTGACACTAGTCTTGATCACGTGACTGATTTTTTCGCAGCATTTGAAAGATTTCCCAAAAGATTTAGCCTCTGTGAAGAGAGCTCAAATCTTGTGCTTCTACACTGGACGGCCCGATTTATTACTAGAACTCGTTCAGCAGGTTCATTCACCCGTATCTCAAGTTTTTTTTTTTATATATATATATATATATATATATATATATATCCACAAATAAACATTTGAACGGTTTCCCTACTCCCTTACAGGCTCTTCCACATAACGAAGAAGAAAGTTATGTGTTTGGAATACTCGCCTTTCCTTTGTTGGAGCTCGGCCGAATGGAAGAGGCCGAGAAAGCGGCGAGAAAGGCATTGGAGATCAACCCAAACGACTGTTGGGCACAACATTGTGTGGGTCGTCGAGATCTCTAAGTACCACCTTCGAATTCCGGTGACTTGAATTCGTTTTTCGTCTAATATTGTTCGCGTTCTTTATTCAGATGTGCCATGTTCTTCAGCACCGATGTCGGTTTAAAGAGGCGATAGAATTCATGGAGGCTTGCTCGCCGACTTGGGCTCCTCTGTCATCGTTCATGTTAGTACCGTGTAGCTCTCAAAATCAAGTCGGAGTCTAAAATAAATAAATATAAATAGAAATTAAAGCTGATTCCTGATGATCTCAGGATCACACACAACTGGTGGCATGTTGCTCTTTGCTACTTAGAAGGGAATTCATCAACGGAAGCGATCGTCGAGGTCTATGATCAACACATTTGGAAGGAGCTGGAAAAAGCCGATGCCACAGCTCCAGAGGTACATGTTGAACCCAGAAGGGTAAATTTGTATTTTAATTAATTTAATACTATGTATAATATAAGTCTCTAGGGTGGGTCATTAGGGGTTATGAAGTTGATTGTTTTAGTAGATTGGTGTAATAAGAGGATTGGTTCACATCTTTGATAGTGAACCGAGTTTATCAATAAAATTATTCTTACATTGTCCCAAAACTCATTACTTAAAAAGTTATGTTTTTATTTTTTATTTATTCGTAATAATAACCAAGTATTGTCCAGGTTTTCTTGAACTGCCTGGGGCTGTTTCTGCGTCTACATGTTCGTGGAAAACTTAGTGACTTTCAGGACCGTCTAATGATCTTAACAGAGCGCATTTCAGACCAAGTTAGTCTCTTACATTTCGCTCTTAATTTTGATTACGTGATTACTTATGAAATTTATTATTATTATTATTATTATTATTATTTAATATTTGTACATATGCGGGCAGAGAAACTGGTATTTAGAGTGGCACTTTGATGTGTTGATATTGTGGGCATTGGCTCATGGCAATGAGCTTGATAGAGCTGAAGAGTTACTTGGAGGCTTAAAATCCAGGTCAGAAAATTTTATCATCGGTTTCCGTTCTATTTAATCGATTAGAATTTATTCTGATACGAATTTCCCTCCTATGAAGAGTTTCCAAGATGAACAACAAGAAGCAACAATCTATGAGAAGAGGACTGTCGGTTAGTACACCCGAGCCTTTATATAAGTTGCTTTTTTTAGTTGGTCAAACCTGATTATTATTTCTTCAGCCAATTGGGAAATAATGGTTCAATTCAGTACCACTTTCTGCTCTTCTCTTCTTGCAAACATAAAAAAATGTTTGGTCCAGTGACTATCTAACCATATAAAACGTTAGAAATTTTCAAATAGCCAACGTTTCGTTAATTTTTGGTAAATAGCCATGTAAATCTACTTACGCTATCAAAATGATAAAAAAAACGCAGAGTAAATTTCTAGTAAATAACGTTGGCTACGTCATATTTTTGGTTATTTACGAAACATTTTGGCTATTTACGAAAATTGACAAAACGTTGGCTAAAACGTAAACGCTTATGTTTATGTGGCTTATATCGCTAAATTTCTGAAAATTGTATTACGTTTGACTACAAAGTTACTTTTAGAGAAATCTTAACCTCATATCCATTTCCAAACTACATTTTTGGTACCTGAACTAGTGCTAGTTTGAAAAGAATCATGGCAGTCAAGTCCTTAAATTAAATTTCAGCTCAAGTGGTACTTAAAACCTTTACATCATAGGGTCCCTAACCAATCCCTTGAAAGAACTGATAGCAAATAATTCATAAATTCCGGACTCAAAGAGGGAAGCCAAAGAGCCATGTTTAGGTTCACACTCTCGATGAGCCGGTTGACATTCCAATCATCGTTGTTGAGAAGAATTTCGTTCCTGATCCTCCAAATCTTCCAACAACCGGCCAAAACTCCAATTTTGGCGACCGAAAACCACTCTGGACCTCTCCTCTGGTTGAATCGCAAAGAGAATAAGTTACTAACGGAGGGGAGAGAGAGAGAGAGAGAGAGAGAGAGAGAGAGAGAGAGAGAGAGAGAGAGAGAGAGAGAGAGAGAGAGAGATATGGTCTATCTCCAATCTATTGAGAAGCCACTTCCACACTTCCATTGCTCCTCTACACTCTCGGAAAGATGGTCCAAATATGTTCGAGTTTGAGGACCATTTTGCTCATAAAATTATTTTTGGGACTAAATGTCATTCACATGATAGTACATAGACTACTTACGCCAAAAGAACCTTTTTTTTCCTCATGGCAGCTAGCGGAATCCATGTATGAATATGGGAAGGGTAATGAAAAACAAGCATTGGAATTGCTCGGGCCAACTTTCGACGCTATGGACTACAAGGTAATTTAGCATCTGGTATCTTACTTCATTTTTTTTCTACACATAGAATTTGGTCAAAGCTCTAATCTCTTTATCTTAAGATTATCGGAGCATCAGATGAGCAAATTGATGTTTTCAACGAAGTCTGTTACTCCATGTTGCTTAACACCGGAGAAGCTACAAAAGGTATGATTTATTATCACCCAACAAACATGGACGTTATATAATAATAAAAAAAAAAATTAAAGGTCATTTCGATATGATTCACAATTGAAACTTGCAGCGATTGAAGCAATCGAAAAGAGAATCAAAGAGAGAGAGGGAGTTCCGTTCTTGTGGCGTCTTCTGGTAATTATATAAGATTTTAACTGTTTTAGATGTTTTTTTTTTCTCGAGTTTGATTGCGAAAGAACATAAAATTGGTCCTTGTTATTTCAGGAGAGAGGTTATAACATAACAGGAAGAAAAGAAGAAGCTACAGTTGTAGGTGAGAAGGCCAAAGTTTTGGAGGGTCTGTATTTTTAGTAGCCATTATCTAAGAATACACCGGGAAAAAAACATGAAAAGAAAGTCATAAGTCACTGCCTTAATGACTTGGCGCTATCTCCTTTGTATTTGCTACTACTGACTATGTTAGAGTGAGGCTATGCTTTAATAACATAAAACTGGGAGAGTTACCACTAAACCAAATTAGGTTCCATACCACCGAATGTGAATTGGTTCACAACGCCGAATGTGAATTGGTTACGTGAAACATGGAAATGATTTGTTCACATCGCTCGTAATTGGAGAGTTATAAATGTTAGTAGCGAATATTCACTCGAACACTCGATGACCTGGTTTTTGGTAAAAGCCAAAATTGATGGGTAGTAGTCAGTGATACAGGGAGCTTAATGGGAAGTTGATGGTTTAGCAACTTCATTTCCTAAGCCTAACACCTAACAACTAGCAAAAATATTGTGAATGGTCTTGTTATTTAAACGGTCGTTTCGCAGAGTGTACACCTCGGGCTTGGACGACGCCACCGCGCCTGACTCTTACTCCAACAGCCTCACGAACTTGTAGTCGTCGGTTTTCAGGTCGTGGCCGAAACCCTAGGCGAGGCAATGGGGCTCGGTCCCGGGGACGCACTGCGAGGTTCGTTAAGCTCGTGTTCTCTCAGCGCCGGGTTGTAGAAATCGATTTGGTGCTAGAAAAACGGCGACTCTTCGACCAAGCAAACGATTCCGTTGCAGTGGGAGTTGTATAGAGGCGATCTGCGGCCATATACGTCTCCGAGTTGTTTCGGGTGGATCGGGAGATGGGTTTCTTCTTTCGCGGCGGTACTTGCTATGGAATCGCCGATGGTGAGGAGAGAGAGTACTTGCTTCTTGTCGAGATCACCGTCATAGTCTCAGCGGTCCCACCCTAAGAGCAAAGAAGACAATGGCTTGCTTGCTTGAAGTTGAAGGTGCTCTTTGACGAACTTAAGGCCGGTTATGAGAGACTTCCTAGCTTTTCAAACGCTTCTGAATCGGACCAGAGACTTCACCGGAAGCTTCAACAGTATTTGTTCTTCCAACTCTGCAGGAATATCATATCCGCACAATCTCCTCTTCATCTCTGCGTTTTTTTTTCAATTCACAATGAGCAATAATCTATGGTGCAAAGGAATTTCAAGGAAACAAGGAAATCCTAAACATATTCGAACTCCTAATACTAAGGTTTGGTCGAGGAAGGGAAAAGGGCTGATGTTTCCCCAGTTGAAAACAACCCAGTTATAAACTAAGCGGCTATATAGCCAAATAGAACTTAAGTTTTTGCAAAATAGCCATAGTTTGTTAATTATAAGCAAACTAGCCAAAGTAAGATTAATCTAAGCTGGATTAAATTTAATCACAACGAACTATAAAGACAGAATGTAAGCTTTATGAAGGATGGATTAAAATTAATCGAGGCAGGATTAAAAGTCGTAGTACTCTCAATTGGCTATTTTGCTATACCTAATGAAACTATGGCTATTTTGCAAAAGTCATAGTTTGAATTGGCTATTTCATACCATTTTTCCTAAACTATATATGATTTGTTTTTTGAAAAAAATAAAATGAAAGATATGTTGAAAAGACTAAAATGACCCCACAATGCTCCTTTAATCCCCTTTTTTTTGGAATCCTTTGATCACATATGAAACGAATACCGACTTTATTTTGGGAAATTGGATATAATGAAGGTTCGCCCTACTGTTACTGTTACCGTACCGGAATTTTAATTTTGGAGGTAAACCACTGTTGGAAGGGGAAACCGAGGGATATTTAGACGACCAAAAAAAAAAAAAAAAAAAAAAAATCGGTACCGACAGGAAACCGCTTACCGTAGAGGAAACAGGCAAAAAATGTAGAAAATCGATGGGTATTCAGATAAATATTTTGCAAATTCATATTTTTCATATTTTGCAAAACTAAATTACTTTGATTACAACACGTGCGACAAAATATTAAACACAAAGTTCAAACTAAGATAAAATTCAACATAAAGTTTCATAAAGTCAAACATTGATTACAACACGTACGACAAAATATAAAACACACTAATTGGTAATTAATTATATGTGAAGTGTCTTGAGTGTCTCGTCACTCATGAATGAAGAATCGGTCGACGGTTTTGACCAACCTCTTGACCCTGGAGTGCGATCTTCTTGGATCAGAGGACCTCGAAGATCCATCGAGACCTACGTCTATTTCTTCGTCGGAGTCCCCTAAAATTTTCCGGAGGTCGGCTCGCATCGACTCACACAAAATTTCACGTTCCTTCTTCTTTTGAGAGCGTACGTAGAGTAACTTTCGCATTTCCTCATGTACTTCATGAGAAACCTTGTCGCACATCTTCGCACTATTTGTCTTGTCTATGTTCGCCAAGTGATTTTTCACAACACGAGTGATTCCACCATCGCCAATGATGTACCCGCAAAATTTGCATTTGCTTGCATTCGGCCGTCCTTCAACGGGCTCGCAATACTTCAGTGCCGGGTCGGACGCCATATTTCATCATCATAATCATCAATTCATCATCATATTCATAATCATAATGACCATTTCATCAACATATTCATAATCATATTCATCAACATATTCATAATCATAAATATCAATTCATCATCATAATAATCTAAAATCAATATATTCATCATCAATTCATAATCATAATCATCAATTCACCATCACATTCATCTCAAATCAACATAATCATGATCACAATCATCAATTCATCATCAAATTAATTTTAATTCTACATAATCACCACCACAATCATCAAATCATCCCCAAATTAATTTAAATTCAACATAATCATTAAAATAATCATCAATTCATCATTATAATAATCAATTCATCATCATATTCTAGGATTAAAACACAAAATTTTGAAAAAATTGAAAAAATCCTCAAATCTAAGAAACCCTCATCACTTACCTCTCGGAAACTCTGGAAAATGGACAAACTCGGGCTGCAACGAATGGGATCCGCCGGGAAGCGCAATGACGATGACGAAAATCCTGAAAGGAGGCCGGGATTTGAGCAAACTCAGGCTACAGAAAACAAAAATCAAAGGGAGAGGGTTTCGTCAATTTTTTTACTCGGGAAGCTAGGTTTCCCCGAAATCAATCCCAAATTATTTATATTCACAATGGGATCCGGTCCGAAGGAATCCGGTCCGGTTCGATCGGGTTCTGACGGGTTCTAGACACGAAAATGGTTTTCGCACGTATCCTCCGGGTCCGCCGGTTCCCCCGAAAAGTCAATCCTTGGATATAATATGCCTCAAGAATAAAGTTGGTACAATGATTTTTGCCCCGTACTATTTGAGAAGACGTAATTGGGATCCCATTTAGTCGTATTTAGTACCATTTTTTCCCCTTTTATATAAATATGGCTACTTTTAAATTAAAATAATTTCTAAAAAAAAAAATGGGACTCATGTAACTGTAAAATATGGAATCCAAAATGGTATTGGAATTTCTCAGTACTAATTTTTTTTACAGTTTTGGGAGTTTTCCTGTAAAACATGGGACGGGACCAAAGAATCCATTTGCCGGTTTTCATATGGCCGATTTTACTCAACGCTGGCGTTCAATATGAAGAGTAATTCCATTCCGATATTCTTGATCGGGTCGGAACATAATGTTCTAACAAATAGTAACCCGGAATTCCATAAGGAAAGATTCAGGTTTCAAAACCTAAGTTTTACTAAAACACCTCTTAACTTAATATTACTCTCACGCCGATATCGCAGCCCTTGCCGAATTGCTGCCGCTCAGCTTCTCTTCATGTTTTAAGGTTAGTTTTTTTTTTTTTTTTTTAGGTTATAATCGGATTAGGAATTCAAGGTTAGGTTCTTCTAGATTAGGATTTGGAAAGTTAGATTTTTACTGTCCTTTTGATGTGTGGATACAGGCTGCGAATTCGGATTTGAGAATTTGACGTTGAATTGGCTCAGAATTGCAACATCAGTTTTAGGGCTGTTGCTCAAGAAAAATGTTTTTCGTTTTGTTTTGTGATATATGTTTTATGTCATTGCAAATTTTATGGTGTGAATCTTAGTTGTAGTCTTCATTCCTTGGTTTCTAAATTTTTATGTGGTTGTGGATACTTTGTGTTAATATTTTTCGCTTTATTTTATGTCTTATAACATTATCTTTGAGTCACTCTTGCTTTTTAGAATGTACAAGTTTATTTTTTATGGCTTCGCGTTTTGCTTTCTTGTTATGTATCTGTCTCATTGGTTATTATAGAATTGCCAACAGTGAGGAGAGAAAGGAATTGCTTCTGGTCGAGATCAATGTCGAAGCGTGCTTTTATACCCTAAATAGTATTTGTTCTTAATCAGAGCATTCACTGGAAGCTTCAATAATATTTGTTCCTCGAAATATACCAGAAACAGAAAAGAAAAAAAAAATCTAGTTTTAATATTGGATCAATAAAATCGGATCATTACTTAAAATAATTTCATTTTTATAAATAATAATTGAAAAAAATCAAATGGTAAAAAATGTGAAAATTTGTTTTTTTGTCATGAGTGCTATTTGAATTTATAAACAACAACCCTACTTATATAGGGCACTTTTAAAATATAGCTCAACTATCCATTTATTTAGGGAAATAACTCATATTTCTCATATTTTCAAAATTGTCCTTGGTCTCATAAAACTTTATTCTTATTTCTTTGTTAATTCCAAATTTTTTCAAGTTATTCATCATCGGGTTTGAATCACGGAGTCGTTCGCCAAATCGGAGACTTGTATTTTGCTTTTTCGAATGGTAAATAATATTTACTATCGAATGTAAATATTATATATCATTAAAATTGTCCGGCGATTTGCAACCAGGATATTCGACGACTCATTTGGAATAGATGTTTAGGATCGTCGATTTCATAGATGTTCTTCTATTGTTCTTATATTATCCTTCTTAGTTTATGTTTGTCTAGTGTAGGTGTTTAGGTTCTTTGGTTTCACAAAACTTCGTTCTTATTTGTTTGTTAATTCCAAATTTTTTCCAGTTATTCATCATCGGATTTGAATCATGGAATCGTTCGCCAAATTGGAGACAAGTATTTTGTTTTTTCGAATGGTAAATAATATTTACTATCGAATGGCCGGACTGTAAATATTATTTATCATTAAAGTTTCAGAGTTTCGGTTATAGTGTTCTATGGGTTAATCGAATTGGAAATAATATTTACCATATTTTATAGTTAATCTAACAAAGAATTGATCGGAGATACGGGCAAGGGTTTCGATTATGGTGTTCTATGAGTTAATCGAATTGGAAATAATATTTACTTACTATTTTTTCCATGTATGAGAATGGAGACGTCTTCGTCGGCTTCGGAAGTTGCAAAATTAGAAAATTGGTGGCGGAAAAAGAGGTTGGAGGCAATATCGGAGGATTGAAGGATTCGGAGTCGGAGACGAAAATTTTGGTGTGTATTTGATGAGGGATAAGATAGGAATATAATATTGTTTGGTAGTATATTGGGTTAATTACCTAATTTAAGTGATAATTGAGCTAGAATTTTAAAGAAGGTAGCTAATTTGGACTAGATACCTAACATGCCCTTGAATTTAAACTTTTTTAATTATGAACCAAACCTGCCATGTTTGTTTCAAAATAATATAAAAGAAATTATTTGACGAACTTGTGACCGGATATGAGTGAGTTCCAATCCTTGCAAACGCTTCTGAATCGGAGCATAGACTTCACTGGCAACTTCAACAACACAATCTTCTCTCCATCTCTTTATCTATTAAATTCTGAATCAAGCGTGTGTGTATATTGTTAATGCGATTTCTCGGATAACATTTGCGGGACACGTGTCGGGGTGCGAGCTTGCGACGTGTCTCGATCTTTTGTTGTCAGGGTCACGTTTCCTCGACTCTCAAGAGGATTTGTGTTTTTTTAGGAGCGAGTAGGGTGAATGGGGGGTATGTGGGGGTTGTGACCGTGCTCTTCGTGAGCTGCCTACGTACCCACTTTGCGGGATCAGGTCATGACGTAGTTCAGGCGAGTGTGTTTGCTATGTGAGTGGATTCTTGGATTTTTGTTTTTCTTTCTCCCGTCGAGAGGTGGCTCTCGGTTTTTGTTTATGATCCGGGATAATTTTGAAGTTGGGAGAGTATTTGGCTTAGAGAATTCTGGGGTTGAGAGAAGATTTTGAGTCGAGAGAGGATTTTGAGTCGAGAGAATGACTTGAGAGTGAATTGAGTTTTGAGTTGAGAATGAATGAACTATTTATAGGAAAAAATCGGTGCTTGGCGCTTGCGCTTGGCGCTTGCGCTTGGTGCTTGTCGCTTGGCGCTTGGCGCTTGCTCTTGGTGCTTGGTGCTTGGCGCTTGCGCTTGGCGCTTGGTGCTTGGCGCTTGTCGCTTGGCGCTTGGCGTTTGGCGCTTGCGCTTGGCGCTTGTTTTAGTCATGCGTATTTTTAGCCTGTTTGACTAAATTGTCTTTTTATATTGTAACGACGTTTTAGCAATTGGGGTGTCATTTTTACATAAGAAAAATGACGGTATAACATTAACCCCCCAGTTTCGCGTGCGACATGTCGTGCGGGAAACTTTGTAGTATTGTCAGTGCTCTTTTTTTTTTTTCTTCTTTTTTTTTTTGTTTGTTGAATGGAAATGCTCTGAGCTTGTGCGGGGCTCTTGCTGCCTTTTCCCTTCTTGCGCCTTGAGCAGGCTTCGAGGTGGGTTGGGTTCTCGATGGCGCGAGTTCCCTTATTTTGGGCTTCACAGGATTCTTTGAGTTGTGTTTCTGGTCTCGGAGCAGTGAGTCCATTTTCTCCTCGGATCTTGTAAAGGCTTTAAGATTGGTCGGGGACTCGATGACGCGAGCCCCCTCATCTCGGGTCGCACAGAACTCTTTGAGATACGCTCGGGGTTCCATGGGCGCTTTGAGGTTGGTCGGAGACTTGATGGCGTAAGTCCCCTCATCTCGGGTCGCACAGGGTTTTTTGAGATATGTTCGGAGTTTCAATGTTGCGAAACCCCATTTCTCGGATCCCGCGGACACTTTGAGGTCGGTCGGGGACTTGATGGCGCAAGTCCCCTCATCTCGGGTCGCACGGGATTTTTGAGATGTGTTCGGAGTTTCATCGTTGCGAAACCACATTTCTCGGATCCCGTAGACGCTTTGAGATCGGTCAGGGACTTGATGGCGCAAGTCCCCTCATCTCGGGTCGCACGGGATTTTTGAGATGTGTTCGGAGTTTCATCGTTGCGAAACCCCATTTCTCGGATCCCGTGGACACTTTGAGGTGCGTTTGGGGCTCGACGCCGCGAGGCCCTCATCGTCATGATTGCAACGCCTGTATTCCTGCATTTTCGCACGTGTGCATGCTATTGGTTTTTTTTTTCTTTTAATTTGTCGTTGCGTTTTATGCTTCGTGTTCGTCCTACTCTGTTAACCCCCCAGTTTTTTATGCAATTTGAGTCAAATTGTATGAAAAATTAGGAGATGAGTTTGGCAAACTGAACGCGAGTTTCGACTTCATTCATTACTTTGGCGCGTTGCCTGCTTTAGAGAAATTCAAAGTACACTTGGGCCGGTGGCCGTTTTGGCAAAATAAAATTACACTTGGGCGGAAGGCCGCTTTTGGAAAGTAAATGTTAACTCCTACTGATAGTATTGGCGGAGGTGTTCCGCATTCCACGGGTGCCTGATCTCTGTGCCGTCCATCTTGTCGAGGTTATAGGTCCCGTCGTGTATCACCTTCCGGACTCGGTACGGCCCTTCCCAGTTTGGTCCGAGCACCCCTGCCCCGCGAACTTGGGTGTTTTGGAACACTCTCCTCAAGACGAGGCTTCCTTCGGCAAAACGGCGGGCCTTGATCTTCGAGTTGTAATGCTTCTCGATGATCCTCTTTTGTGCGGCCAGGCGGGTGAACGCTTCGGCTCTCTTCTCCTCGATCACATCGAGTTCCATCCGGAGGGCTTCATCGTTGCTCTCTTCGTCGAAGTTTTCTGTCCGGAATGATGGGGCACCGATCTCGACGGGGATGACAGCCTCGACCCCGTAGGTCAGGGAGAAAGGCGTCTCGCCGGTGGCGGTTCGCGTCGTTGTTCGGTAGGCCCAGAGGACGAGGGGGAGCTCGTCGGCCCATGCGCCTTTCTTCTCTTCCAACTTTTCTTCAAAGTTTCCTTGATCGTCTTGTTCACGGCCTCGACTTGACCGTTCGCTTGAGGGTGGCGCGGCGATGAGAAGGTCTTACTAATCTTCAACTGCTCGCATATCCTCCGGACCTTCGCGTTGTCGAACTGGCTACCATTGTCAGTGACGATCGAGGCGGGGATACCATGGCGGCATATTATCGATTTCCATATGAAATTGGTAGTGTTCGCTTCTGTTACTGTAGCCAGGGGTTCCGCCTCCACCCACTTGGTGAAGTAGTCGATGGCGACTATTGCCCAAACTCGTTGGCCTGACGCCATTGGGAGTTTCCCGATGAGGTCCACTCCCCATTTCGCGAATGGTCGTGCCACGATGATCGAACACAGCGGAGCTGGGGCCTGCCTCGGGACATGCGAGAACCTCTGACACTTATCGCATTTTCGCGCCAAGTCAAACGCGTCTTTCTTCATCGTTGGCCAGAAGTAACCTTGCTTGAGCGTCTTCAGGGTCAAGGACTGGCCCGCAGAGTGATTTCCACAAATTCCTTCGTGGATTTCCCTCAAGACGTAGTCTGCTTCAGCGCTGTCTAAGCATCGAAGGAGCGGCTGCGAATACCCTCTCTTGTACAGCGTGGATCCCCTCCAGACATACTTATGCGCGTGGTACTTCACCTTCTTGGCTTCGGCTTGGTCGGTGGGGAGGATATTGTCACGGAGGTACCTGATGATCGGAGTCATCCAGTTCGCCTGGGGTTCTTCTTCGATTAGATTTACCTCCTCCTTGCTGATGGACGGAAGCTTCAAGGTTTCGACGGGTAGTTTACCTAGCTCTTCGTCGTCACCGCCTGAAGCCATTCGAGCCAAGGTGTCGGCCTCGGCGTTCGAGCCTCTTGGGACCTGTACGATCTCGTACCAAGGGACTGACTCCAGTCGAAGCTTGGTTTCTTTCAAGTATGCTGCCATGTTTTCCTCCTTGGCTTGGTATTCTCCCTTTACTTGGTTGACGATGAGGAGCGAGTCGCAGTGGATCTTGAGATTCTCAGCTCCGAGCTTCCTAGCCAAGTCGAGTCCGGCCAGGAGGGCCTCGTATTCAGCCTCATTATTCGAAGCTTTGAACTGGAAATGGATGGCATATTTGAGCTTTTCCCCATCTGGATTGACGAAGACGATTCCTGCCCCTGATCCACGGACGTTGGACGCTCCGTCTACGTGCAGACTCCAGACTGGCCCGTCAGGGGCGGCCTTCCTCTTCTTGCCTGCTTCCTTGTCTTCCACGACTTCTTTGCCCCGCTTGTCTTCCTCATCCTGGCATAGGTTCACATCGTAGGTGAACTCGGCGATAAAGTCAGCGACAGTTTGTCCCTTGATCGCCGTTCTTGACTGGAACTCCACCCCGTATTCACCTAGTTCCTGGGACCAAACGGCCATCCTTGTCGAAGTGCCCTTTTGCAGGGCTTTCTTGATTGGGTACTCGGTCCTTACTATAACTTGATGTGCTTGAAAATATGGCCGGAGCTTCCTCGCGGACATAGCCAGAGCGAGCGACAGCTTCTCTATCTCCGGGTATCGCGTTTCGGCGTCTAAGAGCGCTTTGCTTACGTAATACACGGGCCATTGTATCTTCTCTTCTTCTCGGACGAGGACCGCGTTGATCGCCCTCGTTGACACGGAGAGGTACAAGTAGAGGGTATCGCCGTCTCTGGGCTTCGCTAGGAGTGGTGGTGTGGCGAAGTATGTCTTCAAGTCTTGGAACGCGGTTTCGCACTCGTCGGTCCACTTAAAGTCGGCTCCTCCTTTGATGGCTTGGAAGAAAGGCTGACACCGGTCGGTGGCCTTGGAGACGAACCGACTTAGCGCAGCCACACGCCCAGTGAGGCTTTGGACTTCATTTGCCTTGGTTGGGGACCTCATGTCCAGGAGTGCCTGTATCTTTTCGGGGTTGGCTTCGATGCCTCGCTGGTTGACGATAAATCCTAGGAATTTCCCTGACTCTACACCGAACGCGCACTTGTTCAGGTTTAGCTTCATCTTGTACTTTCGGAGAAGGGCGAA
Source organism: Urtica dioica subsp. dioica (assembly GCF_054948205.1). Lineage (NCBI taxonomy): Eukaryota > Viridiplantae > Streptophyta > Magnoliopsida > Rosales > Urticaceae > Urtica > Urtica dioica. The sequence goes on along the minus strand of NC_142758.1, from coordinate 45,962,832 downwards.
GGTTTCGTCCAAGTCTTTGACGTGGTCTGGCGCCTTGAGGCTTTTGACGAGCATGTCGTCGACATAGACCTCCATCGTCTTCCCGATTTGCTTGGCGAACATTTGGTTTACCAAGCGCTGATAAGTGGCTCCGGCGTTCTTCAGCCCGAACGGCATCACCTGGTAACAGAATAGTCCTCGATCGGTGGTGAAAGTGGTCTTCAGCTCGTCCGGTCCATACATTCTGATCTGATTGTATCCCGAGTATGCGTCCATGAAGCTCATGAGCTCGTGTCCTGCGGTGGAGTCGACTAGTTGGTCGATTCTCGGCAGGGGAAAGCAGTCTTTTGGGCATGCTTTGTTGAGGTCGGTGTAGTCGATGCAGATTCGCCATTTTCCGTTCGACTTCTTCACCATGACCACATTGGAGATCCAGCTCGGGAATTTGGCCTCGCGGACGAACTTGGCGATGATTAACTTCTCCACTTCCTCGCTGATCGCGAGGTATCTTTCTGGGTTGAACGACCTTCTCTTCTGGATTTTCCCCTTCTCTCCGGGGAGCACGTTGAGCCGATGACAGATGATCTCTGGGTCGATCCCCGGCATGTCCGCGTGCGTCCATGCGAAAACGTCTTTGTGTTCTCGGAGGAATGCTCCGAGTTGGTGTTTTAATTCGGTCGGCAGGTGCGCTCCGATCATGACGACCTGTTCGGGGTTGGCATTGTCGAGTATCACAGGCACGAGATCGCTAGACGCCTCTACTTTTTTGGTGTCGGCTTCTTCTCGTGGGTCCAGGTCCTCGAGTGCTTGCGCCTTGTTGATATCGCCTGGGAGGTCGTCTCCGACCTGACATATGACCCCTACCATGGCGTTGTCTTTCCTGATGCGGGACCCCTGGACGTGGCATGCCCTGGAGTCGGCTTGGCTTCCTCGCATCACCCCTACCCCTTTCGGTGTCGGGAATTTCATGAGGAGGTGGTATGTTGAGGTGACTGCGCAGAGCCTGTTGAGCGTCGGTCGCCCTATGATGACATTGTGAGCAGAAGGTCGATCCACAATTAGGAAATCCACCAGGCGCGTGACCTGGGCTCCCCCCTCATGTCCAAATGTGACTGGGAGGCTTATGGAGCCTTCCGTGTAAACGCACTCTCATGCGAACCCGAAGAGCGGGGTCTTGACTGGGGTCGGGCGGATTTCGCCAAGGTCCATCCGGTCGAGGGCGGCCTTGAACAGGATGTCGGCCGAGCTCCCGTTGTCGATGAGAATCCTCTTCACCATATTGTTTGCTATCTGCGCTTTGACAACGATGGCGTCGTTGTGCGGATGCATCACCTGGCGGGCTTCCTCTTCGGTGAAGTGGATCGTTTCGAACGGCGCGGCCGAGCAAGTGCTCTGGGTGAGATTGATATGGTGGGAGGGGCCCTCTCCGGCCGCCGCCCGCGCATAGTTTTTTCGCTCGTGCGCCGTATCCCCCGTTTCTGGCCCTCCAAATATAGTGGTCACCAAGTTGAGTGGGGCGTTGGCCACGTTGCCTCGGGTGTCGTTGTTGTAGCTTCCACCCGCGACAATTTCTTTCCCACGTTCCTGTCGCCTGTCGTTTTGGGGAACCTGCCTCCTCGGCGCGGGGTCCGGATTGGCAACCATGGCCATCACGAACTCCTTCAGCTCGCCATTCTGGATGTGATTTTCGATCTGCCTCCTGAGCTTGATGCATTCGGCGGTGAGGTGACCGTGGTCTTTGTGGAAATGGCAGTACTTGTTCTTGTTGCGTTTCGAGGGGTCCTTCAGTAGGGGTCGGGGCTCGGTGAACATGTCCCCGTGTAAAGCTAGGATCCTGTCTGGCGTGGTCTTGAGCGGCGTAAAGTCGATGTTCCTCTGGAACTTCTCGACCAATAGGGGTTTCTGGTTCGTAGAGGGTCGGACGGTTGAGACCGCAATATTGGTGCTTCGATTTTTCTTCCGTCGTGGGTCATTGTCGGCCTCGTCCTCGTCCCTGCGACGACTTCCTCTATCACGGATCCTTCGGCTTTCGTAATACTCCTCGACCGAAATGTGTTGCGTGGCTTGAGAAATGAGCTCTGTCATTGTGGTAGGTCGTTGCTTCACTAGTGACGTCAAGAGGTCACAAGCACGCAGACCATCGATGAAGGCGTAGATGGCGTCGCTATCCTCATAGTCGTCCACCTTGTTCGATTCTTCAATGAACCGGTTGAGGTAATGTTGGAGCGCCTCGGTGCTTCCTTGCTTGATCGTCAAGAGATAAGACTTATCTTTTCTTCGTACTCGTGAGGCGGAGAAACGAGTGAGGAATCTCTCTTGGAGATCCTCGAACGATTGGACCGATCCTCGTCCTAGTCTTTGGAACCACTCGAACGCAGTGCCAGTGAGTGTGAGGCAAAATGCCTGACACATCGTCGATGGCGACTGTCCTGCCATTCTCATATTTGTCTGATATTGGTGGATGTGGTAAAGGGGGTCCGTGCTTCCATCGTAGAGTGGCATGGTAGGTGGGCGAAAGTTCCCTACGGTATCATCGGCGAGCATGTTTGCGGAGAACGGCGAAGCTACGCCTTCGATCATACTTCTCACAAGCGGGGTCCTAGTCTGTGCCGCTCGTAGCTCCCGGACTTCTTCTCTTAGCATATTGACCACGTTGGTTAATTCTTCATTCCCGGCTTGTGCGGTGGCAGTTGCAAATCGAGTAGTGCGTCCCCTTTCGTTCGATGCTTGAGTGGTATGCGGCGCATGCGGCGTTGGCATTGTCATAGCCGGGGGGACGATTTCTTGTGGTTCATGGGCCTCCGAGGCGGTCTGGTGTCTTGGGATCTCCCACCGGGAGTTAAGGTGGCGCCTCAAGTCTATGTGTGGCTCTAGGCGTCCTGGCGACCTTGCGTGTCGGGGTGGTGAGAACCTCCTCACGTCTCCACTGTCGGCGACCTCTTCTCCTTGTCCTAGCCGTTCGAAGGCGGATCTTCGTGATTCGGTCCTTGCTCTTGCCGCGGAGCGAGCGGCTTGGGGAAGATTGGTGCGGGATCGTGGGCGCGGGTCCCTTTGCCCATCGGTCTGACGTGCTTCCGAGTGTTGAGGTAGCTGTCTTCGCTCGCGGACGGCTGCCCACTCTTCTTGGTGGTTGTGGCCGATATCTCGGATGCTCGGATCGGGAACGTCGTCTTGGCCACCTTCATCGTGGAGTTCTTCAACGAGGGCTTGTCCTTGCTCGTGTCTATGGCTTCTCGAATAAGCCTCTTGCACTTGCTCGTCTCTTGCCCGAGCGTGGCGCCTCATGGCTCGTTCTTCCCTATCTCTCGCGAACTCGCTCGTCAGCAAGAAAAGGCTATTCTCGAGACGTTCCATCCGATCATCTCGCTCGATGAATACCGGGCTGGTAGGGTTCGCCATGCCGGTGGCGTTCGGATTGGCCGTCGGGGCAGCGCTTGTTGATGGGCCTGCGTTCGACGACGGGGCCCCTTGTGCTTGTCCATGTCTTGCTTGCGTTCGTGCTCGCGTGTGGGGTGCTACGCCTTCCGTTCGTCGGGGGGCGGCACTTTCGGAGACAACCGCGTGGTTCGACATGGTGGGTTTCTCAGCGTAGTGGAATTTCCTTGGTTGTTGTCGAAGCTCCTTCCTCTCGGAGAAAAGAGAGTTTGCCGGTGGAGAGCCCGTACGTGGTTGTTCTCGGGATCCCCTCCTTCTAGCGCCAAAATGTTAATGCGATTTCTCGGATAACATTTGCGGGACACGTGTCGGGGTGCGAGCTTGCGACGTGTCTCGATCTTTTGTTGTCAGGGTCACGTTTCCTCGACTCTCAAGAGGATTTGTGTTTTTTTAGGAGCGAGTAGGGTGAATGGGGGGTATGTGGGGGTTGTGACCGTGCTCTTCGTGAGCTGCCTACGTACCCACTTTGCGGGATCAGGTCATGACGTAGTTCAGGCGAGTGTGTTTGCTATGTGAGTGGATTCTTGGATTTTTGTTTTTCTTTCTCCCGTCGAGAGGTGGCTCTCGGTTTTTGTTTATGATCCGGGATAATTTTGAAGTTGGGAGAGTATTTGGCTTAGAGAATTCTGGGGTTGAGAGAAGATTTTGAGTCGAGAGAGGATTTTGAGTCGAGAGAATGACTTGAGAGTGAATTGAGTTTTGAGTTGAGAATGAATGAACTATTTATAGGAAAAAATCGGTGCTTGGCGCTTGCGCTTGGCGCTTGCGCTTGGTGCTTGTCGCTTGGCGCTTGGCGCTTGCTCTTGGTGCTTGGTGCTTGGCGCTTGCGCTTGGCGCTTGGTGCTTGGCGCTTGTCGCTTGGCGCTTGGCGCTTGGCGCTTGTTTTAGTCATGCGTATTTTTAGCCTGTTTGACTAAATTGTCTTTTTATATTGTAACGACGTTTTAGCAATTGGGGTGTCATTTTTACATAAGAAAAATGACGGTATAACATATATTACGTATCCTAATCGAAAAATGAATGAAATATTTAAACTCCTAAACTTACTTTATAAACTCCTAATCCCATATATACATGTTCTAATTTCAACTCTTACTCTCTAACCAGCTTGTGTAAAACTTTTATAATAGCACCTTTTTTTTTGGATGATGCCGAACCAAACTAACTTTTTTCTGTTAAAGGGAAGAAAATAGTTTTTTTAAAAAACTTGCAAGAATATTAATTCAACACCTCAGTCCAACACTTTCTCTTCCCTTCAAGAAGCCAACTCCAACCATATAAACCAGATGATGATAAGAGAAACAACTCAGGACTTTATAAACAAAAATGATTAATCAACCATATCAAAGTTGATCAATATCAACACCAATATAATACACTTTCTAAAACGAAAATAAATAAACTATCACTTCATTCAGCTTTTAAGTGGGCATTATCCAAATCGAGGGTCGTCTATTAGTCATCCGACGAACAGTCTTCGTGTCGAGCCCAAAATGAAACTTGAACATCTCAGTGTCAACATGAAACGCACCAAAGTCACTGCTTAGCCAATCATATGTATGAATTCCATAACCATCTAAATCCCGACTAAAATATATACAGCTCGGCCAACACCCTATAACCTCCATAGCATCAACGCAAACCGAAAAATCGTCGCCCACAAAAAATAGGCGTATTCCCTATGCTCTTCAACTTGACCCACGTATTCTTCTCGAAATCCATTCTAAAGATTCTGAACCATATCGTCACGCGAGCTCCGAATTTATCATTGGAATACGCGGTCATCCTCTCTACCTGCCAAAGATTCCCACAATTTGACTCAACCAGATATGTCTTGTATTTGATATCTTCCCATCTTCCTGGAACTTCCGAGGGGACCAATTCTTGGCGTGGGCTTCTCGGATCCGCTATGTCAAGCGCAAACAGAGCACCACTGTAAACAATGAAATAAAATTGACTCTCGTAACGAACAACGTCGCGCGGTGATTCAAGGTCGATCACTACTCTCCATGTAGCGTCTGTTAGCAATATTACAAATAATATTGATAGAAATTAAAGACAAAAGCAAGGAAAATAAAAATTAGAACATAAACCGGCGATCCTTAAACCATACTCAAATATTAGCCACAAATCACCCATACACTTGTTCATAAATACTCTCTATTTAACAATTCTTCCAACAGCGTCTTCTCCGAAGGGCCTAATGTGCGCAATCCCTATACCATCTACGATCACGAAGACCTCGCAATCATCCGGATTTTCGAGCGGATCCGACGTGATCAATACGTTACACACTTGCATGAACCTAGAATGTTCCAAAACCTCGAGATAAGTGTAAATCGCCGTCATTTGTGGAAGCTGAATGGTGTGATGAGATTTGTGCCCCTTAATCATGGACAAAGGTTTGTACATCGCTACCGAAAGATCCTCTTGCCAGACGAGAAGCCATCCGTTCGAAGAGGCACTGTGGCACTTCACGTATGGCACAGATAGCTTTGTGGCTAAGTATTTGTTGTCCATGGCGTTGTATATGCTCCACGAATTCTCGTCTTTATCGGGGACTAGAAGCATCGGAATTTGCTGCCGGTTTTCTCTCGGTTTGATTCGATTGTGCTTGAATACTTAGTGCCAATTAGGGAAAACGATTCCGAATTGTAAACTATTTTTCACTGATCATATTTTCTTCAGGATCGTATCCAATATATGATTTGGAAATACTTCCATGTCTGGAAATACATGGCCTGCAAATACGTCGATATTAGGAGAATTTTGATCAACTATTTGTTTGAAAGATGGATTAATTTTTTTTTTTTTTAAGTAAAGAAGCATGCGTTGAGGGTAGTCGATGAGAGTTCCATGTTCCGAGCTGATCTCGTTATGTGTTCTATCTCTTCTCGGTTATCCTTACTTTAAATTATAAGAGTTCCTAATCATATTTGAGTTTTGACTAGAGTTGATAATCCGATTTTTATAAGGGAATAAAACGACGTAAATATGGATTTTGAATGTGTATATTCCAATAATACAGAATGATATATTTACAATTATTTTGAACGATATGCAGTGATTAATATTATATATAAATTTGATGGTTCTATATCCAACAAAAACTTAAAATTTGATTGTTCGATTATTTTACCAGTAGTACAAAGACAACAATGCCCATTATTTTGAATTATGATTAAAAAATAAACCGTTAATATTGATATTATGAGATAAATTTCACAATTTATGTGTGATAACGAACGTAAATTGTATAAAAATGTATGAAATGTCCCAAAATTTAAATGCATGTGCATTTTTATAAATAAATAAAAAGCCACGAAACATTACTTAATTGAAGTTTGGTTTAGGTTATGTTTAGAGTTTTGGTCTCGTGTCGTCCGTTCTGATCCGTGCGATCCTATACCGAACAAAGTACAAATATATTTGTCTTTTGGTTTGATAATTCGTGATTGTAAATCCATATTTGTTGAAGGTGTTGTGATTCTTGTTTGCTAAGCATTCAACAAAAAAAAATAAACATAACCTAGCTTGTGCCTCTTGTTTTGCACTAGATCGTACATCTAGGGAGTCGGAGAAGATGTCTTTGGCCACTTTGGCAAATTGTTAGCAATAACAAAAAAAAAATTCTAAAAAAAAGGCATTAAGGAATTATTATGGTTTTTCTCCCACGCATGTTTAAAAACTTCAAATATGAAAACGACTTGTTCACATCACTCATAATTGGAGAAAGATTTATCGAAGATTATAGGGGAATGATTCATTGGAACACTCAACAGCGTGGCTTTTGATAAGTGGAAGTTGATGGGAAGTAGTTAGTGAAACAGAACTTGCCAAACCTTTGTTTGTAATGTCAAACTATTATAAATGCGAAGACTACTGTCACTATGCAACGATTTGATTAGCTAACGGTGATGATAGACGACCCCACACGCACGTTAAAAAAACATGCTAAATTTGTTGCTACCATTGTATTTAGTAAGTCATTGTATGAAAATTACATTTATTATTTAAACATTCGGGGAGATGTCAAATACTTCCTTAAATATATATATATAAAGTATCATGAAAGTCTTTTTTAAATAAAATTAAATAAAAAATTAAAAGTATCATGAAAGACCAAACGTAGACAAAATTTCATGACATGAAAAAAAAAAAAAAAAGCCACGAAATTCATTGCTCAAAAAGGTTATTTGCATAAATATTCTATTTACAAAAAGCAATCAACCCTCGGCGCCAAAGGGTCAACAAAGCAAGTTCAATTTCAAACTACCCCGTCAACAAAATCAGCGGCAATACCCACTTTGCCACGTGTACGGCTCCTAATCATCATTAGCTCCCGAACAACCTCGCGAGCGTCAGGACGGTCGTCCCTATCCGCCGCGACGCACCGGAACGCCAGCTCCGCCGCGGCCTCAACCCCGTCGGCGGCGACGGAACCGTCCATGAGCGCGGGGTCCACCACGTGGCGGAGCATGCCAGCGTGGATCTTCGAGACCACGTGGTCCGCGAGCGAAATGTCGGTCCTACCCCTGCTCAGATCCACCGCCCTCATCCCCGTTATAAGCTCCATCAGCACCACGCCGAAGCTGTACACGTCACTCTTCTCCGTCAGCATGAAGGACCGGTGGTAGTCCGGGTCGAGGTAGCCCGGAGTCCCCTGCGGCCCGGTCCACACCGAACCGGGCTGCGATCCCGGGTCAGGGTTCGTGTCGGGTATCAGGAGCCGAGAGAGTCCGAAATCGCCGACTTTGACTCTCATGTCCTTCTCGACGAAGATGTTCGCCGACGTGATGTCGCGGTGGACCACCGGAGGCGCGACGGCGAAGTGGAGGTACTCTATCGCCGCGGCGGTCTGGACGGCGATCTCGATCCGGATCCGCCACGTCAGCGGCGGAGACGACGACCTCGCGTGGAGGTGATCGGCTAGGGTTCCGTTCGGTACGTAGTCGTAGACGAGGACGAGGCCTCTCGGATCGCTGCAGAATCCGTGGAGTCGGACGAGGTTCTGGTGTTGGATCGAGGAGAGGATTAGGATTTCGTTGCAGAAGGATTTCGACGAGAAAGCTCTTCCTTGCCGGCGGTTATGGCGGTGGAGGTACTTCACGGCCACGAATTTTCCGTCCGCGAGTCGGCCGAGGTAGACGGAGCCGAATCCTCCGTCGCCGATTTTCCTCTTCGGATCGAAACCGTTCGTCGAGATTTCGAGCTCCTCGTAGGAGAATTCCGGCGGAAGACGGCTTGCCGAACGGTGGCGGTGGAGAAACGTCGTCGTTGGATCCTCCGACGGTGATTTACCGCTCCGGCCGAACATTCTCCACCGGAAAATAGCGATGACGATGAGAGAAGCGAGCAATAAACAGACTAAAGAGAAGGCGGTGATTAGAACCGCGAATTTCTTGGAATCGTCGATTCCGATCCACGGCGGAGTGAATCTGGATTGAGATCTGAAACAAACGAATCGCTTCTCCGGATCGGAGGAGTTGAATCCGCAGACTCCGTTCTTCGCTTTACACTCTCTGCATTCTCGAAAATACTCTTCGCCGGACTCGTCCCACTCGATCTCGATTCCGATCATCAGAAGCCCTTCGAGATACTCCAACACGTCGTCGCGGCAAGGCGGATATGGACCTCGGTGCCGGACCTCGGCGCAGCCACGGCCGAGAATCTTCGCCGGTTTTTTCGCCAGCTGGCACTCCCACGGACAGAGACTGCAGTTAGGAATCAGCGAGCCCGCGCACGGTCGGAGCGACGAGAGTCTGGAGCAGTACGCGTCGGCGACGCGGAACGGAGAGCCGGTGAGGTTGATAGCTCGCCGCGGGATCGGCGGCGAGCGAGGACAGTGGTTTGACTTTCCGGCGACGACGGTTGGAGAGAGAGTGAGAGCCGTGGAGTTTGGTTCGTAATGAACGACGGTGAAAGAGTTGTCGTTTATTGAGATCGTTGAGAATGGCTCGGAGCAGTTTATCTGAAACGACGGGTGTCCACACCCCGGCGATGATGAGAACGGAAACGAAGGAAATGAAGCTCCGAAAGGCGGACAGTGTGGTCTGGTCTTCTCTGACGCCGGAGAGCAAGCTTTAACGGCGGTTAAGTTCGTAAACAAGACGAAGAAGATAACGGCGGTTGAAAAAGACATTTTCCGTCGTAGGCTTCAAAATAGAGAGAAAGAGAACCCCATTTTTTTTAAAGTGGTTTTTACTCTTTGGAATACTGAGAGAGTCTCTGTGAGTGTGTGACTGTGGCCTAGTTTCGTGGAGTTTTATTGGAATTCAGAACTGAAAAAATAAAAATAAGAGAGCCTCGTGGTTTGGAGCGAGTCTGAGGGAGGTCACGTGAAGTGAGTTGGAGTGAAGACAAGAAAAACCTCAGTATGTAAAGGAACAGCACGTGGGACCCGCTTTGTCCTTTTAATTCCATTATTATCTTTTTGACTTTGTAATTTTATTTTAGAGCAATGCTATTTGGCACAAGCATTTCCCTTTATTTATTTTATCTTGTGTGTGGGGAAATAAATAAAAACTTTCCTATGTTTTTTTTACCATTTGCCTGTTTGCGTCTTGTCTTCTTTCACCCACGTAATCATGCTCCAATTTGATTTTCTTTCTTTTTCTGTCACTTTTTTTTCTCCGCGAGGGAAAATCTATGCTAAGATTTTGGAGTACTCTATTCAGCTTTGGCGGGTTTTCTTCTTAAATATTACCACACAAATAGGGTTCACAGGCTTCATGGGGTTGAAGAGTTGCTAAATGATGTGCAATTTGGGGAGATACCTTCCTCTTCATAATTTTATGTTGGAACGGAGATATTCCATGTCGTATGAAGTTATTGAATTTGCTGGGTGGGGTTATTTTCGTCTAATTTGCTAAAAAAAATATTTTTTAGAATAAATAACATATTTGCTGTTATGGTTGTTGTGTCATTTCGGTTCAGGGACTTTTTAATTTTATTTTAATGAGATTCAAACTTCTTTTAAATAACAATATCAACTCCAAAAATAAGAGGCTCACTAAAACATCATCGAACTCTAGAGAAACCTTAATCAAGCTTTCAAAAACCTCCCAAAAACATCAATTACAACTAAAATATATAAAAAAAAAATTGCACAGATTTAATAAAACATAAATAAATAAAACCCCTAAAAAATACAAGGGACTCGGACACGATGTCGTCGGTGGAGGGCAAGACGTGGTGGCGGACTTCCGAGCGCGGAAAAGGCTTGATAAGACGTGCCCTGATTGTGGCTCTGTTTATTTCCTTCAAACTATTGATTGCTTCAAGTAATTCAGATCAAAAGAAAGAAAGAAAAACGCTATCCCATTTTCCTTCTTCTTAGCGAACTAGAATTATCCGCAGAAAACCCTTCGAATCTGGGGTTCAAGTTCAGTTGGCTGGATGAGAAGGACACATTCAGAGAGCCTGCGAAACCGCCGCCTTGAAGATCAGAGTCACAAACAACTCCGGAAACATACACCCACAGTCAATACACGTTGCCTTGGAAGCTAAATCTCAATCCTTGCTATTAGGAATCCCACATTGAAAGTGAATGAGAACTAACAAGAGCTTATAAAGATCATGGGTTTCTCCTCTCATTGCCAATTGGTTTTGAGATGGAACCCCCATGATACTTTCAATTCGCTTCTCACGCACGGCACTCTACAAAAACGCATTATTTCAAGTGAAGAACGAATTCAACGCGGAAAGTTCTCGGCAAAGCTCCGGTGCGGCGGTGGCTGATCTTCAGAGGAGAGAAAGAGGCATTGGTTCAGTCATGGCTCCCGTAAGGTCAAAAAAGAAAGAGGAAGAAAGAGAGGCAATTTATGTTAAATCGGAGAGCAGAGTCTTCAAGCGCGACTCCGTCAATGGTGGTCGGAGAAGTCCAAAATCAAAGTTGAAGTCAATCGACGAATAAACTAAAAACCTCGACTCCGTCGCCAATACCCTCTTCGACGAAGCTGTGACGACCCGACTTTTCGGACCGTCATACTAAGCTTAATTCTCTTACTTAGAAAAAAAAAAATGGATAATTTTTTTTTTAAACATCGTTTCATAAATTTATAAAGTCATTGACTTTAAAATAAAACAATCCTTGAAAATAACCAACATTTGAAATCTTACAAAAATATTTGATGAACATAAGAGAAATACTTAATTCGGAATTCCAAACTGAAGTAGATGGTTGGAATATTCAACGGAAATAAAACTATAAAAATTCAACTTCAGTTTTGCAAAACTAATTAAACTTGGAAAGTATCTTAAGCATAAAATTTCAAACCGAGTCTTTAGAAAATTTCGTAGCGGAAGTCTTTTAAATAAGTGAGCGGAACCACAACCCAACCCCTTAGCCATCGAACGTCGCTGATCCACCTTCCTCACTTGTTCATTTGTTGCTTACCTACAATACGGACGAATACACGTAATATGAGCTAACGCTCAGCGAGAATAACTATGACTCACAAAAAGAGATGAGTAATGCAATGCATGACCGATTAATTAGTGTTTTAGTTCTAACAGTGTCATGGTCTTTCGTATCATAAATCTTATCATATTTTATCCGGGGTGCCCCTAGAGTAGTCGTACCAATTTCAGTGTACACTTTGGAAACGAACTACGAGGCTGCGACCTCCCATAGTTCGCACCATCTAATAACATATCATATGAGAAAACTCCCTTTATGAGCCCGTAGATCGGCTCGAGAGAATTCTCTTAATACCTCCGTAGCTCGAGGCGGTACGACTCTCTTACTTATCTTATCACTTGATTATTTGCGTTACATACAAAGATGACATATGACATAAACATAAATAAAACATGCTAATAATTAGAACATGTTATGCCAAAGTTGTACTAAATCCATACATAAACTCATCATAACAAGAAATAACATAATAAACACAATTCACTCAATAACACATACAAGCATATAAGAAATATCACACAATCAATCATATAACACATATTAACCAATTCAGATCACACACTCATCGTAATTAATTTTAATCTAATCCGTATTGTAGTGAGATTATTCTCACCTTATTGAGTCGGGGAACTCTCGAACGATTGGAAAAGCTATTCGGCTCGGTACCTATTCGAACGGATAAGAATTAGGTTCATAGAAGACACTTCTAGAGATAACAAAGTTTCTGGAAAAAAAATCAGAGAAGGAACAGGGACGTCAAAAGACGAAAATACCCTTCGTCCTCGGGTTCCGGAAAAAAAATAATTTCAGAGAAAAATTCTGGAAAAATTCCAGAGACTATAAAATATAAATTTGAACATATTAGTCTTAAGTGATAAGACCAAAATCGGGCTCCAACATGAAGAAATCTAATTAAAACATATATTGTCTAAAAATTGGGTTTTAGAGAAAACGGGACAGATCTACGCACTTGTTAAAACAAATACTAACAAAAATACTTCCAGTAATTTAAACGTCATAATTATTTTTCTATGTAACAACAACATATATAGGTGTCTCGTATACAAAATTCCATCCAAAATACGATTTGACAGTATTTTTAAAAAAATATAAAACCTCGCTGTTTGAAACAGGAATAAAACTTCGCGTTTATTTTATTTGGTTTTAGTAGAGCAGCGGGGAGGAAAAAGACAAAGGGAAAAAGAAACGTAAAAGAGAGCTAGGGAGAGATGTGGGATTGAAATCCACGTTCGTAACTGATAAACGCATTGAAAACCTACATTCATTACCCACCATAAAACGCTTAACTAATATTGGAAGGAATATTCACTGCTTACAGAAAATCTACGTACTTGCTATATATACATACCAGTGTATAAAACAGTATAGAAATACCAAAATGTGCGCGAGAAAGATATCAAGACATCATACCTTTTATTTTCTTTTATTGTAAAGAAAATAATAAACACATGCTACACAGACATCGCAAGTCTTTAATACCAAATAAAAACATTTAAAAGTGGATTGCTACGTACAAATAACCACATGCTAAAAGCAATCTATGAATAACTCTAGAATATTCTGAATTGATTACCATAATTGATGCTTAGCAATCGCCATATACCTTAGCTATCAGACTTGTTATATGTACGTGCAAAATTAATATACATATAAATTATTTTAAAGGGATTGTGTCACAAATAGCTAAAATTTTCATTACTATTAAATATATACATATATAATTTTGTCTCAAATTTACCAATAAATCATCGAATAAAATATCTAATAGATAAAATTGAAAACACTTAAGGCACAAATAAAACATAAAGCATATGCAGCACGTAACATGTAATTCAAACTGGAAAATATTATGTCGAAATTTCTAATTCTTTTATATGGCTAAGTTTCGAGGTTTCACATAAGCAATCTCGATTACCGACCTCATTGCTCTTTAATCTCAATCGCTATTTCTATTTTGCATAAATAACTTGATAGAGAAGATAATGAGGCCGATAATATCCCTAGAAACAATAAAACGACGATGAACAACTAACACAAAAGTACGAATTTTTTTCTTTTTTTGTTGTGTCCAGGTCGGTCGAAGGAGAAAAAGATGAGAGAGAGAACAAGAAAAATGTATTTCGATTAGGGTAATAATATTTATGGTTATTTTTATATTTATTTCCTATTTATTAAATAGAGAATTAATAAGGGCCTTTTGATAATTTACATTGTTTTAAGATTCACGTAACCCACATGTGCATAAAAATGAAAGTTTGAAATACCATAAATATTTAAGAAAAAAAAAAGTTCGTCTACCACAGCAAGTCATAATTTATTCTATTTTTCCCTCAAAAAAAAAAAAATTATTCTATTTTTAATATAGAGTGTAGGTTTTGGAGGGACAGAGTAAAGATGAGCACAGAGTCAGAGGTCAAAATGTATATATTATTCTATTGATATTATATTGTATACACAGGGTTATCTTGAGCACCCCGTCCACTATCAACAGTGCTTCGTTTTGTCTGTGGCTGTGCTGTTGTGCTTCTGACAGTTGTTTATGTTTTTAATTAGTTTGGTAAACGTAATTTAATATGTCAAAAAGGCACGTCCAAAATTCATGTATTTTACTTTTATTGGTTGCAGAGTTTAAAGCATTTATAAATTTACACCAGTAATGAAAAGGATATTTATTACCCCTTTTATTATTTTTCCTACTTCATTTTTTTTGCATCAATTTTTGCTGGAATACTACCAAAAATACGATCATTTAGTTAAATATCAGACATCTTTTTTCTACCAAACCAATAAATATCTCCAAAAATAATGGCATGTTGAATTATGATATGGTAATTTGGAGATTAGCAGTGGTGCCATGAACATGTGGCAGCAATCTCGTCATCCGATTCTCAATCACAATAAACTTCAGTTCATGCGAGATTTGATGTGTTGGCTCGTAACCTAATCTTTTTTTGAAAACCTACCTACTATTAACTCCAAAGACCGTGTCACGAGCCCCACACAAAAGCATTAAACACAAAAAAATGTTTTAAAATGTGTCACGTGTCAAAAAATGTATGGATCGTTCAAATTCGTACTCGGGCTAAATAACAACGGTGAATTTCCCAAATGTTAGAATTAGCATCACAACATATTGTTGGATCGGAAGAGTAAAAGACGCTTGAACCGAAGAAGTAATTAAGCACCGATAATGGTTCCCTAACCCGATACCCAACAATGGAGCGCATTCCTTCGTCTTGGATCGAATCTCAAAACCCTGGTGACTTTGAAATGATGAATTAATAAGGCTCGTGCTTTAAAGTTCGTAGCAGGCAAAAGAGATTTGCAGCAGCATTGAGCACCGATGCTATAAATAAACACTTTGGTTTTAAGACAAAGAGTTATTGTAAGGATTATCACCACATTATTTGTCCTAGAGTGGGTCGTCTGTGCAGTTAGATTAAGAAAGATATTTTTTTTAATAAGCAGGTAAATGCTTCTTTATCTATCTCTTATTATCAGAATACAATATTTATATTATTTAGTGAAGAACATGTCATGAAATTTATGTCAATATAAGGTTGTCAAAAGTTTGATTTTATTTGTTGACAAACATCTTGTTAAATATAGAGATTTAGTAACAAATATATCATACAACTTATTTACATCATGTTTGGCAATAAATATAGTAATTTATTGAAAGCATATCATAAAATATGTCATTAAATACACATGTTTGTCACGAAAAATAAAATTGACTGACATGTATGTCTGACATATTAGTGTAGATATGATTATTAGCCTAATTGTTCTCTAGAGTATAGAATAATATTAAAACAGGGTAAACAAAACAGTAGATAATTTTAAATGGCAAGCCGTATAAGGGCAATTTCAACCCATTTCTTATATTTGATGTTAATTCAACACAACTTTTGTGTTGATTTAGCACTAATTTTTTTTCCAACTCTAATCACAACACCAAATTTTACACTAAAAATACTATTCACCATTATTATATTATTAAAATAAAACAATCTCTTTATTAATAATATTTCAATAAATAATTATAATGGTGATATTTTTTTAATTAAGTGATTAAAATAATTTAGTACTTACCAATATTTAAAAAAAAATTAAGATAAATAAAAAAAGATAAATAAAAATAACAGTACTAAAAATATTACATTTAAATAATTCAACATAAGAACATACATTTGAAAGATAGATTACATCGTACTAATTATCAGAATTAGTATACATTTGGTAACAGCTCAAATACCGAGTCCCCGGGTCTTAACCAGCCGTCATCGTCATCATTTTCTACCGAGTCACCTGTAACCCCCGATATGAATTCATTTGATCTTAACATGAACGATCAAGAAGGCACTTGCAATTTATTTGGAAGACCAATGGGTGTAAAAAAAAAGCAAATAAACAACAAAAAGATGCTGAAGAATTTAAAAAAAATGATGGACAAAAATGAGAGTCTTGTCCGAACTATTAAAGATTCTAATATTAATAGAATTGAAGTTCAGAGACAAAAAAATGAACTTCGAAAGAAAAAGATTGAGCTAGCTCAAAATGAAAGAAGAGAATAATTTTTTTTTCATGAATTTGGATACTATATCCGACCCAAATATGCGTGAATTTCTAGTAAAAGAAAAAGAAAAAATTATGCAAAAAAGAGCACAGACGAACCAATATGAAGAACAAGTAGAAGGTTCTGAATATTATGGATCTCAATATCGAGCATCTAATTATCAACAAAATCAAGCTCAGGGAGATCAATCTCAGGGAAATCAAGCTCATGAAGATCAAACTCATGGAGATCAAGCTCAAGGAGATCAAAATCAAGATTACACCCAGTATTATAATTATCTTGACGGAACTGGAAATAATTTTCCCCGTTATTAAATTGTGTTTTAAGTTTTTACTATGTCTTTTAAAATTATGTTATTGTTTTTAGTTTTCATTTTATTTTGTGTGTTTAATTTAAACTTTGTAACCTATATTTAAATTTTTATGTTTTAATTGAACTTTGTTTTGATATTTTTGTAGTCAATTTATGAGTTTTTGTGTTTTATAAACATTTATAAGGTTAATATATGTATATATGGAAAAAAAAAGTTTGAATTTAATATGTTAATTTAAAAAAAAAATGTCGTGTTGTACAGTGGCACGACATATATGTCGTGCCACTGTTTAAATCACCAAATTTGGTGTTGGTTATCACGTGTGATTGGAGCTGTTTTTACACTATATTTGGCGTTATAGCGTGGGGTTGGAGAAGCCCTAAGTGGAAGAGATGAATTTAGTGGACTGACAACTAAGCCCGAAGGCTGCGATGATAAGACATTGGTAAACCGGGCGGAATTGAATTATGTTGAAAATCTTCACAACCGAACTTTTGGAGAGGTATTGAAACAAAAAAAGATAAAGGAAAAAAGCGTCTAATATATATAATGGTAAAAACTCTGCTAATTGATAATGTATTATCCCAAAAAATAGGGAAAATTAGAGAAAGAACAGATTTTGATTGTTATTTTACGAAAACAGTGGTTTTTTTTTTAACTTTACAAAAATGACGGATTTTACTTTTTTTTAAAACAAAAATGCCCTTATTCAACGCGCTCAGTATACAACCAAATCTACGAGATGCAAAATATACCGAGCTCCGCGTCGCCACGTCAGTTCTCGAATGCCCATGGGAGGCCGTGTCCGTCGTCGCCGTGGCGGCTCCGACACTCCTCTCTGTCCTCACTGATCGATTCCAATGCACGATAAATTCCTCATGTGGTATTAGTATATTGTATGCAGACCAGATATACGAGATGTGAAAGCGCGCCAAACTCCGTGCCGCCACTTTGAGCTCGACCGCCTGTAAGAGACTCTCTCCGCCATCGTTGTGGCTCTGACGCTAACAATATACACTAATCACATTTTTAGTATATATTATATACAATATCTCCGCTGTCGTCATGGCTCCGACACTAACAGTATACGATAATCACATTATTAGTATATTGTATACAATATTGCCGCCATCACCATAACTCCGATGCTCCTCTCCGACTCTAACAGTATACAATAATCACATTATCAGTATAATGTATACAATATCTCAATTTATTGTATACATATTAAATAAAATTATATATGATAGAGATACGTGTATACATATATATGCTACTGATTAAATTATATATGTATATTGTATGTTAACCGAATACTGTATACGTTAAGTATATTAGAAAAGAAGTCATGGCTGGAGCAAAATCTAATAGCAACTGGGAAATAAACGAAGTAAAGTTAAAAATGATCATTCACATTTAAAATATATGTTATTTTCGTAATGTAAAATGTTCGTCCGTCGTTTTTGTAAAAAAAAAAAAAAAAAAACGCTACTATATAGTTTTTGTAAAGAAAAAAAAAAAAAAGCGCTACTACATATGATTTCCACCAATGAAAGCTAAAATTTGGGCTTATATTTGTATGGCATAACACAGGCCCACATTTATTATCAGGCCTATTAAGGTTTAAAAGTAGACAAAAGCTGGCTTGTGGCCCATAAGATTGTCTAAAGCGCTTTCCCCTTCCCTTTTCAGAGGCTTCCATGTAGAAAATTCTCACTCCCGTGTAGAACGGGATTTGTCACCTTTTTTTGTTCATTTATTTATTTATTTATTTTTAATTTCTATTGTGGTTGACGTTAAAGTCCATATTCACAACGAAAGCTATGATTATAAATTTCAATGACTTACTTCAGTTTTATTCAAAAGTTAACTTGGCATCAAAACTTGACATGAATTTGTGAACCTTTAAATGGGTTATATCCGTTTTTCTTATTGAAAAGAAAATAAAAAACCAAATATGACATAAAAAAAATTACCTTCGGAGAACACGGGAACTTGGAGTTTAAAATAAATGTAACTTTCGTAAAAAATATAAGAAAAAAATCACGAACCGTGTTATATCAATTTATGTCATTTCTTACATCATAACTTGTAAAGGTTGAAATCTCAGTTTGTTCACTAAGAATTCTTGTGAATGGATCTATTGCCACTTCTTTAGTGATGAATTCCTCATTTCTGGATGCCTTTTTTTTTTTTTTTTTTTTTTTTTTTTACCGTGTACTATTTATTGATAAAAGTAACAACGCTATACAACTCTAAGTTGTGTACGATGTGGATCTACGTAAATTAAGCTACGTGAGCGGATCATCTTCTTATAAATATTTCACAATAGCTCCATGTGAAATGGGTCGTGTTCTCGCATCAATTTTGACAATGAAACAATAATATTTTTTAAATGTGCTTCCGGTTGTAAGGAATCGGTGAAGCCTAAAAATTTAACATTAGGATTAGTTACGCATTTTTAAAAAATTATGCTACATTTTAACACATGATAAAGTTAGCACAAAATAGATTAACTCTTAACCTTTTAGTAGTAGTGTCAAATGAGGTGATGAGTTTGACTCACCTTGAAAGTAGTTTGCAAAAAAAAAAAAAAAATGATAAAATTAGTGTGTAATTTGTAAACTTCTTAAATCATAATTTGTTATTTTGTTCATGCTATTTAGGTAATTGGTCAATTATAAATAAATGTATTCAGATCCCTGTATTTATGGCATTAAAATAAGAGTCAAGATGATAAAGACGAGGCCGATGAAATTTAATAGAAAATTTGAAAATATATATTAAATTTTTAATTGGTCAAGGACCACAGGTGATTATTCTATTTGTGATCATTTTCTAAAGAATTCATCAGCTCGAAACCTGTAGTTGAACTGGCCTCAATGTGACTTCCATTCAATATTCGACTATATCAACTGCATATTTAATAATTTATCAAACAGCATATTTATCAAGTTCTAAAATAATTAACCACTGCACAAACGCCAATACTTGATCACATGTAACGTGACACCGAAAACCTAAAAACTAACAATAAGACTTGATTAAAGACTCTAGTATTCTTAGCTATGCCAAACCCTAATAATGTAACGAGTAAGCTGAACATATAATAAATATATACTCATTAAATAAGAATATATAATGAATATACTTTTTTTTTTGTGTGTTCAGAAATGTGATGCTTGTTTCCCCTGTCAAACTTATAAGTTTCATTCACCGTTAATAAAAATAGTCAACAAATATGATAGAACAAAACGGGATATTCTAATTCTTTTTGTCTTTCTTAGTTTCTTTCTATACTGCAATTTTTTTCCACAATTATTTTTTTTCCATTTTCTATATTGCATCGCTTTCTATTTTGGCTTTTCTGAGTCCTATCTCGATCAGGAGTCAGGACGTGACCGCACGGTTAGTCACAGGTCACTACGGCTAAGAAATGGCAACTTCCAGCCGTTACCAAAAAAAAAAAACAGAAAAAAAAAAAGAAGACTTTACGCGTTAAGGAAAACCAAATTAGTAAAACGAATGTCGTTTTGTTGTTTACCGGGAAGCTTCACAACTTTCGTAATACTCACGAATCTTCCATTTCTAATTCAAGTCCCCATATTACATTAAAACATTTTTTTTTTTAATTATACACACCCCTTGTTGACTAAAAAAATACATATTTATATTTTGAAATAAAACTTCTAAACCCCCATTATTTATCATTAATTGAGCTATAATCATTAATAATAATTATCATTAATCCCCATCTCAAGTCTCAACAAGCATTACCAAACAGAGCTCAGCTTTGTCTCTATTAATTTTTTTTTGTAATCAGTTCCCATTCGTATAAATAAAAAGAAAACGAACTGAAATTTGATCTAATCTCATAATCATTACCAAGTTAAACTAATGTCGTATTGTTTTGCCCGGAAACTTCTCAACTTTAGTAATAGTCATGTATTTTCCGTTTCAAGTCTAGATCAATAAAACATCGTTGACTAAGAAAAATACATATTTATTGTACACGTATATTTAAATAAATAAAACCCATTCTATTTAACATCATCAACTAAACTATATAATAGTAATTCTCATTAATCCCATCCCAACAAGCATTACCAAACAGAACTCAACTTTCTTCCTTCCCTTTTTCTCTTTATTATTTAATTAACCAGCTTCCATTTCCATTCACTCCTACAAAGAAAACCGACCTAAAATAAAATTAAAAAAAAAAAACCGAAAAAATGGAGTTTTTCACGAAAGGAAAGGCAGTGAAGCTCCGGAGCCACCTGGACAAGTACCTAACGGCCGACGACGACAAATCAACAGTCCGGCAGAGCCGAAACGCCGTTTCGAAAGGAGCCACGTGGACGGTGGAGATCGTCGATGACAAAGCGAACGCGATCCGCCTCCGGAGCTATCACGGAACTTACCTCACCGCCTCCGAATCGCCGTTCCTCCTCGGCATGACCGGGAAAAAGGCGATCCAGGCCGGAATCGAGGATCACGCCGCCGGAGCCGCCGTGGAGTGGGAGCCGGAGAGGGACGGGTTTCAGGTCCGGCTCCGGAGCTGGTGCGGAAAGTACCTGCGGGGAAACGGAGGATCGCCGCCGTGGAGAAACTCCGTCACGCACGACGAGCCTCACACTGGCGCGACGAAGAATTGGATTCTCTGGGACGTGGTCGAGTCTTCCGGTTCCGGCGGAGGAGAAGAAGAAGAGTCTTTGGAGAACTATTTATCTTCTCTCTCCGGCTTATCCTCTGTCTCCGACGAGGTTCTCAGCGAGCTTGGATCTCCGGTCTCGGTCATGTCGCCCAAGCTCGCCGTTTCTTCTCCCAGAAGGTTTTCGTCTCCGAAATTCTCCTTCAAGCGCGAGGTAAATTTTTTTTTTTAATTTTTTTTTCTTCACGTTAATTACATAATTAGGACCGATCGTTTCAGTTTTTTTTTTAATATAATTTTAGTTGCGCGACTTGAACCTTAGCTAAACTCCGATCATTTCAGTTACTGTTCGTTGGTTTCGATCAGAATTGAAAAATAGGAGTTCTTTGCATGATTTGTTTCATCTTCTAGAAAGAGGTACTGTAGAGGACACGTGTCATTGTTTTAGGATATACTAAGGAAGGTACGACCTAATATAAAGAAAATATCGGGAATTATTATTATTATTATTTTTTTTTTTAGATGGTTGGCTAATATTGTTTTCATGATTATCTCTTTAAGCAATTGGAAAATCGGAAAGGAAAATGATTTTATAGGATTGCGTGATTCATTTGACACTCTATGTCTATGGTAATTCACAAGTAGTTTGCGAATATACACACACATCAGGTCTTTGTTTTTCTTCCTTTTTTTGTTTCCTTTTCTTATTGTATATATCACTACATTTTGTTTTAAACATTTAAACATCATCATTTGACAAAATTAGCATGGCTTTTTTTTTTCTCCTTTCCTAGTTTAATAGAACACTCACGCAACTAAATATCTAAAAATAACAAAACATGTATTGCAGCATGGTCGACGAGCTTTGTTGACTCATGGCCTTTACTAAAAAATATTAACTTTAGTTAGTTTGTATTGATTTGAATCTGATCATAAATTTAATTATACCCACACAATATAATGGCCTAACCGATAATAAAGTGATGCTTTAAAGCTAGCATGAGTCATGCTATTAGTTTTGCTTAATTACGTAACATTACTAACAAAAAAAAAAAAAAAAATGCTCGCTAGTCGCTAGTTGAGAGGCCATTAAAGGCATGTGAGTTTAATCTTTAATGGATTCATTATATAGAACTCAACTCAATATATTTCAACATAAAAACCTTTTAGTTACCAACTCTTCTCCACTACCAAAAAGAATATCCACTACCAGAAATAAATTTCAAAGAAATGAAGAATTAAAACTCGTTTCTTTAGTTTCTTTTGCCCATACCCTTCTATATATTAGTCGTTTTTTATTAATTTAGTTTGTCTAGATATCCATCCGTGTCACGAAATTAAACTTGTTATGTCAAAACTAGTAGCTTATCCACACACTACGTTTTCATGTATACGTGTGAATCTAACAGCCTTTACATGAGTTTCAAAAAACCGAGAATGTGGTCAAATAACGTCATTTAACAATGTGTGTGTGGTTAATTTATAATATTATATATAGAAAAGAGAGCATATACATCATGCGCCGTCAATTTCTAGAAGAGTATTTTTCAAAAATAAAACAATTCTGGTAAGTAGTTAATAGTATTTTTAATCCTAACTTAATACTATGATTTGTTTCAAGTTCATTAACACTCGTTTTATATTAATTACATATATTTTTAGTTTTTTTTAGCTACCATACGTTAAATAATATCCAACTATCTTTATATAAAAATATCAGTCTGAACTGAAAAGCCAACAGCAAGCACTTCTTTCAAAGAAGAATAAGAAAAGTATATTTTACTACTAAGAATGTATAGACTATAGTTTCGCCGAATAATTTCTTCAATGAAGTGTTTCGAACTGCCATAAAAATTTATGTATAGCTGTGGAAAGAACAAAAAACTCCTAAAACCAAAACAATACTTTACTACGTAGTCAATCATTATGATGAAATAAAATTAAATAAAAATAAATTGACGAAAGTTTTTTTTTACTCCGGTTGTTTTTAGCCCGTGATTGCCGACTAATCGTGTTCGTAGCTGGCTAAAGTACCAAAACACGTTACACACGTACCTTCAAATTCAAATAAGTAAATAACTTATTAAATCCATTAAATAGTGCCACGTCAAAACACCTCTGTCAGCGTGTGGGGGCCACAAAACCGTGTGGCACCCCTTGTTTGACTGGCTGGCGCTGACTAGCAAACATATAATTAAAAAAAAAACAATCATTTCACATGACCGTATAAATTCAGAGAGTCATTCAGAGATCTGATAATAGTATCTGATAAGAGAGAGAAGAGAAAGAAAAAAAAAAGTCTAGTCCCTTTACAAATCTAACAGAAAGTTAAAATTGTTTTGTGGTCCTTTTTTGCTTTTCATCTCAGAACAGAGAGTCGAAGCTATCGAAGTCTGAGATCGGCGTCGGAGCGGATTCTCGTCGGAGAGGAATGGAGGCTTTTCAGAACGCGAAGGCTGTGAGGCTGAAGAGCCACCACGACAAGTACCTTGTCGCCGAGGAAGACGAAGCGGCGGTGGCTCAGGACCGCGACGGCTCGTCCAAGAACGCGAAGTGGACCGTCGAGCGAGTCTCCGGCTCCGACACGGCTCTCCGCTTCAAGAGCTGCTACGGAAAGTACCTCACGGCCTCGAACCAGCCCTTCCTCCTCGGAATGACCGGTCGCCGCGTCTCGCAGACCTCGCCGCGGCGGCTCGATTCGTCTCTCGAGTGGGAGCCTATCGCCGATCCAGGCTCCGGCGGGTTCGTCCGGCTCCGGACGAGGTACGGACACTTTCTCCGCGCCAACGGCGGTCTTCCGCCGTGGAGGAACTCGGTGACGCACGACATCCCTCACCGGACGTCTACGCAGGATTGGATCCTGTGGAGCATCGACGTCATCGAGATCGAGGTCCGTCCGAGGGATCATGCCGATCGGTTGAAGCCAGAGGTTCTTCCTCACGCGGATTCTCTTGATTTCGGATCTTCTTCTCCGACTCACAGCCTCTCCGTCAAATCCTCCAACTTCTCTCGCCAAGAGGTCAGTAATTTTTTTATGCTCTTTTTTCGTTTTATTGGTGATTGATTGATTATATATGGATGCATGTTTGTTGTACTGCATTATATATAGTTGTTCTTTAGTGTTGATGAGTGTTTGGGTTGACTATTTATAAATCTTCGTTACATTTGTGAATATGAAGAAATCATTTGATTCACTAAATACATATATTTGTATTTTCATTGTAATTCGCTATATACACATGTTCTTTAGTGGCAGATGAGTGTTTGGATTGACTATACATAGATTTGCATTTTTAAAACTGATACTTAGCTCCTAGGCCAACTCGAAACACTAGGAATCTCTGGAAAAATGAACAATTCTTAGGCCATTTTCACTGCGTATTGACTGTTTACGTGTGTGTGTGTGACAGTCGAACGATTCTTTCGTTCCTTCGCCTCCGAAGCTGGAGGGAAGGACGATATACTATCACATCGCGGAGGACGACGGAGAAGTGGACGACGAGGCCGTGCAGGGAAGCTCGTTCACGTTCAGCGGTAACAGCGTTGTAGAGTTGACCCGAAAGTTCGAGGAAGAGACCGGAATCCAAGGCATCGTGATGTGCACTCGGAGCCCTCTCAACGGAAAACTCTACCCTCTCCGCCTCCAACTCCCTCCCAACAATGTCACCATGCAAGTCGTCGTCGTTCTCTCCAACTCCAAAGGTCAGTCCTCTCTTCTCATTTTGTGCCCTTACATGTTTAGTCTCGTTATAAGATTCGATTCGAGGTTTTGTTAATTTTTTGGGATCAAATTTCAGGTTAATATAAGCGATCACCTCTACTTAGTGTTAGATTCACTCCGACTTAAATAGGATGTTTTAAAAGAAAAGTGTGAAAACGGCATATCTTTGTGTTTTATTGAGTTTGAACTTTTCTGATTTTCTCTTTGCTTGTTTTTGGTGTTACCAGTGGCCGAAGAATTCGTGGCGCAAGGGCAATTATAGGATATGTGTCGCCGCGAGCTTCCAGTTTTGCTACGCTGAAGGTTCTTTGTTCTGTACATTCTAATCTACACCCTGTTTATACGCACACTAAGTATGAGTTTGGATTTTATTTATAAGTTACAGTTTAGGCCAGCCCAGATCAGAAAAAATGTATTCAGTACTGAATAGGATCTCGATGTGTTCTGGTTCCCGTTGAACCGATTTTGTTTTGGTGTTTTTATTTATTTATATATTTATCATATTTCCATTTCTAAATTTAGAAATTGTAGGGATTGTAAGCTTATGGCTCTGTTTTCTTGTAAGAGCCTGTAAGAACGGTTCTTACAGACGGAACACTAAACATATAATTTGATTGCATAAGATTTTTGTTGTTGTTTGTTTCCCATTTAGTCTCTGATAGTTATGTTGGATGTCATATAATCACACATGGCAATTGTAGTTATATATAATATACTGTGTTTAACATAATATCATATATTGCTCGCAAATTTTCAACCATGTGTAGTTGAAAACTTCGTCATTATAATATACTGTAAATACGTATCAAGCAAAGCATCTCTTTCTGCCGTTATAATATTATTACTTAATTTACAATATTACTCGAGTAAAATCATCGTAATTATATCTCAATTACTTCATCTGCTACGCAAATCTAAATCAAGCAATTAATAAATCAGGTATTGAGAGCCTAGTGTGTGAGCCTATCAAACTTATTCAAACCTACTGAGAGAGAGGCATGTTCAATCAACCGTTCAACCTATTCAGATTATTATAATACTTCTCTATATATCAATTATTAAAATAAAAATAAAAATAAATAACACGAGTATCCCCATCCTAGTTACAACGTCACTTATAAGACCACTGCAGTTTTTCACTCGCAAGACTACCCTTTTCAAAAATTATAACTATTTATCTTAACTGCAATGCGAGCTTAACACTAGTTTAAAATGTTCAACTATGTTCAGAACTTCAGATTCCATGCTATTAACATTTGTTACAATTCGATGAACAAAAGACATGAAAAAAGGAATCACCAATAATCATTGCACGAGCAATTACCATCTCTAAACCGATGGAACCTCGTCCGGTCCCTCATGATAATCTCGACCCCGAACGCCTCGGAAACCAATTTGAACACGTTGTGACAATCGTCGCAAACTCGGAGATTCTTGAATATCCGAATCGGAACCCCGGGCTTCGATTTTATAAGCCCGAAAGCCACCGCTATCCTCTCACTATGCACTCTCAGAGACTCCCCTTTCTTATCCCCTCCCTCGTCCACCATCGCCGCCTGAGAATAATCCGGCGAATACCCCATCGCCCGGACCCTCTCTCCAATCAGATCGAGCCACCTGTAAATCTCCTGGCTCATCGGGTGCGACGTGTCCCCGGAGAAAAACTCGTGCGCAACGCCGTCCACCTCGATTAGGCTACACCCCGGCTCTTTGGCCACCCCTTCTTCCTCCATGAGCCTCCTAACCAACCCGACATCGTTCCACATTTCCGCCGAGGCGTACAGCCTCGACAAAAGGACGTAAACGCCACTCTCGCTTTTCCCTCTCGTTTCCGATCTCAGAATCTCTCCCGCGAGCCTCTCCCCGAGCTCGACCCGCCGCCAGCTGGCGGCCCCGTCGAGGAGGCTCCGCCAGATCACCGCGTCGGGCTTGACCGGCATTTTCTCGACGAATTTCAAAGCCTCGTCGACGAGCCCGGCCCGGGATAGGAGATCGACGAGGCAGCCGTAGTGCTCGATCTTCGGGTCGACCCCGTGATCTTTGACCATCGAGCCGAAGATCTCTCGGCCTCGGTCGACCATCCCTCCGTGGCTGCACGCGGTCAACGCCCCGACGAACGTGATCGAGTTCGGCCCGAATCTCTCCTCCCGGGACTCGGCCAATCGGGAGAAACACCTCAGAGCGGACTTGGCTCGGCCGTGAGCGGCGAAGCCGAGGATCATCGCGTTCCAAGCCGTCACGTCGCGTTTCGGCATCGCTTCGAAGACCCGCTCGGCGAGGTCCAACGACCCACATTTGCAGTACATCTCGACCAGAGACGAGCCGATATCGACGTCCGATATCCCTTTTCGAAGGCTGTAACAGTGGGCCCACATTCCGAGAGAAAGAGCGCCGAGCCCGGCGCAAGCGTTGACCACGCTCTGGAGGGTATACCCATCCGGGTCAAAGTCAAACACGGTTTGCATTCGTCGGAAGAGACTCAGCGCTTGCTCAAACTCGCCGGACTGAACCAACCCATCAATCAAAGAGTTCCACGACACCACGCTCCTCTCAGGCATTTCGTCGAACACCTTGCGCGCCAAATCCAAACGGCCACACGAAGCGTAGAAATGGATAAGGCCATTGTTAACGTACACGTCGGAGCTGAACCCGAATTTCGCCACGTGGGCATGCGCCTGAATTCCTTCACGAAAGGCGAACAAGTACGCGCAGGCTTTGAGGACGAAGGGGAAAGTGTACTTATCGGGATAAGAACGCCCTTCTTTTAGCATCCTTTCGTACAAAGCCATGGCTTTCCATTTGAGGTCGGAGCTTCGCGCGCAAGCCCTGATGAGAGTGTTCCACATGAACGAGTTTGGGGTCTCGATCTGAGCGAACACTCGAAAGGCGTAATCAGTATCGGCCGTGGACGAGAAATGGAGGATTCGACTGTAGAGGAATAGGGTTTCGGGGTTATTGTGGGTCGGCGCTGTACGGAGAGCTCGGGCGTGGATTTGTTTGAGCTGAGACATGTCTTTGCATTCGCTGAGTAGTCGGAGAAGGCGGTTTTCGCCGGAATATGATGACCCGCCATTGTTGTTGTTGTCTGAGGCGATTACAAAAGGTGGTTGATTTGGTGTTATTGCCAGAGTCATAATGCGTTTGCTGGTCGTCAAACTCAAAACTCTGAATTGCCAGGTGTTATTGCCATGGAGGTAACTCTTTTTTTTTTTTTTTTTTTTTTTTTTTTTTTTTGTAGGATAGAAAAATCTAGTTAATAAATTTTAACGAGCCTGTATATATAAATACAAAAATATGAAGGTAATATGGAGTCAATAAACCAACTCTTTGAGCCATATAGGTACTCGGAATGTAGCATCCATTTAAGATTTTAATGAAGCTTATTTCTCCAATAAGAAGCTTATTTTGATATCTAAGTATCTTTGCAATTTTGGCATGCTAAGTCTGTAACAGCCAATGATGTAGATCATTCAAAGACCTCACAATACATTTCATTTCTCTCATTCTTCCTTCTAGTCTTATTAAGGAGATCGAGAGATTAATGACATAGTTATGGTGGGCCAAGCTTTGCAAACCCAAACCTAGCGAAGAAGGCATGGAATTCTTAAGGCCTCGTATTTTCTGAACCGGAGTTTTATGAGCGAGAATGTGTCTAGAGCGGGGCAACGGTTTGGCAAGCTATTTTGTGGGGGGAACGGAAGTGGTTGAAAGAGGCTCACGGTGGCGGGTGGGTAAAGGAGAAAGTATCTACATTCGCAAGGATAGATGGATCTTCAAGCTCCGAATTGTGGACACCAAGCATGGTAATGGAGATTGGAATGAGCTCCTTATTCGAAGCTCTTTTGGGGAAGATGATCAGAACTTGACCCCGATACGATGTACGTATTTGGCACTATTCGAAGGATGTTCGAGTTAGAGGGATTTCGTGGTGGAAAGTGCTTTGGAATGCGAAAGTCCCTCCCAAGGTAAAAGTCTTGATATGGAAACTTTGCAATAATTGGATCCCGGTTAAAGCTAACTTGGCCAGAAAACACATTTTGAGAGATGGTCACTGCGTGGATTGAGAGTCTTGTCGCCGAAGCAAGGGCGATCGTGGTGGGTCTACGTCAAGCAATGAAGTTTGCTTTGTTGATTGTGGTGTTATCATTGATGAGATTTTTTAATTTAAGGGATTTCTTTGAGCGTGGTACACTTTCTTTTATTCCAAGACTGTGTAATGAACCGGCTCGTGGATTAGCTCAAATGGCCCTCCGGTTTTATGAGTTTGCTTCTTGGGCGGGGTTGTTCTGCCAAGCATTGTACCCGACATGACATTTTAGCCGACGAGCCTGCTCAAGTTAAAAATAAATAAAAAATAAAAAATAAAAAAAGTTCAACTCGATTCCTATTCCCTCCTTCATTATCCTCCTTTTTTTAATCCCTTTAATAAATTTTGTTCCAACGATGATTTAGACGAATATGAATCATGAGCTACGAATGAGTTTACCTTCGGCCTCAGTCTATAATATATAGTTCGTGTATACATCATGGTTTTATCCATTTTTCTTTCCTTTGTGAATTTAATTCAGACACAAGTTTTCCTATGGCTACCTTATTATAATTTATGAGTACACCACATTCAAAGACGTCAATGTGTAATGGGCCAATAAGACCACCCCATCGACTAGCCTTTTGCATTTAGGTTGCGTCAAAAACCGCACAGGTTCATCGAAATGGAGCAAAATCCACTAAAATTGATGCATATAAATTATAAACTATGTGTGATTGATATAAAGTATATGTGATTGATTGGGTTAAGAATATTGCCTCAAGAGATAATTTTAGTAATTTTCGTATGATTTTATTAATTAAACAAATTGAAATTATATTATTTAGTTAGAAGTGTTAGGTATGAATATGAACATATTCATCAAATTCTTACCTTCTGTAGTAATTGAATTAAATGTTTATATATACAAGTATGAATCATTTGGTTTGGGTGGAATGTTTAAATTTGGTCGGTGATTAATCTATGCTTAAATAACTAGTGAGATAATTTTATGTAGTTAGTAGGGAGGATCGGCCTAACATGTTTTGAGGCCTAAAGCGAAATTAAAAAATATGCATTTTTTGTTAAAGAAACAACAATAACTCTTTTTGAGATTGAATCAAGTTTTATTTTCCCCTGTTTTTCTTAATCTATTGTATCCCAACTGATATTTTTTTTTTCTAGACATATTTATTCTTTGTTTATGAATTGATCAAATCTAGAAATATTGGCAACTTACAACAATAAAAAAAAAAATAAAAAAAATAAAAACATACATATAAACTATTTCTAATCAAGAAAGCAAACGCCACATATAATAAAGTAAAAAAAAAAAAAAAAAAATCTAAATGACAATTATCAACGAAGATATAGAGATAAAAATCAGAATAATTTTTATTCCTATTGCAGAAATGATCATGTTCAATATTTTGAATTGATGAGAGAAGTATCGTTTCTTTAAAAAAAAAAAAAAAGAAAAAAAAAAAGAAGCACCGTGGCATAATTAACTGGACTAAAAAACAATGGGCTTGGCCTTTAAATGGGCTTTACAAGTCTTGCACGTTGAATAATTAAGGGTAATTGATCTTGGTAGGAGTAAAAAAAATGTTTTGGACTTTTTTAAAAAAATGTCAGAACTAGGGCTTTATAATTAAATTTGATTTATGAAATTACCATTTTACCCCTGTTAACATTAAAATTTAAATCAATACGTCACGAAAAGGTCACGAAATAAGGGAAAATAGAAGCATGTTTTAGTTTAAACGGGCCCTCAAAATCCAGCTCACTTTACACGTCAGCCCATTTTATCTCTTTCTTTCACTTACATCTCCCTTCACCACGTCATTTTCTTCCTCTTCATTTCTTCTTCTCCATTTCTTCTTCATTCTCGTCAGTTAACCTGGAGAGAGAGAGAGAGAGAGAGAGAGAGAGAGAGAGAGAGAGAGAGAGAGAGAGAGAGAACCAACTCATCCCAAAACCGTCCAACTTCCCATCCATTGAGTCAATTTCTCTTTCATTTCCTGGCTTTCATTTTTCTCTAACACCGTCATCACATTTCACTTGACAGAAGAAATAGAGAGAAACCAAACTCAAAAAACTAAAAAACCGTCCATTCTCTTTTAAAAGATCCATTTTCTTCATTTCGTCATTCTCATTTCTTCGCCAATTGGAGATGAGGACAAAGTCTAGTCCACCGTCCAAACGTCCTCCAAAAATTTCTAATCCTAACCCTAACCCTAAAAAGAGGACTCATCCTCAAACATCCACAGAAACTCCGCATGTGATGCATGCATCCCCGCGTCGGAGTCCGCGCGTGGGTTTTGATGCCTCCTTGGTCGAGAATGTTGAGCGCCCAACGAAGAATTTCAAAACCGGAGCGAAGAAGAAGCGGAAGGTTATTGCGCCGCTGAAGAAAGTTTATGGGAAGCGCAATTTTATTATTTTTTGGACCTTTGATTCAACTATGAGCCTTCTTCTTAGTAATGGGTCTAAAGCAATAGTTTTATCACCCTTAAAATGATGGGCCGGGCATGATAATATGTACAAGACCCTAACAAAATTGGGAAATGGCCTTATCTAGTAGTACTTTTGATGTTTTTGACCAAAAACTATCAAAGTATAATTTAGGACACTTCTACTATTGAGTCTCATGTGAAAAGACTTTTTACTCTTACTTTTTTTTTCCCTTTTTTTTCGAACCTTGCTCTCATTATTTATGAACCATCCTTTCATTATTCTTCATTCAGCCATACACACAAACACCAAAAAAAATGTATATCAGAGAGAAGAAGAATTGGAGGCCGAGGAGTGAAGAAGAGTGTGACGTAAGCAATCGAGCACAGCCAAAGTTTCACAACCTGAGTGTGGGCTTATTTCCCTTCGCGTGCGGCTCAGAGTTTCGCACTGATTGGTCCCTCGTTCTCCTTCGAGACTCCGTTGTCAACGTTGACTCTCTTCACCGCCTTTTCACCTGCATGAACTCTAGCCGCCATCGATTGCCTCAATCCATTGCTCACGCTCTGATCTCTGCTTGCACTCTCATTGTTTGATGAAATATCCCTACGAACCCATCTTCCATATTTTATTCCTTAGTGTACGTAACACGTTATAATGATATTGTAATGTTTTAAAGAAATCAAGGAGGTGTGCTTTGCATGTGTTGATGCTAAGGAATTTTGCTTGGCTCAAATCTGTGATGTCAACATAATTATACATGTATTTTTCTTGTTCACTTGACTTTTTCCTGAATTAAAAAGGCTAAACCTTAGTTCGGTTAATATAGAATTACAACATAATCTTGTTCTGGGTAAATTTTTTTATTTTTTTTCCTTTGCTTACTAGGTTTATGATTTGAAAGAAGTTAGAGAATATTATCAAACTAGGGGCTATTTTAATGAGCCCATGTGGACTGGAATTGGAACGTGAACACATGAGCATCTTTTCCATTTTAAGATGACACATATAGTTTGCTATGACTAAAAAATCAATTAAATAAGCAAGAAATACAAATATTTTGTTTGCCACAGCAGCAATTTATGTATTTGTAGACATGTATTATGTCTACAAGTTTATATAACTGTAGACATGCATTATGTCTACAAATTTATATAATTGTAGACATCTATAAACACAAATTGTAACTGTAGACATTGATGTCCACAATAGATCAAATTGTAGGCATGTCCGTCTAAAATTATAGATATAGGTTATCCACAATTGATCGAATTATCTTTTTTGGAATTGTAGACATTTATGTCTATAATTTCAATATTATAGACATATATTTCTACAATTTATGTAATTGTAGATGTGTACGTCTAAAATTTCGGTAGTTATAGACATGTACGTCTACAATTTTCTGTAAGTAATTACAGACATATTTCAAAATTAATACACAAATGAATCAATAACAATAGAAGTAGAAGAACCAAAACACCAACATTCTTATACCACAAAAAAAAAAAAAATATATATATATATATATATATATATATATATATATATATATATGGGTAAATTAGCAAAATAGCCAAATCAAACCTTTAACATTGCTAAATAGCCAATGTTTTGTAAATACTAAGTAAATAGCTACTCGGATGACGTGGACGAATCGGATTTTTTTTCAATTCCAGTTTGTACCCTTTTATATTTTGAATCCGAAATTTTTTGAATTTTGAATTTTTTTTCCTGAATTTCAGAGTGATTAAAATTGGGTAGTTAATTTCGGATCTTTATTTTTAGCAACTGAATAATTACGTGGGGTATTTATTCCTTATTTTGTTTCCATATATATATCTGGCGTTATTAATTTTTTTTTCTTTAATCCGATTCTTTGTGTAATCATCTGTAAATAGTTGTAAATTATAGTGTAATCATCCGTAAATAGTTGTAAATTATAGTGTAATCAGTTGTAAATAACTGTAAATAATAGTATAAATAGTTATCACAATAATTAAAGTGGCAGTTTTTTTATTTTTAGGTTGAATATTGATATATTACGTATTTTAAGCAGTTAAGACATTCAAATCTTTTTATTTTAGGCAGTTTAGTTTTAAATTTGAATTATCCAGTCAATCTAAATAATAATTCCCTATTAATTAGTATTTAGTTATGAGATTACGTGTATTTAGTCTTTAATGGTATAGAATATCTGATCAAATATGAGTATATTACGTGTACTAGACATATAAGCTATTTAAATGAGTGTACTGTAAATGAGTGTTAATATATACAACTTTCAGTAAATACTTTGCACATAACACAAAATTTATACCATTTTGAAGTAAATAACCGTATACTATAGTCAACAATATATAAATTTGCAGTAAAAACTGTGTAAATACAATGTCACCTTAAATACAGCAACACGAATATACAGAACTATAAATCGTTGGGGGCACAAAATTTGTTAATTAATATGTCTCTACATCTACTTAGGTGTCCCGTAATTTTGATCGGCATTTTCTCTGACCGACTTTCCTCGCCATATTATCATTCTGTGTACACAAGAAAATGAAGATTGTGTAAATATTTGTAAACAACTCATTTCCATACTATTTGCTAGAATCATGTAAATAGATGTAAATAACATTGTAAATCTTATGTAAATATAATGTAGTCAACGTACAAAAATGGTCGCTTCACAAAATGATAAACTTGAAAAATGGGTCCGATTTACACAAATTTGTGGGTATTCAATAATCAATCAACAAATTTTTGCTACACATATTAACATCCATTTCTGTTGTCAAAACAAAGGATTCACAAACTCGGATTTACTGCAAAGTACCTCAACTCCTATTCGAAACTGCCAATATTTACTCTGATTTACTGCAAAATATTTCAAAACCTCTTTCATTCTAACAATAAAAACACAACCATTTTAAACGCATTCACAATAGTTTTTCCCATACATTTACACCGAAACCTGATTTCCTTTTAACAAGCATCAATATTTTGACATACATATCAAGATGAGTAGGTCAAACTCGTTCACAATAGTCGGATCCCCAAAATTTCGTGGTCATGAACAGGGTTATGTGTAAATGTCAGGATTATAGACCAATAATACACGGACTCACAATATATAGGGACATGAATGTTCTATACCGTATATCTCATATTCGAAACCAATTTAGAAAATTTTTTCTTACTTTAAGAAGTATCTCGTGGCTGAAAAGAAAAAAATTTCAGAGTTTAAGAAGTAAATCGAGGTAGAATATTGGTAAATAAGAGTTTTAATTGCAAAAAAATCACACATGCATACCTGTTGGAGCCGTAGAGAAGGGGTGGTCTGAAAAATTTTCCAGATCGTCGGTCGCGCAAATGGAGAACCTGTATGCAGAGAGAGGAGAGGTTTTGAAATAATTTTGGGAGATTTTTTTTTTCTTAATGGCAGATTGAATTAGGTTGAAAGATATTCGGAAATCAATAGCAGTTATTATTCCTCGATTTCCGTTACACGCTACCTCATTTAATTTTTTTTTTTTCAGTAAACCGTGTGCATGGGCGGGAAAGGTTGGGTTTTTTAGTAAATTCTGATATGTCTTAAATGATATGTGGCTATTTACTTAGTATTTACAAAACCTTGGCTAATTAGCAATTTTGAAGGTTTGATTTGGCTATTTTGCTAAATAATTGTATATATATACATATATATTCCACGCAACAAATGAAGAACAATTTTAGCCATCAGGCCTTTTACCCTTCAAAGATTGTCTTATCGTCAAACTAGGAAAGACTTTAATTACCCATAATATTCAAAATTAAAACTAAATAAAATTGCCGTTGGAGATCTCTCCAGGAAGTCGTAGCTAATGATTGA
Source organism: Urtica dioica subsp. dioica (assembly GCF_054948205.1). Classification (NCBI taxonomy): domain Eukaryota; kingdom Viridiplantae; phylum Streptophyta; class Magnoliopsida; order Rosales; family Urticaceae; genus Urtica; species Urtica dioica. The sequence goes on along the minus strand of NC_142758.1, from coordinate 45,927,359 downwards.
CGATCTCTCCGGTTGATGAGTGACGATTCTCTCGCCGCCGTTCATGAACCATCCTAACGTGAATCCGTCTCTCGCCACCGTTCAGTTCCGACGAAGCCTTTGAAGCCTGCGTTATGATTTTTCGGAGGAGAAACGTTGTTCCGTCAAGAAGCCATCTTCATTTTTTTTCCTTCCTCACCACGAAAGTCCAGTGCTTGCTTATCCGATATCGAAACTTGGCTCGCCGTCTTCCGACTCTCTCTGATATACAAATATTTTTTTTTTTGGTGTGTGTGTGGCTGAATGAAGAAATGATGAGAGGATGGTCAGAAGAAATGAGAGGAAGGTTCGGGAAAAAAAAAACAGAAAAAAGTAAGGGTAAAAAAATCATTTCACATGGGACTCACTAGTAGAAGTGTAATAAATTATACTTTGGTAGTTTTTGGTCAAAAACATCAAAAGTAATACTAGATGAGACCATTTCCCAACAAAACTATTTAATATGTGTTTAGAAATCATTACAAAACACACCTCAAAGTCACTAGGATGGTGATATGAGAATTTGTCTTAATCCCGACATGGTCCTAGACTCTTAGGTAATCTTAGTGGATCTTTAATTAATTTGTTTACAATTGATTGTGGCTTTAATACTTATATTTTAAAAGTTTAATGTATGATTGTTTATTTGCTGCTGAATGAGATTTACATTATTGGAATCCAGCTCTCCAAAAGAGAGAGTTAATATTCTCTCATCTAAGCTTAGATTAACTCATTCGAGATCATTAACAAAAATATAAAAGTATTACATATACATAACCAAATGATTGTGCACATTTTGTAGTGTTTAATCGTTCACTAGGATGTGAATGGTACTTGTGGTTTATATGTGTCTTGAAGCGTATTATGCTAATATACATAATTCTGGTCACAAGATGAACCTGGAGATTGATGCAATTCTGATTTTTAGTGGGGTAACCACAAAATTAATAAGACGTCTAAAAATCAAAAGATCCATTCGTATGTATTCGAGCTTGAGTTATTACATCTATAGTCGTCGAGTTCACTTTTGTATCTCAGATACAGTATATTTCAAATTTATAAAATGTATTTTAAATTTTAACCAATGATGATCATATATTAGTTAATAGATTAATTACCTATTTTGACATATGTATAGAGCCAATTTAAAACTAGATATCAGGGACCAATGAACCCAAGGTTGGACACCTAAAAATAAGAATAAAATAAAAGTAAAAATCTATAGAATTAATCTATTTTTAAGATTCGATCTCAACAAATAAAATCTTATTTTGTGAATAAAATAAAATAAAAAATTTCTTAACTATAAATTAGCTAAGGAACATACGTTCTATTTTGAAATATAATCTCAATCTATTTTTTTTTCGCACTTGAGATTGGATCTCAACTAAATATCATAATATATAAATAGAGTCTGGTATCTAGTGTAAATAATTGATTCTCCTAGATTTTAGCTTTTGGAAACATAGCTTGGAAATTCTAACCGACACACTTGAAAAAAAGTAAAAACAATCACTCTTTCTCTCAAAGAATTTTGATTTTCCTCTACGCCAAAAACAGGAACATGAAAAATGAGTGAGAAAAGTTTCAATTATTAACTCGTCTCGTACTAGAGTTCGAAAGTAACTTATATTGATCGTCAAGTAATGAGTGCTCTTATGAGTCAGCCTACCCTTATGCCTCTTCATCCGTAAACGAATGGAAGATATGGTATAGAGCTACGAGTACTCGGGCGATAACGAGTGAGATCATGAATAGTGTTCTTCTTAACCCTATATTGCGACGGTGCTTCGATATTGGATTGATGTGATGAGTTTACACCAACTTCATAATGCTACTTATTTACTTATTCTCTTATCGCTCTATGTCTTTTGTTCATCCAATACATAGTAGAGGTAAATGTTGGAGTATTAGATAAGTAAATAGACAATATTGAGTATTTATTGTCTATTAAGCTGCTGATTTTAGGCAAAAAAAGTTGAGTGGGTTCCACTCAACGGAATTTGATAATTCTTTCGTATTATTCTTCCTTGCGGAATGGGGTATAATATCGATTATAATTTTGCCAAAAACGGAGCTAGAATGAATGAGAAATTGATGTTTGAAGTATGCTTTATCACACACTGAGAAAGTGACGGACTGGACGAAATGACTAAGTCATTCCAGCTCGACTGGGCGAGGCGAGGTCGACTGGACGAAGTGACTAAGTCATTCCAGCTCGACTGGGCTAGGTCGAAGTCATTCCAGTTCGATTGGACGAGCTCGACTGGACTTAGTGACGAAGTCATTCCGGTTCGACTGGACGAGCTCGACTGGACGAAGTGACGAAGTGTACGTTTGAGACTTAAAGCCAATAGTTTGTATTCCTCAATTCAATGGTTCTTTGAGCTTTAAGTGCGCTTTATGGTTGTGTAATAATGCCATTAAGGCTGAAAACGTTGGACTGTTCGATTGGCCTTGAATTCAAAACGGTGTTTTAACTGGTTGTAATAACCTGCTTTAAATGCCTTTAAGGCTGGACAGTTTTGAACTTCAACCAACGCAGCCTTGGCCTTTATAAATAGAGGCTTGCTCATCTCATTCTAAAGACACAGAGTTTTCTACTGCTTCTCTCAGCTCCTTCTCTTTCCCAGAAATTGTTTTTTCCTTTTTGTAGTCGGTGCTCAGTTCTGTTACAGATTTAGTTCGCCGGAGAAGTCCGTTTGGTGCAAACCTCTTCTCTTTCCGCCGTTGTATCCTGGGAGGTAAATTGCTCGTCGATTCCGGCACCCACGGGGAGGGCAATATTACTTTAAGGAGACCGTCGAACGGTCATCGGCCTTTGCTTCTCTTTTTGCTTATTTTTCTTTTGTTCATAATATTGTTGTGTTGTATTTTTATTTCCTTTTTCCTAAGCTGTCGGTTTTATTTCTCCAGAAAAATAAATATTTTGAAGTAATATTTCTAACAATCTTAAAGTAATATTTTGCTCTTAGACAGCTTGCTCGTGGAAGGAGATTGCATATATATATTTTTATTTGTGTTGAACTTTTCAACAATCTTGACTTGGGTGTTTTCTTTTGTAGTAATGGAAAACAACAACAACAACAACAACAACACTGTGAACGGAGTGGATGCGTCGGGGAATCCGATCATCCCGCTGCCTTCCAACATGGAGGTATTGACGACCAACGCCTCAAACCCGAGCATTGTCGTGCAAAATTCGGAGGAGGCTTCGGCCGGGAACGGACCCGCGGGTCTTGTTCAATCGATGGCGGCTATGGCCGTGAACGGACCCGCGGGTCATGTTCAAAATGCGGGCGCGGTCCGAGGGCCTCCTGTGATGATGCCGGCCGAGAAACCGGGGAAGTTCGATGGCTTGAACTTCAAAAGATGACAACAAAAGATGCTCTTTTATTTGACCACCATTGGCCTTGTACGGTTTTTGACCGACGATCCTCCGATTCTCCAAGAGGACGAGACCGATCCGAAAGTGAGAATGGCGTTTCTCGCTTGGAAGGATTCCGACTATTTGTGTCGGAATTATGTGATGTATTGTCTAGCGGACTCCCTATACAACGTGTATAGTTCCAAGGCGTCTTCTAAAGAGCTTTGGGAATCACTCGATCGGAAATACAAGACCGAGGACGCGGGCTCGAAAAAATACATCGTGAGCCGCTTCCTCGAGTTCAAAATGGTGGACAATAAGACGGTCGTGAGTCAAGTGCAAGATTTGCAACTTATCTTTCACGAGATTCAAGCCGAGGGAATGACCATTAGCGAGTATTTCCAAGTTGCCTCCGTCATCGAGAAGCTACCTTCGGGTTGGAAGGAATTCAAGAACTACATTAAGCACAAGCGAAAGGAAATGAGTCTTGAAGATTTGATGGTTCGCCTTCGCATAGAGGAAGACAACCGTGGCTCCAACAAGAGGTTCAAAGCCACGTCCGAGAGAGCCAACATCGTCGAGCATGGTGAAGGCTCGAGAGGCAAGAAGCCCGCCAACAAGCTTGGGGCTAAAGGGGCTGCTTTCAAGAAGAATAACCAACAAAAGTTTGTTGGAAAGTGCTTCAACTGCGACAAATAAGGTCACCGTGCCGCGGATTGCCAAAAGCCGCAAAAGAAGAAGAAGAGTGAGGCCAATGCCGTTGAGACCGAGGGAGATGACCAATTTCTCGTCGCCGTGGTCTCCGAAGTAAACTTGGTCGATTCAAACCCCAAGGAGTGGTGGCTAGACACTGGAGCTACCCGCCATGTTTTCTCCGACAAAAACACGTTTTGCTCGCTCGACATGCGCCCGACTGGGGAGAAGCTGTTCATGGGAAATTTGGCCACCTCCGACGTCATGAGGATTGGCCACGTCATCCTCAAAATGACCTCTGGGAAGGAAATGAAGCTCACCAATGTTCTCTACGTACCCGACATTAGGAAGAATCTTATTTCTGGAACTCTCCTTTGTAACCATGGGTTTAAGATGGTTTTTGAGTCTCAAAGGATTGTTCTTAGTAAAAATGGGATGTATGTGGGTGAAGGCTATATCAAAGATAATATGTGGAAGATGAATGTAATCGCCATTACTGGCAAGAATAATAATGAGAATGCTTCCTCTTCTGCTTATGTGCTTGAGTCATCTAATTTGTGGCATGGTAGACTTGGTCATGTGAATTATGATACTTTGCGCAAATTAATTAATTTGGATTGTATACCAAAATTTAATATTGATTCTAAACACAAATGTGAGATATGTGTTGAAGCCAAATTAACAAGAACATCTTTTCATAGTGTTGAAAGGAAAAGTGAGTCACTTGAATTAATCCATACCGATCTATGCGATTTGAAATTCATGCCTACGATAGGCGGTAACAAATACTTTGTGACTTTTATTGACGATAGTACGAAGTATTGTTATGTGTATTTGCTTAAAAGCAAAGATGAGGCAATTGAGAAATTTACCAGGTACAAATTGGAAGTTGAGAATCAACTTGGTAAAAAGATTAAAATGGTGCATAGTGATCGTGGAGGTGAATATGTGGAACCATTTGGTGCGTTTTGTGCTCAACATGGAATTATTCATGAAGTCACTCCACCATATTCTCCTCAATCGAATGGCATTGCCGAACGAAAGAACCGTACTCTCAAAGAGATGATGAATGCGATGTTGCTAAGCTCGGGGTTACCACAAGAAATGTGGGGGGAAGCCATTTTGGCTGCGAATTATCTTTTGAATAAGATACCTCAAAAGAAAGAGGATAAATCCTCGTCTGAATTATTTAGAGGAACGAAGCCTTCCTATAAATACTTGCGAATGTAGGGGTGTTTGGCCAAGGTTTTGGCTCCCGCACCTAAAAGAATGAAGATCGGTCCGAAGACCGTAGATTGTGTATTCATTGGTTATGCACATCATAGCAATGCTTATCGCTTCATTGTGCACGAATCCAAGAATCCTGATATACACAAAGGTTCTATTATTGAGTCTAAAAATGCATCGTTTTTTTAACATGTATTTCTGTATAAGACTAAGGAAGATGAGCCGAGTTCGTCAAATCAACAATTTGAGAATATAGAAGAAATATCTCAAGATTTTGATGAGGAATCCGAGGATGAGATAGAATCTGAACAACCTCGAAGAAGTAAGCGAGCTAGGGTGGAGAAGTCATTTGGATCTGATTTCCTTACCTATATGTTAGAGGCCGAACCTCTAAGTTATAAAGAGGCTGTAAATTCAGTCGATGGTCACTTATGGAAGGACGCCATAAGAAGTGAAATTGACTTGATAATGCATAACCACACGTGGGAACTCGTTGACCTTCCTCCTAGAAGTAAAACTCTTGGTTCTAAGTGGATCTTCACAAGGAAGATGACAGTGGATGGCTCAATTGATAAATACAAGGCGAGACTTGTAATTAAGGGTTATAGACAAAAAGAAGGTCTTGACAATTTTGATACTTATTCTCCCGTGACGAGAATAACATCTATAAGATTGATTATAGTTATTGCCACTTTGCGCAACCTTGAAATCCATCAAATGGATGTCAAAACTGCTTTCCTAAATGGTGATCTCGAAGAAGAGATCTACATGGACCAACCCGAGGGGTGTGTTGCACATGGGCAAGAGAGGAAAGTATGTAAACTGATTAAGTCATTGTATGGACTCAAACAAGCCCCAAAACAATGGCATGAAAAATTTGACAATGTCATGATGTCAAATGGCTTCAAGATCAATGAGTGTGACAAGTGTGTCTACATTAAAACGACCGAACGCGGTTATGTGATTTTGTGTCTATATGTAGATGATATGCTTATTGTTGGGAGCAATGAAAGCATGATTAAATCCACAAAAGATATATTGAATTCGAGGTTTGATATGAAAGATTTGGGATTAGCCGATGTTATCTTGGGGATCAAGATTAAAAGAACATCTAATGGACTTGTTTTGAGTCAATCACACTATGTTGATAAAATTCTAGACAAATTTGCAAAGGATGATAGTGGAGTCTCTAGAACTCCAATCGACGCTAGTCACTATTTGTCTAAGAATAAAGGAGATAGCGAGTCTCAAAAAGAGTATGCTAGAATAATAGGAAGTCTAATGTACTTGATGAATTGTACTAGACCTGACTTAGCTTACTCTGTAAGTAGACTTGCGAGATACACGAGTAATCCAAGTTCTGAGCACTGGAGAGCAATCGTGAAAGTACTGAGGTATTTACGATTTACTCGTAGTTATGGTCTACACTATACTAGACATCCTGAAGTCATTGAAGGTTTCACTGACGCCAGTTGGATATCTGATATACAAGACTCTAAAGCCACAAGTGGATATGTATTCACTTTAGGTGGTGCAGCTGTGTCTTGGAAATCCTCAAAACAAACCGTGATAACTAGATCCACGATGGAATCTGAGTTTGTTGCTTTGGATAAGTGTGGTGAAGAAGCTGAGTGGCTAAGAAACTTTGTAGAGGATATTCCAAATTGGACAACACCTGTGCCTGCAATATGTATATATTGTGATAACCAATCTGCAATTGGTAGAGCACAAAGTGTTATGTATAATGGTAAGTCTAGACATATCCGTCGACGACATAATACCGTTAGACAACTTCTCTCGTCTGGAGTCATAAGTGTTGACTATGTAAGGTCCAAAGACAATATTGCGGATCCGCTAACCAAGGGGTTAAATAGGGACCAAGTAGAGAAGATGTCAATAGGAATGAGACTAAAGCCCATGAAATAAAAGTTTTAGCAAAGGAAACACAACCATGATGACTGGAGATCCCAAGAACTTGGTTCAAAGGGACAACCTAACTGCTAGAATGAAGTGAGGTCACTGTGGGGGAAAACCCCGGTCCTATTCCTATGATAAAAATGGTGACACCCGTACGAGGCTAAGCATGGTGCTTTTAATGATTCTTTGAAATCGGATCTTTGAGATTCCGAACGAGTAATGCGGGATTACTCTTTGGCATAAGGATCACCTATGTGAGAGAGAAGTGAGGCCGCTTCGAAAGAGAATTAAAGGGGTGTAATTCTTTAGAAACTCTTACAGAACCAGGCGCATGTTCAGGGCCGAAATGAACATAACCATGAGAACTAAAACCTGTGGCAGGAAGATATCAGCGAGATATATGCTCATCGTTTATATACAAACGACTAACAGTTCAAGGACATCGTGTCTACTGAGTAGTCCGTAAACATGACATACTTCTACAAGGGAAGGTTCAAGGACTTTGTCTACCTATCCTATAATGATATTGACCGTAGAACTGATCACCATATTGAGTCGTGTCGAGTCTTTTTGTTGTCGTCATGCAATTTCATTCATGTGAGGGATTGTTGGAGTATTAGATAAGTAAATAGACAATATTGAGTATTTATTGTCTATTAAGCTGCTGACTTTAGGCAAAAAGGTTGAGTGGGTTCCACTCAACGGAATTTGATAATTCTTTCGTATTATTCTTCCTTGCGGAATGGGGTATAATATCGATTATAATTTTGCCAAAAACGGAGCTAGAATGAATGAGAAATTGATGTTTGAAGTATGCTTTATCACACACTGAGAAAGTGACGGACTGGACGAAGTGACTAAGTCATTCCAGCTCGACTGGGCGAGGCGAGGTCGACTGGACGAAGTGACTAAGTCATTCCAGCTCGACTGACTAGGTCGACTGGACTTAGTGACGAAGTCATTCCAGTTCGACTGGACGAGCTCGACTGGACGAGCTCAACTGGACTTAGGTCGAAGTCATTCCAGTTCGATTGGACGAGCTCGACTGGACTTAGTGACGAAGTCATTCCGGTTCGACTGGACGAGCTCGACTGGACGAGCTCGACTGGACGAAGTGACGAAGTGTACGTTTGAGACTTAAAGCCACTAGTTTGTATTCCTCAATTCAATGGTTCTTTGAGCTTTAAGTGCGCTTTATGGTTGTGTAATAATGTCATTAAGGCTGAAAACGTTGGACTGTTCGCTTGGCCTTGAATTCAAAATGGTGTTTTAACTGGTTGTAATAACCTGCTTTAAATGCATTTAAGGCTGGACAGTTTTGAACTTCAACCAACGCAGCCTTGGCCTTTATAAATAGAGGCTTGCTCATCTCATTCTAAAGACACAGAGTTTTCTACTGCTTCTCTCAGCTCCTTCTCTTTCCCAGAAATTGTTTTTTCCTTTTTGTAGTCGGTGCTCAGTTCTGTTACAGATTTAGTTCGCCGGAGAAGTCCGTTTGGTGCAAACCTCTTCTCTTTCTGCCGTTGTATCCTGAGAGGTAAATTGCTCGTCAATTCCAGCACCCACAGGGAGGGCAATATTACTTTAAGGAGACCGTCGAACGGTCCTCGGCCTTTGCTTCTCTTTTTGTTTATTTTTCTTTTGTTCATAATATCGTTGTGTTGTATTTTTATTTCCTTTTTCCTAAGCTGTCGGTTTTATTTCTCCAGAAAAATAAATATTTTGAAGTAATATTTCTAACAGTAAAAACACGATTTCTTCTTTTGTGCGTAGTTCAACGATATTTACACCGATAGATTGAACATGGAAAAGACATCTCTCATTCATTTTAGAAGTGTTGTTCGCGCATAGATGCGGATTGAAAAATCTTTTAAGAAAAAGATGAAGACAAAACTATATGAATGAATACATATGCAGCATTGAAGTCATAAAATTAAGGAGAGAAAAACAATATGAATAGTAAAAAATAAATCATATTTATTAATATTATTCATATGAAAGGAGAGAAGAAAATATGAAAAATACAAAAAATCATATATTTTTTTATTTGTAAGTAATTGGATTGGCTGGATGGAATTCAATTTTATGTATTTGTGTAATTAAGTTTTACAATTAGATTAATCTTTTATTTCGTACAAACATAGACATATGTTAGGATTCTACAAACATAATGAATAAAGAAAAATGGGCAAGCACACGACTACTGTCCACTAAAAACCTGTCTATACTAGTATCTATCCCTAATATGTCTCGTCAAGACACTTGACTAATTTTATTCACTCATTTTAATCGAATTCCAACGATTGGAACAGATACACGATTGGTCTTTGTTGGGCTATGATACAATATGCAGTATCACAAGATTTTACTTCAAAATCAATTAGCAATAAGATGCGCAACTTGTGACCTTATAAATTCAAACTAATTTACATTTTCTTTCCACGTGAAATTTCTAACAACTCGTAACTACAGAGTCCTAGCGAAACCAATCTCAACCAGCAAGCAAGATCATGTTCAAAGTTCTTAACTTCTTACACAATTTCATCAGTAAAAAAAACTAGAGAGAGAGAGAGAATGGGAAGAAAAACATTAAAAGTTGAGGAGGCTAAACATATTGATCAAATACTCATGTTCAATTTATTTCTAGGTTATAACATCGGGACGAAAGATTGAATCTTTAATTCGGATTAGAGCTTAGTCAATAGCTTCGGAGAAACTGCTAGTATGCTATAAAAAATAAAAAAAAATAAAAAAAAAATTTACAAAATGCAACGAACAAAATTAGAGCCTTTTATTTCTAATTTTAATTTTTCTTTCTCACCCCATTTTTTTTTTTTTTTTTTGGTAAGAGGAGAATAAACAACCATTCTAACGTTACATAGTTAGATATTTGGTATCGTTTCACATCTGACGCGAGTGACAAATAATTTCAATTATTTCAGGTAGGGTTTCCTATAAGATAATAAAACTCATAGCCGTTGCTCTACACTACATTTTAAGATAGTTGCTATAGATGATGTGCTGTTTTTTTGACATCACACCCGAAAGATGTGATTTATTCTTTCTTTTAATATTATTATATTTTTTAGAGCAATACTTAATATCATAAGTGGTTAGAGCAAGACAACACATAAAGAATGGCTTTAGTTAAACAATCTATTATTAGGATTTTAAAATTATCATTAATCATATGCAAGAGACCAATATTCAAGTTGTAATATTTAAGTTTTAACAAATAGTATGGTCAGTAGAATATTCATCACATTAAGGAAAAAAAACTGATATAATTTTAACGGTTAATTCCAAAAAAAAAAAACCACAAGTTTTTGTACGTAAAATCCTGTGACCCTCTTGTACACACAACAGAACAAGAATGATGTCTTGGAGACATTCGTAGACCATCCAAATAATATTAATAAATGTGGATTGTCACTTAGTGAAACGTTTGGTTGCGGAGCAAATACTCTCATTCATTAGCTGGGGCCCACTTGAGGGCCCATTTATGTCAGAGGCCTTTTACGTATAACGATAAGGTTTGGGCTTGTTGGGCCCATCTGACCCACACACTAACAATCCCTTTTGCAAACAATAATATCGTACCACACGTGTCATTTTCTGTAGAATTTTTTATACGTTTTTTTTTTTCAAAGCGACCATGGCTATATTTGGCTAAACTTATTAAGCTTAATTCCAGTTTTTTTTTTTTTTTAAGCTTAACTGTTTTGAATTATTTGATAAAACAAATTTTAACAAAAGTTCAAAAGTGCTTTTGAGGGAAAACGTTTTTTTTAATATAATTACTTTTATATCCTCATTCAGTCGTTCAAAAATTGATATAACAAAAAAATATACGATCACAAAATATACCGAAGCTAAAATACAGGCATTTATAGTTTTTAACGAGTCGCAACTCCATTCATAAAATATACCATGTCACAATGCTCAAACTATCTCCTATAATTTCTCTAACAAATATCTATAACAAAAAATATATTTTCCGCAATATATATACGCATTTACATAATTAAGTGTATTGGTATCACACTCATTCTCTGAAAAACGTAGTCCACAAAATGTTTTTTTTAATATGCTTATATCAAGATGTCTACTTTGGTCTTTTTCTATAATCGTGTTTATTTTACTAAACGTTAAATCTGCTTTTGTTACCAGCAAAAGCTAATTTAAAAACAGTTTACCAAACACATGGCCAACATTTGCATTAATTAAGCGACATAGGCAATTGTTTTAGGCCTCACATTTAAGGAGTCTTATTTGCTTTATGTTTAGGCCTTATTTTTCTAAAAAGTTAATATAAAAATGCTCAAATTTGAATTTTTTATTTAAAAGCCAATTATTTGATATAAAAGTACCTTAATTGAAAGCATAATTTTTAATTTTGCCTATGGCCATGATTTGTGTTGGGCCGGCCCTGCCAAACACTTATCTGCTTTTGAAAATAAACAACTTTTTTAAAAGAAAATTTTAAAATCACTTAAAAAAAAAAAACAAAGCTATGCTAGTATCTATATTGAATATCTATGTTCTGTACCAAAAAAAAAAAGTAAAAAAATAAAAAAAAATTTGAATCTCTAGGTCAGCACTTAGCACAGTACTCTGGACTCTGGAGATGCAAAGTAAGGAGAATAATTGAGGTTTGTTGAAAAGGAGAAAAAGAAACCAAGTATTTAAAAGACCTCACCTATGTGATTATAATAATAATAATAATAATAATAATAATAATAATAATAATAATAATAATAAAAACCCTCTCTCTCACATCTCGTTCGGTCTCTTGAGAGAGAGAGAGAGAGAGAGAGATAAATTGTTTTATTAATTTATTATAACAAATTGTATGTTCTGCGCGTTGGTGCGGAATAATTAATATATTTTAGTTTGGTTGAAGAAATATATAGTGACAAGTCTATAAATATTTAGTTTTGAAAAAATAAATTTAAAAGTTTTTTTTAGACATTTTTATCTTTTTTATTAAAAAAAAAATTCGTTACGAATTAACACTATTTGTGTTTAGGGTTCAATATCTTTTTTTTAAAAGGAAAAAAAAATTGTTCATTGAACAGTGTTTTTGTGAGTATAGGTTTTTCTTTTATTATATATATATAATTGTGCCGCATATATTTAGTCTGTTAACTTTTTCTTAGATTTCGATTTAGACTAATTTTTTAAAATCCCAATTCACCCTTATCTATCTGACATTATAATATATATATATATATATATTATAATGTCAGATAGATAAGGGTGAATTGGGATTTTAAAAAATTAGTCTAAATCGAAATCTAAGAAAAAGTTAACAGACTAAATATATGCGGCACAATTATATATTGATATGTACATATATATAACATATATAATAAAGAGAACCTTTCTCCAACTTTCATCCAGAGGCCGTCACGTGACTTCGCCAGACGGCGACACATGGCGGCTTTTGTTTTTTTCCCCCTATCTCCACGCTTTTTTCCACTCTCTCTCTCTCTCTCTCTCTCTCTCTCTCTCTCTCTCTCTCTCTCTCTCTCTCTCTCTCTCTCTCTCTCTCTCTCTCTTCCAACGCGCGCAAGCGTGTATATTCAACTAGTACCATAAAAATAACTCCTCAAAAAGATATAGTGATAAAAGTTAAACGCTTAGAATACAAAACAGCGTAAAAAAAATTCAAAAATTTTTACAAAAAGAAAATGAAAAGTGGACTACAAACAATCATAAATACAACAAAAGAACTTGTTGGTTACCCGTCTATCGGGGTAACCAGTCATTATCAGATTATTACACGAATCGCGAGTGGAAACGCCAGTCTTCTCCAGTTGTAGATTGCGGTTTTAGGGGTTTTTTTTCCGAATTTAACGTCCAAAGAAAATCATATCGTAGATCTGAGATTCAGGTCTAAAGAAATATTCAAATCACTCCGATTAAAGATCGGGCGGTACAAAAACTAGATCTAATAAGTTTGGATTATTAAAACATAATAAAAAAAACATGAACAAGAAAATAAAAAATAAAAAGTATATTCCTCTAGGTCGAGACCATCAAAGTCTCCAATCCCAAAAGAGGCGACGACACCAAATATTGAAAGCCCAAGCCTTAATTTTTTTTTTTTAGAGAATAAGATAGCGCGGCGGCTAGGGTTTGGGAGAGAGAGCGTTCACAACTCTCGATCCCTAGACTTAGTGGAAGAATTCAACTTAACCAACCGTCTCAGCTTCGGAGAGAGTCGTTATATATTTTTGTTATTATTAACTTGATGTTACATTTCTGAAAATCAAAATTTAATTGTAGCATTTAATTTGAGCATAAAATACACGTATGTCCATTTTCCAAGAAAAAAAAAAAAACAGACTTCGCATATATGTGTGTGTATATTTGCGCATACTATAGTTGTGGCATTTTGATCCATAATTATTATAGCTTAACTATGCTTGCCGTTTTGTATATTAACAAAATAGTCTTCAACTTGTTAATTATTGATTTTATAGTATTCTAATCTCTTTTTTAAAATTATGATACCTAAACAATTTAGAGAATGTGTACAAACAATTGTTTATTTATAATTTAAGAGGGTATTATTAAACCAAAGTAGTATTCTAAATATTCAAAACTGTAAAAGTTGTAGTATTTTTCCGCTTAGAATATAATTTACTTGATATCTTTTTCAAAATTTACGAGGTACCCAAACAAATAAATATATTTAACATGATTAGGCGTTGAATTTTATGAAATAAAAATCTTAAATGACCCTACAAACAATAAATTGGAAAACTATCTTGCTCCAAAAGAAATAAAAAGTGAGGGACTAAAATACTACTAACATAATAGTTTGGGGTTGCGCAAAAAAAAGCCTACAAACTGTACCAAAATCTTAATGGATCTCTTTCCGAACCCCCCACAAATGTCAGCGACAACCACCATTTTCCACTATATTATACATTTACTTATTTTCTTTACCATATCATATAAATTATCTATATAAATAAATAAAATTTCAAAAGCTCTTCCTAAAAGCAAGATACCACAGCCTCATTGAGCTACTTGGCTGCACGTTCGCATTTTAAAATAAATGGGATTTTGCGTGTTACGCTAGTGTCACCGTTCTGTGACCTAACAATTTGATTTACGTCACTCAACGATTATATTAATCTTTCATTTTAATTAGTCTATATTTATATCTATCTGGCTAATAACTTATACGCAAGAGGAAACCTCGTCAAAAGCCAAATATATTACACTAGTGTGTGGGGCTCGCTATATCACGTAAGATTCACATTTCACAATATATTAAAAAAAAAAAGTTTTCAGAAAATAATTTTGTGTTAGTGCATAAAAGTAACTTATTTACGGAATTTATATGTTTTTTAGTTTTCCGTTTTAATTTCCTTTTACCTATTCAAATATGAAGAATTACATCTCATATTAATAGAATAGAGCAAGAGCATGCTTATAATAAGATATTTTTAAGTTTGCAACTGCAAGGTAAGTTTTTATAATAAGAAAACGGTCTCACTTTTGTTTTTGAAGCGTATATTTGTATGTTTATAAAATTAAAGTATTTACACATGCATTCTTTATATCTTTATCTTCTTCTTCTTACCCGAATCACATATCATTTTCTTATTCAGTTTGTATTCTAAATAGTATTTTGAAAGTGCATCGTTTCTAAAATAGTCGCCATTTAAAATATTTTCAATAAATACTATTTTGTTTCATTTAGTAAACAGTTAATTGAGATTATTATTTATAAATAGTAAACAAAGTTGAATATAAACATTTTTTCTTACAAAAATCTATAAACATCGAGAAAAGTGATTGTTTATAGCTTGAAAAAACAT
Source organism: Urtica dioica subsp. dioica (assembly GCF_054948205.1). Taxonomy (NCBI): domain Eukaryota; kingdom Viridiplantae; phylum Streptophyta; class Magnoliopsida; order Rosales; family Urticaceae; genus Urtica; species Urtica dioica. Next base: position 45,912,299 of record NC_142758.1, on the reverse strand, counting down.
CGCTTTACGATAAATCTTTAAACACGTTATTCTTGCAGTAAGTTTCAAAAATGCATTATCACATGCAATTTTCGCTTTTCTTTTCAATTTAAATCCACCCGTGCCTTTCCCGGTCCACGTTGAGTTTCTTTAACTATGCATGTCGTCCAATTTCTATATCTTTTTCTTAAGTCGGGTCTTGTCATTGACCTCGTCTCTGCGGAGATTGTGTCCCTCGTCGGAACGTCAATTCAAACGCTCTCTGTTATGTGTCGATTATCGGTTTAATAGGTCCCAACATTTTGATATTCCTCTGCATGTGTATACATTACATATGTATGTGCTATAAGTGACTTTCGTTATTATTTGAAATAATAATGTGGAACGTCACAATTGGCTTCTAGTGTTAAGAGTAAACAAGAGTTGTTTGTGTTTTTCAGCGAAGAGTTTATCATATAAGACATCTAAAAATAATAAAGTTAAACGTCACAATTGGCTTCAAGTGTTAAGGAGAAACAACAAGAATATTTTGTAAATTTCACCGACATCGACCACTTGTTGTTTAGTCGCCAAAATATGAAAATGATATTACAAGGGCAACGATGGAAAATATATTATCAATTGCTAACGTGCGTACATATATTTTGTTTCCATATTAATTTTAGATTTGATTCTTCTTACACAGTCATGGTCATGTTTAAGTCAAAAATCTACAAATATTTCTATAAAATCAAATAAAATCTTTATTAACAGATTTGTTGTTTATATCTCTCACCCATCTTCCTTTTTTATTTTTATTTTTATTTTATTTTATTTTATTATTTGACATTGAGAACTATAATTGAACTAGAAACTTCAATATTGCTAAAAAAATATATTATAATAAAAACTCGTATAATTTATTTCCTGCTTTCAATCAACGTGCTACTTTATATATTGAATAAAGAAGTCTCATCGTGTATATATATATATATATATATATATATATATATTATATATATATATAATATATATATATATATATATATATATATATAATATAGTAGCTTATTGCTCATATATATATTATAAATATGGTATTCAAAAAAAAATGTCAAAAAGGATCATAGAGGTAACATTATTTGTTAGGAATAATAACGTTAATTCATAGAAAAAAATCTCAAATTAGTTAATGTATACCTGAAGAGAATAATACTTGATTTAGACACATGTTGCAATTTTAATTTTAATATACTCACATTTACTCTTTCTTACTGGTAAATTATGGAGTTAATTCCGCTATAATCTCATGATACACTACCTTTTCAGATAAAATTAAAACCGTTTTGAATAATATCTTATAAAGAATCGAGGCTGATTTCTTGACAAGTATGAAAAGACAACTACTTTACTAGCCTTTAAATTTTACATGACTGTATAATTTCCAATAAATTTTGTAATAATCACATTAATTAATACATTTCTTAACATCAAAGATATGAACATATTTCGGGAATATCAAGCATTTGATTCGATATGCAAACTACTACTGATATTCTAAAAAAGAAAAATTAATTAATCACTTGAAACTATTCAATTAGCAAAATAACTTGTTTTAAATATTCAGAAAAATAACCAAATTAATAATATTACAATATTTTAAGTGATTAAAGTCACTAAAAATTTATGAACTTCTAAATAGTCATTATTTTGTTAATTATAAATAAATAACTATTCGGATGTGTCATCAAGAGGACAGTTCGAACATTTTATATAATATCCGTTTGGACATTTACATAAACATGGTCATATTAATAAAAAGACATGACTATTTAATTATAATCAATAAAATATTAGCTATATAGCAATTTTTTCATCTTTATAAGTCTATATATCTAACAAATCCTTAATGTTACATAGAAGTAATTTACCACTTTCAAACAAATCTAATCACATGAAAAAAAAAAAATTAAAATCTTATTTGCATATTTTTATAAATTTTAACTATTTCACTTAGACGAAATCTCAACGATTTTAGAACTACATTCATTTCTATGATTCTATCTATAACACCCTATTTTAAAACACACGCAATTTACACTCTTAAGTTTCCATATGGATTAATTAATAAATCCCATATATATCACACACACACATAGAACTTACCTATCAATTTCCACTTGACCCAAAAAAAAAAAAAAAAAAAAAAATCTATACGAGACTTTGACGTAGCAAGGAAGTATAACACCCGTCACCCAAGCCTCACCCACACCACCAACTAAAAAAAAAAAAACACAAAATATCGGAAATAAACGCGTTCAATACACAAACGAAACACACACATTCAAAGTTTATCACTTTCATCGATCTCCTTTTTGTGTGCTCAAGCCACCAACAAAACAAAAGAAAGCAAAGCACAGCAAACAAAAACCCATTTCTGTCATCATTCAATCACAACCGTCAATCTCGCCGGAGTCGATGGGAGTGGATTACTACGAGGTTCTGAGAGTGAAGAGAGAGGCGAGCGATGAGGAATTGAAAAGGGCTTACAAGAGGCTCGCCATGAAACACCACCCAGACAAGAACCCTCTCAACGCCGCCGAGTCGGAGGCCCGATTCAAGCTCGTCTCCGAGGCCTACGACGTCCTGTCCGACCCCACGCGCCGCCACATCTACGACCTGTACGGATACGACGCGCTCAACAACCCAGACGACGAAAACGACATCTTCTCCGACTTGTTCGCCGACGACTTCGACAAAAGCAATGGTAACAACAAGAACAAGAGCAAGAGCAATAGTAAGAGCAATAATAGCAAGAAGAAGAAATCATCCCCTGCGGTCGAGACCAGGCTACCCTGTACTCTCGAGGAGCTTTTCAAAGGCACTCGCAAGAAAATGCCTATCTCCAGAACCATTCTGGACCAATTCGGGTGAGTGACTCGACATTTTTTTTTTTTTTTTTTTAAATGTGTTGACTTGACAATTCTTAGGTTTCTTGTCATAAGTTCATGGAAAAAAAAATTCAATCAGTTTTTTTTTTTTTTTTTTTTTTTTTTTTTTTTTGGGAGTGGACAAGAAATCAATCTGAATCCGAATTTATAAAAAAAATTACAAAATTTCAGAAATTCTAGTCTTTCTATCACATTATAAATTTTTTGTTGTTATTTTTTTTTTTTGTCATGCGTGCTTTCTTCAAACAAATCAATTTAGAGTAATAGCTCACAAGTTCCATATGAGGATCGATAAACAGTTAGTTAAATAGATTTAGATGATCTATTAAGTTACGAAATTCCATGTCCAAATGAATCAAACAATAAGTAATGCAATTTTCAATGACCACCTCACCAGATCAATCTGGATTCTGTTCATATATATATATTTTTTTTAAATTAAGAATCTTAAATTAATTAACTATGAGATAAGTAATTCATAATTAAGACTCTTTTTAAACGTTTCTTTGTACTTGACCCTAAATCCATCGATCTTAACCCATTTATGGAAATGTATTCCCTGTGGATCAAAATCAAACTTGCATAAATCGACAATAATTATTGTTATTAATTATGATTTCGAAATTATAGGAAGGCCAAGAAGGTGGAAGAGATATTGAAGATAGACATAAAGCCGGGTTGGAAAAAAGGGACAAAGATAACGTTTCCCGAGAAAGGCGATCAAGAAGCGGGCCACGCCCCGGCCGACCTAATCTTCGTGATCGAGGAAAAGCCTCACTCCGTTTTCCGTCGGGACGGGAACGACCTCGTTGCCAAACAGAAGATAACGCTCCTCGAGGCGTTGACCGGGAAGACTTTGACCCTGTTGACCCTCGAGGGGAGACCGTTGACCATCCCGATCGCCGGAGTGGTCAAACCCGGGCACGAGATCGTGGTCAAAGACCACGGAATGCCCTTCTCCAAAGACCCTTCCAAGAAGGGAAACCTAACCATCAAGTTCGAAATCGTCTTTCCCTCGCGACTCACCGCAGATCAGAAGTCTGATCTGCGGAGAGTTTTGGGGTGATTTTTTTTAAGTTTTGATATTTACGTGTAAACACTAATTAATCTTTTTTGTTTTTGTTTTGTTTTGTTTTTCTTCTTGTTATTATCATCAAAGTGTAAATATTATGTTAAAACTACTGATTGTGCATAATTAGGGTTAAGGGAATGCTTTAGTTGTTTGTTATGGAACTGTGAATTAGTAGTAAGAATGTGAAATGAACGAAATTTTGGTACGTTACTTATTTATAAGTTTGCTAATTCTCTTCTTTCGATTTTGATTTGCCGATTTGGTTTTCTGTTTTAGAAGCCTTTTCTTTTCAAAATATTTCAATGACAATTGAAAAAAAGGAAAAAAAGGATTTTGGGTGTGTATTATTTATTGTCCATTTCTATAGTTGACTTTGTACCTGTCAAGGAATCATCTGACTCGAGCATCTTAATATGTTTTTTTTTTATTACTAACCAAATGTTTATTTATTAGTTCTTATTTTTTTTAATGAACCGTCCCGAACATTTCAAGCGTTTTGTTTAGTAGCAATTTGGTCCATAATTTTATGGAAAGACTGAAATAGTCTCTAATATATTTATTTAGTAACAACTTGGTCCTTAAAGTTAAGGACCATAAACTATATAGAAAAACAATTAGGAACTGAATTAAGATATTTGATTTCGGCAACAGAAAAAATATGTAGAGAATTAGCAATGAGTAAAAAAGTTGAGGACATTCAATAAATCAAGTATTGTATTGTACACAAAAACGTGGAGGCAATTACAAATTACAATACAAAGATGCTTATAGCTCTGTTCTGAACGCTTTTTAATTGATCAAGTCCCAGTTCTTCTCTTTAATTTTATAGCATTATAGTGGACGTGGAATATTGAGTAAAGAGGATTCTTTTCTCTTTTGCGCTTTCTGTTTTTTATTGCCGGAAAAGTTCAAGATAAGAAAGACTATTTCAGAAGTGGTAATCGTTTTCCGTGCCCGTTTTTTTTAATTTTATCACAAGAATGATGTAATCAAATTTTTATTTCGAAAACAACGTTTCTTAAGTTCTAAACAATCATTTTTCTTGACTTTCTTGATGTCAATATCTTAAAAAAAATATTATTTATTGTTTATAATTTTATTTATAAGAAAAATAATTGCTTATCGTTTGATAAAACGCTATTGTTTTTAAGGGATTTAGAATAGTCACAATTTTAATAATGTTGCACCTTAAAACTGTTATTTTCATAATTTTTCTATTTTGGAATCCGTCAAGTCCAGCTAAAAAGCCCAATTATATAAATAAATAAACAAATATTGAAAAAAAACAAAACCAATAATATAGATCCTCTTTGATATGCTCTATCACAACAAAACTTGCTTTATTAAAAAAACCAAAAAAATAAAATAGCTAGACAGCAAATTTTTCTCAACAAATGTCACACACATGAGCGTTTAATAACAACGCCATATATAAAAACAAATACAACACAAAATGATTTAAAAAAAAAAAAAAAAAACATAGCTTCATAATCAGAATAATTTATTGTCTTTATTATATCAGTATTCCTTCCTCGGAATAATGTATCTGAAGAAGAGCTTTGTTGACGTGAGGTGGTACGTGACCAATGTCCTTAATTAAGTAAATAAATAATTAATTAAAGTTCCTATGCATTTCAATCTTTGCCTGCAAATCATCTTTCTTTGCTCCAACAACCTTGGCAATTTCGTCTCCTCTTTTGATAAGTAAAAATGTTGGCATGGCTTGGACTCCGTAGTCTGATGCAACGTCCTGTTCAGAAATGTTATTAATTAGTTAGTTATTAAATGGATTAAAAAGTGGTTATGACTTGTGTGAAAATTATATTCGTACGGAAACTTCGTCGACATCGAGCTTGACAAAATCTACTTCAGTGTACTTCTCGCAAAGCTCTTTCAGGAACGGTTCCATTGATCGACAAGGTCCGCACCAGGTAGCAGTGAAATCGATCACCACCTTGAAAAAATAATTAGGATGTTAATTAATTACTAAAATAACATGCCTAACCAAGAACATGGTCTTTTTGTTTATACATTAAGAAAAATAATTAACATGTTCATTTGGTTCCGTCAAAATTCACTTTTTGCTATGATTATTTTTTATATCAAGTATATATAATCACAAATTTATCAAATTGATACAAATATATCAAACTAACATTCTTTCAACTCCCAACAATAAAAAAATGCACTACTAAATATTGGAATTTTATAAATCTCATCAAGCTATATAGATCACCAAACTAATATTTTCCTTTCACAAATTTTAGGATTTAATTTTAGTATTTATGATTTCCGACCGCATCATAGTACCTATAAATAATGTTAATTAAAAAAAATCATATAATTTTAAGTTAAAAATAAAAATATTGATATAAATTTAGAATAAAAATTACAATTTTCAAAAGTTTAGAGGGCATTTGCCCTGCTGTCCTTAGCTGGCTTCATAAGTGTATATATATATACATATATATATATACATATATATATACATATATATATATATATGTATATATATATATATATATATATATATATGTTTGAATTAGTTTGATAAGTTAAGTTAGATATATAATTTTGAAACACACCAAAGCAATATGTAGATATGAGAAAAGCATGGTCATTAAATATTATGTATGCATGTGTATATATATATATATATCCTTACCAGTTTGTTGGTTGACTTGCAGGAATTGAAATAGGTCTTCCATTCGTCCTTGGTGTGAATGGGTTTGATGACACGTTGCAATGAGCCTTTCTTTGTTTGGTACCTTTGTGCCTGGTTGCTCTCTGATAGTGCTGACGTGTTCGTTCCCATTATTGCTCTCTCAGAATTTCTTAATTGAAAGTTTAGAAGTATATATGAGCTTATAGTTTGTAACTCCAATGGAAATATGTGTTTGGCTTGAATTTTTTATATTGATGCTAAGGGGTTTATATAGGACTCGAAGAGAGAGAGAGAGAGAGAGAGAGAGAGAGAGAGAGAGAGAGAGAGAGAGAGAGAGAGAGAGAGAGAGAGAGAGAGAGAGAGAGAGATAACTGTTAAAACTACGTATGGAATATGATTCTATCTTTTGTGAACACGAGTCAAATTATACGCAGGGGCAGACCCAGGTGGTAGAGTGAAGATGCTTGTCCCCTTTTAAATCCAAATTTTTGGTCCAAAAAATTTTCAGCCTAAATTTTTAATTTTTATTTTCAGCTTAAAATTTTATTGGACCCCTCTTTTTTGTAATAAGTTGGGTCCGCCACTGATTATATGTACATTACGAATATATTTGATGCCCTAAAAAAAGTATTCAAATGTGCTCATTACACTAAAATGACCACTCATTATTTGAAGCAATTCCATGGCAAAGTATTTTTTATTTTGTTCGCTTCCAATTCTATTACTTCCATGATTGGCTTTTAAAGTTGTGCATGAGTTTTTATCTGAAGAAAGTACATGCAGGTTCTCAGTTTGAAAAATTTATTATGCTAGTTCAATCTTCAATGTTAAATTCTTATTTTTTTGTTATTTCTGGATTTGTACTTCTTTAATATCTACATGAAGATGCGAAGAAACTTAATTTGTTTCTTACTTCATTTTATAAAACATAATTAATATAATACTTTCCCACTGAAAGTAGATCAAGTGGTTGTTACTTGCTAAATGACGTAAAAAGTGATTGTGATTTTGTGAGAGCTTTTGATAAAGAATCAATACTGTTTCAGACATAAATAATAACAATAATTAGAACATGATTGTTGGTGGAAGAAAAAAGTATATATATATATATATATATATATATATATATATATATATATATATATATAACTCCCCCTAATTAATCAGCCATACTAAGCTAACATCTCGGACGTCCTGAAACAATTTAATCCAGCATATAAGATCCGAGCAAATTAGATTATAGGGTGATCGAATAAATATGAACTACCCGTTCATAAGGTAAGAGCCAACTATAAGATCAGAATTTTGAAAAGAAGAGAAATTGACAAGTCAAATTAAAGAAACGTGATCACATCATAATTCAAATGATAGTCGTCCGAGAACATATGTTCGGAACTATACCCTATAAAAGCTAAGTCCTAAACGGTTATACAAATAATCATCTACTCCCATGAAACAAGACGAAATTATAAAAATAACTATCAAATATGGTCTGATCACCTCATCATAATCTTCAAACTCACCTCTATAATAATAAATCGAAGCAATAAAGAAATGAAGACTCTTGACATAAACACATGTAGAAGTCTCACTTCACACAACACTTTGAATTTGTTTTCTCTCTTTTATTAGATTTATCTATATTTAGAGACAATTCTACATGGAATTTAAGTGTTCGATACCTACTGCATTCGTAATTAGTGTTCTCCGTCGTACAATTAATATATATTTTTATATGTCAACTATATATATATAAGTTTAATACTTCACATTAAAGTTTAAAATGTTGATCACCGATTTATCGATAGTCCCAGCATGAACAAAATAATTTATGAATATATGAAAAAAAAATACAGATAAAAAATTATTTTTCGGCACCGTGTAAACATATATGTTAGATAAAAAAAAGAACTAATATATATACATCTTGATTAACTTGTTAAAAAAAATTAACATTTTTCATTTCTTAAAAGTTATCATAAGCCATTTTTCATTTTTTAGATATTTTTTTCCATTAAAAGCTAAATATCATGATGTTCCATATGGAAACAAAAAAAAATCATATTTGATATTTTCATCGAGCGAAAATGGCCACCGAAATCGATTTTTTGTTGAAATTTTTGCCAATATTCTGCTACAAATTGAAAAATAAATCACCTCGGGCCTATTGATATAATCGCTGCTCGACATTTTCAGCAACATCTTAACTCTGGCCAAAATATCTGAGAGTATATCATTGCTCTATATATGTCATTTTTAGGAATCTAACCAAATAAGTACATGATTTTAGAAAATTAGATCCTTAGGAAATGCAATATTGACGTTTGAATACTAGATTTTATAATTTGTGCTTAAATGTTCACTGTAATTGATGATATGATATATGATGTAAAATTGAATTATTAAAAAAAAAAACAACCGAGTAAGTACATGATTTTAGAACATTGATGAACTCTTTTAAGAAAATCTTTTATTTACCGATCAATATTGACTGCCATATCGCAAATGACGGTCATGTCCAATCCTTCATAAAACAAACGGATGAAGAATTTATGCCCGCCTTTGAGATTCTAAGGGACGGAAAAGATCCGTCCGTTTTTTGGCAGAATTTGTCTATGGATCCATGATTCTGGAATCTATAAGAGATTAAGAAAAAAATGACATTCAAATGATAAAAGCGAGTGGTTTTTGTTAGGCCGTTAGATCATCAACGGTCGAATGATTCAACGGTCATACATGATTTGCTTATTCTTTCTAGAAAATCTGAAATCCAACGAAAAAAAAACTTAAATGGAAAATTTCTTTCTATTCTTTCAGAGCGAATTATTCCATTTATAAAATGAGCAAGATTTGTCATTTATAGCACTGGAGAGTGCGTGCTCGAAAGTTACCGTGTATATTTTATTAACCATGGTTGTTAATAATAATAAAAAAAGTTATATCATATATGATAAGTCTTCACTTGTGTCAAAATAATCGTTTCATCGAGACTTTCGCATTTGCGAAAGAGGGAGAGACCACACATTTATTTAAGGGTAATTTAGCAAAATAGCCAACTTAAACGTTGAGATTTGCTAAATAGCAAAGGTTTAGTAAATATTAGGTAAATAGCCAATTTTGTATATTTACAAACGTAAATATTAAGTAAATAATCACTGCCTATTAAGCCACGTCATCATTTATGGCTATTTACTTAATATTTACCAAACCATGGCTATTTAGCAATATCAAACGTTTAAATTGGCTATTTTTCTAATTTTACGCTAACTTAAGTAAATGTTGTAATTAGACTTTTCTCCAAATTTCTTTTTCTTTTCTTTTATTTTCAAAAATATTACATTAGTATATTTTTTTAGTGCTTCAATAAACTAATATTATTTTAACAATCATTGAAAACGGCATTAACATTTATGTTTTTAAGTTTTATGTGTGTTATATTTCATAATAAAAAAATGATATGAAAAGGACTATTAATATACTACAAATTAATAGTTTGAGGATCATATTGTAAGGAACATAGTTCAGGAATCAAAATGTCATTGTTTAGTAATTGAGGAACTATTTCAGCCACTCTTATTTTTAATCAAATTTAACTTTAATAAAAGATATATATTTACGTCCACTCTTTTATATATATATATATATATATATATATATATATATATATATATATATATTTATATATATAAATATATATATATATATATATATTGTTGCTAAAATACTTTAATTTAGACCTCTCTCATCTTTTGACATGTATACATAGTCTTGTTACGAAGTTGCAATTTTTTAAACAAATAATTAGCTATTTAGCCATCTAAAACACTAGCAATTTGGTTTTAGTCAACCTTTCGTTAATTTCTCGTAAATAGTCATCTTGCTTATGTGGCAGCTTATTAATTGAATTAGTTTTACCTTTTTGCCTTTACGCTATTTTAATTAGGCAGTTTTTTTTTTAATTTCGAATTAAATATTGAAACCGAATAGGGAAGTTTTCAAATTTGAAATTTGAATTTTGAGCAGATTTTGAAAGTTCTCAGCCCATTAATTGTTATGTATTTGGAAATTTTCAGCGTTGACTTTAGGTAATTAGTTTCTATTTTCGTTGCAATTCATTATGGATAAAATCTGTATATATATTCTTCACTTATTGATATTATTTTGTCTTCCATATATTCATAATTTTCAGAATTTTCGTGCCCAAAATATTTCCAGAATTTTTTCAATTTATTTACACGAATATACTGTAAATAGGCTTTGTATTTACAGTGAATATACTGTAAATAAGCTTCGTATTTACACGAATATACTGTAAATATGATTTCTATTTACACGAACATAATGTAAATATGATATCTATTTACACGAACATACTGTAATAAAAAAAACCATAAACTTCTCTCAGCAAGAAGCTTGTCGATTTGCACATGCGTTCCAGGAACAAGAATGAACTTGATTCCCAGGTTATAAAGCAAAACAAAATTCCTGAGAACCAAAATTAGTCGAGAGAAAAACAAAATCATAGATCGTTGCCTTGAGACACGGGATTGTCGCCGCCACATTCGTCGCCACCAGCAGCAACCCCACGCCGCCCACCGCCGCGTACCCCAAAATGGCCCGCGCCTTCGTCGCCGACCACCGCGATCCCCGCGTCACCTCTTCCACAGCGTCCTTCTCAGATTCGAAATTGCCGGCGGGATCGAGGCCAAGCGCGCCGGTGGTGGGATCGATGTGGATCACCTGCGTGTCGCGGCGGCTCGCCAGGTTGGCAACGATGCATGTCTCGCCGGAGTCCAGCTCGGCGTCACCGAAAGCCTCGCGCCTCGGTGGAATCACCGCTCCCCTCCCCGATTCTGCTACTGTAGCCGCCGATTTCCGACGGAGGCGTTGTCTTCCTCCTCGAGCCCACTCCCTCGATCTCTCTTTCTCATTTCTCTCTCTCTCTCTCGGCTCTCTTTATTCTTTCTTCTCTCTTAATGATCTTAATTAATGATCTTAATGACGTCCGTAATAACCGCGAGCAGTTATATCATAATATTTTGTATTAAATGTTTTTATTTTCAGCATGTTAATGGGCGGGAACGGTTGGGATGTTATTTTGGTATTTTTATCTATGTAAATAAATTGGGCTGGCTATTAACACGAAATTAACCAAATGTTGGCTAAATCCAAAATTGTCTAAACTGGGAGGCTATTTAGCTATATAACCCTTTTTTAAATGCAGGTTAATTCGATAATCAATTTAATTTCGAACTTTCTCATTATTTGACATGTACACGTAGTCCTGTTACGAAGTTGCAATTGAAAATGTTTAGGTACCTCAATGATTTGGTCAATTCGATAATTTATTCTATTTTTATGGGAGAGAAATAGAGTTCATTTATAGTTATATCAATTTATATATGAATAGACAAGGCTATATAAGGGATTTTGAGAACCTAGAGAATGTTAGAATGTTTGAACTTCGAACAGAATATTAGGATCTTTTGCAGAGAACACAAATTACGTCGTCACCGAAATAGCCGTATTACCGTATATCGAAAGTTACAATCTTATTCGCTTAGCTGTATGTATAATTTCACTACAAAAAAAAAAAAAACAAGAAAAACTGACGATCGAGAAGTTATCATAAAAAATTAAAGGCTAAACTAATGTCAATGGGTTTGTGACTTTTGTCAATGTCAATGTCAATGGTAAAAGAAGAATAAGTTATTTTGTTATTCGATTAGCTGTATATAATATCACTATTTTTTTTTTTTTTTTAAATGACGACCGCGAAGATATCATATAAAATTAAAGGCCAATGTCAATGGTTGTGGCTTTTGTAAATGTCAATGGTAAAAGAAGAATCTACTAGTACAATGACTCAATGAGGTTGTCATTTTGTTATTTACTTTTTGTGGCGTGTGGCTAAGAAATATCGATTGGTTTTTTTTTTTTTTTTTTATGCAAAATATCAACAATATTCTCTATGTTTATTCGAAAAGCTACTTTCAATTTTTAAAAATATTAGACATATCTCTTCAATTTAATATAAATGACATATATCTTTCTTAAAAATATGTTATATCGCAAATACCAACCTTTTCGTTTATATTTAACAAAAAAATAATTTGAATTCTCCAAAAAACTTTTAATTGAATAAATATTTATTTACTGTTTTTGTAAGATAAAGAAAATCAAAACTTATCTTTATTAAAAAAAAATCATTTACTTTTTATAAAAAAGAAGTTTTTTATTTAACTTTTTAGATATAAAATAGAAAATAAAAAATTATTTTATTCATGGTATTTTGGAGGGATTAATTTTTTTTTTTTTTTTTTTTTTTTGCAAAAAATAAACGAAATGGTAGTATTGGCAATATATCATATTTTTAAAGGAAATTTATGTCATTTATATTAAACCAAATTATAAGTACATAAACCAAGGTTTAAAATTTTGGGAAATTGCTCTAAAATTGCGATATTTTGAGAAGTCCGACACATTTACGACCATATATGCGTTTCGTCATTTTGTATCGTGGGTACCGCATTGAAATTGCGTGGAAATTTCCATGTCGATGTGTCCATTAATGTCGTTTAGCCCATAGTGTAAAACACAAAAAAAAAAAAAAAAAAAAAAAAAAATCGTGTCATTTTTGTCATAATTTTCGTCGCATTCCACGTCGTATTTTCAACCTAACTAGTGCAAATTCAACAACATTTCGGGAAATTGCGTCGAAATTACGTTTATTTGTGTCTTTCAGCCTATGTATTGTAATATTTAAGGTTTTTTCATTTTTTTCATTGGATGTTGTTTATACTTGTTCATGGTGAACATATAATTGTTTTAATTTTTTTTGAAGAAGTTAGAAATTTTAAATTGATGTTAATTGGAAGTTAATTGTTAGGAAAATGATAACTTATTAGTGAATTTTGTATTTGGGGTAGTTCATGAAATTTCGATGTGTTTAGAATTTATTATGTGTGTTTTTTTCTGTGTGCTTGACTTTGATATTTTCAACTTATTATGTGTTTGTTATATATATTTGAGTTTGAAGTTTGAACTTATTATGGTTGTGTATTATGTGTGTTTGTAATTGAAACTTTTTATGTATGTTTAGGACTTCTTATATGTGTAAAGAACTTATTTTTTATGTTTAAAATTTTGCAACATTATTTCTGTCGCAATTTTCGTGTTTTAGCACAATTTCCGTCGGTCACCGCAATTTTTGTAAACACAATTTTTTTTTTAAATTTTCACATTATTTTCATCATAATTTCTATCGACCACCGTAATTTTCGATTTTCAAGGACACCGACATTTCAATCATTCGCATAAACCAAATCAAGACAATACCTTACACACTACCAATCAATACCAATTTTCACTTTGGTGTGACTGAAAAGTGATAAACATAAGTCGGTCCAAGAGATTTACTAACATAAATCTTTGTACATTAATTAAAAGCCAGATTGATGTTTATGTGAGATTTATAGTTCAAAACCAACGGTATTCAATCGGAATGGAAAAGAAAAAAAAAACATGCAATATATAGTCACGCGTTATTGAGCTACCAAACTTCACTTTGGAGATGGAATAAATACCAACTTGTTACACCAAGAGGTCCCATAAAATTTTGCAATTAAGACAGTTTGATTCCAACACATGATATCAATACACTTTACACACAAAAAATAAATAAATAAAACACCAGGCCGACCTCTTCAAGCTTCCTACCTCGTCATTACCTTAAAGAAATCCATAATTTATTACTGATATTTAGGACATCAACAAATAAAACTGTTTAGTATGGTCCTATGATGAAGCAAGGTTTAAAATGGGATATTGCTGCTTAAGCAGTCTTAACGAAACATATAAATTGTATATTAGCCAATATTTAGTTAATAATTGTAAATTAGTTGCTACTTATTATTTACCGACTAAAAAAGACAATTATACCCTTTAACCCGGTTTAGTTTTTAAAAAAGTAAAATAAAAACATTAATTGCATGGAAATTTATTTTAAAAATAAATTTAACTAATATATGGTTTTATTACCTTATTTTTCTCTTATTCTATTTCCCGAGTTGTTAAATAAGAATAAAATATTTGATTTTGTTTGCCTGGTACTTCTCACTTTCCCTTCTTGCATGGTCTTTTCTTTAATTAGTAGCGTACGTATCAATTCATAATTGTATGGAAATTTATTTTAGAAATAAAATTTTATTAATATTTGATTTTATAGTCTTTTTCATTTCTCAAGCACTCTACTAATGATAAAATATTTGACTTTTTCTTTAAATATTTGACTTTTCCTTAGCTCTCTCTCTCTCTCTCTCTCTCTCTCTCTCTCATTCGTAGCTCGTGTATTGGTTAATAATTATCTATAATTTGTTTATAATTCCTTATTATGGTTTATAAATTATTATTTTCATGTTTATGATTGTTCATAATGGTTAAAATAATATAAAATCGAAGAATGAAAACAAACATATTCAAACAAATGATAAAACATGTATAAATGAACAACTTAAATAGAAATTGATTGAAACCAAAACACTGAGGGGGGGAAAAAAAAGAATTCATATTTACTGTCATTGCATATTCTTCCTCAAGCCTCGATACATTGCACTCCAGATTTTTAGCTATATAAGAAGAAGAAAAAAACAGTCATTTATAAATGAATATGACGGTTTATTGGTGATGAACTAAATGATAAACAGTTTGAACAATACAAACTTTAAGACTGTATCAATATATACTTCTAACATATTTTAAATGAAAAACGAAAATAGGATCTCATAATAAATGAATATGAATTACTTGACTAAACCAATGAAAAAGATCAAGAATACACATCGTTTCCACTAATGAGCGACCTTTGAAATCGTTTATACAATTGTAGCTTCAAAGCATTTTGCTCAAACACAATTCAAAAAGTTTTATCTATAGGAAAAACAAAAAATACAATCACTAATGAACAAACATATAACACTTAATTCAGTGCAACAGTCAATAAAATTATACTCATAATTTTGAAAAAAAAAAAAAGACAATTGAAAAAAATTGTTATGAACGTACCAGCAATCGTTTTTGAGAATTTCGAGTTCAATAGAAACAGCATAAAAGACAAAATAACATTTGAATAAAGCAATCAACATTATTAAGTGTATATAATAATTAACCCTGAAAAATTTGAAACAAATCAACTAATTAGCATTTATAATAGTCAATTATAATATTTTTTTATTAATTTCAAAACAAACTGAGTAGGAACTTAAGTAGGGGGTGTAATCGGGTTGGGTTAGTCGGTTCTTTCATGTGCTATCAACCCGAACCGCTACAACTAATTTTTTAGTAATAAAACTCAAACCAACCCGATTGAAAGGTAAAACCAAACCAAACCAAACTAACCCAAAAATAATTAGGTTGGTTTTTGAGTTGGTTTTTTCGGATATTAATTCTCGACAAATGACTTTAAAACTCGAATGAAAATCATATATTTATATTATATCTAATACATTATGTCAAATAAAATAAATTTTTTTCTTATCTTTAGAAAGTTTATATATTAAAATAAAAATTACGCATATTTTTAATTACCAAATCTTCGTGTATTCGCAAATAATAAATTATAATACTAAGTATTTTTTATTTAATTATAATTTTATTAAAAAAATGATATTTTATTTAACAATAGTACATATAAAATATTTGCAATCTTTAAAAAATTAAAGGATTAACACTATCGGGTTGGTTTGGTTAAACCCAATCTCACGACTATAAAAAACCAAACCAACCCGAAATAATTCCGGTTTGAGTTGGTTACAACCCAAACTTCATCGCGTTCGCGGTTTGGTTTGGATAATTGGGTTGTTCGGTTTGACGGTTTTCATGAACACCCCTGCTGATAAAGGTTACAATCGGTAGCAAAATTGGTAAGACATTAGCCACTATCAAATCGATTATTCGGATATATTTTTTGAAACGTTGGCCATAATCCAATTTTCACGTTTCATGTGACTTAATTAGTTATAATTATAATGCCCACGGATTTTCACGATTTTTCCAATAAAAATTGTTTTATGGACGTTATGGACAATATCATCCATCGAAAGGAATGTTTTTCGTTTCCTCATTATTCAACGAACTTCCATAGAATTTCGATGGCCAATCGTTCGTTCTACGTGACCTTTTTGACATGATGTAGTTCAATTTGTTCGGTTTATTTTTCAAGGGAAAGCAGAGTTTGATGAAAAATCATTAAAAATTTGACCCAAAAAAAAAATTATTGTCAAACTGATTTTTAAAAGTAATTTTTTTACATAGATAAATTTATGAGGTAATTAGGTCAGTATCCCAATAGCCCATACCATCCTAATTTTAAAAAATAGTCAAAGTTTCATTTTATTAAGAAAATAGTCCATCAGGCCGAAGTAAATTAATTAACTGGTTAGATTAATTTAATTTACTTAGGAAAATAGTTCACTAGGCCGAAGCAAGTTAACTAACTGTTTAAGTTAATTTAATTTACTTCGGTCTGATGTGTTATTTTCTTAATAATATAAAACTTTGGCTAGAAACTTAAATAAATCTAAAGAATTGGTTAGTTGTAACAAATTCTTCTAAATTTATATATCATCGTTCTTTTAATAGATATTATACTTATTGGGTAATCATGCAATACTTTTGAGAACTAAGTTTTCGAAAAAAAAAAAAAAATACTTTGAAAACTAAGCTAATAAATAATTAGCACTGTTATTATTTCTCTCATTAGAATTCCCATTTATGGGGTTGAGTATAGATTGGAAAATATATTATAAATAATTATTAAATTTGCTTTCAAAGTATTTTGAAGTTTGATTGGGTTCGGTCCAATTTTCCATGAGCATTTTGATTTTCTGGAACTTATCAGTTCAAAAAGGGCATGGAAAACGACATTTAACACCTTACTGTAGTACGAAACCTCATAGAATTGTACGACCGTTTAGTGGTGGAACAAAAAAACCCATGCTGCGTTTTTATTCTTTCAATCCCCTTTTTTATAAAGGTTTCTTGAACGAATCCATGGGTTCCTTTTTGGATGGACATTATTGCTACGTGTTGATCATACTCCAGAACTTCTATAATGAAAAAGTGAAAAAAAAAAAAAAAAAAAAAAAAAAAAAAAAAAAAAAAAAAAAAAAAAACAGCCAGCTCAAAGTTCAAACGACCCTCAGAAAAAGGTCCCAAAAATAAGGCAGGCAAAATATATTCCTTTCTTTTTCTTCACATGAGTTTTTCGCCGCAAGTCCCCAACTTGACCAAACTACCCAAAAATAAATAATTTTAAAAAAAAGTTCGGGATGGCAATGTTCATCAAAAGAAACTCCTCACGCTTGCAACAAGCAGAGAGACAGAGAGAGATCATAAAATCTAGAATTAACAAGAAAAAAAAAAAAAAAAAAGGATTCACCACCACCCACACAAGCATAAGCGATATCCTATCGACAAAAGAAAAAAAATCAGGACCCGACTCCAACGCTAGCGGAGCCATCGTTGTTGTTGGTGTAAGCGGGCCCGCCTCCTCGGCCGCCACGTCCTCCTCCTCTATTGGTGTTGTTGTAGTAATTGTTATTCCTCGGGTAATACCCTCCGCCGCCCTGTTGCTGATCCTGATGATAACCTCCTCCGTTCTGGTACGGCCTTCCTCCTCCTCTGCTGCTGCCCCGGGTCCCACGCCGGCCTCCGCCGCCGGAGAATCCCCGACCACCGCCGCCGCCGCCTCTCTGGTTCTGATACGGCCGTCGAGGACCGTGGTGCCGATCTTTCGACTCAAACTCCGCCTCCGGTTGGGTTTGCTCTTGCTCCGCCGCCACTTGCTCCGACTGATACTCCGCCTCGGGTTTTCGCTCTTCCTGCGAAACAAAAGAGAATTTGTTGTGTTATTTATCTTTTGTTTCTTTGAATGATTTGGTTAAGCGAAAGCACGGTGTAAAATGTTAATGAGTTACCTGATGATACTCTTCCACTTCGCTCGATTGATTTTCAATGTGTTTGTGCTCCTCGAACTCTGTTGTTGCTTTGTCCTACGAGAGTATCGAGAGTTAAAGCGGGTGAAACTAGGATACAAAGATTGTTAATACTTTGCGTGAATATGAGACTACCAAGGTTTGCAAAATGTTTTCAAACCAGATCAATACCATACATATCCACACAAAATTAGACCATTAACGATACAGAAAAGTAGATACTATTCTAACAAATCTACACTTGTAACTACACCATCAGCAAATCTTCTAGCCAAAAAAAATTCCTATGATCTCATATTCAGCTATAACCAGAAGAAAGGAGGTTTCGCTGCTGATCTTTCAATAGGTTGAACCATGTGTTTACATTTATGTTTTCCATGTAATAAACAGCTCGTGACTTCCATGAGAAGTGATGACAAGCTATACAAAGATCCACACTTCAAGTATATAAGACGTTGAATGCTTTGGAAAACATATATGTATACTTTGTTCAATCAATAGCTGAGTTGCCTAAAAGTTGCCGTTTATCAACATTTAATCAGGAAACGAGACATCGGCTAAGTATACAGTATTCTATAGGAAGTCTGGCTAATACCAGGATATTAGAAATTTTCAGTTCATTCCAAACTTCATCCTTTCACTCATGCCCTTTAATCTCCTACCAAAATATGAAAAAACTCTTAAATTCACATATCTGATAGAGATAGTCGTGTATCTAATCACACGCAATATTCGCTAAACAACAACTAGCTACACACAAGATGAGAACAATGGTAAAAAATCACTTCCATCTTTAGCAATAGCTGCTATACTGCACTGCTGAGGTACTTTTAGTTGATCTGTTTATGTTCCATAAATGCTACAAAAACAGTAGAGAGGTTGCACAAGGTTTCCATAATGATCATAGTAGTAGTTTATTACTAAGAATAATAAGGTTCTAAGTAAGAGCATCTGCAATGTGTCTTCTATTTTTAATGTAATTTTTTGTGCAATGTTGGAGGCATGAAAATTTTACTTCTTGAATGGTATTTAGGTAATCAATTACTGCTAAAAGTTTATAACAATTCTATTTTTGCTTTCAAATATAGAATCAAATTTGAGATATGGTATTTTGAGTATAGAATCAAGTTGATAAATAGCACTCCTTTGAAGAAGGTTTTGAGTTTTGTATCAAAACATTTACAACCTCAATGGATATGCTTTTTGGAACGAGTCTGTTTACTTTATCACCAATTCCATAAGATTAGAGCATTACAGTAGACAAAGCATACCAATCTATAACACTTTTACTTTTGGAAATAATTACCACTTCAGCCCTACTTTGTCTAACATTACTCCTTAAATTGATGACAGCTACAAGCACACCGATTGAAAGTAAAATACCAAATCTATGACAGATTGACAAGTGAAAGACGAATCACTATGCCACTACTATAGCTTAACATTCACTCTAGTCGTGTATCATATTACCACTAGTTGATAGAGACATCAACTTAGCTTGTTAACTTATAACTTTCAAAGTTGAGGCGACTCAACCAACTGTGTATAAACTAACTCTCACATACACACCATATTTTTCCAAAATCCCCAAATATGCAAAACACCAAGCAATGACATATTTTCAACACAAAGAGACAAGAACCAACTACTAAATATAATGCTAGTAGTAAGCAAACAATAAAAATTCATTAAAAGCTTCACACAAATCATCTTTGACGAAAAGATATAAAAAAAAAATAGCACCAAGTAAACCAGAACTCCATTCAACAAGAGAACGAAAAAAAATGTTTCACCGATAAAATAGACAGAAAACTAAAATATATAATATGTGTTTCGGTAGTTAAGAATTTAAAGCATCATTGTGGCTGAAACGTGTCCCCAAATAATGCAAGCTACAATACCATATTGACTAAACTAAGAATATAAGCCTAAGAGCTAGTAACAATCAATAAAAAAAGCATGAAAGAAAAATGAAAGTATACCTGTTGAAACTGAGGAGCAGAACTTTCGACCTGAACCGGAGCCGGCACGGGCGCCTCAGAACCCTGAATCGGCACCTGGAAAGCAGCGGCGACTTCGACCGGAGGCTTCATTTCAGGAGTTGTGGTCATGTAGTCCGAGGCAATAATCTTGCCAAGCCTCTCTCTCAACCCCGAATCTAGTCCAAACAACAACAAACCACACAGAGAAACAGTCAGTCACAGGTGCTAACAGTACATAAGGTAGGGTTTTAGAATTTTACAGGTGATATCGGCACTAGGATCGACGAGCTCCTCGGAGCGGGCGAGCCAGAGCTTGGCGTGTTCGATGCACTTCAGCAAGGCGTCCTTGTGCGAGAGGCTCGAATCGACCGGCCGGGAGACCAACAGTCCGCCGAGCCGCGAGATCGAGTCAAGATCGGCCTCGCGGAGCGGATCGGTGGCGTCGTCGGTGACGTAGTCGTAGGTGAGGCAACTGCCGCGCTCGTGCGTCCTCGTCAGCATCGTCGCCGAGAAATCGCTCTGCGGCTTCACGTCGAAGAGAGAGCCGAAGTAGAGGAGGCTCATGAGGTCCTCCACCGCCGCCGCTGGCTCGGCGGGAGAAGGAGGAGTCGGCGCCGGAGCAGAGTCGGTCTTCGGTTCGACGGCGGTGGCGGAGATTAGGGAGATCTCTTCGGCGACGGCTTCGGAGAGAGGCTGACGGAGCTTTTCGAGCTCGTCGATTAGGGCTACGACGCCGGACTTGGAGCGGAGGACTTCTTCCTGCTCCTTGTTGATCGGCTTGCCGTTGGACATGGCTTCCTCCATCTGAGCGATGCGGTTGAGCTTCTTGCGGAGGGCACGGAGGCGCTTGTTGATCAGGCTCAGTACCGGTCCGTCGGAGACCTCCGACGCCGCTGTGGACGCTGCTGCCATTTCCGGTGAGGTTGTCGTCTAGGGTTTCGGCGATTAACGAGAGCACCACCGAGTGGCGGTGAGGGAGGGTTTTGGTGGACAGAGAACAGATAGAGAGAGAGAGCAGTGAGTCTTTGGAAGAATGAAAGGAAATGGGTTTAGGCAATTATCAAGTAATTTGTAGGGTTGTTTCGAGGGAAGTCCAAAAGACCATTGACCATATTTTTTTTTTTTTTTTTTTTATAATAGTTTTAATAGATAAATCAAGAGAGAGAGACTGAGATTTTTCCGCCAAAATGATTTTTGTCTTCTTTTAGCGAAGATGTTTAACACATTTACAGAAAGTTATATATTTACTATCTTAATTTATTGATCTTTCTTTCGTATATAACATAGACTATTATTCGTAGGCTAATTAAGCTAAATGGCTTCCCGAAAATAAGCAATTTATTTTTAATTCACATTTAGTTAATTAATGTTAAATAGTCATTGGGATTTATTTACAGTCAAAATGGGTCATTGGGATTTATTTACAGTCAAAATGGGACAAGATTGCCCTTTGTTATTCTCACCCATTTTGTGATCACGGTTATTAAATGTCATCGGCTCAAATATTTGGTCATTAATGATGGCGAAAATTGAGGAAAGTCATTATAACCGTATCTATTCACACGCTATTTATTGCTCTTCAGGAAAAAAAAAAAAAGGATTTGACCGCCATCAATGGCCGAGCCCGAGCATCCCCCTCCTCTCTCTCATCGTCATCGTCTCCTTCATCTCCTTCTCCTATCTTCTTTTTCATTCCTTGCGCGCCATCAATGGCCGAGACCGAGCACCACCCGCGCGTGTTCCAGCCGAGAAAACGAGGACAGCCACGAGCCGCCGAGGATGCCGGACCGAGAGGAGACACGGGAAACGACGCAGAGAGCACCAGAGAGTTGATTTCACAGCCATAAAATGGTTCTGGCCGTGCGTGCGTGTGAAATGGTTCTTCCCGCCTCCAAGCTCCGCGAGAGGCAGCACCTCCTTCAGGCCGCCGCCACCACTAATAATCACGACCACCACTAATAATCACAGCCACCATCACGTCACCACCGCCGTCAAAGTGTCACTTCGTCCTCCTCTCCGCGATCTGCGTCCAAGGTCCCGATCTGCGACACCGCGAAGAACAGTTTTTTTTGTTCATAGAAAACATATTTACAGTATATTCGTGTAAATAAGCATATTTACAGTATATTCATTGTAAATACAAAACATATTTACAGTATATTCATTGTAAATAAGAAGCATAATTACAGTATATTCGTGTAAATAAAAACTGGAAAAAATTCTGTAAATATTTTGGACGTTCGAAAATATTTTGGCGGCCAACTGAGATCATGAATATCGTAATTGTAATATTTGAATTGTTTTCCAGAATAAAGTCAATAAATGAGGAATATTTTGCATATTGAATATTATATTTTGCCACAAAAATATAAATTGATTGCCTAAGGTCAACCGGTACCTATAACTACTTTCCTAATCGATTTCCTTAAAAAAAAAATTTAAAAAAAAAAAACTGCCTTATTTATTTCATTCGAAATTTGAAAAAAAAACTGTCTAATTAATTCAATCTGCCGAATTAAATAAGGGCAAAAATGTAAACCTAATTTATTTAATAAGCTGCCACGTAAGCAATATGGCTATTTACAGGAAATTAACAAAAGATTGGCTAAAAATAAATTGCTACACATTCCGTGGCTTAAGCAGCCAATTATTTGTTATTCGTATATATACAAATATCATGTAATAAATAGAGTTGTTGCACCAAAAATACTCAAAATTTTTAATTTGTTATACTTTAATATTCAATCTTTAAAAATTGCGAAAAAAATACTCAATTTAAAAAAAAATCGTGTCTCTGTTTATACTTTGATCGTTAGAATTGAATGCAAAAACACGTGTGAAATAGAGATTGTTTCAGAAATAATTTTATCTTTTCTTTTTTTAAATTCATTAAAAATCATTTTATTTTAAGAAATTTGTTAATAAGTAGCTTTTTAATAAAGGGGCCATCAAAATAGTCAAAGTATCAATTTTATTAAAGAGATAGCCCATATTATCTTAGTTTTCAAATTTACCTTTCACATTAACTCAAAAACGCAACTCTGTCTCACGTTTTCACATTTACATGGCTGTAATATTCATGAATTAAAAAAGGCAATAGCTTGATCTCTCAGTCTGATCTATTCAACGACGGAGTCATCGTCACCCACGGTGAGAAGCTCTTTGGCCTCGACTAAGGTTTCGACGAGGACGTGGAAGAGGGAGAGGGATGACATAACATCGTCTCTAATCGTGCTCAACGTCGATAGAGAGCGTCCGAGGCGGAGCCGCCATGGATGAATTGTGTTCCTTGACTCGTTGGCTTCTGCATTTCAGTTCGGCGACAGTCAATCCGATTAGCTGTCACAGTTAATCAAATTAACTCTGACAAATTTCTTTCGAAAATGATCTCCAACATCGGCGCATCCTGCGGTTGCGTCGATACAGTCGTTTGAAGGTCGCAAGTCCAATTCTGCGTATTAAATGTGATAGTTAATCCGATTAACTGTTAGGAACCTCTTTAAAAAATGATCTCGAACATCGGCGAGTCTCGCGGTCAAGTCCAGTTTTGCGTATTAATTGAAATAATTAATTGGAGTAAATGTGAAAGTCAATGTGATTAACTGTGACTATCCTTCTCCGAAAACAGTCTTGATCGGCACGCCAAGCGCCGATCAGACGCTACAGCATCCAAATCGGCGCTAATTGGCAAGATATCAAATCAGATGCGAAAATTGGCGAGAGAGGGAGAGAGAGAGAGAGACTTGATTCGGTCTCATTGGCTGTTTCGAGGGCAGAGAGACGGTGGTCGAAGGAGCTGAGGATTGAGACCATGTTGTCTGTAATGGTCTGGCTCTTTTGGAGTGACTCTCTCATTGAAGCAGCTTTCTCGCGCAGAGTCTGGAATTTTAATAGTAGGAGGCGACGAAGTGGAGTGAAGGGTAAAATTGGAATATTTTAATGTTAGATTTGGGTTTGGCCTATTTACCTAAATAAACTAATAGGTGGGCTATTATTTTAAAAGAGTTGGGGTTGTTTGGGCGAATTCCTCGACCCGCCCTTATTTTTAACTCTTTAATTTATGGTGTGGTTATTTTTCAAATGTCTTATATTAAAATTGGAGTCTTTGCTTAAATCACTAAATCAAGAAAGCCCCAAAATCAAGGTTTGCGTCGCTGGCCAGCAGAGCTCAGACCACAGATCGTCTTCTTCCTCGAACCCCGAACCACATCTCACCAAACCGACTCCGCCAAACCCTAGCACCACGACTTGCACGAACATCGCGGCGAAACACTAGATCACAGCGGCTTTGACGTCTACGCCGATCGTGATCTCTGGAGCCTATCCATTGCCGTTGCTCCGGCGAATCGGAGTTCCTCCCGGAGATGCCGAGACGTCGTCGTCCTTCGCCGCCGGAATTCGGAATCGGACGGCGCAGAAGATGCCCTGCGGGTCAAACGGCAAAGAGAGAGATGAGAGTACTGGAAATTAAATTGACGACCATTGAAGCGAGCTCAACGGGCGGTAAGCCTCGAATCACTGCGACGACGACGTCCATTGCTGTACTCGACAGTGGAGGAGAAGAAGATGGAGAGTGAGTCGGTGGTGCGGTGGTGAAGTGAGCGACGAGTTTGAGAGAGGAAGAGATCAAATTCAAAAGGGAAAATAACACATTTATACCATGTGTTTTAGTGAAATGTCGAGTTTAACCCTCGGTTTTCAAAAATGTCGAGTTCATACCCTCTGTTTAACTAAAATGACGAAATTATACCATCTGTTTAACTAAAATGACGAAATTATACCATGAAATGAATAACAACGTCACAAATCTCTCTTTCATTGATATTAACTCTTATATAAGAAAAACCAAATCAAATCTAAATCAGTGCCCTAACTTCCAAATTCTCAATTTTGAAATAAAAATAGCCTTAAATTGAAATTAAATAATAAAACTCACCTCCTAAGAAATGACTTCATTCCGTGTTCGAATTATAACTCTAAATCCTGGATACTCTGTTCGAATATGCGATTTTGATGACTATCAACTATCGATGTTTACCTATTTGCCTCTTTCTGTGTTCTTCACGATTAAGGGACTGTTGTTTATTTTTTAGTTTTTAAATAAATTACATATATGGCGCGAATGAATAAAGATAATTGGTGTTTATATATAAATATTATAGTCAACGTCAATGAAAAATCAATAAAAAGAATATTCGTAACACTGTTGTCTATTTCAGGGTATAATTTCGTCATTTTAGTTAAACAGAGAGTATAATTTCGTCATTTTAGTTAAACAGAGGGTATGAACTCGACATTTTAGAAAACCGAGGATTAAACTCGACATTTCACTAAAACACAGGGTATAAATGTGTTATTTTTGAAGCAAAGAAAGGGCATTTCTCAGCATCTATGTTCTCTTTCTCTTCTTTTATTGTTTTGGAGATTTTAAAAGACATATCGCACATCAAAACAGACTCTCTTCACAGGACTTGAAGTAGAGAGAGGAAAAACAAGACGAAAATTCAAATGATTTTTTTTAACAGAGATCAGATTGAAAGAAACATTGTATACTAAACAAAATAGAACAATTTAGTATACAATGTTTGGTTTCAATTTGGGGATTTACTTCTCTGATTTGTATCGTGTTTTAATTTTGAACCTCCTTTAAAAAAAAATTATAAATTATTTGTTTTAAATGGTTTTTGTAAAGTATTTATTAACTTAAATCAATCATGACCGCCCAATACAGTCTAATGACCAAAGTAGGAACGGAGACAGTGATTGAGTATTAAAGTGCAATAAATCAAAAATTTTAAATATTTTTTGTCGTCAATAACTCTAATAAATAATATGAGATTTCACTATTGGTTTTTAAGGTAAAGCTCGCACCGCCGCCACTCAATTAAAGCAAGATCTAATCATAAAAAAAAGTACTTATTTTTATAGCTAATGTAAAATATACATTCTAAGAAGATAATTTTCTATTTTATTTTTCAAGTGGCTACCTACTTCAGCGACCACCGGTCATAGTGGATGTGTTTGCTTGCGTAATTTTGGGACCACCAAACATATTTACCTTGTTTGTTGTTTTTACTTTGTAGTAGGCAAAAAGAAATACACTACTCTAATTAATTAAAATCATGTTATAGAGTAATACATTTTTACATGTATCATTCATGCATCATTTTCCTTCTAATTCATACGGGGAAGAAAGAGTGAAAAATTAAATGTTAATGATCTGTATAACACCATTTTTATAACTTAGTGACCGTTTAGTTTGAAAATTTTCATAACACTACCACATACTATTTAAATCTTCCTGTGTAATTCAAGTTACGTGAGAAGATGTCTTGTAATTCAACAAATTTGTGCTATCCTGGTTAATAAAACTTTAATAAATAACCATCTCCAGGATTTATTAATCTTGTTGATTCATACATCAAGGATTCTCTAACAATTCTTCCAGACTGAAAAACAAAATTTAGAGCTGATTTTCTGAGCATAAGAATATGATTTTTTTGTCGCAAAATCATATTTCTCGGCAAGACTCAAGTTCACAAGAAAATGCCAAGTCCAAATAGGTTTTCAAGAATGACATCGCAGCGTTGGTCGAGGAAAACTTGAAGCGAACAATAATATTTCAACCTTAGATCGACCATTCTCTATCGGCATCACAAATAAGCCGATATGGCGAGCGATGAGATCTCATTTTTACAGGTCTACCTCTTCAGGAAACGCGGCTTTTCCCGAGTACACATACTGCATTTCATCCTTCCATGTCTTCGAAAGAAGAAAAAAAAAACGACGAGATTGTTCAGAAAATATATATCTAAAAAAATTACCGTTTTTGTTCGGAGATTATCACAAAAAGACAAACTCACCTCATGTCGGAAGGCGATCCTTAGCTTCGGCACATTGGTCTTATGAATATCATTCCCTGCAGGGCCTCTCAAGAAATATTTTCTACCATGCCAATGCAACTGCAACATCATAACCATATTTTTGTTTTAACCATCGACCCAAAATGGTTGGACAAAGACAATTAGCATTTGATCACCGAAATTACCTTGGCTGCGTGTGAAAATCCAGACTGATAGACAGAATTCCTTGCGATTTCGCAAAGATCACATGCGCTGAGCTTCCATACCTGGCATCCAAAATGATGAATGAGATACAGAGTTCGATATGGTGTCGTAAAAGAAAAAAAAGTCTACCTTTGCAGCTACGCTGTATTCCTCAACGAGTGCCTCCTTAGTTAAGTGGATTTGCAAAGGATCGTCGCTTGAGAGAGAGACGTTCAGTCCGCGCTGGAAAAACATGAGAAAGGGGTTGCGATGATAGTCCAAGAAAAGGGAATTGTTGCTCAGAGGCGACATAGCCAAGCCGACCTGTGTACAGATGGGAGATATTAATTTGATGTATGATAAGCATGTAATAGAAGTTGAGTAGGTAAGGTTTGAACAAAAGAAGTGAAACCTGAGCGAGGTAATATAGATATTGCAAAACAGGAGTTTTTCGGAGAGTGATCCCGTGAGAAATATTGTGGCATAGAAGAAATCCAGCTATTAAATGGTCAACATCACCAGCCTGCAACAAGTCTCGCAAATCATAAACACGAAATAAATTTTAAAAATAAAAGTTATAATTGGATTACAGAGAAGAAAAAAAAAATTTATAAAGCCTACCTCCCCACAGTGAGGGCGTAATTTTATTATTGTCATTCCTTTAGATTCACGAAGCTGAAAGAAGGAAACCAACGTTAAAAGTTATCTCATAACAATTTTACTCCGACTCGAATGGATCGATCTAATATATACCGCGAAGTAAAGAAAAGTTGAATTTTAGCCTTCTAATAGTAGTATTGAATACCTTGTTAAGAACGTAAAGGTTTGCATAGGTATAGTAAGTATAGTAAGAAAACGCTGGATTAAATTCATTAGTCCATTCAGCTGGAGTCGGCATGTGTTTAGTTGGTCGCCTTTCTGGTTTACTTTCATCATCAACGAGGTCAAAACCCACTACCTGCATATTTATATACATAAATAGGGTTTATAACAACTTAGCACTGCAAAATGTTTATAAAAATAATATTGCATAAAGAAACATGAACTGATTACATATATGTTTGCTCAGGTTTTCCACAAAACTAATTGACAGATATCAACTGTAGAGTGAAGAAGAGGTGGGAATATTTTAATTACTAAAATTTACTCAAACAAGCATATGCATATCATATTTAGATCATTGAAATAATAAAACCTACATTCTATGGGGGTTTGGATGACAGTCGCTAGAAAAGTGAACACAAAGAATGAGACTGATGTTAACTTTAAAAGAACTAAATTGTACATTTTAATCAAATTACTGTTTCTCTTTTTTGTTGGTGATGGTCTACGATTAGAGCAAGATCCACTTTAGTTCATGTGTCAAATTAACAATAATCTGGATATCAACCAACTGACCTGCTTCAGGAACATATGCAACTGGGGATGAGAATTTGGATCGATTGTGACCTCGAAGAGTGGAATAAATACATTGTCTAAAATATTCTGGAAAGATGTGACAATTCCCATTTTCTTGTAGATATTGTATAGACGAGGTAGCTGCAGAGATAGTTTCAGAAAATAAATGAGAAGATTGGTAGAGTAGGAACCAGAGTGGACATAATGTGGAAAATACCAAATTAAGCACTTATGCAAGTGGGTGAATGAATGAGGTACAGAGATAGCACATTACTTGTAAGGAGACTGTTAAAGGCTCTTGCTGTGCCCTAGGATACGTATGCTTAAAAGTGTAGTAATGGGAGCTGAGTTTTAGCTCTCTCTATCCTAGTTTTGTTACTTCTTTTCTTTCATTTTTTTTTATAAAGGGCATTTTTCTTTCATTTTTTACATAAATAAAAAAAAATGTTTCTATTAAATGGAATAAAGAAAATAGTCAGAGGAGAAAATATTTTGATCTCAACTGGCATTGCCTATTCCTATTGAAGTTTATTGTGATAAGAGATTAAGCTAAAATGAAACAAAGATTAAAAAAGACTTATACCAAAGGAACCACTTGATATTCTACCATAGACTAGAAGCAGACTTGCATGCAGTAGATGTGCAAGCAGAGCTAAATCCTATATGACTGAGCATGATATCTATGGGAACGACAAAGATTAGTAAATATTGTAATATGGAAAAGAAAATAAGGAAAAAAAAAAAAAAAAAAAAAGGTAAGCCCCGCTACCTGAATCAGCCATACAGCGTTATCACTGTAAATTTCGTTGTTAACAACCCAACTAGCCAACTGATCCCATTCACTTTGCTTTCTTCCATATATTGAGATCCTGTACTCTGCCATCTGCAAAGAAAAGACTCGGATAAGATATCAATTTTCTTACTGATATTGAACTAACATAGTTCAGAACAATCTACCAAGACTCTTAATATAGTATAGGAGTTTACATGAATGTGGGGATTAAATAGATTATGCAATATGGAAATATGTATAACATGCTTATTCTAAAAAAAATAACCTGATACTTGCTGTTTTCTAGATCCAATAGAACTTCTTTTGTCATCTCTGCCAAAAACCGTCCTGTAAAATAAATACAGTGCTCAGCAAACAAGCATGGACACAACTGATCTTGAAAAAGTATCTTCATCTTGAATCTGAAGACAACACATTATGAACTTTACGACATTTCTGTTTTTGAATTTTAGCAGGTTATTAGGCCAACTATTACTTTTGCCAAAACATACCTTGGATGAGATTTTCCTGCTTTAAGAATATCTCTCTGAGTCTGCTCTGTCCACAAGGATTATACTTGAGATTGAATTTGTCAAATCGATGGAATGTGCTTTTATCAGCATGTACATCCAGTAAATCAACGTTCAGATCATGACTACAATGCCATAAACATTATATTGGAGTTAGAGAGTCTGCTAAGTAATAAATTTCTTTTAACTGCGTAAACTAACTTAGACCTTGTCAAGTCGAGACTCTCAAAAACTTCCTTTAGTGTAAGATACTTTCCATCTCTGAATATAACCACCTGTCCAATGAAATTAGACTTGTTAACAAGCGTGAATGAACTGATACTAAGAAACCAGAAAGCTAATGGAAGTAGTGGGCTCTATCCTAAACAATAGAGTAGACTTTTATGCACCTCAGTGAACATTTAAAAAAATAAAGTATAAAGCATATACCTCATCGGGTTCGGTTCTCAGCTTGGACTTGATAAACTTTAAAAGATGCTTCTGATTCATGCAGGCAGAATGATGGATATGTGTATCAACTTTTCGAATATTGTAAAAATCTCGGTGCGGTGCACTCTTCTGAGCAAAGAACTCTTTGTCTGAATTTACTAGCAGATGTAGGCGAAATTTCTGTTTAATCATGTAACAATCACAATCACAATCACAGATACAAACACAAACCAAATGAATTGTAGAAAATTTGAGCATTAGAATCTAATTGAGAGAAGCACACCTCCTCGAGAAATCGTAGTCTGTTATAACATGTCGTGCGAATATTTCCAAGAGACATGACCTTTAAGAGAAAGTGCATATCGGTGAAAAATGTTGTTGAATCTGTGACAGGGAAGAGTTCCTCGGTTTCTGCATAAAGAAATTAAGCTCACATGAAATAGGTCTATAATGTATCTGAATTAGAGCTACAAAAGACAAACATGAACCAGTGATCCCTCCTGTCTGATAACTTACCGTTCCCTTTTGCATACACATGCGCTACACCGTCTTCCATCCTAAAGAAATGCTGAATGAAAATATATGTAATAAAATCAGACAAATAATAAACACGCCAATTAGTGACTATAAATATCTTGATATTCGCATATTATGTGACGGGTTTTGAAAGAGAGAGTTTATTGTATATGCTAAAAGATAAAGGTTGGGGAGAGAGAAAATGGAGAGGCTTACATCTGAAGCCTTGACTGATTCAAAATGAAACAGGTCTCTTTTCGAGTCTGATGGGCTGGAGTCAGCCGTAGTTGACATCATTGATGGAGAAAGCTCTTCCCGGAAGACATATTTTTTACGCAAATCCAAACATTCACGAAGTAGCTTGCAAACTTCTTCCTCTTCTTGGTTCGTTGAATCTTTAATCCAAATATTTCAACAACGGACAGACAATATCTTAGACATCTTCATAACTGACGTAATGATATAGCTCAAAAGATAGTTTGTTACTCAAAGAAGCAAATTGAAGTTGATCAAACATGTTAGTGTCTAAGCTGTATCACACTATCACTTATAACTTTTCATCTTCTAACAGTGTAACTAAATCACTTGTGAAGCAGAAATATGCAAATGGTGCTGATTTGCAAGAAAATACACAATTATACTTACAAATCTTTCAAGACAGTAAAAAAAATATACCATGAGATGGTCGACACAGAGGTAAAATAATGCTTGAAAAAGTATGGTCTTGGTCATCCACGTGCCCTGGGGCTGAAATCACCTTTCCATCTGCTTGTAAGTCCGCACCAGCGTGTGCTTCATTTGAAGTTACTTTATATGTCTGATCTTGCGTAGGATTCTGATCACTACCTATCAGTTGAGCTGCAGAAGAATTCTGAATGTTTGAATTTACTTCCTGCAAATTCATCAACTAGTAAAATGGGCAGATCCTACCATGTTATTATACTTCCAACAGTAAATATTACTTGCAGCCGGTTAAAAATTCAAAATGCATACGTATCAAGGCCACAAACATGTCACGTTAAAATTCAAATCGAGTTACAATCTCAAGCTATTTAACAGTATAAGAACCACCCACAACTCGAGAAATAAAACTAGTAAGCTATAAATTATAAAATTCTACGAACGTATAGCACTTTCATTTGATGTCCTTTTTTTTCGTATAGCACTTCTACGAATATTATGACATAGAGCAGTTTCATAGAGCACCATCATATCAATAAGAATGGTAGAATATATCATCTGATATCCTTTTTTCTAAATACAGCTACTAATATTTTCGCACTTAAAATAATGGTAGCCTTACGCTAGAAAACTGAAGTCTCTGAATTTGCATAGTCAATTAGGCAGAATTTAGATTCTGGAATTGACTTACATGTCCACTAACACTGCTAACTGGAGCCTCCAAATTCGCGTAGTCGAAAAACTCGTCATCATCGCCATTTAGCTCAGTTCCTTCATCATCGGAATCTCCAGCAATATCAAAACTAGTGCCACTCTGTGACCTCGGAGTGACTAGCCTATCAACTGACGCCACTCTTCTGTACGACGCAGCACGATCCAAAGCCAACTCACTCCCTGCAAAAGAAGTTTCAAACTTCAAATTCATCACAAAGCAAACGTCTTAAAACTAGGACATTGAAAGGAATCAATTTTGGGAATATAGAAGATATACCATGTCTTTTGTCAGTCCGTAGAGGAGGAAGTCCAAGAGGAATGTGATTGAGCTTATCTAGAGAAGAGGAAACTTCACGAGCCCTAAGATTCGAGATACGATCGAGGTCTTCGTCTCCCTCGCCCGAATCTCGGCTTCCGAAAGCCACGTTGGGAAGCGAAGACGAAACCACGATGCTCCGCCGTAGATTCTCGCCGACGGAAGCCGGGAATCCACCGCCGCCGATTCTCCTGTCGGAAACATCGTCTCCGTCGGAGCCGAACTCCGTCTCGTCGTCCATTTCGTCTTCTTCTCCTTCGTCGCTGTCGGAAATTTCGGCGGCGGAGCTCTTCTCGCCGTTTCGCCGGAGCTCGGTGAGACGGTGGATGACCTGGTCGACGCTTCGCTTGTGGATGAAGAAAGCCGAGACGGCCATAATCGAAGCTCCGACCAGAGCCGCCATAGCTATGTGCGTAGCGGAAGCCGCCGCAGACGGCGGCGTAGAAGATGAGTCCATCGGAATCGCAACGAACCCTAACTTCTTGGGTGCTTTGTTTTCACGGAGAGAGTGGTGAAGTATTTGTATTGGCAGTTTGGTCACTCTATTTCTGACACTTAGCGCGATAAAATAATATTAAAAAAAAAATAGTGAAAGTGGAGGTAAGGTAACCAGATAGGGCACGACGAGTGGGGTTCTATTATACTTTAGTGGGAGCCACTAAGACATGTACACGTGGCATGACCATTGTAATAATTTTGTTAATTATTTCGTGGGCTTTATGGCTTTCGATGATGATGGGCTTAATGCTGTTTGACTTTGTGATCCAGGCAAAAATAATGGGCCAAGCTGGGTGTTCGGATATCGTGGCAATTTCCTGGGCAAACTAATTTTCAACACTCAATTCTTATAATATCTCACTTCCCAATCTTGTGAATATCTCACTTAGTGTGCATTTTCTTTACGCCATTAGTTCAAACTTCAAACCTTCGTTTTTCAATTATTTTGATATAGCCCATTAGGTATATAGTCATATTTATATTTTCATATTACTATATAGTCGATTTTTTGTAAATACTAGATAAATTATCACGTCCATGTATTTTCACACGTAAATTGACATAAATATCTCATTATTTTATTTCAATGAAAGGGTAAATCAGGAATGACATGTCATATTTGTGGTTATTTATCTAATATTTACGAAAAAGTAGCTATATAGCAATGTAAAAGTGTATATATGGTTAGTTACCTGATTATTTTTTGTATATTCGTCGGCGGCTATAAAAGAAGGATAATATAAAATGAAGCAAATTTTAATTTTATGTTTTAAGTATTATTTAAAGAGTATTTTTTTGTCTGACCATATAAGTTATAATCCGAAAATGATTTCAAACGCGATGCATTTAGGGAATTTTGTCTCTACTTTTGTAGTTTCGGCACCATTGTCAATCCCCTCAAATGAAAACAAAATGATTTCCAGGGGTATCTTATTTTCAAAAAGATTTTTTTTATAATACCGAACTTTTCATTCTTATTATAAGAATTTTTTTTTTTTTTTTTTTTTGTGCGCATTTACTTCAGGCGTACATCTACACCGGCAAAAAGTGCAAGGTTGATAGTTAACCGGTGGTTAAGTGTTTGTCTCACATTTATCTACGTGGATATTCGGTGGTATATGACAACCAAGGATTTAAATCCCGGGGGAACCGGACGGGAACCGGTCCGGTTCCCCCTTTTTGGAGCTATCCGGCACCGGAACCACCAAAACCGGAGTTTTCCGGTGGTTCTGGGGGAACCGGACCGGGATCCGGGTAGGAACCCGGTTCCCACTTCCTGGTCCGGTTCACTTAAAAAAAAAAGAAAAAACCGGCTATAAAAGGCCGGATCCCCTTTGAAAATTGTCATTTGGTTCGGTTTTATCTAGACAAAATCCCGACGCCACTCAAGCCATTTTTTCCCAGATCCCGGTCGGATCCCGCCAAACCGGCCACTTCCCGACGCCATCAGAGCCATTTCTTCCTATTTCCCGCCGGATCCCGCCTTTCCCGGTGAGGTTCCCGTCGTTTTTGAGTTTTTTTTTTTTATGATTTTGAGTTTAAATCTTGAAATTTCAAGATCAAACTTCCAAAAATAGGGTTTTAATTTTTTGCAGGTATTTGAGAAGAAGAACTCGGGAGTGAAGAGAGAAGAAAGAGAGAGGGTTTGTAACTTTGTATAATAAATTAATATGTATGTACAGATTATATAGATATATAGATATTATAAGAGAAATTTCATTAATTGGGCTTAATAAGCCATTAAATATCAAGATTAGACCCTAATGTTTAAAAATATCTGAATATGGACTTTTGGCCAAAATCGGACAAAAATACCATTGATTAAAAAAACCCATATTTTTCTCTCATTTTCAAATTATTTTCATCACAATTCAATTCTAATCCTAGCGCAACCAATTCGAACATACAAAAGAATTGTGATGAAAATCATTTGAAAATGAGAGAAAAATATGGGTTTTTTGAATCAAGGGTATTTTTGTCCGATTTTAGGCCAAAAGTCCATATTCAGATATTTTTAAACATTAGGGTCTAATCTTGATATTTAATGGCTTATTAAGCCCAATTAATGAAATTTCTCTATTATAATATATCTCTGAAAGGGTTTTATCGTATATGTATGTACAGATTATATAGATATTATAATATATTGCATTTGTATACATGGACGGATAGGATAGCTCTGAAAGAACAGTTGGGGTTTTAATTCTTTGCCGATCTTGGGTAGTGCACAGTTCTACAGTGCTGAAAGACCGTTCAAGATCAGGTGTATAGAGTTTTTTATAATTAATTATTGATAACAAGTATGAGGAAAAGATGAAAAAGAAAAAAGAAGCGAATTGGCCCGTGTTTATTTTCTTATTTCTTGTTTATATCTTTCAATTGGCCCGCGTAATTGTAGATGTGTTTTTCACACGAGTAAAATTTAACAGAAAAAGTTCTCTACACGAGTATATTTATCGAGTTTACTTCAAATTATATTTAAAATAAAAGAAAGCGCTATATAAGAAGGAAGAGGACTTGGAGAACAGATAATTTCTATAGAAGCTATCTCGTAATTGTGGGATCTTTGAATTGTTAGTTTGCAAATTTAAACTTTAAAAACATGATCCACTAATTATGTGGTGACTGTTAAAATTTTAAGTTTTAACCAATCCAGGATTTCTAAATTAATCGATTAAAGAAAGATGTAGTGATTTTTTTACTGACATTTGTAAATTAAAATCCATAACGAAATTACAATTCAAAAAACTCTTGAAGAAAAGTCTTACACTTAAAATAGTAAATTTAGAGGTGATTATCAACCTATATATATACATATATATAAATATAAATATATATAGATATTTTGTATATATATATATATGTATATATTTAAAATATAATTATTATATGTATCATTAAATGATATATAAATAATATTTTTTGTATATTTTTTTTTTGAATTCCTCTCGGTAAATACGGTATTTGACGGTATTCCTCTACGGTAACGGTAAGTTCAACGGTACCGGTTTCCTTTTTTTTCCTGCTTCCCCCGGTATTCCTTTACGGTACCAGGGTTACCAGTAAATTCGAAAGCTCGGAACGGTAACGGTAACGGTATTTCGATCCTTGATGACAACAAAGATTTTGACTACAAACTTTGAATTATTTTAAATATTACTGAAGTTTAGTTTTCTTCTGGATGCTAAATATTGAAAGTTTAATCTAAAGTTGTTCTACTTTGGTTTCCAAAAATATATTCTAAATATTAAATTATCTAAAGCAAAGGTGAGTATAAGTATCTATGCATATTGTACATTTTACACAAGTTTACTACACGGAATCAGATTTGCATAGTTAAACCTCTTTCTTTGTGCATAAGCTAATAATGTTAAATGTTAAATCCTAAGAGTAATATCCAAGAAGAAAGGACTTCGACATATGTTTTCTTTCAGACATTAATAAAATACTTATTGACAAGGCGCCAACAATTGTTGAATTAAAGGTTGCAAGATTAATGTATTGATCAACATTCAACTTATCGGTTATCGTTTTCGTGTTGCAACTTTAATTTTAGTGATTTACTCTTTACATTCTATGGTATACCGTGATAAGTGTCGAAGTTCTTAGGTTATCGTTTTCATTTGGTAAAGCATTGTTGTTGAAGTAAATCGCAAAAAAAAAAAAGTTTTCCACGAGATAATTTATAAACATTTTTAGGAAAAAATAAATTTTCACAAACATACATATTATATATCATAATATATAATGAAGTTGATAATTTCACATCTCAAACATACATAAATGGAGTTCACAACACATATAGATATTACATAATAGAGTTTTAAATCACAAGTCACACCTAACCACACAAAATAGAGTTCTCATCTCACATCAAGCATGCCACACTAGAATACAAACCAAGACACATATTATAGAGAGTTTTCACACAAAGTCACGCTAAATTATGTACAAACCAAAGCATACTAAAATAATTCACACTCACTAGTCGTAGTTAGAGTGTCGAAGTCGCTGAAATGTATGAGGTTGTTGGTCTTGCATCAGGCAATACCCGTACCAAGTCATGATGTGAGTGTATGAAGTCATATAAGTCTCTATCGCGAGGGTCATAGTAATACTGATTTAAACCAACATAAACGGAGTATTTCTCAAAACATGGTTGGTAACGAATATCGTCCTCAGGTCATCGGGCACCGTCGAAATAATCCAATAAGATTGGGGGAGAGACGGGGATGGTGGAGATAGGCACAGGTACGAGGACTATCATTGGATACTCAAGAAAAGAATAAGGCATATGATATGTGTTAGGAATATTGCCCACTTAAAGATAATGAATAAATGATTACTAAATTCGATAATAAGATTACTTTATTAGCATTATATGATTAGTGGGTTGAGTTCTAAACAATTAGAATCAATAACAACTATCTTCCATAGCCTCCGTATCTAACTGAGTCACCTGCTGGGAACCTGAGTTCGGGCGGTGTGCTAAAACATGGTCGATGACTGATATACGCCTGGAAAACTATATCTAAAGTCATATATGTGGAACACATGGGTGACGGCTGATCACTATGTGGGAGCATTCTACACTTGTGGTAAGTGTACGACTAGGACAGGTCTTGGTTGTAGATGTGTCGTTTAAGGACCGTTACGACACACTAACCGAGGTCATTATGATGGTCACAGTGAGACTTGATCTAAATCCTGAAGTGATCATGGACATTGGGTTATGTTACTGAGCTCTTTGACTCATTCGCTAAAAGGCTATTCATGCTAATCACAGCTTATGTCTTGGGAGTTTTCTCAGAGCATAATTCGAGTGGGAAGTGATTTACAGATACGGAATCCAGCCTTCCTGAAAGAAGGTTAATGTTCACTCACCTAAGGGTTGATTCCAGAACCGATAGATTGCTAGCACTTTCGAAGTAAGTAACGTTCGAAAGAATCTTTCGCTGGGGAAGCAACAATGCTTAGGGCTGATATGTATCAAGAGAAGTATAACGGAAAAATTGACTTCTCTTGACACGGATTGAACCTAGAGGATCTTGATCACGAACTCACTATATCAGTGGACACTCATCACGATGAGTAAATATAATTCTAGTATAAAGGAGAGTTCAGTCTTGGCTTACAAGGTGGAGTATTTGACCAAGATTAGACGAATCGATGGACAAAAGAGAAAGGACTATTTCGTCTTTTTCATCGGATTTGTTAAGCTTCTATTACTAGGTCCATAGTCCCCGATTCGGCTCTGATAAAGGCGGATAAGAACTTTCGTATAATAATGTTTATCATTATTAATCTCACTTGCTATAATTGTGATTGACAGCATTAATTCTGGAAAACGGGTATTCGCAGAATTAAATAAATATTTATGGTAGAATTGTTTATTTATTGTTTGATCAAGTAAATAAACAATTATTAATTATTTGTTTATTGTTGGACCAAGTAAATAAATAATTAATTGGGTTTTAAGCAATTGGGCCTTGCACAAAATATGAAAATCGAATTAGGGTTTTGGCACTAGGAATTTGCGCAAATCCCCTTGGCCGTGTGCCATCAAGTTCGAAAATTTCAATATTGGTATTTACCAATATTTTCTCTTTAGTTGTTTAAATAAAGGAGAGAGAAAAATATAAGATATTGTCCTATATTTTCTCCTTATTTAAAGGAAAGTATTTAGGAGAATATTTAGGAGAATAATATATTCTCCTTTATTATCTTACTAAATAAATTATTTTCTATTTAAATAAAAGAATAATATCCCATAGATATTGATCTGATGGATGAGAGAAAAAGTAGGATTCACTTGTTGAGATCCAAGGGCCCAGATTAAATCCTCTAATGTGAACACAATAAAAAGAAATAAAATATTCTGGAAGATTCCATGAATATCTCCTTTTACTACTATAAATAGGGGTTCATGAGAAGGCAAAAATTAAGGTTTTTGACCTAATAATTTCGTGCACTCTAGGCTACCTTGGCCGTGCAAAACAGCCTCTCCCTCCACTCGGAAATTCGTTTCCATTCTTAGTAAAATAAGAGAGAGATCTTGAAATACCTAGTTTCGTGATCTAGTGAGATAAAGACTGTGCCCACTCATCTTTCTTATTCGCCTCGGAGATTACGTTTCGGAAGACTAAGGTGTCATCCTCGAGTCCTTCATCAAGACGACTCAAGACGAAGACGGATTGTGAAAACTTTCAGTTCGTGAGCCAAAAACTGTAAGTATTCGTTTTTCGTTCAAATCGGTTGCTTGATAAATATGCTCTCGTGAATGAAATTAATTAAACATAACTAGATCTTGTTAATTATAACCATAATTTAATTAGCTTATGATCAGCGTAATTAATTATTTTTCCGCATTAATATGGTTATATGGTGGAATCATCTCAAACGAGTCGCATCGGAGTGATCGTTCGTGTCCGATGCGAGCTCGATCCACCAACAAGTGGTATCAGAGCGATTGTTCGTGTCTGATACCCACTTGATTCCCCAACAAGTGGTATCAGAGCTAGATGTTATGATTAATTAATCGATTCGTTCTTGTAATTAATTTAAATATGGTTTGAATGAAATTATATGTGGATGTGAATTTCATGCAATTCAATATATGATATGTGGATTGTGATTCGTGGTTTGATCGTAGAATATTTTATTCTCGCTTTTCTAGATTTTTTGTAAACCCGAAATTCAAAGGGTATAGGTTTTATGTAATTATTATTATTATTGTTGTAATCCGATGGTGCGACGTTCTTGATCACGACGATCGGCGAGAGACGGACACACAACGAAGAAGCATGACGGACGAAGAAAGTCTCCACAACTACGCCACAAGAAAACTTGTCACAAAATTTTCTGACAAGTCTCGGCCGTCCTCTTAGTGCTGGGCCGCGCCCTCGTGGCGGCGGCGGTCTGGTGCAGCCTCAAGTCTAATCTTGACCTAGGTCAAGATTAGAGGATTCGTCCGGGCTTCAGCCCGGAAACCCTAGTGGGCCCACGGGCCCACTCATTAAAAAAAAAATTTACCGAAAAAAAAAATTAAGTTTTTAAATGTTTTATTTAATTAATTGTATGGGTTGAGCCCTAATGATTTTTAATGTAAAACATTACAAAATAAATTATTATGATATCGATTTATTTTAATGGGACATTGGAATGGGCCCTTACTTAATTAATTTTTTCGATAAAAATTAGAAAAATTAAATAATTTGATATTGATTTATTTTTCTAAGGGACATAAGAATGAGCCCAATTGAATCCATGGGCCAATATGATTGGGCTCGTCTTGATTTACTTTACAGAATCAAATAGGAAACGATCAATCCGAATAAAACCATTCTTGCATGCTCTTGCTTGTTTATTTAATTACTATGCCATGCTTGTATGCTATAACTTAGATCATGTATCGTATGTTAATGGTTCTCATGGGCTTTCATTCATTAAAATTGTTTAATTGGATTAGGATAGTTAATTAATGAATGAGTTGAACGGATCGGAGAGCTTTGTCACCAAGCCGATAAGAGGCTAAGCTGAGAGGTACTTAAGAAGACCTAGTGTCTCACCTTCTCTACTGGGAGCTTTTCCGTGATGGAATACTTTTAGGATAATCAAGACTAGATGTCACGAATTCCTAATCACTAAGCTATATCGAAACATCTGTTTTTAAGGGTAGCTTAGAAACACTCGAGTTTTTAATATGACTTAGTTAACTCGAGTGGATCACCTAGATTAAAGTTAATGCTAGGAAAATTAAAATACTGAAAGTATATTGAGTCGTAGGTCTCCAACATTGACACAACACCGTGAGGATGAAAGATCCCCTCGTGACCGGCGGTTTTCTAAACATGGTGGTCAGTTCCATTCGGAAGGGCTTTTCTGATTCCAATACCAAGGTTGTGTCTCTGACGATAGGTGGGAGGGTTGATCTCTGCGTGTACTAGTTACGCTAGTGCGTATGAGCTAGATTTCTTTCACTGAAATGTTGGATTGACTCATGCATGAACCAACCGGTGGTTGCTCATGTGGCCAAAGATTCCTATAAAATTGGTAGTTAGTGAGCATAGTTATGAAGGTGCATGTACTATGATTGCTCATTAATCTGAGATGGTTCTCATTTTCACTAGGTGCACTCCGTTACGTCACCAGAGTGAAACGGACTGTGGCTATTAGTCGAATTACCTTGGAATATAAAAACTGGGTTCTTTTGATTAGTATTTTATCCCGTGCATGTTTGCATTATAGTTTTTATTTCCTAAATTATATTGATAGTTGTTTCTTTTCATATTGTTAATAAATGT
The DNA here is from genome assembly GCF_054948205.1 of Urtica dioica subsp. dioica. Taxonomy (NCBI): domain Eukaryota; kingdom Viridiplantae; phylum Streptophyta; class Magnoliopsida; order Rosales; family Urticaceae; genus Urtica; species Urtica dioica. The sequence continues at coordinate 45,870,475 of NC_142758.1, read as the reverse complement.
ACTTTTATGTTTTTAGTAATCATGTCGAACCCTATTATGGCCCTGTTGTCGAAAGACGTCCTGACTGGAGATAACTTCCCTAAGTGGAAGTCGAATCTCAACATTGTGCTTGTGAGTGAAAGCATTCGCTTTATCTTCACTGAAGACAGACCTCCTGTTCCTGCTCATGGTGCCTCCAAGAACTTGAGGGAGGACTATGACAAGTGGACTACTGCCAATAACAAGGTGGTGGCCTACATGCTCGCAAGCATATCTGATGCGTTGCGAACTAAGATGGAAGGGAATGAGACCGCTGTGGAGATCCTTGACTCGTTGCAACAAATGTTTGGGATGCAAAGCGAGCAAGCCCGCATTGAGCTCACCCGTAAGTGCACTAGCACTAGGATGACTGCGGGAACTCCGGTGAGGGATCATGTCATGAAGATGACTAACTACTTCACCGAAGCTGAACTCCATGGGGCACAGATGGATGAGGTTACTCAGGTGGGAATAATCCTGAATTCCCTTTCGAGTGACTTCATACAGTTTATGTCAAACTACATCATGAACAAGTTGACGTATGGACTGTCTCAGCTGTTGAATGAACTACAGACTTTCGAGTCTATCACTCGACATGGGAAGAACAAAGGGTCAGCTCTCTATGCTGACAAGAGTTCTTCGCCTAAAACCAAGAAGATGTTGACTTCTGGTGCTGAGTCATCTAAGGCACGTCCGAATACTTCAAAGGGGAAAGGTCCCGCTAAGAAGGAAAGGAAGAACTTCAAGAGAAGTGGAAAAGGAAAAGAAAAGAAGCGAGAAAGCATTGGTAAATGCAACCACTGCAACACTGAAGGCCATTGGAAGAGGCATTGTCCTTTTTACTTGGCTGAGCTTGAGAAAAACAAGAAGAATGCTGGTATTGTACCTTAAAATTCATGATTAAAGATATCCTAAAAATGTTTTGAGGATAATTATTCATGAGCATACTTCTTTTCTTGTTGCAGAGCAGATCTGATGGAGCACACGTGTGTAGACGAGCTTGCTGAACAATGTCGGATTCAAGCCCGAATTGTAGAGAAGCTCATGCTCCGTTTGAAGATCTAATTTCCCGCTAGTTTTATTACTTTCATTTTTGGATTTATTTTTTAACATGGGATGTGTCATTTAATAATCCGAGGTTTTCTGGATTGTAGCCTTTATGGCTATTCCAGAAAGGATGAATCTTTCTTTCTTTATGTATTATTACATTATTTATGAACACATGGTTGTGTCTTTAAATATTTCCTTCTATTGAATGCCTTGATTGCTTTTATGATATTTGAATATGCATGAATGCTTATGTCCTTATGAAAAAGATATAGAATATGAAGGTCACGTTCTTCCGTTCATATGCTATATAGAAGCACAATAAATAAATATAAATATTTTCTAAGTTATTATCTCTGTTAGAATTTAATTAGCTTTTATTACTTCATTAAATTCTTATGTTGAATATGTTTTATTGTTTAAGAACTATTTAGAGCTTTGAAAGCGTCTAAATAATTATTACCATTATTCGACAATGACTTGTGCGAATAATAAGTAATAAAGGAGATACAACTAAGAGTTAGTGTTGATGATGAATTAAATTAGTGGGAGCTTCCTTAATTGGAACCTAGTCACTAATATTCGTATTGATTGAGTGGGAGCATCCTTGAGTGGAACTTAGTCACTCTAGATTTATTGATTGAGTGGGAGCATCCTTAATTGGAACCTAGCCAGTCTAAAATTCAATAATCGAGTAAGAGCATCCTTAGCTGGGACCTAACTACTCTTATTCATTGACATAGTGGGAGCATCCATAAATGGAACCTAGCCACTAAATAACCAATATTATTGAGTGGGAACATCCTTAATTGGATTCTAGTCACTATTGTTCAATAAAAGAGTGGGAGTTTTCTTTAATGAAATCTAGCCACTTGTTGTTCAATAAATAGCAACATCCTTCACAGGATTAAACCCATCATTGAAGATGGCATCCTTAGCCGGAATGTATATGCTATTATTCAATAATTAAAGTGGAAGAGTAATCAATGATTACCTTGCCACATAAATCAATGAATTCAAAGGAAGGATAATTTTGAATTATCTTCTCGTTAAAATCAATAACCTAGTGGGAGCATCCTAGAATGGATCCTTGTCACTCTCATCAGCAATAAACTTTCCTTAAATGGAAAGACATGATCTTGAGATATCACTCTCGATCATACTAACTTGTCTTAAAGTTATTAGCCCATATTTAATAGATCAACCTGTTAAGCTATTAGCTTAAAGAAAAGAGAGGTCTATAAAAGGATTAATGAAATGTTTTATAAGCTATAAGGTAAGGGATTGAGCCCTTAAGGAGAGACATTATCATCAATGATACTCTTCTTTCTGATACCACAAACCACTTCATTAGGGATCTTCAAAATTGAAGAAGAACTGTACTTTGAGGACGAAGTTCCAATAACATAAAGACATGGATCGAAGTAGTTATACTACTAAACCTTTTGAAATATGAAAGGTAGATCCTGAGTACTGAACAAACTAGTCATGATTGAACATGGATGTTTGTTATAATCGATATTTTGAGAATGATCGATAAGTGTAGCTCCTAAACAAGTGTCATGAATAAAGTCATTACTGTTATAGTTCTAGACCTCATTATGACACAAGTAAATTGACTGAGCTAACTGTTTCTAAAATTAAATTTAGAAACGACATGCTCGTTCCATTATGTCTCAAACATACTTATTGATATAAGGTATGAGCTCAATGTTGAGGCTATTGACATTGTCTTTAAAAGGACTAATAATTAGACCTTAGACAATGTCGTATTTCCGAGAATAACTAATTTTGTTGTAAACACTGTAATTTTTGGAAATAGTGAGATACTTAGTTATTTAAATATAGTAAATCCTTAAACTCCTGTGTATATATTGAATATGAACACGACAAACAAGGATGAACTATAAATAACCAAGTAATGGAAATAGGTCAATAAAGTTCTTATTTAAACACGTTCAATAAATCACACTATAGTAAGTGGTGATGAGATAAAACCATGCAAGGGTGCAACCTGTTTTGGCACCAAAGGGATGTACACCTTGATAGGGAGACTTGTTATCTTTAGATATAAAGTCTGGTGTATAATCTAAAGGTATGCGAAGTGTTAATTTGTTCTGAAGTAAATTTATTTACTGTGAACAAATTGACTTGACCTTAAATGGTAAGTCAAAGATCACTTGCAAAAATGCATGAACTAGAATGATATGAAAATGGGACATATGTCAGATCGACATAAATGATAGAGTATAGATAAAAGTGGGAATCCATATGATGGGAATCTCAATCATGGGTCAAAGTCTAAACCGTCTATAATGATGGCAAAGAATTAAATTGGCTGAAGGAAACTTATCTTCTCTGGTCAAAGTGGGAGATTGTTAGGAATATTGCCCACTTAAAGATAATGAATAAATGATTACTAAATTCGATAATAAGATTACTTTATTAGCATTATATGATTAGTGGGTTGAGTTCTAAACAATTAGAATCAATAACAACTATTTTCCATAGCCTCCGTATCTAACTAAGTCACGTGCTGGGCACCTGAGTTCGGGCGGTGTGCTAAAACATGGTCGATGACTGATATACGCCTGGAAAACTATATCTAAAGTCATATATGTGGAACACATGGGTGAAGGCTGATCACTATGTGGGAGCATTCTACACTTGTGGTAAGTGTACGACTAGGACAGGTCTTGGTTGTAGATGTGTCGTTTAAGGACCGTTACGACACACTAACCGAGGTCACTATGATGGTCACAGTGAGACTTGATCTAAATCCTGAAGTGATCATGGACACTGGGTTATGTTACTGAGCTCTTTGACTCATTCGCTAAAAGGCTATTCATGCTAATCACAGCTTATGTCTTGGGAGTTTTCTCAGAGCATAATTCGAGTGGGAAGTGATTTACAGATACGGAATCCAGCCTTCCTGAAAGAAGGTTAATGTTCACTCACCTAAGGGTTGATTCCAGATCCGATAGATTGCTAGCACTTTCGAAGTAAGTAACGTTCGAAAGAATCTTTCGCTGGGGAAGCAACAATGCTTAGGGCTGATATGTATCAAGAGAAGTATAACGGAAAAATTGACTTCTCTTGACACGGGTTGAACCTAGAGAATCTTGATCACGAACTGACATATCAGTGGACACTCGTCACGATGAGTAAATATAATTCTAGTATAAAGGAGAGTTCAGTCTTGGCTTACAAGGTGGAGTATTTGACCAAGATTAGACGAATCGATGGACAAAAGAGAAAGGACTATTTCGTCTTTTTCATCGGATTTGTTAAGCTTCTATTACTAGGTCCATAGTCCCCGATTCGGCTCTGATAAAGGCGGATAAGAACTTTCGTATAATAATGTTTATCATTATTAATCTCACTTGCTGTAATTGTGATTGACAGCATTAATTCTGGAAAACGGGTATTCGCAGAATTAAATAAATATTTATGGTAGAATTGTTTATTTATTGTTTGATCAAGTAAATAAACAATTATTAATTATTTGTTTATTGTTGGACCAAGTAAATAAATAATTAATTGGGTTTTAAGCAATTGGGCCTTGCACAAAATATGAAAATCGAATTAGGGTTTTGGCACTAGGAATTTGCGCAAATCCCCTTGGCCGTGTGCCATCAAGTTCGAAAATTTCAATATTGGTATTTACCAATATTTTCTCTTTAGTTGTTTAAATAAAGGAGAGAGAAAAATATAAGATATTGTCCTATATTTTCTCCTTATTTAAAGGAAAGTATTTAGGAGAATATTTAGGAGAATAATATATTATCATTTATTATCTCACTAAATAAATTATTCTCTATTTAAATAAAAGAATAATATCCCATAGATATTGATCTGATGGATGAGAGAAAAAGTAGGATTCACTTGTTGAGATCCAAGGGCCCAGATTAAATCCTCTAATGTGAACACAATAAAAAGAAATAAAATATTCTGGAAGATTCCATGAATATCTCCTTTTACTACTATAAATAGGGGTTCATGAGAAGGCAAAAATTAAGGTTTTTGACCTAATAATTTCGTGCACTCTAGGCTACCTTGGCCGTGCAAAACAGCCTCTCCCTCCACTCGGAAATTCGTTTCCATTCTTAGTAAAATAAGAGAGAGATCTTGAAATACCTAGTTTCGTGATCTAGTGAGATAAAGACTGTGCCCACTCATCTTTCTTATTCGCCTCGGAGATTACGTTTCGGAAGACTAAGGTGTCATCCTCGAGTCCTTCATCAAGACGACTCAAGACGAAGACGGATTGTGAAAGCTTTCAGTTCGTGAGCCAAAAACTGTAAGTATTCGTTTTTCGTTCAAATCGGTTGCTTGATAAATATGCTCTCGTGAATGAAATTAATTAAACATAACTAGATCTTGTTAATTATAACCATAATTTAATTAGCTTATGATCAGCGTAATTAATTATTTTTCCGCATTAATATGGTTATATGGTGGAATCATCTCAAACGAGTCGCATCGGAGCGATCGTTCGTGTCCGATGCGAGCCCGATCCACCAACAAGTTGTATCAGAGCGATTGTTCGTGTCTGATACCCACTTGATTCCCCAACAATATGGCCCAACTGGACATGAGGATTCTAAGTCCTCCAGTGTAATCGAGAACACACCAAAAAAATGGTGACAACCGATAAACGTCATTGCTAGCTAAAGATATTGAAATTGCATCAGATAAACCTCTGTGGGTGTTGGCTCCATATCCTGACTAAAAAAAAGTTGGATGCATGCGGTTGTAATCATCATCTGTTGGTGGTACATATCTGACGCCAAATTCACCACCGTCACCATATTGAGAGTCGTATCCACCACTGCCACCATATTGAGAGTGGTATCCAACATTACTACTTTCAACATGTCCACAAGCATCCGTGCCTTCTACCATGGTCAATGAAAAACAATCAATAACAAATTGAGAAAAGTACCGTTACAATAAGGCTATCATACCTCTTGGGTCACCGCCAACATCGTCTAACGAACTTTTTGAATGGTCTCGATGTGTGGGGGAATCGGACTTCTTCATTCACCACTTAGTTGACATCGATTCTCATATTCTCAACTTCTCGAGCTATTGTGGGATCCGAGTTATTATTTGCGTCGTCTCAATGCACCAGATCAATCTAATGAAAGAGCTCATCGTCTCCTTCATTGTTTGCACCTGATCTTTCGATAGTCGTTTCGTTAAAATTCTATGGATCTATGGCCCCCATCGAGTTCTCGTACATATTCTTCTTCTTCCTCAAGCCTAGCTTCATGTTGTAGCTACATATCACTATTTTTTCCAATCTCTTGTACGCTAGATGATTCATTTGTTTCGTATGCACTAACGCAAACGTACTCCAGTTCTTTTCACAAGCAGTTGAGGACGCCGTTTGCAATAGGATTCGCATGACCAATTTTTGCAGAGTCGGTGTTGTGTTTCCGTAAAGTTTCCACCAATTCGCTGAAATAAATTAAACATTATTAGTAATTGCACTCTTTGTAATATGATTTGTGAAACATTTTAATTAAATTACCTGCGCACTAAGCCCCCTTAGCTGATATCGCTCTCTTTTATGAAAAATATCTTTTAGCATCTCGAAATGCTAACAACTATTATATAATAGTATTATGTTAAATTACATCAAAGTTATAAAAAAAAAAAACAATTGTATTTTTATCTTAGGATCAAGCCGGAAAAAGTCGTTGTGCAGATGCAATACATCAAAGATTTTTGTAATCGCTGTCATATGAGTCCCGTTCATATGGTTCTCTTAGTTGTATAGCAATTTTAGATTAAAATTAAAAAAATGTATTTAATTCGAATAACTGTTAACAAATATACTTATTAAGTCATATACATGTAATGATGTAATCAATTATTTGTGTAGTGGATGACACAGTTGACTGGATTGGATGAACTCGCGCGGATGAAAATTTTTCTTAGTATCGACACAGACACTCTTAACACTTTTATTTGACTTTTTGCACTGAAGAATTGAGGCGAGCAAAAAAAATGATTTTAGAGACATTTGTCTAAAGAATACATTCGTGTTAACTTCAAAAATTACTGTGCCTTTCGACGTGGGTCTAAGTTAAATTTCTCTGTGCATTCTTCATCAATGACCATGCCCGGAAGCACGTGTGCAACAATACCATTTCCTAAGAAAATCCTCCGTCTATCTTTTCAGTAAAGCATTTAATGTTGCTTGTTACTTTATGTACAAGTCCGAAGAAAAGACATCAGAATTGGACATCTATGACAAACTACTACACTTGCATATGTCCAACTACGTTCTGGTGTTTTTTCAACCTTTCCCATTAAAGCATTAACTTTCCATGCATATGCATGTGCAACAATGCATGACACGTCACACCTAATGTATATGTACTTTTTTACGAATAAAGTTTTTGTTTTTGTTTTTTTGACAAAAAATAAAGTTATTTAACCATATGAGAATGGATAAAATCATTCATGAAATTCAAGTGAAATTTTTCTAAATCATATAAAGATACACATAATTTTATAACTTATGAAGCTTGACTTATTTTCATAATGTCAATAATTGTCACACATAAATTATGAAACTTCTCAAATAATAGTACTTTGAATTAATTTAAGCCTCTCTGGTGATATATTTACGTTCATTTTATTCGTGCCACTTTATGTTTATCAAACCATCTTTCAGCTATGGACCCAATTAGTAATTAGGACCATGAACAACAAAAAAATAATACTTAGGATAGGACCATAATATATATTGGTCCTACTCACTTTCAGTGGGTTAAAATATAGTGCTGGTCAATTTTTTGCATTGGTAGTGACATGGCAAGTAGTAAGTACTATAGTAACTAGTAGTCATAAATGTTTTAATGTTTAGAGTTATTAGCGAAAAAAATATTCAATATTTTCGATTTATTATAATTTTATACTCATTTTTTAAAAGTTGCGGGAAAAATACTTAATGTTATAATATCTTTCCACCGTTACTACTTGTCCGTTAATATGAATGGAAAGATAGAGAATGCATTAGAGGGGTAGAGAATTTTGGCCAAGGATAGAGAATGGGCAACTTTTTTAATTTTTTAAATATCATAAAAATATGATGTTTATTATTTTTGCTCGTTTAGAGGGCTTATATGTGTCTTTCCATCTATATTAACAAACAAGTAGTAACGGTGGAAGGATAGTGTAACATTGAGTATTTTTCCCGCAACCTTTAAAGAATGGGTATTAAATTGTAAATATTTAGTATTTTTTCCGCCAGTAGCTATAATGTTAAAAATTATAGTATTATAATTAATCTCAATTAAAATTATAGTTTAATTAGTTAAATATTAAAAACATGGTTTGATTTGCACTTACATTTTTATTTTATATACATACACATTATTTTTAAAAGTGGAGTTAGACATATATATATATATATATATATATATATATATATCTTATTTAGATCTCATACGTTAAATTTTCTAAAAATTAAGAAGATAATCCATTTGAGATGTAGGTATAAATTAGACTATTTGTTTAATATTTGAATAATTAGATTATAATTTAATTTATGATAACTATTTTACTATTTTACATAGTTTATCCTTATTTTAATTCGAATTATATTCTTAATAAATTAAGCTAAATTTTGTCTAATTGGATTATACACGTACCTACTTCTCCAAACAAAAAAAACAAAAAAAGCTGACAAAAACATTTGTGGGTTTAATTTCAAATACCACTTCCAATGCAGTTGTCTGTATCTAGAACAGATGAGAATATTTTAAAAAAGTGTTACTCAGTCACAGAATATTACTAACACATCACACACTACATATATTTCAAGAATATTTTTTTATGCATATCTTAATTTATTCAAGAGCATTAGGTCTGTAACAAGAAGCCTGCGGTTTTTACTTGGATTTCAAATCTTGAAAGTATCCAAAAAAAAAAAAAAAGTATATTTTCCATATTTATTATTAGAAGAAATTTTTTTGGCCGGCCTGACATTCCAAAGGGAATAAAATAAAAATCACTGTACTCCAGAATAAATACAAGACATATATCATTCAAATTCTTGACCGTGATATTGGTAATATATGTAATATATTTGGCTGTCATTGGTTATTACATGTGTGATGACATACGTCCATAGTCACCATATAGCATAGTATTTTTCACTTTACAAAGTAGTAATTTATAGATTTTATCGAAAAGTGCTGATTATACATATATATATATATATATATATATATATATATATATATATATATATGGATAATGACTTTATCACGTGGGTTTGGATAACTTAATGTCTAATCAATTTTGGAAGAAAAAAAAATATTAATCGAAAATCTTTAGCAAGCTAGGTCATTAAAGGAACACTACTTATTTTTTTTAGATAGTAGGAACACTACTTAGTGATGGCTGAACAACTTAACAACAGCGATGCGATAGTGGACATAGAGATAAAAAGAATGAGAGATTTTTGAATGAACATAAAAAAAAAAAAAGGTACCAAAGTCTTACTTTCATATCGTCTGGTTTTGTAATTGTCAAAATGAGTACTCAATTTGTTTTGTGAAGATGTGCAATATATACCATGATATTAGTAAAACCACTCACTTTGTACATATCTGTCTATCTACACATTCATGCAAGAAAAGCATTGTCGAGACTCGAGATGGTTCGGCAAGATATGTAAAAGGTCTAATATGCCATGATATTCAAACCACTCATTTTTTTCTTTCTAAATTTTAAAATAAAAATGAAATTATTAAAATTAAAAGATTTCCCAAGAGCCTAAACCATATACATTTAATAGCATTATCTCCGCTAAACGTACTATGTGTTGTAATAATGTCATCAATTTTTGAGTTTAAAGGTTAAGATGGTTTCTTAGGTTATAAGTTAACCGTGAGTCTTTTATTTGTTTTATTTTTTTTTCTGCTGTTTTTTTTTTCCAGTTGTTATAAACGATGAGTCGTTGTGTCATTATAATGCTGATGTGACATTTCAGTTGTATTTAAAAAGGATTCAAAACAATCTTATGATGTGCTCCTATGCCGTCCACAATTACCCAAAAGCTAAATTAAATAGTTAAAATATAGATTTGTCATTGCTCCTATGCCTCTAAGTAAGAATAGATCTAGGATGTGCTCGACTAAGAATGTCTTTATATGTACAAATATTTTCTTTGGAGTTTAGTTGATTATGTGTCTACCTTGATCCTTCTTCCAGGTCGTTTATGCTTTTATTACTTTTCAAAGCATCTCTATCTCAAACGTATTGACGCATTTCTTTATCTTCTAAAATATATAAAGATAAACTCTAAAATTGAATTATTAAATTCGATAAACATATTTTTTTTAGAAAAATTTGTTGTAACTAGCTAATTCTTTAGATTTGTTTAAATTTTTAGTCAAAGTTTCATTTTATTAAGAAAATAGTCCATCAGGCTTAAGTAAATTAATGAACTATGTAAGTTCATTAAAGTGTCGTTTTAAATTAAAGAGTTAATTAATTTACTTCGTCATGATGAACTAATTTTTAATAAAATGAAAATTCGACTATTTTTTCAAAGCAGGTAAAAGCTAAATAGCTTCTAACTTTATTGCTCCAATTTTCTATCTACAATTTCACACCAATAAAAATTAATTATACTATATCCATAAATTATTGGTTTTTCCATTTTCATAGGAGTTTACTGTTTTTTAAAATCTAAATGAATTCTCATACTTTCTTACTATGCAATAAATTTTACGTTTTAATTATGGATTAAAAATATTAAATAAATAAAGTGGGTCTGCCATGGAAAAACGTTGGATATTAAACTTGTCAACAGATTGAATTGTTTTTTTCTTAAAAATTTATAAACATGCAACTCCTAACCAATGTAGTTGCTCTCCTTTTATCTAAAAATTATAGATCGTTAATAATTATGATTAAACTCGACCAACAATAAATTATAATTGAGTAAAAAAACAGCAAGTATATTAGATCACCAATCTTCCGGCTTTATTAATCACTGATTATCACAAATGTTGATTACAACTAAACACCACCACATATTATTATATATATATAGATATTAAGCCTTTCCTAAGCTCGGCGCAACGCCGTCGCGTTCGTTAGCACCGGCGCGCATCTCAACATCCCCGCCGTCGCCGTCCTCGTCGGAGACGCCGTCTCCGGCGCCGGCGATCTCCTTGTACCGGAAGCGAGAAGCGCAGAAGACGAAGAGAGCGAGGTTGGCCAAGCCGAGGCCGGCGAGGAGGAAGTAAAAGTAGTCGTAGCGGCCGTGGTTGAGGTCCTTGGCGAGCCAGCCGCCGGGGAGGCTCTCCGACACGGTGGCTCGCCGCACGGAGTTCATGATGGCGGTGCTGAGGTAGCTCGCCGTCCCGAAGGAGAGAGGGAAGAGCGCGTTCCCGACGCTGCGCATGTGCTCGGGAAACTGCCGGTTGAAGAACTCGATGAGGCCGATCATGTTGAAGGCCTCGCAGAGGCCCATGAGGACGAGGTGCGGCGAGAGCCAGAACGCCGACATGGCGGGCCCGCCGGAGAGCGCGTTGCGGCGGCGGATCCGCTCCACCGTCCCCGCCACGCCCATCGACGCCACCGCGAAGACGATCCCGATGCCGATTCGTTGGAGGAGAGTGATTCCGGTCTCGTGGCCGGTGATTCTTCGGAAGGCCGGGACGAGGTAGCGGTCGTAGACCGGGATGAAGATCACCACCGTCAGAAGAGAGATCACCGACGCCACCGTCCCCGCCGGGACTTCGAAGCTTCCGATGTGGCGGTCCATGATTAGTGCCTGTCGGATTGGGACGTTAGAGGAGGAGCCAAGTGTAGGAAAAAAGTTTAGTTGGGGCTATAAGTAAAACTTGAGAAGAGTTTACAAGCACAGCAATATATTATACATTTTTTTTTTATTAAAAGGAATGTTATGATTATAGGGAAATTGAGGAGATGGAGCTTACATTTAACATTTAAATTAACGAAGAATTTGTTGCAACTAACCAATTCATTAAAAATAATAATCTACCAAGCTGAAGTAAATTAATTAACTGATTAAGTTAATTGAATTAATTTTGACATGATAAGCTATTTTTTTAAAATAAATTAAATTAATCTAATCAGTTAATTAATTTATTTCGATCTGTTGGACTATTTTTTTTTTAAAAGTAGATGATTGGGCTACTGGCGTAATTATCCTAAATTAATTTCATAAATGAATTATAATTATGGAGACTACATATGTTCTTATTTCTTTGAATTATCACTTGAGAGTGATATTTTCGTAGTTGAATTATTTTAGTTATTTTATACAAGGGTATATTATATATATTTTTTTCTTAAACCACTTAAGAATACATTTATATACTTACGTAACTTACTGATTAAATAAAATTAAATAATTAGAAATCACAATCCGATTATACTAATACTATTTAAAAGTTTATGAAATTTCAATTTTTAGAGTATGATTTTGTTTTAATGATACCTAAGATTATAGATAAATTACTTAAAAAAAACCTCAAATACGTTATAAGTTAATTAGGTGCTGAGTATTATCAATTTATAAAAACAACTAGCATGTTACAAAATCAATAATTATTCCAAGACGATTTGGTAAACAGAATGTATAATATAAATTACTTGCATAATAATTGAAAACAATTTTCTCACACGAACCCTAATCTAAGGGATAGACCAACCAAGCTAACAAAAAAAAAAAAAAAAAAAAAAAAACCTTAATTAGAGGCATGCAGGATATGTGGAACTAATAGATAATAATAATAATGGTTTTTATTTTTATTTTATATTATTATGGTTCGAACCTTATTTGATTGTAATTAAGTTGATTATGTAGATAGATACCTGTGAGACGTTGAAGGTCCACTGTTGGGTCATGGCTGTGAGGCCAATGACACCACACGCCCAGATTGGGAACACTCGAATCAGACACTTGAACTCTTCCACGCTTTGGATGCTGGTCAACTGCCATTTATTTACCGGTTCGCCACTAGGTGTCAACTCGCTCTCTGACGTCACCACCGCAGCTTTGTCTAGAAACCTGAATTTATTTATTTATTTTATTAATTTATCAATTGCCATATTCTTACACCATCGCGTGTTTAAATAATATCATATAATATTTTTTTGGTTAGCTCTAAAATTTAAAATTAATTAGTTGGTTTATTTACGAAGAATTTGTTGCGGCTAGCCAATTTGTTAGATTCTTTTACTATTTTAGCTAAAGTTTCATTTTGTTAAAAAAATAGTCCACATGTCGAAATAAATTAAATTAATTAAAACAATTAATTTAATTTATTTCGGTTTGGTTAGTCATTTTTTAAATAAAATGAAATTTTTTACTTTGTTTTAAAATAATGGTGTTATTGAGTTACTGGCCTAATTATCTCGTTATTTGTCTATGAGAAAATATCAACAATATCTCATGTGCTTAATCGAAATGTGCGATCTATTATCATAATTTTTAGATATATCAGATATCTTCTTTCAGTTTAATTTATATGACACATACTTTCTTTAAAAATATATTATATCCCAAATACCACCTTTTTCTTTTATATTTATATATAAAAAAATTGAATTCTCTAAAATATCTTTAATAAAATAAATATTTATTAAAAAAATCAAAACCTCTTTTGGGAAACAATCGGAGAAGTGATTTGGAGAAGAGAAATATAATATATATCAATTTCCTTTTCAAAAAGTTTGGGCATGAAGATTTGGTTTCTAGAAGTAAGACACAGTCCATTTGAATGATGGATTAATTATACTAATATAGGTGTACTTTTATATCATTTAAGTGTTGTTTTCATGGGGATCCATCATTTGACCAAAATCCTAATCCTAAGTCCACACGGCACAAGGAGCAAGTAGAGTATTTATATTAAAAACGGTAATGCTTAATATCATGGTACTGATGTGGAAAATTTTTATTGGTTTGTGAGTTTGTTGGGACCCACTTTTGACTCACTAAGCGCTGATGCGCTGTTATCGACGTTAAGTAGCGCAGTGCTCTTTTAAAAAAAGTCCGCTTTCAGGTATTTTTTTTTATAGAACGCTTTCAGGTATTACTTTAGTTAATTTTGATGTAAAAGTACACCTACAACGATATAAAATAAATAAGTAAAGATAAAGATATTCATATTTAACAGACATATTTATTATAACTTTTGCTTAAAAGCTAAAATCACTCGTCTAGATCAAAAGGTTTGATAAAGAAGGACATTTGTTCCTAATTAATCAATATATATATATATATATATATATATATATATATATATATATATATATCCGAAATCATTTTCTTCGACAAACGTACATTTTATAACTTTAAGTCCCGATGATGACTTGTACCTACTATATTAATATTATTGAATCAAATATTTAATTTAATTTTGTTATTGTTGCAAAGATATTAAAGCATACGCATGGATGGAAACTCCACTTGGGAAAAATATAAATCCAGCTGGTGCAAATTGAGTTGGTACTAGTCTACTTTATTTAATTTTTTATTTTTTGAAGGTGAAAATGGGGCCTTTAAAAACCTTATAAGTTTATAGTAGCCACATGATGAAAAAGTATATAAATAAATAAAATAAATATACCTCGAACCATATAAGTTAGAACCAAACAAGACAAATTTCCGAATCAGAAAAATAAAAAAAATTAACTATAAAGTGCTGATCATTTCGCGTTCCAAAAAATTCTATACGACCATGCTAAAATCCAGAAGAGTTTTAGATTTTCAGCAAACATTTTTATTATATTGTGATTAACTCATTAGTTGTAATTAACTATTTAGCTATAACACGTAATATTATTTTTAAGGGTTCATTAAAAAAATAATCAACTTAAACGTTTGATATTTTTAAATAGCCAACATTTGGTAAATATTAGGTAATTAACAATTTTCATGTATTTACAGACATAAATCTTACATAATTAGTCACCTCTATATATTAGGTCACGTTATTATTTACGGCTATTTACCAAACGTTAGTTATTTAGCAATGTCAGATTTTTTAATAAAAACAAATAATCATACCTGTAATCTCTAGTCCGCACAAGCTTGACCACCACATTTCCCTTGACAGGCGGGTCATAGATCACCACGGCAGCCGAGCGCTTGTGATCCACATCAGCATTACTCCCGTCCTCGGAATGTTCCGGAACCTTCAAACGCCGCTTCTTAAACGCCGCGGAAGCGACTCGAGCCATGCCCGTGAACGCGCTCCCCTCGGGCACGACGAAGTTGTAGTATCGGGCGCCGAAGAAGAACAAGAAAATGGAGATTCCCATGAGGAGAGACGGGATGCCAAAGCCCAGGACCCAGCTAACCTGGTCCTGGATGTAGAGGATCACGGTCTGGGCCAGTATGACGACTATGGTGAATGTGGTGTAGTACCAGTTGAAGAAGCTGGCGATCCCTTTCCTTCCTCGGTCGGTCGTCGGGTCAAACTGGTCAACGCCAAATGGGATACTGCACGGTCGGATTCCGCCGCTTCCGATGGAGAGCAAGACTAGGCCCAATATCAAAAAGCCCATTTGAGATATTGTCGGCCCAATACACAGGCCCAATAAAGCTTGCTCCTTCGTGCACGTCACCGGGTGAAGTTTTGGCGCCCATGCCGTTAGAGTTAACGTCACCATTCCCTATATTTATATATATATATATATATATTAAAAAAAATGTATATTTTGCTTATTTTATTCGTCTATTAAATGAGAAATGCGTGGTAATTAGCTTGGTCTAGCGGTAATCCCACACACACCTCGACGGAGAGGTCATGAGTTCAAACCCTCATGGGATGCAGAAATGCATGCCTCGTAGGATTTATTCTAATAAGTATGTAATCTTGGCCAATAGTGCCACATACTATGTAATCTTGGCCGATAGTGCCCCTACTAAAAAAAAATAAATGAGAAATGCAATACACCTGTTTTTTTTAGTTTAATTATTACACGTGTACTCTAAGTATCAAACAATGGTCAACATATTGAAGGGAATATTATATATATTTTTTATGCTTGTGAATTGTGATGATGATGATGTCTATCAAATGAGTTTTTCTTTCTTTGATTTCATCGACGACTTTCTTCTATAAATTCAAGAGGGGGAAAAAAAAAACTCTAAGATCTTATTACCATATGCATACATTTCGGTGTATTCGTTTTTCACGTCAACTTATCAACCAATTACATACGTGAACAATTAATTGTTGATGATATGTAGAATGTAGTCGTAAAGGTCGGCCAATGCAGTGATTACGTAAGGTGCCTAGTTATTACTATTAGAAGTCAAAAACATTGGGTCCAAGTTATAAATAATTGACGTATGGGGTCAAACTCAATTGTAGTAATATTTTTCCACGATAATAATAACTGTACTATGAGTACTCCAAATAGTCAAACATCTTAGCCTCTCTGAGCTCTGGCTTGAGAAGAAGAAGAAGAAGAAAAAAAAACCCACATTTTTCCCATTTTAAAATGATGTACCTATGTTTACACGTTACAATGGACCCTGTTTATTATTACTTTATAATATTTTAGGTACGAAGCTCCTTATATAAAGTTTATATAACGAGCTTCGTACCTAAAATATTAAATTTTGTACATACTGCGTTGGAGACATATTCAATGTTATGGGACCTTTTGGACGGTCTGTGGTAGATCAAATCAAACTAATCACAAATAAAATGCCTACCACACAAACATGCATAGTTTGGTGGTAATATATATATATATATATATATATATATATATATATATATATATATATATATATATATATGTCTGTCTGCTGTGTGTGTGTGTGCGTGTTTATAAATATAATACGTCATATACGGAACTTTATACGTCAGTTACCAAACTAGTATTGTTTTCCTCATCGGGGAAAAGAGAAAACCAGAGAAATAAAACAAGCTTTTCGAGAAAAGCAAGTATATATAGAGATGTCTTTTTTTTTACTTCCTCCTTATTTTTAGAAAAATAAAAATAGCTACTATTTCCGTTTTAAATCAAGACCTGAAACCAAACCTGATCATCATAGACTTTTCTAAAGCCACGCAAGTGAATTACGTATTATATATATATATATATATATATATATATATATATATATATATGTGTGTATATATATTACAGTACGGCCCATTAATGGCTAGCGTCACTTCCAGTTCGTTTATATTGATGAAATGAAATTGAATTTTCTTTTGACAAAAAAAAATGAAATAAAGAAAACAAAAAAGAGTAATGCAATTAGTGACATGCGCGTTGAAAAATCAAAACACTAGTGAGATAGTCAAAATAATAAGAGTAGAAGCAGATAAGCTTTCTTATTATCTCTCCAGAGTCCAAACCTCATTAATATTTATGGGTGAAATTAATATTATATTTGACTTCGGATTTTGTATAATATAATTATTTTACTATGACAACAAAAAACAGAAAAAACAAAAATGAATAAGGAACTTAGTGGTATATACGTTGAACAAGAAAAACACACTAGCGAGACAGTTGAGTAATCAAGTATGTTGAGCTCTTGTTTTTTCCTCTTATTTTTCTCGACTCCAAGATCTCAATTAATACTATTGATTTGTATATAAATTAACGGTAATGACCTTCGGTATCTATTATTCAAACTTAATCCCTCAAATACATCATAATTTTTAATTCCATAAATATCTCAAATTTTCTTGCTCTACCATTCTATTTCACTTAATTTTCTCACCGTTTATAATTTTATTTAACTTTTTCTTTGTTATATAAAGGTTGATTAAAATTAATGAAAAAATCATCTAAATTATTTAAAAATAAAGAGCTATTTATAAAATATTTGAAAATTCGAGGTAGAAGAAAATTATCATTCTCTAATTAGTCATTTGTATATATATATGAAAAATAGTGTGACGTGGACGATGTCGACGAGTTTTACACTTTTACCGAACGTTACGAGAGAGTCTCTGGTGATGATTTCAAGATTAATATAATAAAATAATTACAAAAAAAGGAAAAAGAAAAAAAAAAGAAAAAGAAACGTACCAAAAGCGAAAAGAATGAGGCGAAACCGATGATCCAGAATCTGCCGGTGTAAGCGTCAGCGATGAAAGCTCCGGCCAAAGGAGCGAAATTAGTGACGCCAAACCAAATGCTCAAAACATTCGCTGCCGAGACTTGGTCTAAGTGATATATTTTGATCAAGTACACCATGAAGTTCGCAAACAGCCCAAAAGTTGCCAATCTCTCAAACGACTCATTTGCTATACAAAAAGAAGAAGAAGAAGAAATTAATCAACGTTATGCCTCTAGTAAATATATAGTTACATATGTAAACGCTTAGATAATTACAATTGGGTTATTAAGATCCATGAATACAATGCATGACATGGTTTGATTATTTATTTGATATACATAGCTTATTACAAAAAATAAACTTTTTGTTCAAAGATAATTCTTTTTTTTAATGGGTAGAGCAAAATAATTTATTTTAGATTTTATATCATCATGAAACCAGGGTTTGCTTGAAAAGCTAAATAAGAAGAAGAAGAAGGAGAAGAAGAAAGAATTATGATTTACCTAAAACAAAAGAGATTGCCCTTATACCGCCGGTTTTTCTGTCGCCGCCGCCCAAAAGCCGTTCTTTTATGCTCCGACTCTTTTTCGCCACTGGAACCGACTCACCGTTCTCAGCCGAGTCAACTCGGAGACAAACCGGGACACAACCAGACCATGATCGCCGGGAAGCATAGTTCTTCATCTTCCCCATATATCTTAATTGATTAATACACTATATATATGTATGTATGTATGTATGTATAGATATATATATATATATATATATATATATATATTGAATGTGTATATATATTACGCGCACACGAAATGAAATAGCTAGGTAAAGTTTATTATTAATTTATTATAATGTAGACATTATTGTGGTGAAGGTGATGTTTATCAGACAGAGAGAATTCAATCTTTTACTCTCACTCTTCTCAAGACACACGTATATATATATGGTATTGAGTGAGTGTCTTTTTTCTTTGCCTTATCGCACACATCTATTTATAATTATACACAAGGAAAAATATATGAATGAGAATGAGATACATTACATATATGTATATTGTATATTTACTATTAAGTTAAGCTTATCATTATTTGCATAATAAGTAATTGTTTTGGCTATTCTATTATTGCTAGAAGTCCAAGTCCTCAGATAAGACCACACTAATAATGCTTTGTCATTGCTGGTCCTTTTTTTTTTTTTTTTTTTTTTTTTTTTTTTTTTTATCAGTTTTATCGCTTTGACCCACTTTGGATTTGGTAACCAGCAATTAATCTATTCTATATTACTTTGGTAAGAAATTCGTAACCTTTTAATTATCTTTCTCGCATATTTTTTTTCTTCTAAATATTATGATCGGTGTATGACAGTCGATTAGTTTCTTTACCTAAACTAGCAGGGTTGTTTTTTTTAATTTTATTTTTGTAACTGAAACGAAGAAAAAATAATATAAAATTATTGCATTATTCTTCAATTACATGGAAACGCATTGAATCGCCACGGGACCACTTAAGTTCCGGTTTTTCAGTGAAAGAAAAAACCAAAACTGACGTCAAAGTAAAACTTTTTACTAATATGAATTTGCTTTTATGCTTTGTAGTTTTATGAAATCAACACATGAATTTGCTTTTCCGCTTTGTTAGTTTGTGTGAAATCAATCAAAATATATGCTGACGGTTAAAAGTTAAAACTAATGAGATAGACTAATTAAATTGGTATAGTTCTATGTTGTCTACGCATTCATGAATCATAATGATGAGGGTCTTGTTTGATCAAACTCGTAAAGATGAAAGAAAAAGAAACATATATAGAGAATTTTAAGGAAAAAAAAGATATATTTACTTGTCACGCGTTGTGTTGTAGTTTTAGAAAATATTATATAGGAAAAAAATCTTAAAAATGAGCTGTCAATTTTGATCATTTTTTTACAATATGGAAGTTGAATATCCTTTGATAAATAATTTTAAAGGAGAAAAAGAAGAGAGACTAGAAAAATTGCTTTCTTTTGATCCAGGTTGTCAAATTGTTAAGGCCGATTGACCGGCCAAGTACGGCACAAAGTCGCTGACATCGCCGTACGGGAATAACGGTTATTACAAAGGATGAAACGAGAAGGTTGCGAAGTTGACCTCGTTATTTAAGCAAGCGTGGCTTTAACTATTAGCGGATCTTGAAGTGCCTTTCGCCGGGATATAAGTTTAAGCAAGCGTGGCTTTAACTATTAGCGGATCTTGAAGTGCCTTTCGCCGGGATATAAGAGCCCTATTTCAATTTTTTGGATTATTGAGTAATTTTTTTAATTATCCAAATAGGGAGGAGTTATGTTCACTTTTTTAATTCAGAGGTTAGAGAGAGAAACAATGTGTACAAAAATACCGAATTCACTCCCTCTATCTAGAATAAAACAAATTTTTATAGGGATTTTTTATATGAAGAAAATTTATTTGGAAATTAAATATTTATTTTATTTGTAAAATAAATATTTATTTGAAAATTAATTAATTATATTTTTATGATTTATTTATCATATAACTGAAATTTAACTATTATGTATAAATTAAATTTTATATTTTAAATTCAACATTTATTTTATTTGAAATCTAAATATTTTTTTAAAACTCAATCTTTGTTTGAAAATTAATTTTTTTCTTCTTCTGTAAATGAAATGTTGATTTTAGAAATTAAAACTTCATATGTAACTATATATTTCATCGCACTTATGCCATTAAATACTATATTACATGCATGATTGTCATGAAACACAGTTTGTAATGACACATTTGTTATGAAATACGGTCTTTAATGATATACATGTCATAAGACACAATTTTTCATGACATATATTATGATATATAGCATTTCATGGTAAACTTGTCATTAAGTACAATATTTCATGACAAACTTGTCATTAAATACCACATTTCATGACATTTTTTATAGACCAAAGACCTCCAAGTAAGTTGCACGGAGCCTGACGTCTCTGTACGAGAATAATCGTTATTACAAAGGACTAAATGAGAAGATTGCAAAGTTGTCCTAGTTATTTAAAAACAAGAGTAACTTGTATAGACATTGGCGGATCTTGAAGTGCCTTCGAAAGGATATAAGAGCCCTCCTTTGTCAGATTTTTCCCGTTTATTTTAGTATTCAGCCCTTTGAACTTCTAGTATTGGAGATTTTTAGCTTCTCTAAAAAATTTTATTAATATTTTCAACAAAAAAAATTGCATATTTTGAATGCCTACCTAATTTTTAATGCATATTTTTAGCATTATTACAAATTATTTCATTAGATGTTTTTATTAAAAATAGAAAATACTAATTAAACTCTCAATTTTTTTTTCTCTTATATTTAGTAGTATATTTGAATAGTTAACGATCGTAAAAAAATAGACATTAAACCATAATAAGTTTGAAAATTGCAGTTTTCCATTACAAATATCATCATTTTTTCTAGAGAGGCTAAACTTACTAAAAAACTAAAATTCATATTTTTTTTTATTCTCCTTCTAATATAAAATAAAATAAACTCCTTTTCTACCTCTCTGATTTCCGTCCTCCATCCACCACTGCCCAACTTGTCCTACTACCAATATTTTCAACGGATACAAGTGTTACCCTAACACAAATGTCCACCTCCGTCAACCTTTCTTTTGCTCTGATCAAATGGCGACGAACACTTAATCAGAAGTCATATAATTAGATATTGCATATAGATCGTAAAAAATTGAGGGTTTTAAGACGAATCATCCATGTGTAGTTTTTTTGGCATGTTGTTTCAAATTTAGCTTTGAATTCTCACATAGTTCTTTTAAGAGAAATATAAAGGTAAGGAACAACATTACTCTTTACTTTCTTTAAATTTAAATTATCATGTAATTTGGTATTGATTTGTTAAAAAATTAAAAATCATACATGTTAGTTTATGATATGTGGGTTTTGAATTGTGAAGTTCGTAGTTTTTTCACTTTTCATGTTTGCCCTCTCAAAATGCTTCTCATTCTCCGCTTTTCAAAGGGTATTTTTTCTTTCTTTTCTATATTCAACTAATTGTGTCTTAATTCAAAGCTTTAATTATTCAGTAATTTTGTACTGACATGTCAACAAATTGAGTTAAGTCAACAAATTGAAAATCAGATCCGTCCGTTTTTGTCAGCAATTTTAAATTGTGAACTTGCGGATTTTTTTAATGTTCACGTTTACCCTAGCGATATATTTTTCTTCTGAAACTCTTACCCCTTGTAATATGGTATTGACGTATGGTAATTATCTCATTGACACCTACAGGAAGGAGAAACAACAGTTAAATCGCAATTATTTTTGGGGGCTTTTTCTTCACGAAAAGAGAAGGTAGTTGAATTTTTTTTTATTTTTTTTTTATTTTTATTAAGATTAGTTGCTTATATTGGGAATTTTGTTCAGTATGTAATATTAACGAGGGTGTTATTACTATGGATTAATTGTTTTTGTTATTAGAAAAACTGATGTTCTTCATGTTGTTGGAAACATCTATGATGTGACATCAAGTGTCTTATTCCACGTCAGGATATATGACGTGGAATTTATGCAGACTGCTTTTTGTGTGTCTTGCTTCCGCGTTATTTTTTATCGTCCAATGAGGTTTTATCTAGTGTATTGGGAAACCCTAGCTAATGACACATAGCTGAGAATGTGTCATATAAAAGAAATGTTTTCCCTCTTGTTAGGGTTACACACTTAGGATTTTTGTGAGAGTTGTCACCACCAAAAAACCAACCCTGTCCTTGGTGTGATGTTACTCTGTTATTCTCGACTGCCATTGTTGGAGCATGTTTACAGAGTTGGTTTGTGTATTTCGTATTGTAAAACGTGCATTGTTATAAGCGTTGTTCAAACACTTGGTGAGTGTATCGAGTGACAAGTGCGGGGAGCTCAAACACAGGGAGAGCCTGAGTTAGAATTCACTATGTTAGTTTTGAAGGGTAGGAAACTAGGAAGGTGATCATCTGTGGTTGTCCATCGTTGTACTTATTCTATTGTCTAGTAAAGTTCTCTTTTCACCGGGAGTATCTTCCCTCCAGAAGTAGGCACGATTGACCGAACAAGGTTACCAATTGTTTGTCTCCTGATTTACAGTTTATTTAGTTTCACTAATCTGATAAACTACTTAGTGTTCCTTAACTCGTTATAATATCAAAAGAGACATTACGAAAATAGTACATTTACTTTTTCAAAGGGATATGTTTAGGTTTTGGTCTAAAAAGAAATTCAAGGATTAATTTATTTATTGGCTATTTTGTTCTAGTTGTTGAAACATTTACTAGCTAGTTTGCCAAAGTTATAATTTTAGAGCTGTAGGCAGCTAAGTAACCCTAAAATTCTTAATTAAAATTTCAAATATAGTTGTGTAGATATATATTTTCTAGGCCAAAAACTTGCAACATCATTCACCTGAGCAAAAACTCGTATATACCAACTACAACGCGCCGCTCAAAACACAGCCACTACACACAGATTGAGGTTGGAGTACCCGTATAACCGACAAATTTCGTTACAAGGAGAACCATAGTTAGTGTAAATTGAGAGTGTCTCCCTTTTTCATTTTCTTGCATATTTTTTTTTTTTAACTTTTATAGTGTATGATTTATTTGATCATGGGTTGATCAGACTCACAATTGACAATTATATATTGATAATCTTCAAATACGTGACTTTGTTTAGTAATCTGGATAATAACCGTTGATCGCGTGGTCAAAACGATTAATTTATAATTGGCCACATCTATTTATCCAAATGGTTAGTATTTATTTAACGACTAGTTTCTCTGATGTTTTCGCTTATGCTTGGATGGATGGAATAGTGAATAGATAGTGAAATTTTAAATGTAGAGTTTCCCTAATTAGAGAACTCTAGATTTGACGAAATATGAAGTTGTTAAAATTATATAATTTTTTTAATAAAGTTATTGAATATAAAATACACGAGAAATATGTTTTTTTTATGTTATATAAAAAGATAATATTGGTTGGACGTTTTTTTAGACAAAAATAAGTGTAAGTATTCTAGCGCGAAGGATAACACATTCTTATTCTTATTATTGTGTAGCGCTCTATTTATATTTTAGGTTTCTCTGTTTTGGTTAATCTTAGTCGTTCATTGTTTTTTCTATTAGGTGAAAATTCCCGCTTCCTATATAAAAAGTTTATTTGCGAGCTCTTGGTGGATTAAAATTAGAAGGCCTTCCAAGTCACCCATGTATTTCATCATATCTTACCAAGGGACGCGGACGTCAACCTCGAGGCCGATCTAAGCTAAACTATGGGTCTCGATGCTATCGATATATTTCTGAGCAGCTCGGGAGACTCATCTCGACTCCCCGCTTCACATGACATCCTATGGTATTCCGCGCGAACCATAAGATGATGTTTTCACGAACTTTTAATATGATTTATTGCATGAAATTTCTAACTCCTCAAACGTAAGATGAAATTAACAAAAGTGAGCGGGCCTATTTGATGTTCCTTGGTCGTTTTGGTTCGAAGCATATAAAATCCAAACAAAAGTAAAATCTAGCTGGTCGAATCCCCCATGAAAAAGTTCATAAAGTATTATCGTGAATACTTTAAATTATTGGCCACAATTTTGTTGGATTTATTTTCAGCCCATGTTCATTACTTCTTGTCAAATTCTAGCTACAACCAGTTAAAAGCTAAAATACGAAGAAGAAGAAAAAAAGATTGGAAGTGTCAATTTTTCATCCATTGACAATGTGTGTGGAAGTTTATAATATGTATGCGTGTCCAAGTGTGTGGGAGAGATTCCAAATACTAGATGCTTGAATTGACCGGTGAATCTTTTTACAAAATATTAGGTAATTAGCCAACTAAAATGTTTGAGATTGCTATATAACAAACGTTTCGTAAATCTTAGGTAAATAACCATAAATATGATATGAAATTTCTGATTTGCCATTTCATTTAAATTATGGTGTTGTATTTACGTCAATTTACGCGTGTAAATACATGGATGTCGCTATTTACTTAAGATTTACGAAACGTTGACTGTATAGCAATGTGAAACTGTAAATATGACTAATCATTTTATCATACAACTAGTTGTAAATATACATCATTATTATTAATGTTATAGTAATAGTAAACTAGTAATTATTATTTTTTATAATATTATAAAATAAGGGTGTTTTGCTAAAAAATAAAATAAAAAATATACATCCTTATTATTAATGTTATAGTAATAGTAAACTAGTAATTTTTTTTTATAATATTATAAAATAAAGGTGTTTTTCTAAAAAAAAATAAAATAAGGGTGTTATTTAATATTTTTTCGTTTTTCTATACTAGATGATATAGACAATTCTCTCTCTCTCTCTCTCTCTCTATCTATATATATATACATATATATATATATATATCTATATATATGTAATTATCTATTTATCCAATTAGTCCAATTTTATATAAATGCTTTATTTTGCAATAAATTTTGTTCTGCAAAATTACTTGAAAAATATATGTTGATTTCATCCACTGAAGAAATTAGTTTCTTTATAGGTATTCGCCAACATTGAGGTGAAACCCAAAATTCTGGAAAAAAAAATTGTCAAATTTCTACAAAAATTTACGTTTTCATAAATAACAAAATATCCGATGAAAAGAGAAAACGTTTCTAACAAAATTTCCATCAGAATCCACATATATGTCAACATTTTGATTCGTCATTTAACAATAGCTTTGAGACATACATAATCTATATGTACGAAATTATAGTAACAACACTTTTAGCTTATCATTTTGACAAGATTTTTCAATAATCTTTTACCAAAATTCATCTTGAACTCGACCATTATATAATTCATCTTTTGTCGAATACACATATAGTAAGCTTTTCCTCTATCTTTTAGATGACAAGCCAAATAATTTTAGTTTTAAAGTTCTTGTTTGCTAATAAAAATGTATGACTTTTCTTTTTATAAAAAAAGCATTAATATATATATATATATATATATATATATATATATATATATATATATATATATATATATATATATATAAAAGTTATAAACTACGGAAATAGCTTATTGGAACGAAAAAATTGTGATGAATATTGAACGATGACATTTAATTCTATACCAAATTAATTATGTATGATAGCAATAAAAAGAAAATATTAGTGCCCGTTGACATACGGCAGTCAGCAATATATGATGTATCATATCATCACAGTTAATGTATCATCTTTCACACTTCATATGATATACTTGATAATTATGATACTTGTGGCTTAAACATATCATAACTTCTCAATGACAATTATGATACTTGATAAAATTTAACGTAGATTGATAAATAGTTATCTCAGGCTATCATAATGTATCTGCTAATAATCTTGAGAAGACTATGCTCCAAAATATGCCTTGAGAAGACTTTCAATTTCTTGAAAGCTTTACATGTTTGGAAGGTCTGAAAACTTGGAAAATACAAAGGGGTGGTCATTCAAATTTTTCATTGTCTTAATACACTGTATATTAAACAACTATTTCAATATCAAGAGAAAATACGAAAAAAAAAAAAAAAACAGGTATATCTAGAAAATATCAAGAGGGAAAAATATTTGAAATTATTAGCAAAAAAAAAAAAAAAAAACTTGGGTTTAATTTAAGATTCTTTCACCGTCTTTACAAGCTGGAGGATTTGGTAAGAAAAAAGAAAAAGAAAAGAAAGAAGATATTTTACCCTTTACATTGGAGCTCTGCAACAAACGTAAGAATAAGTGAGCAATGTTAATTTAGGCTTTCCACATCATTTTAGTTATAAAATCCAACAAATATAAAAGGATTGCAATATTTGTTTCCATTATACAGAAAAGCATAAAGTACATAAATAGTCTATTATAATATAGGATATTTGTTTTCGTTATGCTCGTGCTAGTTTCATTCGGTTCCTTCCAAAGGATTTAAGGTTCGAAGATTTGCGACGCAACTTATTAAAAAGCAACCACATATATATATTATATATATATATATATGTATATATATATCATCTTTTCTGTCCTTAAGTTGAACTTCAAATTTTCAACTTTGATTTAGACTTCTTTTTTTCTTCTTCTGTAATGATGTGAGTGCTACGTTGAAAGTTGACGGGCATGATCGCTGTATGAAAGATTGAAAGTAACAAGCAACAACTGGATTCCTATGCGTTGAAAATACTAAACTAAAAATAAAATTAAAATGCGAGTTTAAAAATTAAGAAAAATCATATCATTCCTGTCTTTTCGGTGCAATAAGACACGAGATATACGCGGTGTAAAAACAAAATGCATGTTATCTTATGAATTAATGCAAGTTTACGACATACTCAACTTCAATGAAATAAAAATTATATTAATCAAATAAAATAAAAGTAAGGTTGCGAACTTAGCACACCTTACAAATACAAGTAGAAGAAAAGAAAAGAAAAAGTAAAAAAAGAATTACTAATGTGAAGTGGCAATGGGTCGGCCTCTATGTTGGCCCTTTCTAATGAGACGGGATCATTTTCGCTAAGGTTGAAGAGATTCTCAAAACGGCTAATGAATTTAATTGTTGTTGTTGTTTTTTTTTTTTATTATTCTTTTTAACCCCTAGTGTATGTGGTCCGGCGAGGCCATTAGCAATTTGGTTTGATATTTTTAAAGCAAAAGACAACTTTTATTGAAAATTCTTTCCATAAATTGGATTAAGGTGGATATATTTGAAGCAAATAACATGATATATAGTAATAATAGGAGAATATGGCTTAGGGTCTGGTCGCTGATGTGGATTCCTGCTTCCGAATAGGTCTTCGGATCTTAGGTTACTAGGTCATAGATGTTGCCACCGCCTGGTTATTATATTCGCCTGCCCGACAGTAGATGCGGGGTTGTCAACGTGGTTATTATCTTATTTTGAGGGGTAGAAAGTGAGCGTGAGGTTCGAGTAATCTTGAAATTTGTTCATCAATTTTGATTCAGACGGGGAACATGAAGTGACATTAGTCCTCGCCTGCTTCATTAGCGAGTCGTCAGATTCGTCATCGTCCCTTTGTCGGTTTCCATGGTCGTGGGTTTTTTGGCTTTGCGTGAAGTCTTCCAGGGGAGCGTATTTTTTCATCTGAGCCATTAGATCGGTCATTATCAAACGTTCTATTTGAATCATAGAGTCAAGGAGGTGACCTAGTTGGAAGTCTTCGAGGTAGCTGGGATGACATCAATGCCATCGAACTTGTCCACCTTGTTTGATTCTTTGGTGGATCTTGAAAAGTATTACCATAGTCTCCTTCCTTCTATGTTTGATTTATCGGAGGAAACTCTTTCCCAACCTTTGCTCTCGGTAGCCACTAAAAGGGATGGATTAAGGTTCGTCAGCTTATTGAACCGCTAGTAGGCAGGGTTGCCAAGTGTAAGACCTAACAAATACATGTAAAAAATATCCTTCTAAATTTGAAAAATTCATTCTTATTCAATATACATGTATTTATAATTATTAGTCTTTATCTTGAAACAACTCACAAAAGAGTCAAGTATAGTTTGTTTTTTTAGAACAAAAACTGTATTATTGATGATATTGATGAAGAGTGAATACATAAATTCGCAACGGAGATAAACTCCTAAATAATTGTTAAAACTGTTCGAAGAAAGAGTACAAAGTAATAAATAAATAGAACTAGACTTCTGAGAGATAAACAGTAACAGAGATGTCAAGATGCATCTAACAGAATTTCTCCCTCGTCCTTTGACGAAGAGAAGTAATTTTTTGGAAGATCATACAAAGATCCATTTCTTTTGGAGGCGTCTAGCCTAGGTGAGTCGAAGATCATAACTTCTACGAGGTCGTGTCCGGCCTTGAGGTTTTCACGCTTTCCCTTCGTGCCCTTGTATTTCCGTTGAGTCGGCTTGCTAATGAAGCGTTTGTTGTTGCGCTCGTAACCTCTCCAGTCAACAATCTGCACTTCTTTGTGGAGGAGTCAACGAGCAGCAGCACATGTCCAAAAACTGAAAGAGTCAAGTATAGTTGTGCATAAGATATTTGGCTAAAACGATATTCATGTTCTTAAAATCAATTTGACAAGTGTTTCATATTGATGATTATTAGGAGAACTCATGATGTTGGTAATGAAACATAGAGAGGGTCGACACTCTTTAGTTCCTCCTAAATATCTTAAATATTAAATAAGACTAAATTCATCTCTCAAGACTTGGGATTATAACCATTTACCACTTATAATTTTGAAGTCACTATGTTGATATACTCACGTTAACCTCAATATTCTTAGCTGAGACATAACTTCTTATGGTTAAATGTGCCATTGCCATTAATTAAGAAAGCTCGTGACAAAAAGAAGTGATTTCAAGGAAGCTTGTGACAAAAAGAAGTGATTTCTAGTAACTTGATTTGTTTGTGCTCACACAAAAACCCGAAACTAGTTCTTTGAGTTTATTTGTAGATTCGTTTTGTGGTAGTTCGTGCATCTCAAGCCAAGATCGAAGAGTCACGTTGGAGATCGAGATCATAGCTCTAAGGCTTCTACAAAGCTCACGCTTTGTCATTTCTTTGTACGCTTACATGCATCTTTGTTATGGATTCTTAAATGTCGAAATATGAATTTTTTTTGTAGATTCGTTTTGTGGTAGTTCGTGCATCTCAAGCCAAGATCGAAGAGTGACGTTGGAGATCTAGATCATAGCTCTAAGGCTTCTACAAAGCTCACGCTTTGTCATTTCTTTGTATATAAGAATATTTCCATTTTTGAGTTTGTTATCAATGGAAATAATCTCTCCATTAATATGGTCCATATACAAACGGTTTTCGACCAAATATAACGCACAATTAAGAGCCAAAATTAAGCAAATTGATTACGTTTATTATAACGTGCACTAGTACAAAAAAGACCTTTGGGTGCGACTTTTTTCGCACCCAAAAGTCAATTTTCGCACCCAAAGATACCTTTGGGTGCGACTTTTCCGCACCTGAAAGTCCGCACCTAAAGGCCTTGGGTGCGAAAAGTCGCACCCAAAAGTCATGACTTTCGGGTGCGACTTGTCGCACCTAAAGTCGCACCTAAAATGTCATAAAAATCCATTGAAAAGGCGGGTAAAAGAGCATTGGGTGCGACTTTGTCGCACCCGATAGTCAAAAGTCGCACCCGATAGTCAGTTTTGGGGAAAAAAATAGTACTTTAGACGTCGCTCTATTATAAAGTGACTTTAAATCTTTGAAAAATGTAATTGTTAATTGTGATTTAGTTGTCATCTGATTTGAAAGTGACTTTGATTCTTAATTTATTTATAAAATAAAAAGCAATTAAATGACATTACTTGATTTAATTTAATGAAACCTGTTATAAGCAATTAAAAATAAAAGGCTGAATGAAACTTGTTATATTGAAAAATAAAAATTATACCTAAATGATCCATAATACACATAATACACAGAATAAAAAAAATTGTTATAGCAAACTTCTGAAGAAGCTCCACTCTTTTGTCTCTATTGTCCCCTCTCTTGATCCTTTTTTTTTACAAAAATTAAACAGTAAGATAATATTTGAATCAAATAATTTGACAATGTTTATGTATAGTAGTACCTGTGCCCGATCCCCGGGACACGAATGCCCTTCTTTTTCATGCTCTCGACAAACTCGTACGGTGAAAGCTTCTGCAAAACAAAGAAGCATAAAGCTTATTAGTTTAAAAAAAATGAAAAAAATGGTGGTTTTTGAAGAGTTCATATTGTGGATTATGTTGTCGTAAGCGTTTTTGAAGTAGCGAGCAGCGTCGTCGACGGCACCGCCGAATCGCGGGCCGATAGTCAACAAACCTGGTCAGATAAATGAAATATAGACCCGTTATTATCTTAGCTCTACTGTTATTCAACGAACAAACCATTTTGACAGAGCTGTTGACTTATTATTTACCCGACATGAGACATGAGCCCCGGAGACACAAGGACCGTGGTCGGCACAGAGCATAACGCAAATCTAACACCACCGATCACAAATGTATTAGTTCCTCCGATGAATCGAGCATAAAAATCGAAGCTTTATAGTGACAATTAATTACCTCGATGAACTGAGTACAGTAACGAGGAAGGCTGCGTTTGAACCACAATAGAGAGATAACGTCTCCCACGCCGAGACCCTGTTCGACAATGGAAGACATAGGGACGCCGGCATAACACGGTTCCTCGCCTGCAAAATTGTTCCGACGAATATAATTTAGAACGAAAGGTTTGATATAACTGAGTACAGTCACTGAATGATGTTATCGATAGTTCCGGCTGTGTCGCCGATCTTAAAGGCTCCGGCTTGGATGCCACCAACAGTGGCGGGTCCAAGAACAACCTGCAAAACCATTGTCGTTCAATAAGTGAAATTCCCATTTGGGTTTGTTTGTGTGTCAGTACTCGGTCTTTACCTTGTTGCTTGACCGAGCGAAGGCAATCAATTCTTTGGTGTCTGCCTCGGGAACACCCTCAGCGATGATAGCCACGACTCGTATTGTCGGCTGCTTCAGTGCACCCATGGAAGAAGCCGCATCACTGAATGAGGCAAAGTTCTATTTCCAGTAAATAAATGAATAAACAAATTTTAAAACAATATATTAGCATGATATATACCAACCTCCGAAACGAGGCAAAGTTGATAAAGACATCGGCGGTGGGATGTGAGGCACACGCAGCTTCAATGCTGCAGAATTGCAGATTAGAATATCAGACAAATTCTAAACTCAAAAAAGTCAACAACGATGTTCTCTGCTTTGATAGAAGTGTCTTAGCCAAAAACACTTTCAAAATCCACAGAACTCTTGAGTTTTAGAAATAAAAGGAGGGAATACACATCACACCCAAAAGCGTTTTAGCAATGTTGATTTCTGTTAGGATGTTGCATATAAGGCAAAAATCAGAAGCTATGTTATTCTTTTTAGGAGAGAATTATTGGAGAAAGGCATCGAATCATTTCGGGAAATATTCTTGTGAAAGAATAGAGAAGAGCCACGGGTCTCCAACATTACCCGAACCCCATATATTCCTATCAATACTACCAACTGTTCATCTGTATATTCTGTTCTTACTTTTATCAAATCAGATCAAATTCATAACAATACGACAGTAGCATAACTATATCATCTCTCTCACAGCCCTAGAATTTGCTCCCGAGAATTACACACCAAGCAAGTTAATTATATTGAATCTATATCTGAACTATCTACACACGACTCACGTCGAATGAACTGGGATTGCTATTTCCTCTTGGCCGAAAAAGAGCTTCTGAAATCCCTCTGAGCCGGGGCTGATGATTCCGGCGACTGACGGCGTGTCCCTCCCTGCACACACAACACAAGTAACGTCACTATTACACATTTCCACCAAAAAGAATCGAACTTCATGCAAATAATCGATACTCGTCATAAAGCTTCTCGTACCGCAAAGGAAGTCAAAATCAAGCATTCGCTGGATCGTTGAGCATTTTACAACACACTTATATAAAATTCCACACCACCATATAAACATAACCCAATTTTTTCCTTTTTCAATTTTTTTTTGGTATAATCATTTCCTCTGGTTTTCATTTTCCCATGGCTGAGAGAGAAGAACAAGCCAAGCCTCTATCTCAAACTCAATTAAAATAAAAAAAAACCCCAAAATTCCTAAAACGAACCCTAGAATCCGAATTAAGAAGTGGGGAAGAAGATTTTATTTACCTTGCTTCCCGAAATCCAGTCTCCTCGGCGCCGTCTCCCTCTTTTCCCGGCGTCCTCGGCGTGCTCGCGGCGGCGCTCGCTCCTTCTCGGCCGCGCGCGCGAGGTGATGCTCGGTCTCGGTGGCTGCTGTCGGCCGACGTCTTCCTCCGCGAGCTCGAATCCGTCTCACTCTCTCGCTCTCTTCCTCTATCTCGCTCTCTCGCTCTCTCTTCCTCTCTCTCTCCTTCTCTCGGCTCTCTCTCTCTCTTTCTCTCGGTCTCTCTCTTTTCCTTTCTCTCTTCTTTCTTTTCTTTTCTTTTCTTTTCTTCTTTTTTTTCCTTTCACGTTTCTTTGGCAGAAATTTTAGAAGTGAAATAAGAGGGAACAAAATCCCGCTAATTTTTTAGACAAATGTTTTGGACTTTTGGGTGCGAAAAGTCGCACCAAAAAGTCATCCGCACCGAAAAACTGTATTTGTAGTAGTGGTGATATTTCTCATTGATGGTTATGAGAATATATTATAAACGATTTTGAGGTCCCTAGGCTCACTCATTCAATTCAGAAACTAACACCATCTAAGAGAGAGAATAAGAGCCTAGAAGAACCACAAAATTCTCGTCGGAATCGGAGTCCCGAGCTCGCCGGAAAAACACAACAATAGTCGGAGGTAAACCGATCCTTTTCGCTTCCGCTTTAACGTGTTCATGTTGCTAGAACACCTTTAGTATGTGTAAAAATATCTTACATTTGGTATCAGAGCCCCACACAACCTCTACCTTGTTTTTGAAAATTTCCATATTCTTGTGTGTTTATGTTTTGCGTTTTTTGACGTCAAAATGTTAATATTATTATGGAAATCTTTGAGAAAATTGTTTTGTGATTCTTTTAGCTTTTGAATCACTCAATTCGGTGTTAAAATGAGGGAAAACGAGTCGGATCTTGAAACGGGTCACAACCGGGTCGTAATAACCCATCTAGAGGTTGAAGACGATGAAAAAACGACATGTAGTTTATTTTGGCGTCGTTTTCAGTTTTTTGTCGTTTTTCTTCCCTTATGTCGTTTTTGTGCATGCTGTCTTTTTTTTTTCTTTTCAGCATGTCTTGGGCTGATTCCTTAACAGGCCTGCTCTTATTTATTTTTGGCCTATTAACTTAAAACCTCTTCATTACATGTTTTCAAATATGAGGTCAACTCCAAACTTGGTTTTTATTACATGTTGTATATATATAATATTATATACGTACCAAACTTGGAATCTAAAAAACCACCAGACTTGGTATATGTCTTTAATATTGTGCACTTTATGTGATGTGGCTGATGTTTTCAATTGTTTTACATATACCATTTAGTTATTTACACGGTAAAATTGTTTAAGATCTTTATTAAGAATATGATTCATAGTCATATTGTACAGAAAATAAAATATTTTGATGCATGTTATTAATTTTATTTGCATTATTTAGAATCTATATAAATATTGTGTTAGAATAATTAAGAAGTTATATGACGGTTTATTATTATTATTTTGTAATATGCATATAACATTTAGCAATGACTAGCACAATATTATTTATTTTAGTCTTTATTATTGTTTGTGATTTATATGGTCTTAATTAATTAAAGAATAGCCACAACATCTTTAATTAATTTAGATTGTATATTTAGAATTAATATCACATAAAACAATAGTTGTGGTTAATCATATACTATATTATGAAATCTACCCACAGGAATTTTGTAATATTTGTATGATTAATTATGATAAAATATCAAATTATATTTCCTAATTAACCTACACGCATTAGGAAAGGGAACATAGTTTGACTGTTTTATCATAGTCGTGTGAATCTAATTGAATTAGAACTTTAGCCCACATGCAAGTTTTATGTCTCTAGATTCATTGAGTAAAAACATGTTTTACATTGATAAAACATGATATAGTAATTTTATTCAATTTTTTTTTTAATAAGCATGTCTAATTTATGTAAATTGCAGCTCGTCAACCTGTTAGTTACTCTGATGTGGATAGTGACAATAAGGGGCTTATCCTTCATTTAGGATGGATGTACGTGCTAAATGAAGTTATAAAGCTTAAGCCACCCACAATTATGTACATTTGATGTCATATAGTCTTACGAAGACTCTTGCTTGTAATTGCTTATTCATTAATATAAAGTTGAAACGTTCATTCATTCTTTCTTTGTTTGAAGCTTTATGATAAAACCTTAGTCTTTTAGTCCATAAACAAACTTAACAACTTACAAAGAGACAAATGTAAATTTGCATGAACAAACTCTTCGTAGTTTGCTTAAAACGATATATTCGCAATCTTAGGGTCAAAGGACTATTGACCTCAGTACGATTGTTAGAAGAATCTATGATGTCTGGTTATGAGGCATTGAGAGTTGGAGACTCTATAGTTCTTCTAAGTATCTTCCGAAGGTACTGAATTGACCAGTGCACTTCTAGAGACAAGATAAGAACAAACCATTTAACCTCTTATGTCTCGAAGTCACTATGTATGAATTGCATCATGCTTACCTTAATCCTGAAATGAGACATGTCATTTCATAGCTTACGTATTCTCATTTGAGAAAGTCAGAGTTCGGACTCACTATGTGATTCCGAACAGGGCCTATTGGTGAAGTACTAAGTTGTGAGAATGTCATGAGTAACTTTGTGAAGTTCTCATAGATATGGAATTCATGTACAAGATTGCTGAAATGCAATGTATGTCACCTCATGCTTTGTTCCTTGGAGTGTGAATAAATGAACTGGCCAGTGTCCAAATTGAGTCCTGACTCTTTTGGATGAAACAATGTGACTTGTTAGCTCCTCGTCAATACATTGTTTCTAACTTATTCACAAACGACAAAGGAGTTGAGGAAATAACAGCTAGAAGGGTAAAATGGTAATTTAGTAAATCCCGACTAGCTGATGACATTCATGAAGGGTAAACATAGATAATATTCAGTGGATCCGCTCATCATAATTATGTTGAATTCTTGAGTAGAAAATAAATTCATTTGAACCGAGAGATTTTCAGTGTCAATTCTTTAGTGGAGTCAGTTGGCATTAAGCTAAACTTGGAAAAGGTTTGTGAACTTTTGAGTCCAAGTGTTTAGCTCAAGCTTTGTTCATTTGGGTCCATGAGGTCACTATCACGAATCACATCGATTAGGAATAGTTAAACTGGAAGCTAAGTCAAAACAAAAACGAAAATAGTCAAAAGGGTATTTTTGTCTTTTGAGACAAATGATGAAATGAATGTCAATAAATTTTTTGACAAGTTCATTTGATGACTTAATGTCACTCGGCCATGACTTGATCATTGGGCCTTGTGAATTAATTTTATTTCATAAGAATTTTATTGAAAATTCTTAATGGGCCTTTCACATGTTGTCATGAACAAATGAAGAAGCTTCTAGAAGCTCCTTCTAGATGTGAAATGGGCGCCCAAATACCCAAGAGAAAGATAGATTATTTTGTGCATAAATGTATCAAGATACTTGCCAAAAGAAAAAGAGGAAACAAATTTCCTCTATGAGGAAAGCATAAGTTCGGCCAACACAAGGGAAAGAGAGAGACAAACTAAATGAGGAAACAAATCCAAGGCTTATTAAAGCACATGTTGGACGTGCAAAGCAAGGGAAAAATAGGAAATAAGATTTCCTCATAAAGGCTTGGAAAATAAGAGGAAACTACTTCTTTCCAAGGCCAACTATTCTCCTATAAATAGGACCCTCATTCCTCTCATTCTACTCATTCCACATAAGTTAGAGATTGAGAGCCTCTCTCTCTAGAACTTGTGGTTGCCGCCCCTTCCTCCCTCTCTAGTTTATTTTCGACTTTTTTTTGTTTTGGCACCTAGGTCCTCATTTGACCTAGAGTTTAGCTCTGCGACTTCAAGACTTGTTCTTAAGTCGTAGTGTTTAAAAGTGTCCACTCACTAATTCCTTTATTTCGAGTGATTTAGTGATAGAAACTATCGTGGTTGCTCGAGGTGCCGAGGAAAGAAAGAGAGGCGTGCTGCGAGGGGAGACGAGCGTTGCGAACTTTCCAAAAGCTTCTCAAAGATCAAGCTTCAAGAAAGGTTAGTAAACTTCTTAGCTCATAATAGTTTTTATTTATTTGTA
Source organism: Urtica dioica subsp. dioica (assembly GCF_054948205.1). Lineage (NCBI taxonomy): Eukaryota > Viridiplantae > Streptophyta > Magnoliopsida > Rosales > Urticaceae > Urtica > Urtica dioica. The sequence continues at coordinate 45,833,491 of NC_142758.1, read as the reverse complement.
CTTACTCTTTGTCTAGGTTAGTAAAAACTGTTTTACTTGTAAAAGAAATTTTTTAAAATTCCGCCGCTTACCGAAGCGTTAATTATTTTCTTAAACCCTAGATAGATTCCAACAAATGGTATCAGAGCTATGGTCAAAGATATGCATGTACATGTATTTAAAATTATGAGCTTGAAAATCGTTTTCGAAAGTTTACTAATTTTGTGACAAGTTAGAATTGTTATCTTAGATTTTTTTTTAATTTATTGCTCTTTCCTTTAAATTAAAAAAAGATGTTGATTTTCTATGAGTTTGGGATGTTATTAAAACACATTAGAATCAGTTCTAAAAGTTTTTAATTTTTTATATTGAAAAACGTGTTTTAAAGGTTTGAGAAATTTCGAGTAAAATTTTGTGACTAGTTTTCTTATCTTACTAGTTTCTTATTTTCACTTGAATCGTTTTATGCTTGTTGTTATTTCTTTTATGCCTTGTTATTACCTTGCTAATAAAACACAAATAAAAGCTTTAACAACCTTCATAAAACGTTCCGTTACACTCGATTCTTTTTTCGCACCTAAAAAGGACCAAGCTTTAATTATTTCTTTTTCTTCGAGCTGGAGTAAACCCGCATTAAAAGTGGCATAAATCTCTGCTCAGAAATCTAAATTTAATGATTCTTGAATCAAATTAAAGCTCTGTCTGTCCTCTGTCCAATGCCACTGGTGTCGACTTAAAAGGACATCGGAGCAGCCAGATATGGCGATTTTACTCCGAGGTGCGCGGCTGTGCTGAAACTCCAGTTTTTTAGAAATCCGGATTTTCAAACCACACTACCATGAGTTATTGAACTCTAATGAGAAAATTTTCTTGAGCAAAAATGTTTTTCATATGATTATAAACATGATGTGTAAGATTAAAATGTTTTGATTTTTGAAAGTTTAATTGAAATTGAGTTTTTACAAAACTAGTTTGAATTTTGAAAAACCGTTTTCACTTTCAAACTTGAAAATATTTTGTCATCCAAATCAAATAAGTTTTCAAAATGTTTTCAAAACTATATCTATATCACATATGTTCAAAATCTATATGCTCTTGAAAATTTGAGTGGGAGGTCTCCTTGTAGACAAGCCGAAAAATAAAAAGATGTGTAATCAAATTAATCCAGTTATAATGTTGCTTCCCCATAATTTATCGTAGCCTAATAAATAAATAAATAAATAAAACTAACCAGGAAAACAACGTTCCTCCGTAGAAGATGATTTCTTGATCTCGCCAAAAGATAACGGGTTGCTCTATTTTACACCTAACCAAATATAGAATCAAAGTAAGACAGCATGCATTCAGTAATTAATTTGATTCCTCAAACTTTCAAGTGTTCGAGTGAGTTGAAGTTCACACTTCCCTCACGCACTTTCCCGAAATAGAAAATAGGAAAAGATCGAGTATGTACCTTATGCCTTTATGCACTAATACTGCTCTGAACATGTCGATCTAGGATTCTCTTCTAGTTGTCCGCTCTGTCGCTCTCTAACTAGGAAATCTGTTTCCGAACTTATAAGAGTCGATGAACCAACTCCAAAAACTAAGTGGGAGGGTTATACTTGTTGTTTGTAACCCACGATCTCCAACACTAATGAAAAGTGCAAGTGTCGCCAGACTAAGAGTCACCCTCGTGGCCCTCTCTTAAATGAGAGTACTCAAGGGTTCTTTGCTCTGATCATTGCTCAATGAGCTACGTCCGAGAGTGAGACGATGATGACAAGGCCTCCCCTTGGGGGATTGTTTTTCAAAGTTGATCTTTTGGACTAAGTAGTTGGTTACACACTTAGACTCAATCCCTAGTAATCCTCCCTCGAGGCCCTGCGAAAGGATGTGAGTGATCAAACCAATTTAAAAGGTGGCTAGTCAAAATTGATGTATTGACATCTTGGCTAAGCATTAATGATGTGTCATTTACTTATAAATGGAGATTTTTTGCGGCCTTCTCTTGAGGGAGTAAATTATCGTTTGGTTTATAACACCTTTGGATTTTATAAAAGTCTTAATAAAACTTAAATCCTAAACCAAAGACTAATCATAAACTTGTTTCAACTTAAATAAGCAACATGTCTCGCAAACATCTCTCAAACATCTTTTCGTCGAACAAACTCGAAACAAAGACTATGTAGATTCGAAACATAACCTCGATATCATCCTTACCGTTAACAAGCACAAAAGGGTACTCACCACCCTGTGTCCTCCCCAAACGAATAATGATTCGACTCAAGAGGACAATGACGCCTTAGCGGCCTGGCTTCGATCCGATGAGATTGTGAGGTGCTATATCTTAGCATCTATGAACAATATGCTGAAAAAGCAACATCGTGACATCGAGACTGCCGCCGACATGCTCTACAATCTCCTTGAGATGTTTGAAGGGCAAAGGCGTCAAGCAAGGCAACAAGCAGTCCGACGGTTTATGAACTGTCACATGAAGGCTAGGACTCCTATTGGAGACTTTATGATACTGATCATTAGTTATCTGAATAAGATGGAAATCCTAGGATCTAAGATTAACGAGGAGATCAAAATAGATATGATCTTGGAAACTCTCCCCGAATCTTTTACCTTCAAGTGGAACTACTCCAAGAACAAGCTAGAGTACACTGTTACCAAGCTTATGATGGAACTTCACACTGCTGTAGGTCTCACTAAAAGAAAGAGGAATCAAGGAGAGGCACATGCTACTGAGCAAAAAGCCTCCGCCTCTGGAACTGTGAAGAGACCTCACAAGGCCGATAAAAAGAACTGTCCTACCTATCTCAAAGCAAAGGAACATAGTATTGTACTAGTTACCGAAGCATGCTTAGTAGCTGATAATGTATCAACGTGGATTCTTGACTCCGCTGCTACTAACCATATTTGTTGTTCCTTGAATGGTTTCAAGAAAACCAAAAGCTTAGAGGAAGGCGAGTTCTGTTTCAAATGGGGTAATGGGAGCCTGGTGTCTGCGAAGGCTGTGGGATCCGTGACGCTGTCTTTTGAAGACCGCACTTTAAACTTGAATAATGTTTATTTTGTTCCTACCTTTGGGAAGAACTTAATATCCGTTGCTCGTCTTCTTGAGCAAGATTATTGTTTAAAGTTCATTAAGAATGAAATTCGTATTTCGTTTCCTGATAATTCTTTTGTCACTGATGCATGTATGAAGAATGCTCTTTTTTACATCTATCCCACTCAACCTTCTCTTTTAGACACCGAAATAGATAACGATCTAATTAGGGAGCCAAAGAGGATCAAACTTTCTGAATCCTCCGATCTAACAAAATCAACATACCTCTGGCACTTGAGACTTGGTCATATCAGTTTAGATAGGATTAAGAGACTTGTGAGGGACGGTCCACTCCAAGCCTCTGCAATAGGTTCACTACCTACTTATGAATCCTGCATAGAAGGAAAAATGACTAAGCGACCTTTCTCCGATAAGGGTCGAAGAGCCACTGAGTTGCTGGAACTAGTACATTCTGATGTATGTGGTCCGCTCAGCCAACAGGCACGTGGAGGATACGAATACTTCGTTACCTTCACCGATGATTACTCACGATATGGGTTTTTCTATTTGCTCAAACACAAATCCGAAACCTTTAACGTATTTAAGGTCTTTAGGGCTTTAGTGGAAAAGCAAACTAGCAAAGTGATCAAAACCCTTCGATCTGATCGAGGTGGTGAGTATATGTCTGGAGAGTTCGATGACTTTCTTAAAGAAGAAGGTATCACTTCTCAGCTTACCGCACCTGGCACACCTCAACAAAACGGAGTGTCAGAGAGAAGAAACCGAACTCTTATGGAGATGGTTAGATCAATGATGAGTTACTCATCACTCCCTCTTTCCTTTTGGGGATATGCCCTCGAAACAGCCGCTTACATTCTGAACCAAGTTCCGTCTAAAACGGTTCCTGGTACTCCTTATGAACGATGGACTGGCCGTAAAGTAAGTTTGGGCCACATCCGAATTTGGGGTTGCCCTGCACATATGCTAAGGCAAAAGACTAGCAAGTTGGCTAGTAGGTCAGAATTGTGCCTGTTTGTGGGATATCCAAAGGAAACCAAAGGTTTCATCTTCTATAGTCCTGAGGACGATAAGACTTTCGTTAGCACGAATGCTCGTTTCCTTGAGGAGGACTTTATGAAAGATGCAAAACCTAGAAGCAAAATTGTGCTTGAAGAAAAGTTAGGTGAGAAAGCTTCTACCTCATCTGTAAGAACTGTTCTTACCCCAACTGAAACACAACCTAACTCATCAGAATCTCATCAAGTAGTACTTCAACGTAGTAGGAGGGCTACTCAAAAGCCTGACAGGTACATGTCTTATGGAGACTCTCTCGTAGCCGTCTCCGACATGGATGATCCTGTTTCCTATAGCCAAGCGATGGCTTGTTCTAAATCAAACCTTTGGCTTGACGCCATGAAAGTTGAAATGCACTCGATGTATGTCAACAAAGTCTGGAAACTTGTAGACCTTCCTGAATGGATTAAACTCGTAGGGTGTAAGTGGATATACAAGAAGAAAACGGGTCCTGATGGGAACGTCGAGATGTTCAAAGCACGACTTGTGGCGAAGGGTTATACCCAACAAGAAGGGATTGACTATGAAGAAACCTTCTCGCCAGTCGCGATACTTAAATCCATCCGCATACTCCTATCCATAGCTGCGGCTCTCGACTATGAGATCTGACAAATGGATGTCAAGACAGCTTTTCTGAATGGCAATCTTGACGAGCGCATTTACATGGCTCAACCAGACGGTTTCGTGGAAGAAGGTCAAGAGACCAAGGTTTGTGAGTTGCTTAAGTCCATTTATGGATTAAAGCAAGCATCTAGGTCATGGAATTTTAGATTCGATGAAACTGTAAAGAGCTTTGGCTTTGAATAATCAATAGATGAGCCTTGTGTTTACAAGTTAATACACGAAGGGAAAGTTGTGTTTCTGGTACTATATGTCGATGATATATTACTCATTGGTAATGACGTGGGTAAGTTATCTGAGGTTAATGTCTGGCTGGCAAAGCAATTCGATACGAAGGATCTAGGAGAAGCCGCGTACATTCTGGGAATCCAAATCTTTCGAGATAGGAAAAACCGGACCCTGTCGCTCTCTCAAGCATCTTATATTGATAATGTGATGGATCGCTTCTCGATGCAAGACTCCAAGAAGGGTCAAACACCCTTTAGGCATGGAGTGTCACTCTCTAAGGACCAGTCTCCCAGGACTGCACAAGAGATTGAAGATATGAGGAAGATTCCATACGCCTCTGCCGTAGGAAGCCTCATGTATGCTATGCTTTGCACTAGACCTGATATCTGTTTCGCCGTTGGCGTAGTTAGCCGTTTCCAATCCAACCCTGGACCCAAGCACTGGATTGCTGTTAAGCATGTTCTTAAGTATCTTTCGAAGAACTAGGAACTTGATGCTTACATACTCAGGTACTGACCTGACTATGACGGGATATACCGACTCCGATTTTCAAGCGGATAAGGATTCCAGGAAATCCACTTCAGGATCTGTGTTCATCCTTAATGGTGGAGCTGTTGTGTGGAGAAGTATTAAGCAATCTTGCATTGCTGACTCCACAATGGAAGCAAAATATGTGGCTGCTTGTGAAGCATCCAAAGAGGCTGTATGGCTTAGAAAATTCCTTAAGTATTTGGAAGTTGTTCCAAACGTCGACGAGCCCATGACCCTTTATTGTGATAATAGTGGGGCTGTCGCTAACTCAAAGGAACCTCGAAGCCATAAGCGCTCTAAGCATATTCAGAGGAAATACCATTTGATTCGAGAGATCGCGCAGCGCGGAGACGTGGAGGTGAAGTAGATCTCTGGCAGATCCATTCACCAAGGCCCTAGAGAACATGGTCTTCGACCAACTTCGAGAGGGATTAGGCATGTAGGACTACTCACATCTTCTTTGAGTCAAGTGGGAGTTTGTTGTCAATGGTGCCCACAAGAAGAGTAGTAGTGTCTATTTATGTACATTTGATGTCATATAGTCTTACGAAGACTCTTGCTTGTAATTGCTTATTCATTAATATAAAGTTGAAACGTTTATTCATTCTTTCTTTGTTTGAAGCTTTATGATAAAACCTTAGTCTTTTAGTCCATAAACAAACTTAACAACTTACGAAGAGACAAATGTAGATTTGCATGAACAAACTCTTCGTAGTTTGCTTAAAACGATATATTCGCAATCTTAGGGTCAAAGGACTATTGACCTCAGTACGATTGTTAGAAGAATCTATGATGTCTGGTTATGAGGCATTGAGAGTTGGAGACTCTATAGTTCTTTTAGGTATCTTTCGAAGGTACTGAATTGACCAGTGCACTTCTAGAGACAAGATAAGAACAAACCATTTAACCTCTTATGTCTCGAAGTCACTATGTGTGAATTGCATCATGCTTACCTTAATCCTGAAATGAGACATGCCATTTCACAGCTTACGTATTCTCATTTGAGAAAGTCAGAGTTCGGACTCACTATGTGATTCCGAACAGGGCCTATTGGTGAAGTACTAAGTTGTGAGAATGTCATGAGTAACTTTGTGAAGTTCTCATAGATATGGAAGTCATGTACAAGATTGCTGAAATGCAATGTATGTCACCTCATGCTTTGTTCCTTGGAGTGTGAATAAATGAACTGGCCAGTGTCCAAATTGAGTCCTGACTCTTTTGGATGAAACAATGTGACTTGTTAGCTCCTCGTCAATACATTGTTTCTAACTTATTCACAAGCGACAAAGGAGTTGAGGAAATAACAGCTAGAAGGGTAAAATGGTAATTTAGTAAATCCCGACTAGCTGATGACATTCATGAAGGGTAAACATAGATAATATTCAGTGGATCCGCTCATCATAATTATGTTGAATTCTTGAGTAGAAAATAAATTCATTTGAACCGAGAGATTTTCAGTGTCAACTCTTTAGTGGAGTCAGTTGGCATTAAGCTAAACTTGGAAAAGGTTTGTGAACTTTTGAGTCCAAGTGTTTAGCTCAAGCTTTGTTCATTTGGGTCCATGAGGTCACTATCACGAATCACATCGATTAGGAATAGTTAAACTGGAAGCTAAGTCAAAACAAAAACGAAAATAGTCAAAAGGGTATTTTTGTCTTTTGAGACAAAGGATGAAATGAATGTCAATAAATTTTTTGACAAGTTCATTTGATGACTTAATGTCACTCGGCCATGACTTGATCATTGGGCCTTGTGAATTAATTTTATTTCATAAGAATTTTATTGAAAATTCTTAATGGGCCTTTCACATGTTGTCATGAACAAATGAAGAAGCTTCTAGAAGCTCCTTCTAGATGTGAAATGGGCGCCCAAATACCCAAGAGAAAGAGAGATTATTTTGTGCATAAATGTATCAAGATACTTGCCAAAAGAAAAAGAGGAAACAAATTTCCTCTATGAGGAAAGCATAAGTTCGGCCAACACAAGGGAAAGAGAGAGACAAACTAAATGAGGAAACAAATCCAAGGCTTATTGAAGCACATGTTGGACGTGCAAAGCAAGGGAAAAATAGGAAATAAGATTTCCTCATAAAGGCTTGGAAAATAAGAGGAAACTACTTCTTTCCAAGGCCAACCCTTCTCCTATAAATAGGACCCTCATTCCTCTCATTCTACTCATTCCACATAAGTTAGAGATTGAGAGCCTCTATCTCTAGAACTTGTGGTTTCCGCCCCTTCCTCTCCCTCTCTAGTTTATTTTCGACTTTTTTTTTGTTTTGGCACCTAGGTCCTCATTTGACCTAGAGTTTAGCTCTGCGACTTCAAGACTCGTTCTTAAGTCGTAGTGTTTAAAAGTGCCCACTCACTAATTCCTTTATTTCGAGTGATTTAGTGATAGAAACTTTCGTGGTTGCTCGAGGTGCCGAGGAAAGAAAGAGAGGCGTGCTGCGAGGGGAGACGAGCGTTGCGAACTTTCCAAAAGCTTCTCAAAGATCAAGCTTCAAGAAAGGTTAGTAAACTTCTTAGCTCATAATAGTTTTTATTTATATGTACTTACTCTTTGTCTAGGTTAGTAAAAACTGTTTTACTTGTAAAAGAAAATTTTTAAAATTCCGCCGCTTACCGAAGCGTTAATTATTTTCTTAAACCCTAGATAGATTCCAACAAATTACTCACGTGAGTACCCCAGATCAGGTTATTCTTTATGAAAAGTGGGAGCGTTTTAATCGCCTCTGCATCAGGCTCATAAGGAACAAAATATCTGCTGGGATTGGGGCTTCCCTTGAGCAATATGAAGCAATTGGTATTTTGTTGAAGGCAATAGACCAAATTTCTGTCACTTCACACAAAGATTTTACGAATGCCCTTATCGTGCGCATGACAAATATTGCATCTCTAAAGGCCTTGGAAGTTGACATGCCAGAAACCCTTAAAGATCAAAAGGTCAATAAGAACATTAAGAAAAAGGCAAAGTGTTTCTTTTGCAATCAGAAGGGACACATAAAGAAAGAGTGCCTTATGTTCAAAAGGTATGACTGATAAAAGGGTGTTTAACTTTTGTTCGTATGTCATAAATTAAATCTAACAAATGTTGGTCATAATACTTGGTGGATTGACTATGGTTCTACAATCCATGTTTCAATTACCTTGCAGAGTTTCAAAACCTACGACAGCCAGTAAGAAGTGAGCAATACATCCATTCAGACAGAACAAGATGAACTCACATGTGGAGGCTATTGGTTCTTACAATTTGGTGTTAAGCAGTGGTTTTGTTTTGCGTTTGGAAAAGACTTTTTACGTTCCTAGTTTTTCAAGGAATTTAATTTCAATTTCAAGGCTTGTGCCCTATGGTTATGAATTTCACTTTTTCGGATAAAGGTTCAACCTTATTTAATAAATATGAAGTTAGTGGTCATGGTACATTGTCTGGAGGTCTTTATTCCATTACATTACAAACTAACATTGCTCATTACTCCATGAATGTCACTGCTGGGTTGAAGCGTTGTATTATGAATGAAATTTTTTCTCTATTGTGGCACCACAGATTGGGACATATCTCCATTTTTTAGAATTAAAAGGTTAGTGAATGAGGGAGTACTTAGTGCTCTTGATTTTACTGACTTTGAGACGTGTGTGGATGGCATAAAGGGAAAGCAAACCAACAAGTCTAAAAAGGGTGCAAAGAGAAGTACTGAATTGTTAGAAATCATACATACAGACATTTGTTGTCCTGACATGGATGCAAGTAGTTCAAAATACTTTATCACTTTCATAGATGATTTCTCACGATATATGTATCTCTATTTACTTCGTTCCAAGGATGAAACTTTAGATGCCTTTAAAGTTTTCAAGGCCGAAGTAGAGAAACAATGTGGTAAACAAATCAAGATCGTGAGATCAGATAGAGGTGGTGAGTATTATGGTAGATACACTGAAAATGGACAAGCACCTGGACCATTTGCGAAGTTTCTTCAAGAACATGGGATTGTTGCCCAATACATTATGCCTGGTATTCCGGACCAGAATGGTGTTCAAGAAAGAAGAAACCGAACTTTAATGGACATGGTGAGAAGTATGAGGAGTAAAACAAAACTTCCTCAATTCTTGTGGACTAAAACACTAAAGACGGCTGTGTATATATTAAACCGAGTTCCAACCAAGGCTGTTTTAAAAAAAACGCCATTTGAGTTATTCAAAGGTTGGAAACCCAGTTTGCGACATATACGCGTTTGGGGATGCCCGTCTGAAGTGAGAATTTATAATCCACAAGAAAAAGAAACTAGACCCTAGGACTATAAGTGGGTATTTCATTGGATATGCCGAAAGGTCCAAAGGTCAGTACTAGGATTATGGAATCAAGAAACGCAAAATTTCTTGAGAATGACTTGATTAGTGGGAGTGACCAATTGCATGACTCAGTGTCTGCATTATATCACAATGAAGATGAACCTTCTAGTTCAAGTGATAGACTGATTATCGTACACACTCCTCAAGCTCAATCGTGTGTACGACAACCAACTATTGAAGTTCCACAAGCTAATAATGTTGATCATTTAGATCAAGTTGCTGGTCAAGATCATGTTGAACAACATATTGAACAACAAGATCATCAAGAGAATGATGAAGCAACATTAAGAAGATCTACTAGAGTTAGAAGATCAGCAATCCCTAGTGATTATGAAGTGTATTTGCAAGAAATGGAGTGCAACATTGGAGCTGAGAATGATCCTGAAACGTTTTCACAAGTTGTAAGTTCTAAAGAATCTAACTTATGGCACAATGCCATGATTGAGGAAATGAACTCTATGGCAACTAATCAAGTCTGGGATCTCGTCGAGTTGCCTGATGGTGTAAAAGCCATTGGATGCAAATGGGTCTTTAAAACAAAGAAAGACTCACAAGGCAACACCGAGAGACATAAGGCAAGACTTGTAGCCAAAGGGTTCACTCAAAGAGAAGGAATCGATTACACAGAGACCTTTTCTCCCGTATCAAAGAAAGATTCTCTTCGCACGATTATGGCATTAGTAGCTCATTTTGATTTTGAGTTACATCAAATGGATGTGAAAACAACCTCCTTAACGGAGATCTAGAGGAAGAGGTTTACATGAAACAACCTGAAGGATTCTCTTCTAGTGATGGTGGGCATTTAGTCTGCAAGCTTAATAAATCCATTTACGGTTTGAAACAAGCCTCCCGCCAATGGTATTTAAAGTTTCATTATGTCATCACTTCATTCGGGTTTGAAGAGAATGTCATGGATCAATGTATATACCAAAAGGTTAGTGTGAGCAAGATATGTTTCCTTGTTTTATACGTGGGTGATATTTTACTTGCAACTAATGATAATGGAATGCTATATGAGGTGAAACAGTTTCTTTCAAAGAATTTTGATATGAAAGATATGTGTGAGGCATCTTATGTTATTGGCATTAAGATCCATAGAGAAAGATCACGAGGCATTTTGGGTTTGTCTCAAGAGACCTATATCAACAAAGTTCTTGAGAGATTTCAGATGAAAGATTGTTCACCAAGTGTAGCACCCATTGTGAAGGGTGATGAATTCAGTTTGGACCAATGTCCGAAAAATGACCTTGATAGGGAACAAATGAAGAATATTCCATACGCTTCCGCTGTAGGAAGCCTTATGTATGCTCAGGTTTGTACCAGACCTGACATTGCATATGTTGTTGGAGTATTGGGTAGATATCAGAGTAACCCAGGTCTTGACCATTGGAAAGCTGCAAAGAAGATTATGAGATACCTTCAAGGAAGAAAGGACTACATGCTTATGTTCAGACGGACCGATGAATTGGAGGTGGTTGGCTACTTTGATGCTGACTACGCTGGCTGCATGGATTCGAGAAAATCCACTTCAGGATACGTTTTTATGCTAGCCGGCGGAGCCGTGTCTTGGAGAAGCAAAAAGCAGACATTGACTGCTACTTCCACTATGGAGATTGAGTTCGTATCTTGTTTTGAAGCTACATCACACGGTGTTTGGTTGAAGAGTTTCAAATATGGGCTTAGAGTTGTCGACTTTATTTCTAGGCCACTAAAGTTGTACTATGTCAATTCAACTGTTGTTTTGATGGCTAATAAAATTGAAGTCGAAGCAACACATCGACATTAAGTATTTAGCTATTATAGAACGTGTTAAAGATGATAAAGTGGTCATCCAACAAATTAGCACTGAGTTGATGATTACCGATCCTTGACTAAAGGCATGCGACTAAAGAAATTCAAGGATCATTTAGAAATCATGGTATCTGGTTACATGATGTAATCCTTATTATGGGGTACATTTCAGTTAGATATTTTCTCATATGGTTGTGCACATTCATTTTAGTTTATCGAGAAATATCGTTTAAGTGGACCTAGAATAAACGTATGGTTTATTCACTAAAGAATTAGAAAGGCTATTGAATTGAGAAACTTAGTATATCGTAATACATGGAAGATAATAATCGCTCATAGAGAACCTATCGCTATGATTCATATATTGTGTTTCTTTAATGTGAGTGCTTCGTTATATGGACCAAGTGGGAGAATATAAGAATATTTCCATTTTTGAGTTTGTTATCAATGGAAATAATCTCTCCATTAATATGGTCCATATACAAACGGTTTTCGACCAAATATAACGCACAATTAAGAGCCAAAATTAAGCAAATTGATTACGTTTATTATAACGTGATATTTCTCATTGATGGTTATGAGAATATATTATAAACGATTTTGAGGTCCCTAGGCTCACTCATTCAATTCAGAAACTAACACCATCTAAAAGAGAGAGTAAGAGCCTAGAAGAACCACAAAATTCTCGTCGGAATCGGAGTCCCGAGCTCGCCGGAAAAACACAACAATGGCCGGAGGTAAACCGATCCTTTTCGCTTCCGCTTTAACGTGTTCATGTTGCTAGAACACCTTTAGTATGTGTAAAAATATCTTACATTGTACACTTACATGCATCTTTGTTATGGATTCTTAAATGTCGAAATATGAATTTTTTTTGTTGAATTTCGCCATACTTTGTTATGTTCAACATGTGTTGGAGTCCTATGAAGGAGAGTTGAGTACACGTGCTGAAGTTGGAGCGTACCCAAAAGGCTACATGAACTCAAATTTGAAGATGTCTGGTGAAGGAATTGATTTGTTGGTGGTAGCTTCTAGATGTTTGACGAGCCTTATCCTTCTAGGGCCAAAATATTTCCAACCATTTGATTTATATAGTCACAACGTGAAACGCCATTACCAAACCGGCACTGATTTACTCATCAGGATAAAGATGAGATCATATACAAATTTTTTTCTTGTTATTATTCCTTTTATTTCTTTAAGAAAAAAATGGTTACTACTTTCATCTAAAATCAAAACCTTAAACGGTACCACATGATAGTATTTTAGAAAGGCACAAAAGTGAATCAAATTGTGCAGTATGACCATTAATAATGAATCGGTCATTTCTTTTTTCTTTCACTATTTTTTTTTTCATAACTATGACATATAATAATGTATAATAATTTTTTTCATTGCACTATAAATAGAATGTCATGCCTTTCCAGGCTGTCTTCTTGCTAAGGAGCTCAAAACCAAGAAGTATAATTCACGTATAATAGGTTTTTATCTTCCTATACATACAAATAAATAAAGGGACATTTCCTTAACTATGACTAAATTAAGGCAAAATTCCATTTTCCTATTTTTTTCAAAAATTTACCAAACTAGGACTAATAAAAAAAAATCGTTTTTTCGATGGGATGAGCGGGAAAATAGAAAGAAAGAGAAAAAATAAGAGATTTTATTGGGGAAGATTGTAGGTTGGTAATTAGTATGGTGGTATAATAGGTAGATTTTTGTGTATCTCTCATTTGACTTTTGTTTGACCGATCCTAGTTTGGTAAATTTTTGAAAAAAATAGGAAAATGGAATTTTGCCTTAATTTAGTCCTACTTTTGGCAATTTTCCATAAATAAATGAACGACTCACAACTAAATGATTTACTCTAGGACTTGAGGGCTGTCTATAAAGTACGAGTATCCAATATTATTGCCTTAGACCCAACTAATCCCAGGAGTCTTGTTCTTCTTCAACAGTCTACCTTCTCCCACTCTTATCACAAGCATATACATTGGAGATCACAACTCTATAAGAATAAACCATTTCCAGGTCATTATTATCCATGAGCCTCTGCGCTACGATCTCAGCCTAACTCAAAGTCCAACTCAAAGTCTCAATGAGCATCGCAACACAACAAAAATGCTAGAGAAAGAATGAGACGATAAACCTCACCAAGCCTCCCATTTTTCCCGAGGAGCTTGACCATGTGGACATGGATCGGCTCTAGCCTCGACCGAGAATTCGCTCATCTTCTTGATGATGTACACGCCCTTATCGACGAGGTCAAGTGATAGCAAGCAAAGAGCAGAGCCGAGAAAGTCCCATGGTCTGGGACGAGCCCTTACTGACGAGGTCGGAGTCTTAAAGGTGTGGGGTTCCATCTAAAACCAAGTTTGGTAATTAGAGGAGTAACCCACAAGCCTTATAAAGAGCTCAGGATCGTAATACCCATGTGGGACTATCCTTCATACACCCCCTCACGCGCACATGCACAGGCACACATTGGCACATGCACTGGAAGCGTGAAGTATAGGCCCGATCAGGTAGCCCACAACCGAGAATGGGCCCCGCTCTGATACCATCTTAAAGGTGTGGGGTTCCATCTAAAACCAAGCTTGGTAATTAGATGAGTAACCCACAAGCCTTATAAAGAGCACATGATCGTAATACCCAGTCGATGTGGGACTATCCTTGATACGGAGTGATAGCAAGCAAAGAGCAGAGCCGAGAAAGTCCCATGGTATGGAACGAGCATATAGTCCCTCAGATCACTCAAAACCTTGGTGAAGGTCTTGAAGGCTCGGCCGGCAAGCCATGGAGTCCTAAACCTGAGATGAAGGCATTGTAAGAGACGATTTTCCTCTCTGGCATCGTCTCGAAGATCCGGATCCCTGACCCAAAAAGGCCCGATTTTGAGTACATGTCGAGGAGCACAGATCTGATCTTTACGTCAGAATCAAGGCCGTGCCTGAGAGCAAAAGCGTGGGTTTGGGTGCCGAGCTACGCCGAGGATCTCACGGCGCCGTGCCATGTCGCGCCACACCTTGCCTTATGCCACGCCGATCGTCAATAGCTTGATCGAGAGTATCGCTATCATCCTTCCTCGCGAGAGTCAGCATCGACGAACCGGTCTCGTAACAACCGAATTGAGTCTAACCTTAGGTTACAAAGAAAGATAATCGTTATAATGAATTAAATTGCACTGATAAATAAATAAAACTTAAAATAAAAATTAGAAGGCTTTAAATTATTACGCTTGAAGGACGGAGTGGGGGCCAGTCCCAAACAAGGCCCAATACATCATAATGGCCAAAATTAACTCGTTGTAGATTTGTAGAGGGTGTCAACCAGAAAATAGGACCAACAAATAGAATCGAGAATCACAAACACATTGGCAACTTAGACGAATGGGTCAGCCAGATAAATGGTCCCATGAATGACAACACTGACCTAGACCTAGTAATTGCGATAAGTTAATCACACATAAGCCAAGAGCAGATTGAAGAGTTTCAAATTGATTGGCATCTAAGGCCTTAGTAAAAATATCAGCCAATTGTTTGTTTGTACGAACATGCTCAAGACTGATCCTTTTTTCTTCCACAAGCTCTCTAATGAATTGATGTCATATTTCAAAGTGCTTCATCTTGATGTGCTTAATCGGATTCTTAAAGATGCTAATGGAACTCATGTTGTTGCAGTACAATGTCACGACGTCTTGTGCGACATCATACTCAGCAAGCATCTATTTCATCCAGGGTTTTAAATTTCACCGGAAGTCGGAGAAAGTCGTCGATGTGGCCGTTGCCGATGTGAAAATGGCCGATGAAGTCAGTGAAATCATTTTTCCATCTTATGTCATTCGATTTTCGGGAAAACGACGTGCCGTTCGAGCCGAAAAATGACAACTAGTTTTCGGTCTGTAAAATGAATAAAATGCAAAAATAATCGTGGAGATTTGGAGATTATCGAGCAAAACGAGACTGTTTGGGCGGCTTTCAGCTGGAGAAGAAGCCGGAGAATAAGATATTAAACCTTATTGGGCCTAAATAAACTTGCCCAAGATATTTGATATATTATAAACTATGGTTTTTTGTTGGGCCAAAATATTAACACCAGTGGGCCCAAATAAGTCCACGGCATAAATCAACACCTCACTAGATAATCCCGCTGACAGCATAAATCAATACGATTAGACATTTTCTTTTTGAAAATTTAATAATAATTGTAAGATTAAGAATCCTGATTGCATAAATCAACACCTAGCAATCACCTCACGTTAGTTAATATAGTAAAATTGGAAGTCACCTATTTTGAACTGTAGCAATATATTAAGAATATCAGTTCTAACTTCTAAGATTATTTAATTCCATACATAAATATGTAGAATAATCTATTACTTTTTAATTAAACTATTATATTTAAATGTATTTGTGTTTAGAATTTATTGAAAAATATGAGCATTACGTTTATGTTTCATCATTCATGAGCTGATTATGGATAGGAAAAAAAAAATATTATAGGTATATGTGTAAAATTTATATAAATATATGTATTGAGTTTAAATAAATGAATGAATGGCAGGTATTTGATATCATATTACTGTAAAATAAATTACATTGAAGATTATAAAATATAGTTAACATAAATCTCAAGCTTAAAAATTTTAAAAATACACACATATATATATATATATATAATATTATGCAACATTATTTCCGTTCGGTTTTCCATCGGCACATCGGTTTTCCATCGAAAACAGCATTTCATTTGCCATTCTCCACATTTTTTCCGTTCGATTTTCCGTCGGCGTGTCGGTTTTCCGTAAATCATGAGGATCGAAACGACATCAAAAACGATATTTAAATCTTTGATTTCATCCATAGAAGTTTAGTACCGCTACTTCATGCTGCAATGTATTCAGCCTCTGTTGAGTACAGTTTGTTTCTTTCATCACTTTTGGGTTCCAGTTTTCTACGCTGCTCCCTATAAACAAGAATATAACATGTAGAGCCAAACACGTGAAAGTATTGGACATTAGGCTTTCTCCCCCTCCAGATCTCATAATGAATGGTAGTAGTCCCTGGATGAATGGTCACTCGATTATGAATATGGCAAGTTGTGTTAAGAGCTTCAGCCGAAAAATGCAAGGGAAGATTCTTACCCAAAATCATCACTCTGGCCATCTCATGCAGTGTACGATTCTTTCTCTCAAAAATTCCATTAAGTTGAGAAGTAATGGGAGCAAAAAATTCATAAGATATGCCTTCAGAGTCACAAAAAGAGGAGAAGTTTTCGAATTCCATCCCATGATTACTTCTGATTATTATAATTTTTCCAATGATTTCACTTTTCTCATGTTAACCCGATTACAAAGAGCTTCAAACACAGCAAATGTGTCAGATTTTTCACGAATAAAATTAACCCAATTATACCAAGAGTAGTCATCCACACAGACAAAAACTTATCTCTCTCCTCCAAGACTTTTCACCTGCATTGGACCCATAAAATCCATTTGGAGATGTTCCGGAACACGCGAGGTAGTAAGATGTTGCATTATCTTATGCGATGTCTTTACCTGCTTTCCAACTTGGCACTCACCACAAATTCTTCCTTATTCAACCTTGAGTTCAAGAATGTCAACAATGACATTTTCATATATGATCTTCTTCATACTTCTTAGGTTGACATGACCAAGTTTCTGATGCCACAATTCAGCTCCATCAATCTTGGAAATGAGACATAATTGAACCTGCGAATCTTTCCTGGGGGACCAGATGTAACAATTATCTGGAGAGCGAATTCCCTTCATAAGATTGACCTGTTGATGCTTAGACACAATACACTCATCACAAGTAAAGTTAACAAGCAAGTCTTAATCACATAGCTGACTAATATGATGAGTTTAGCAGTAAGACCATCAACTAAGAATGCATATTTCGAGTAAGGAAGACCATGATAGTTAAGCTGACATTTACCAATGAGTTTAGCCTTAACACCATCACCGAAGGTAACATGACAATTAAAGTAGGGCTTGATGTTGGTCCGGTAGATTTTGACCCCAGTCATGTGGCGAGAGCAGACCACTATCCAATATACCAGTCTTCATATGTGGAAGCACGAAGATAGATGTAAGCAATATTGGCCTTATAATTAGTTTTACCTCTCTAAATTTTGTGAGAGTATGAGGGTTGGACATCCTAAAGTCTATGGGAGAATTGAGGGTGATGAAGATTTCTCCCATAAAGACGATAACAAAATGGGCGTATATGACCATATCAACCATAATAATGATAGATCCAATAAGGTCTGTTGACAGGAGACCTCGTTGATCTAATAGCAGACTCATGCTGGAAATGATGTTGATTGTTGATGTACATGAGAGCCAGATGTTTGAGACATCTTTGGAGGCATCCATCCAGTTCCTTTCTGAGTGGTAGGAACAAATGTAGTCATGGAACTGGAAGTACAATTAGTATAGCCTAGCCCTTTCATGTTCTTAGCAGGCTTCCCTACGATGAGGATCTTGTCAAGATTATATGTCCCCGAGTTAAGCATTCTAACATATTTGGTCATCTTCACAAGTTCAGAAGTAAGCCTCCCACTTCACCTTTTAACTCGACAATAGTCTCCAAAAGTTTGGTTTTTTCTTCCATGAGAGACTCAATAGTCTCTTTCCGATTCTCTGGAACTTGAATAAAGAGTTTGGTAAGCATCAACCAAAACTTCATCAGGGAGTTCATCATCGTCATCGGAATGAATTTGAACATTAGCAAAATTAAATGACCTAGCAGCAAAAGTAGACTCATCAAAGACATTATTCGTGACAGAAGCAGTAAAAGCCACAAAATTACTGATCTGATTAGATTCATTTCGCTCAGATTCATCATCAGAGAGGGTGACATTGTAACCTCTATTATGCTTCTTCATAAAATTAGGTCATTATTTCTGAATATACTCATAACCTTCACATTATTGACATTGAATTCCTTCAGACCTGTTGGAATTGTAGGAGTTGAATTTATCACCATCACGACCAGTTCGCTTAGAGTTTCCACGTTTCTGATACTATTGTTGTGGCAAATTTTCTCTGACAACATGTTAGACATTTCGTCCAGATCTTTTGTCCAGCCTTCTCATAACCCTGTCAAAATTCTTGGCAAGCATAGCAATAGCATCATTAACATCATCATTAGTTCAGAAGATGCATGCTCTCTCTGTTTAGTAATAGAGTGCTTAAGTGCCAAGTCTTTGTTCTTCGTTTTAGCTTTGGGAAGAGGCATTTCATAGGTCAATAGAGACCCAATTAGCTCATCAATTTTCATCTGTGAGAGGTCATGGACTTCTTGTATAGCAACGACTTTCATGTTGAATCTTTCAGGAAGAGATCTCAGAATCTTTCAAACAAACTTATCATCACTCATAGAAGCACCGAGAGAGAAAGACTCATTAACAATGTCACAGATACGCACATTGATTTTAAAAATGGTTTCTTCTTCAAGCATATTTATTCCTTCAAACTTGGTAGTGAGAAGCTGATGACGTTGGCCACTGACTTTAGAAGCCCCTTCGTGAGCAACTTCAAGAATACCCTATGCCTCCTTGGCACTCTTATATGTGTTTATGAGCCTGAAAATATTCTCATCAACATCATTGTATATAACACTAAGAACATAGTGTTACCAAGAACAACTTTATCTTTAGTAGTATTCCAATCTTTTTCTGGTTTGCTAACAACAACACCTTCAGCATCTTTCATAGTGGGAGCAGTCCAACCATTAATAACGGCTTTCCAGGTCTTGCTATCAACAGATTTGAGAAAAGCACACATTCAAGCTTTTCCTAATATGAGCAACCCCTGCTTCAATGCATTTTCCTAATACTACCCGTGACTTTCAACTCAGGCTCCCCTTGAATCTGAGCTCCCATCATTTCCATTCTCAAACACCTCCCGTGTGTTTGGTAGATCTCAATATGAACGACCGTAAACAAGCAATCACGCAATTACAGAACTCACAATAATTCTCCAACACTCAATGAATCAGAAGATGTGTTTAGAGAATTACACCACATTCATCAAACAATTAGTTTTCGAGTCCGCTGATCGTGCACGTCTAGAAACCCTAAAAGTATGAATGAATGCGTCAAGACTACTAAGGGAGAAGCGCACGAATTTTGTAATAGTCAGCATCTCAAGTCAATCTAGGGTATCTTTACCCATACACATGCATAAACCAATGTAGAAAGTCATTCGCGAAAACATTATGGCAAAATGAGAAACTTGCCAAAATACATACCAACGTACATGGACAAGATGTCTAAGCACAATGTGCAAATGTGGCAAGACATCTTTCCTAACAAGCTTGCAGTAAAAAAAACCCCAACAATAGACGTAACGACAATTAGTTTGTTCGAGCCCGAAGCCCCAACCTAGCCCGAAGTCTCCCTAGTCATTACCGGTATAATCATAATCCTTACTTTCTCTTTGTTGAAATATCATGATTTTTATTGCTTTTAGTTGTTAATTTATTTTGTTAATCGTCTAAACCGCTTCTCATAATCATATTGCTGGTTTTCGTGAGATCAACACCCATACTTCACGTACACTTTACTATTTGTGCGACACGCGCACTTGTGTGCGTGATAAAAATCACAATTAGCAATAAGTTAGCAAACCAATTTATGTTTAGTTTTTGTTGTTGAATTAGAACACTTCCAGAAACACTTCACAAAATTGTTATATTTCAAGTAAACTACATTTCCGCTTTCTTGTGATTAGTGTGTCTACATTGAATCACAAACTTCATAGTTGTGGTTTTGAACTATATAACGTTCATTTAGTCACTCTTCACAAGTTCTCTTCCTTTAATCCTATCTCAAAGGAATGAAACACTCTCGGATGGATTGTAAACTTTGGATGCGACGATTGAGACAGGGGAATTGAGACCCTTGGACGTGATGTCGGAGCTGGAGGTCCTTGTAGGCTGCGTTGGAGCTGGAGGAATTGCGAACCTTGAAGGCGATGATAGAGATGGAGAGATTGCAAACTTTGGAGGCGATGCCGAAAGCACTACAAACCTTGGAGGCGACCAAATTATATGTTGCTATTACAACGTCTGTACTACCAATTACGGAGCTCAGCCCGCCGACATTCATCATCAGTGCACGACGACTCGAGTGAAATATGAGACCTTCTTGCGAGCAAACTATCCTAGGCATCGGAGGCCCTGAGCTTTGTCGTTTTCTTGACTTGATAAAAAGAATCTTGAGTGTCATGTCAGTCATGCATGCAATATAATAATTTGGTGGAATGATTTATGTGATAACCACAAATAAGTTCTAAGCTAGGAGTTAGTTTTATATGTCTTGTAAATCAGGACTTTGTCTTTCTTTTCGAATGTGGGATTGTTGTCGTTGTTTTTTTTTTCAAGGATTTTTTTAACTAAAGATTTTATAACGATTTTTTTCTTAATTTTGGTTTATATTCATAACCTCATTTTAATAATCAGAGAAATGATGACCTGCCAAAAAAAGACACTATCCCCCACCATCGTTTCTCAAATTTGAAACTCTGATGTAGCCAACCAAACTGTTAAATTGGTATTAGTTACAACTAGAAAACAGTGACCCATAGATTTATTTCAATAGTGCAAAACTAAACAAGAAATTAATATTTGGTTTTGGACGCGTGAAAATATCTGAAACTATTATGAGGTCCAGAATTGTCGGATTTCAGCGGCTCTCTTGCTTCCAAATCTGTTATTGGCTACTTTCAGTTCAAAGCCCTTTCGTCTCGTTTCCTCACAATGCTGACCTCACCGCGCATTCCATGTGTTCGACGAAATGCCATACCCGTCTTCTCCGCCGCCGGAACTTCCTGGCCTCGCCGCCGGCTATTCACGCCGCCGCGAAACTTGGGGCTCGCGGCGAGGACGACGAGGACTCGGTGCTTCGACTGGGAAGACGAGGGCTCGGATTTGGAGGCGGAGATTTTGGAGTTCATGAAGAGCTCGTCGAAGCCCGAGTCTTTTCCGACCCGGATTGAGCTCGTTGAAGCGGGTCGGGTCGATTTGGCCGAGGCTGTCGTTTCTAGAGGTGGTTGGTTGTCGTTTGGTTGGGATTCAGAAACCGAAGAAGAGATTGGTAATAATGGTGCGTGGAATGATAATAATAACGACGATGATGATAAGGATCGTAGTAATTTTGGGGAAGCAAAGTTACATGATGAAGAAGCCTCGTCGATTCTTTCTCTGTATCCTTACGCTAATAATGAGACTGAGTACGGTAGTACCACATTGTGTTGAACTTCAGTTTTTTATTATATATTTATTATTAGTAATAAGTTGTGATTTATGTATTTTTTTTTTTTAGAGAGGAAGAGAGTGGAATTGAGGGGATATTGAGCAGATTGGAGAGGCAAAGGAATGATTCTTTTGGATTTGATGAAGGAGATTCTCACAACCAATATGCCAACTTTCCAGCTGATGATACGGTATTTCATTTTTACATTTAATTTTTTTTTTTATGATTTGTTACGCTTAGCCGGCTTATTAATTAGAAATATACTCTCTAGAAAAATTAAACAGTTCAATGTTTCATGATTTGTTAAAAAAAAATTATGGCATTCAAACTTATTAATGTACAATCAATCTACACGTTAAAGCAACTAGATTACTATAGAATGTGAAATTTTGATTAGTTTGCAAAAAAAAAAAAAAAAAAAAAGTGTCCCACATTGATGGAAAATTCTAATAAAAAGAGGAGATCTTTCATCTGGTTATAAAATATGAAGGACATTTGAGCCCTTAAAGCTTAGCTTTGATCAGTCTAATACACAAATAAACCAGTTTATCTTTTAAACGTTAAAAACGCAATAGATTTCATAATATTTGAATCTCTCTTTTGTATCTACTAGTTTCCTAAATAAATGTCAAATATGGTTTTTTTCACTAGTTAAGTGTTACACGGTCACATACTTTATGGTCTCTAGAAATCCATTGCAGTATTGAGAAAGAAGGAATTAAATTATTTTTTAAGTTAATGCATTTGCTGAATAAAAATCGCTCAAAATTAAAATAATAAAAATACACATTGACAACGAGTAGTCATTATTTGGATAAATTTCAGAGTTTTATAGGTAATTGCTTTACTTGTCTAATGTACAAAAATGCTAAAACAAAATCCCTGTGTGTTGCTTTTTCATTTGTAAAAAAGACAGTTGATCAGCAGGTCTTCCTCAAATGACGCATCGTCGCAAACTTTGAGATCTCGGAGAGATCAAATCGATACTCAAGGTAATTTCAGTAAACAAAATTTATATAATTCACACGTTTACAATACTTTACAAACGCCATTTCTAATTTGTTTGACGGTTAATCCAATACAGAGAGAAAACAACTTGAAATTGAAATTGAACCAAGTGAGGTTTCGGAAGGAAAAGATATAGAAAATGAGAGCTTCATCGACGAGCCTCGTGATCGAAATAATATCGAGTCACGCTGCGAAGAAATCACTCACAATCAATTACGAAACCGCCTTCAAAATCTGGAGTTGGAGCTCTCATCCGTGCTTAATTCCGTGAGGTCCAATGGTGATGAAATCGCGTCACACAATGTAACAGTTGGCCTGATTTAATCTATTTTTTTTCACTTTCGACCAAAAATATATTTATTTCTTTCTCATTTTAATTTTCAAATTTATAGGAAGGAGAAAGCTTGTCCGAAAACCAACAGCAAGAGATTAACGACGCATGGGAATTTCAAGAAAATGATATCATGAAAGCGCATGACAAAATACGTTCAACACGAGCCAAATTGGCCATTTTAGAAGGAAAAATGGCGCTAGCAATTATGTATGTACAAAATTATTTTTCTCCTTCACTTTCAATGTCTAAAGAAATATAATAAACTTTTTTATTATTATTATTATTTTCATTAGTGAGGCTCAAAGGATTATGGAGGAAAAGCAAAAGCGAGTCGACAATGCTCGGAGAGCTTTAAGACTTCTTTGCTCAACTTGCATAGTTTGGCCTAATCCTGCCTCTGAAGTGCTTTTAGCTGGTTCATTTGATGGTTGGGTTACCTTGGTAAAATCTCATTTACAGTCCAACTAATTGTTTTTTAAGTCATTAAAATTGAAAAAAAAAATATATATAGATTTGTCGTTACTTTTTCGCAGAGAAAGATGGAGAAAAACAGTACTGGACTCTTCTCTTTGCGGCTACAATTATACCCAGGAAAATATGAGGTGAACTTACAAACCATTTTTATTCTTTCTTTTCATTTGATTTGAAATTCCACATTTTAAATAAATATGTAAAAAGGATTAATGGCAGTAAATATTTCATGTGGTAGATAAAATTCGTCGTCGACGGGGAGTGGAGAGTTGATCCCGAACAACCGACTATTAACAACAATGGTCATCTGAACAATTTAGTTATTATCTCTTAGGTCGCCATATATTGAATATTATTCTTTTCCTTTTCTCTTCTAATAATATTCATGTTAATCATACTCATTATAGTCACCATTGATTTTACTGTATAACGATTCTTTGTGATGCAAGCTATAACAAGAATGTATTCGTTGCCGTTCAATTCATTAACAATAATTCATGTTAATTTCATCATAACTTGATGCAAGTTATATTGATGTTAACAATAATTCATTTTAATCATGCCTATTCTTTATCAACATTTCAATTCATTTCACACAATCACAATTACATTTCAATTAATAAATATTCCAACAATTTCATATCAACAATTCCAAAAATTTTATTTCAGTCATAAACTTACTAGAAAACAGAAAAACACAACAACAAAAAATGTCGCCGGAAAAAATGGTGGTTCGCCGGAAAAAATGAAGGTTCGCAGGAAAAATGGTGGTTCGCCGGAAGTGTCAGAAAAATCTGGAAAAAATATATATCATAGATCACAACATTTCAAACAACTTTAATGAAGGACATTATGTTAAAAAAAAAAAATCATTTAACAGGCCAAATCAAGGAAAACAAATTCTGGGTTTTTGCAAAAAAAAAAAAAACGACGAACTTTCTCGCCGATTTTCGCCGACTGTCACCGGAAAAGTGTGGAAAACATGCTGTGCTTGGACGGCCGAAAATCCATGGAAACGAGATGTCGTTTTCGCCAAAAATCCAACGACGTAACAACGACAAACGACATATTCCACATCGTCGGCCGTTTGGACGGCGAAAATCGTGGAAAGCCGGCGACATTTGAAACCATGCTACATAACACGACAAGCATAGCTAGGTCTTGGGCTACCCACATCCAATTTTGACAAATTCTGAGCTCTAAAATCATATGACACATGTCTTGTGGGTTACAACATGATCTAAAAAGTATTATTAACTCAACAACATCTAGCTTGTTAAAAAAAACTCAACAACATCTAGGCTCAAATTAAAACAATAGGAGAAATAAGTACTACACAAATGAAGGTTGCACAAATAAAAATATAAATAAACAACATTCAAGAATCAGCCTTAATGGGACATAAATCTTAAAACAAAAGCTTGACAAAGGCATGGAAAGTGCACTACCAAAAAAGGCACTTTGCATCCTAATAACTCCTACACACTTTGCTGAAACCGGGTACATCCGGAGCCAGAAAAGCCCATCAGGGGGGGCTAATTTGAAGAAAAAAAATTCAGGGGGGGCTTGATTGTAAAAAAATTATAAAAATTGGGCCAGAAGTATAAATTTTCAAGAGAAAAAAATGTAATTTTTTTTTAAAATGGGCAAAAAGTGCAACAAAAAAAAATTGAGGGGGGGCTTAAGCCCCCCCTGGGCCTTAGCTGGCTCCGTCACTGCATCCAACATTATCTATACTTGATCTTAAATCTGTACGATAAATAAACACAGATAAAATTGGATTTTTCACACAAATATGTTAGAGTTGTGGAGCCTTATTCATTTACAAGACTATGAAGAATTGGGGTTGGAAAATGAGCGTTTAGTCGAGGTTTTTTTTTTGTGATTTTGAGAATTTCAGGCTTGTATCCCTTAGTTTAATTTTGTTCTATCTATTTATACTTCAGTGTTGATGTTCTTTGTGGAGCGCAAGAGAGAATCATAAACACAACTCTCGATTCGGGTTATTATGAAAAATTGCAGCGACAAAGTAGACGTAGCTCTCATCTTGAGAGTGTACCACTATAAAACTGTGTGTTATTATGTTAATTTAATTTTTTTATTAGGCTTGGCTAGAGGTTTAAAACCTAATAAAATATACAAAAGAAACAAACAAAATCACAATTTAGGAATCAGCCTTAGTCAAACAAAAGTTGTCAAAACTTGAAAAAGGCATGGAAAAAGTGCACCACCAAAAGAGCACCTCGCTTGCACACTTTGATGAGGCCAGGTACAGAGAAGGCCTCCCTAGGAACATGCACACTTCAACTACCGGAGCCACCTTTTCTAGCAATACATGATCCTCTGGTCAAGCTCAAAACTCAACCTCATATACTTGACTCATCCGTTGGCATTGGTGCCCACAAGAAGAGTAGTAGTCATAACGTATATGCATTTGATGTAATAAAGTCTCACGAAGACTCTTCCTTGTAACTGTTGAATAATTAATAAAGAGTTGAAACTTTTATTCATTCTTTGTTTGAAGCTTTATGATAAACCTTAGTCTTTAGTCCACAAACCTAACAAAAAATGAAGAGTCAAATATAGATTTGCATGAACAAATTCTTCATAGTTTGCTTAAAACAATATATTCACAATCTAAGGATCAAAGGGCTATTGATCTCAGTATGATTATTAGGAGAACCTATGATGTCTGGTTATAAGATATAGAGAGTTGGAGACTCTATAGTTCTTCCTAGGTACCTTCTGAAGCTACTGAATTGACCAGTGCACTTTTAGAGACAATGTAAGAACAAATCATTTAACCTCTTATGTCTCAAAGTCACAATGTAAGACCTATTGATGAAGTACTAAGTTATGAAGATGTCATGAACAACTTTGTGAAGATCTCATAGATATGGAATTCATGAACAAGATTGCTGAAATGCGATGTATATCACCTCATGCTTTGTTCCTTGGAATGTGAATAAATGAACTGGACAATGTCCAAATTGAGTCATGACTCTTTTGGATTAATCAATGTGACTTGTTAGCTCCTCGTCAATACATTGTTTCTAACTTATTCACAAGTGACAAATGAGTTGAGGAAATAACAACTAGAAGGGTAAAATGGTAATTTTACAAATCTCATCTAGTTGATGATGTTCATGAAAAGTAAACATAGATAATATTCAATGGATCCACTCATCACAATTAAGTAGAATTTTGAGTAGAAAATATATTCATTTGAACCAAGAGATTTTCAGTGTCAAGTCTTTAGTGGAGTCAGTTGACATTAAGCTAGAACTTGGAAAAAGTTTGTGAACATTTGTGTCAAAGCATGCTAGCTCAAGCTTTGTTCATTTGGATCCATGAGGTCGCTACCACAAGTCATTAGAGTATGATTTGTTAAACTAGTAGCTAAGTCAAAACAAGTTCAAGTGTTGAACTAGACGAATTTTACGAAAATTTTATAAAGGGTAATTTTGTCCATAAGGATAATAAGATGGTATAAATGTCAAAATAAGATTTTGGACATTGTCATATGATGACAATGTAAATTGATCCACACGGCCAACAATAGTATTTGGGCTTTGAGGATTGAATTTCATTTTATGGAATTTTATGTGAAATTCTACATGGGCTTTTCTTGTATTGTCATGAACAAATAAAGAAACATCTAGAAGCATGTTCTAGAAGCAAATTTCGTGCACACCATCAAGAGAAAGAGAGAATTTATTTTGTGCATTGATGTATGAAGATATTTGCCAAAAGGAAAAAGATGAAACAAATTTATAGCATGAAGCTATAAGGTTGGACGGCCAAGACTAAGAAAAAAGGGAAACTAGTTTCCAACCTTGGTATTATGATAGGAATGTGAGATTAAGATTGTGCTCATGAATATGTGATATTCAATAGAAAAGAGAAAACTACATCTTCAAGACAATCCCTCCTCCTATAAATACCACACCTCATTCACAATGTTGAATACACAAGTTTTTGAGATTGAGAGTTTCTCTCTCTATAACTTGGCTGCCCATCCCTCTCCCTCTCTCTCTCTTCTTGCTCTTTTGTTCTGGCACCTAGGTCCTCATTAGACCTAGCTTTTGTATTAGCTATTTGGCTCTAAGACTAGTTCGTGAGTCATTGTGTTTAATAGTGCTCACACACTAAATCATTTCTAAACTCGAAGACTCTAGTGGTAGAAACTATCGTGGTTACTCAGATTCAAGAAGACGAAGAAGACAAGCTAAGTGGGGAGACGAGCGATTCAACCTTTCCAAAAGCTTATCAACGCTCAAGCTTCTAACGAGGTTGGTACCGAGTGAAAACTCATTATAGTTTTTAAATTTTAAATTATATGCTCATGCACTTTGTCTAAATAGTAAAATCGTTTTACATGTTTTTAAAGAGTACTAGACGAGCCCACTGTCAACCACGATTGCGAGTATCACCAGCATCCTCCTCTGCCTCTTTTCAACCACTATTGTCGTCGCCTCTCCTCTAGATAACTCAACTCTCTTATCCTCTCCAAGACCGGAGATGGTCTACATAAAATTAGTTTTTGCTAGTCTCTTACGAGCAAACTTGGTCTACATTTTAGAACTACTTTAAAAATGTGCTTTCGTTTAATTTCTTTATTTGCATAATCAGTTATAGTATATACTAAATACTATTAAAACACATTACTAGCTCTTTGATAGTTTTTCCAATGACTTAAATCAACAAATAAAGCTATTTAAGAATGTATAGATTAAATTGGATTCAATAAAAATATATGTTTTTATTTACTTATGTATTTTTTTAAATGGATTTACATATGTAGTTATGTTATAATTTGGTAGGATACTTATAACTCTTTTTTTTTTTTTTTGGTTAAGAGTTTTTTTAGCAGAAAAAGAATTTGGTGCAACGATTGGGAGAATCAAAATTCAATTTTATAGAATTAGTAGTGATTGTCTGATTGAAGTTGAACCATTCTCTATTTCAGATGGGACCCACGGAATCTTGCCAATCATCCCCCGAACCACGGTCACGTGCGCCTCAAATCACCTGGAAGCTTTCCCGTTACGGAACGGCTTGTCGTTTACAACGAAAAAAGATAAAAGAAGTAGAGCACAATCAATAACGCTTATCCGATTTGTTAAATAATATTTTTGTCTGCTATGGACTGGCCGTCTTCAACGTGAGAAGACCAACGACAAAACAAATCTTATCCAAGCATCCAAACACTTCCCTCAGCTTGAAGCCTTGAAGCCTTGAACCAGTAACCCAATACTTAAATGACAACAATACCCCTTCTTCCTCTCCGGATTAACTATTATTGATCATAGCCCATAAGCTGAAATGTTCTTTCAAATTGACATGTAACTATTACATGTCTGGTTGGAATAGTAATTATGTTAGGGGACAAGTCTTCTTACCACTGTCTTGAAATTATATCATATGATTCATGTTAGAAGTTATTAATTGTAATTTAATTGATGAAAACGAAGTAATATTTTCAAATTATATATATATATATATATATATATATATATATATATATAATAAGAACAAGTTTACCCGCCCAAATATATCTGAGTCCTAATTTATGTATATATATATATATATATATATATATATATATTATATCTTCAAAATATGCGAGTTCTATTTAATTTTCCAATGAAAAATGACACAAATATACCACGTGTTTTATTAAAATATTGAGTTTAATTTTGATTTTCAAAAATATCGAGTTTATATAATCTGTTTAACTAAAATTATGAAATTATACATTGAAATAGATAACAGCGTCATGAATCTTCTGGTTATTGACTTTTCATTGATGTTAGACTATAATATTTATATGTATATACCATTTATCTTTATTCATTCGCGCCATATATGTAATTTATTTAAAAACGAAAAAAACAAACAACAATCCCTGAATTGTGGAGAACACATAAAGAGACAATGGGTAAAAAACGACAGTTGATAGTTATCAAAACTATATATTCGAACAGAGAATTCAGAATTCAGAGTTGCAATTCGAATATGAAATGAAGTCATCTCTTAAGAATTTGGAAGCTAGGTTACTAGTTTGGACTTGATTAGGTTTTTCTTATATAAGAGTTAATTTCAATAAGAGAGAAATTTGTAACACTGCTATCCATTTCATGGTATAATTTCATCGTTTTAGTTGAACATATGGTATAAACTCGACATTTTTGAAAATTAAAAGTTAAAACTCGATATTTTTTAAAATAAAAAGTTAAACTCGACATTTCACTAAAACACATGTACAAAAGTTGACAAAAAACTAGTTAAACCGATAACCAAACCGTAACCGAAATTCGGTGCCACATCAGCAAACCGAAAATTCGGTTCGGTTAACTGTATCCGGTTTGAGAATTCGGTTCAGTTATCGGTTCTGGATATTTGGTAAATTCGGTTATCGGTTAATAACCGATTTTTTTAAATATTATTTAATTTTAAATAATAGTTAAAAACTTTTAGTTTAGTGGTCAGGCTGTGATATATAAATTATAACCTAAATATTTTCCTAACATACTTCATTTCACGAGAAGGGAAGGGAAGTGGGAAAATATTTACCTAAAATTTTTGTCTTCTCCGATTTCCCTCCATCGCTTCATGATTTCTTCACTGAGATTGGCTCTGATTTCATCTTATCTGATTCTCACCGCCCAAGCCGTCAAGCTCGCCCATCTCTCCTGATTTTCTCTTGACCTAATTTTTCTCGCCCAGCCCAGGTACCTCTATCTCTCTTCAATTCAACGCCATTCACTCATCAATGTAATTAGAGATTTGTTAGTGTTACCCAATCCTCCTCTAATTTCGCCTCTCACTCTCGTTTTCTTTATTCATACCCAAAAGTTTCAGCTTTAATTTGTTTTGGTTTATTCGTACAATCCCTATCAAATAAATTACAGCTTGGATAGATTCTATGCTCGCACACCAACATATTAAACAATACAGATTCTCATGTTCAAAATTACTATAAAATTCAACAAATTACCTAGTAACACATGAATGAGTGTATATACTACATCCCAAGAGTTGCATTCCTCTGCTAGATGTCCAAACAAAAGATATTCAAATAAATCATAATGCATTACGAAATCCCCCAAAAGGACACACAGACGATCAAATCAGTTCATAGTTCATACCATCCGAAACCCATGTAAGCGATGCTTGTGCAGAAGCCAACTTTTCAAGAAATTCGGGGCACTCAGCACATAGATCGATTGGAGCTACCGCACAGAGAGAGATGGAGAAAGAGAGTCAGATGGGTTTGGATTTACGTTTTTTTGGGTTTTTAGTTCAATTCAATAGACACGACATGAATGAAGAAACTTATAATTGATAGGTTGGAAATGAAAAAGTTAAGTGATTTGAAAGAAGCTATGACATGTCGTGTTTTAATTGGTTAAAAATATAATGAACAGTCTATGAATAATGATTTTGTGATTGAGATTTATTTTATATATATATATATATATATATATATATATATATATATATATATATATATGATTTGAAGTTTGAACTCTGTAGAACTTTGAAAAGCTCTCATGTTTTTTGGTAGAACATTTTTTTAATAAAGCTTATCTTTATGTCATCCATGTGCTTTCTGGTTTAGTACATAAGCTATCCCAATACCAATGTTATCTTATTTCCACCGTATTTTCTTGTCTACCAACAGTTAAAACCTGTTGCTCGCTAGACTTTGAGGGAGGAGTAGGAACGCAAGGATATCTTATACATAAACATATATATAAGCTCTCATCTATAATATGATGGCCGATAATGATAATTGTTTATTTTTTTAATCGATGACGGATAATGATGAAACAAGAATAACCGGGGAAGAAGCGGAGAGTGAGGCAAGTACTTTTGCTAATAGACATAAAAGAAAAAATGCCTCGCAAATTTTGGATCATTTCACCAAGGTCGATGAGAGTCAATCGAAGTGTAACCATTGTGGAAAGGTGTTTGCTTGCAATTCAAAGAGAAATATGACATCTTCAGCTCGAAGCCACATGTACTCGTGTTCCCAAAACCCACACTTTCAGAGAGAAAAAGGGCAAAGAACTTTGGCTTTGCTCAAGAAAAGTGGTGAAGAAGATAATGAGTTAAAGGTTGTGTCATGGTCAAAGGAGGGATTCAAACGTGCGTTAGCCATCTATATACTATTAGATGAGCTTCCATTTAGACATGTCGAAGGTGAAGGTTTTCAACAATATTCGACGTATTTGAATCCAAAGTTTCAAGCTCCGTCAAGGGTCACTGTTGCGCGAGATATTTACAAGCTTTTTTTTTGAGGAAATAGTGAAGTTGAATGAGGAGTTGCGTCAACAACGAATTGCCATAACAACGGACACATGGACGTCAATTCAAAACATGAACTATATGTGCGTAACGGCTCACTGGATCAGCAAAGAATGGGTGTTGAAGAAGAGGATCATTTCGTTTTCTCAAATCTCTAGCCACAAAGGAGAATCCATCGCTAATGTATTGCTCGCTTGCTTCAACGATTGGGGGTTATCAAAGATACTCTCAATTACGATGGATAATGCTTCCTCGAATGACATAGCCATAGATAAGTTAAAGAAGAAGGTTAAAGATAGGCCGAAGTTCCTACTTTTAAATGGGGAGTGGTTGCACATAAGATGTGCGTGTCACATACTCAACTTGGTGGTCACAGATGGCTTGAAAGAGTTGGCACCTTCTATTGCCTCTATCCGAGCTGCCGTTTTATACGTAAGATATTCTCCGAAAAAGTTAGCCAAGTTCAAAGAAGTGGCGGAAAACGAACAAATCATATCATCGGCTCTTCTATCTTTAGATGTCCCTACACGATGGAACTCGACTTATTTGATGAGGCTGCTGTGAAGTATCAAAAAGCATTCAATGCTTTGGAGGACGATCTTCATTATCAGAATTATTTTGAAGATTCAATCGACGGCGCACCAAATGAGAGTGATTGGGAAAATGTAAAGGTGTTCGAGGGTTTTTTGCGAAGCTTTTATGAGCCAACTCTACATTTTAGTGGGTCATTGTATCTCACCTCCAACCGTTACTTGATTGATATTGTTCAAGCGAAAGAATACTTGAGCAAGCTTTCCAAATCTGATGATCGTGTAGTGTGTGGCATGGCACAAAATATGAAAGCAAAATATGACAAATATTGGGGGAGGCCTGAAAAGATGAATCGTTTGTTGTTTGTTGCAGTTATTCTAGACCCGAGGTAAAATCTTATATACACTATTCAAGTTATTTTCTTATAAATGTTGCTGGATTTTAACTATAGTTTGCTCTATCACACACTTACAGGTATAAGCTCGATTACATTGAGCATATTTCACAATATCTATTCTCGGATGAAAAAGAAAAAAAATTCAATATCAATAGTGAAGATGGCCGATGACGTTTTCCGTCAAATGTACGAAGCCTATGTCATTGAGGAAAGTCCTTCAACAACACCAAAGTTTCCAATGTTGAAGACAGCTACAACAAGTACTTCTTCTATCCGTTTATCCACAACCAAATCTCATGATGCATTTGTGAAGAAAAATACAACCAACGTGGTGGGCGAGAAAGAAACGAAGTTGATAAGTACTTAATTGAAGATTGTGAAGAGTTATTGGGAGGAGATGTAGATAATTACTTTGATTTGTTGGGATGGTGGAAGATCAATTCAATCAAGTATCCCATTTTATCGCGCATGGCTAGAGATGTTCTTGCTGCCCCGGTGTCAACAGTCGCGTCTGAATCGACATTCTCCGCAAGTGGTCGTATTTTAGACCCTTTTCGAAGCTCGTTATGGTGGAAGCTTTGATTTGCACCAAAAGTTGGTTGAGTTCTTACAAAGATCCCGTGGTCTTGCGGGTATACATGGACGAAGTGAAGGCTTTCAAATATTCAAAACAAGTTATTACCGGTAAGTTTTTATTTTATTATTAATCACTTTATTATATGCATAATCTTGTTTATTCTAACTTTTATTATTTTGATCAAGAATTTAAAGGTATTTCTTAGTCTTTGACTTACTTGCTATGTTGATCATGACTATGTTGGATAAAAGTGCAAATTGTAGACGTGATCATGACCCATTTGAAAGTGAAAATTAATCATGACTCTATTGGATAAAAGATGGACTTGAATCATGCTAATTTTTTTTTTTGCTCAAGGTAATTATGCTATATGACTATGTTGGATACTTGTTCAGTTATTTGTATGTACTAATTGGAAATTATGATTCTGTTGGATACTATATGCAGGTGTTTGTTTGCAATTGGAAGTTTTGGAAGATGAAGTAGATAGAATTGTCAATTTAAAATAGAGGAACCATGAATGATGTCTTTTCAAGTGATGCATATGACATTTAATATGCTTTTTTTATATTGTTGGAGTTTTTACTTTTTTACTTTATTTTTGGATGACTTTAAAATCTTTAAAATTGGATTTTTGGATGAGTAGAACTCAGACTTAATTGATTTTGAACATATTCAAAACTAAAAACCAGGTAGAAAAGAGAATTAAGAACTGGTTAACCAGTTTTGAAATTGATTAGCCGAATTTTTCGGTTAACCAGTTCTAAATCTGGTTATCGATTTTAGAAAACTGGTTAACCGAATATTTGGTTAACCGATTTTCGGTTTTGGACCAATTCAGTTCGGTCATTGGTCCAAATTTTTAAAAACCAAAAATTCGGTTTTGGTTTTCAATTTGGTCCAAAACCGAACCAATTTCACCCCTACGCGCGCGTGTGTGAGTGTGTGTATGTGTATATATATATATATATATATATATATATATATATATATATTATTTTCCCTTTTCTTTTCCGATTAATGGTAGGAAGTAATTTGGTTGTTGCTTTGGTGGTTTTCTTTATAATATTAACAATAATAGCTCTCTCTCTCTCTCTCTCTCTCTCTCTCTCTATTATTTTCCCTTTTCTTTTCCGATTAATGGTAAGAAGTAATTTGGTTGTTGCTTTGGTGGTTTTCTTTATAATATTAACAATAATGCGCGCTCTCTCTCTCTCTCTCTCTCTCTATTATTTTCCCTTTTCTTTTCCGATTAATGGTAAGAAGTAATTTGGTTGTTGCTTTGGTGGTTTTCTTTTCTTTATAATATTAACAATAATAGCGCTCTCTCTCTCTCTCTCTCTCTCTCTCTCTCTCTCTGAGGTTACACCTCAATTCATTCGCAGACTCCACCAAGTGTTCGAAGAAATGCCTGAGCCATCATGCTCAGCTCGTTACCAGCTCTGAGCTCTCATCCACATCCTTGGTTTGTTCTCTCTGCCGCGGCGAGGCCTCGGGGAAGGAGAAATGACCGGTGGTTTGTGCCACCGGGTTTAGCAGGCGCGAGGGACAAGAACAAGACCCAATCTTCTCGGCTAGGGTTTCATGGCATTAATTACTGTACCAACGGAAACAAGAAGAGTTGGTCCGGATTCGCTCGTCGTTGCAGAGATTGGGACGGGGAAGAGTCCGATTTCGCTTTGGAGGCGGAGATTCTCGTGTTCATGAGCTGTTCGGAGAAGCCAGAGGCGTTTCCCACCAGGAAAGAGCTTATCAATGGCGGTCGAACGGATTTGGTCGACGCGATTCTGAGGAAGCGCGGTTGGATGTCGTTTGGCTGGGCTTCGGACGACGAAAACGACGACGAAGAAGAAGAAATCACAGTCCGTGGATCTCATGA
Organism: Urtica dioica subsp. dioica; assembly: GCF_054948205.1. Classification (NCBI taxonomy): domain Eukaryota; kingdom Viridiplantae; phylum Streptophyta; class Magnoliopsida; order Rosales; family Urticaceae; genus Urtica; species Urtica dioica. The sequence continues at coordinate 45,798,096 of NC_142758.1, read as the reverse complement.
AGCCAATAGTTGGAGTTCATGGGAAGATGACTATCGGAGCTCGTCCATGGCTTCGCTTTGTCCGTACGATTCCGATTACTCTCGCTCGCCCTCGTCGTCTGGTAGACCATTGTGAGGTTTCAATTTTCACTCGTTATTGTTGTTTTTCTTTTTTCTTTTTTCTTTTTTTTTTTCATAAAAAAATGTTAGGCTATATTGACTAATGCATAATCTATTTGCTTTTGCACAGAGAAAATGAAACCAATGAGTCTGGGATCGAAGGCATATTGAGCCGTTTGGACAAGGAAAGAAATCTCAGTTTCGGGTTCGAGTTGTGCAATGTTGCTGACAATGCTCTCGCTTTCAGTGACGAACAGAACAAAGATTCGCGTTCTAAATCTTCGATTAATAGGGTAAGATGGATTGTGCATGATTGCTTAATCATAAAGCTCGTGTCTTTATAGTGGCTAGTCTCTTTACAAACCATAAAAGATCTCCGTTTCTCCCTAAAACAAATGGAAAGATGCGAAATTCAAAGAATCTATGAGCTTTTCTTTGATATTGCTATTACATATTTAGGGATGTTCAATTTAGCTGGTTAGTGTCTATATTGCTGACAGATGTTTATGAGTGAAAGGTAAAACCGAACCAAAACTTAAAAGCTCATATATATTTTCTCAGTTATTAAGTTTTGAGTTTCATTCATCGCTATATTTTCTCAGTTATTATGTTTTGAGCTTCATTCATCGCACGTGTATAGGCTAAATTGGCGAAGAATGGTATCAGCTTACAAGTCATAAACTATCAATTGTACCATTTCCATAAGCACCTAAATTTCGTTCTCCTAATCCTTAGGTGTAGAGAATCCTAACATGTTGTGATTTTCCTTGTAAAAAAGACAGTTGCTGGACTTTTTAAAAGCAGCGAGCCTTCTTCTTCGTCGAGCCCCAAAAAAGCCATTTTCGATTATTCGACTCGAAGGCTTAATCAGAACCACTCTCTCTCCGAATCAGGCTCGTGGAGATCTTGGAGCACTCAGAGGGCAGGGGTTTCAAATATCGATTCCAAATGTGAGAGTCTATTTTTACTTGTTTCTCGAGAGCCCCATATAGTAAATATGTCACGCGGCTAGTGAGAATAAGTCACCCGTCTTTATCCTTGATAGGTTTCAGGATAAATGGAATAAAAAATGCAGAGGCTAGTGACGAGCCTTCTGGCAAAGGAGACGACATGGATTTGAAGAAACTCGACGAGATTACTCATAACCAAATACGAAGTCGTCTACAGAACTTGGAGTTGGAGCTCTCAACTGTGCTTCACTCTGTGAGGTCTAACAATGCCGATGAAATTATGTTGCAAAAGGTAAAGGCTCATTTTTTTTTTTAATTTAATTTACTGATTTTAGCTTCAGTCAGATGATAATCTATCCAAGTGCTATTTTTTAATTATTTAGTATTCATGAAATTGATATGGTTTACCATTCATTCCCTGTGAATCTTAGAATCATGAGAGCACTTCCAATGAAATACAGAATCTTACAGACGCTTGGGAGTTACAGCAGAACGAGATTATGAATGCCCGGGACAAATTGCGGTCCACGCGTGCAAAGATAGCTGTTTTCGAAGGAAAGAGGGCTTTGGCACTAATGTATGCTTCAATTTTTATTTATTTATGTATGCTTAATTTTATCTTTAACTATTTATTCCCACAATCCCCGCCGACTAGGATCGTGACACTGTCCTGTTAATTTTGCATGATATCTCCTGAACTCCTAGTTGGCTATTTTTAAACTATTTACCCACGGTTTTTACAGTGAGGCAAAGAAGATTGTGGAGCAGAAACAGAGGAGGGTCGATGATGCTCGTAGAGCTCTACGTCTTCTTCGCTCCACGTCCATAGTGTGGCCTAACTCAGCCTCCGAAGTGCTTTTATCAGGATCTTTCGATGGTTGGGCAAGCAAGGTATAGAAGTAACCTTACCAAACCTCTAAAGCACGTTGATCGTAACAATCGCGACAGTGTTAGAGATTTAAGCATTGTTTGCAAAACCAATTTCGTTTCATTAAGAAATATTCGGGAATAAAGTTAGTTTAATTAGTCTGCTGGTGAAATCATATAAATGCCAATTCAAATATTATATGTTCTGTTAGATATTGTAATAAGAGCATAGCCTATTTTTTTTACTGCGGAAAAACTTATTTTTCCGAAATCTCGTAACAGAGAAAGATGGAGAAGTCGAGGAGGGGAATCTTCTCTTTGGGGCTACAGTTATATCCGGGAAAATATGAGGTGGGCGGGTTAGAAAACTATTTACCCTATTTGGTTGCCATTTTCGAATTGCACAACTAATCTTCTACGAAAACGGTTCATGCAGATCAAATTCATCGTCGATGGTGAGTGGAGGATCGATCCGTTACGCCCGACTGTAAAAAACAATGGTTTCGAGAACAATCTTCTCATTGTCACATAAGCGATTCTCAATCAACGAACCGTGCATACTAGTATGATTTTGTCAATGTAATAGACCCATAGAGTAGAATTGAACATTTTTGTGTTTGGTAGTTAACTCAAAAAGTTTTTGTTTTCTGTTTTCTAATTTTTGTAGTTGTACTGAAAAACTGTTTTGTAGTTGTTTTCAAAAAGCTGTTTGGTACAGTTTTCATTTTTGTTTTTGAGAAAGTGAAAAAACTGAAAAAAGTGTTTGGTATATTTTTCATTTTTGTTTTTGAAAGAATGAAAAGAGAAGAAGAGGAGAAAGATGAGAGAAGTGAAGAAATTTTTTTTCAAAAACACATTTTATTTATTTTCAGTTTTCTTTACTTTTTTCCAAAACAACTTCAAAATTTTTTGAAATTTTTTTCCAAAAACTTAAACCAAACATGTTTTCAATTTTTGTTTTCAATTTTTTCAACTCAAAAACTAAAAATTGTTTTTGAGAGGAATACCAAACATGGATTCTTTAATGCGTAAGGATCAATTTTTTTTCGTCTTCTTCTTCGACGGGTTTCATTTTAAGCCAGTTTAGGATATGATCAATCATCAACTACAGAGAGCTGAGCAAAACTGGAAAGTATTTACTTTTTAGCAATGTCACAAGTTCATAACTATGCAACCAAACATCTAAGCAAAACTACTTGCCCCCAAAGAAGTATTTCTTCCATAGCTCTTCACATTTCATAAGCACATAACCCCGAAATATAAACTACTTAATTCTGATAAAGAAAAAAAGATTATCACATTGCGAAGTTCCATGTACTCTCTGCCATCAACTTCGGCACCTTCAACCCCTCTCCCAAATTCATCGTCGCCGATACCTATTCAAAACACGCAGACGAAAACGAGCATAATCAGATTCAAACGTCTCTTTGAGGCATTTCGTCGAACACTTAGGAGACGTAAAAAAAAAAACAAAAAATCAAATCACCTTAAACTGTCCGTCTCTGTTCATGCCTTGCCATATCATGTCGAGTCCGAGGACCTTGTCCGTGGTCCGGTAGTAAGCCCTGGCTACGTCACCGTCGAGGTTCATCCGCGACACCGAGACATCCCACGCGTTGGCTGCCACGTCATAGCAGGGCTCGAACGTGGTGGCTCCGGCGAGGACGAAGGAGTACTTGAGTTTGCAGTCGCCGGAGCCGAAAGCGTAGCTTGCCCAGAGCTTGTTGGCCGGGTTCAGAGCCAGCCCTGCGTCCACGGAAATCATGTTGGACCGCCGCGAGTGAGAGTACGTCAGGCTCAGAGGCTTCTCCATCACGCTCACCTTGTTCATGAACTGAAACCTAACGTCCTGTGTTTAGAGAGAGAAAAATAGAGTAAGAGAAAAGAGCATAAACCCTTAGAGAGGGTTTTGGAGGGATATACTTTGTTGGGGAGGTCGTAGTCGACGACGAAGCAGGCGGGCTTATCGAGGGAGAGGGAGAGAGAGAGGTCGGAGAGGCACGTCGGACCGGCGAGGACAACCGGAGAAGTGGTGGCGGCGCGGATTCTGACGTCGCCGGCGTTGAAGGCTACGGACCCGACGAAGCCGTCCTTCACGGCGTCGCTGGAGCCTCCGGTGAATGATACAACGGCGTTCATTTCCACGTTGAGAAGAGAGCTCTGTTTTTCAGGGGTATCACTTCTCTCTGTGCAAAGTATGGGACGACGCGTAATCGTGGCAATGAAACAAATGAATATATACTATCCCACTCTCAGATTCAACAATGTCGTATTTCTCACAAATATTTGTCGTTTTTGTTGTTGTTGTTGTGTGTAAGCCGGTATGAATTTGAATCTAACAAGCCATATTTTACGTTCTCAATTCTATCAAGGTATCTTTTGAAAAGAAAAGTCGTATTATCGCTGCCTTATGCTACGATAATTGAGAAACGACTATAGCTTCTACAATCAGGCCACTAATGAAGATCCGACAACAACATACATTAAGAAACCGTCACGGTGGGAAAGGGCGAGTATGGGAAGATGGAAATTAAACGTTGATGTGGCATTTCGAGGGTGTTGCAATAGACGAGACGATGGAAGGTTTGAGGCTGCAACGGCTTTCTCTCAGCGATTTGTTGCAACGACGTCCGAGGCGTAACTAGTAGTTGTCCGAGAAGGAGTTCGATTCCCGAAGAAATACCATGCATTTTACCGTAGGAGTAATCATTCTAGTTCTTGTGTAAGATTGGAGTTGTTGGAATGTGTAATGTAGATAGAATGGAAAACAATGGTTGCCACAAGTAGCAACCATTTCATTACTTTTGACCAAAATAAATCAAATTATAGTTTTGGACACTTCTAGTAGTATGTCCAATGTGCAATGTCCATCTTACCCTTTAAATTTATTTTCTTCACTTTTTGTTTCTCTATGTTCTCTTTCTTCTTTTTTCCCCCTTTTAAATCATTTTCTCTTTAAGATGTTTCGTATGAAAATTATTCTTTTTTATACTTGTATTGGATGATTTTTTTTTTTTTTTTTTTTTTTTTTTTTTTTTTTTTTTTTTTTTTTTCAGTTCATATAAATCGTATGTCTACAATTTTATGTTATTGTAGACATGTATTACAATTTTTAAAAAGCTGAAGATATACATGTCTATAAATATTTGTAATTGTAGACATGTATATTTACAAATCAAAGATTAAAATACTATTATAAAATTAAAAAAAAAATTATAATTGTAGACATGTATGTCTACAATTTTGATGATTATAGACATGTACATCTACAATATTCTATAATTGTAGACATATACCTACAGTTTCTTTTATTGGGCGTGTTTGACACAGCTTTTTTAACCCTGTTTTTGCTGTTAGCAAAACCAAACTGCAATCTTACTGTTTGGTAAAACAGTTTTTAAAAAAAATTTCAAAAACGATTTTAAAAATTGTACATGAGTCACAAAAGCTAAGAATCTTAACAGCTTTTAGAAAAAGCGTTTTTGTATCTGATATAAAATTACTTTAATATCCTCACGTGATTATCCATAGCACTGTTAAATATTTATTTTATGTCTATTTTAGTCTTTTTAGTATAATATATTTATTTTACCAAACGCTAAATCAGTTTTTGTTATCAGCAACAACTGTTTTATAAACAGTTTACCAAACATTTTGTCAGTTTTTGAAAAAAACAGTTTTTTTCAAAAACTGAATCTAAAAGCACTTTTTTTAAAAACAAAGCTATACCAAACGATGCCATTGTATATGTATACAATATCTTTAATTGTAGACATGTCTATACATATATGCAATTATATACCTAGACTAGATGCAAACAACTCTGATTGCAATGATAAATGAACTCTGATTAAGCATAAGCATAAGATTTACTTATCATATGCATAACGTGTGAGTAATTTCTCATTTACATCATCAAACTCTACAAAACCATGACAGCAAAAGCAACAAAATTAGCGCATAAGGATTCCAGGGTTCAGAGTTCTTCGAAGCGGCGTCGACGTGCCGGCAAGGAGACCGAGGAACTCCGCCAATCAAATCTGAGCCGTTGGCGGCGGTGAGCTCCGTCAGCGGAGGAGGAGGGTAATGGTGCTTCTCCCAGAAGCATCCGAAGGAGTCGATGACCACCACAGTGAGAGTCTTGGCAGCGAACCTCTTCTCTGACCATTGTCGGCGACAAATTTTGGTGAAGTGGAGAGATTTAGGTTTAGTTTTTTTTTTCACAGAAGACTTGGGTTCAGTTGGAGAGAGGGTCGAGGGATTTGGGAAGAAAATTAATCGTGGGAGAAAACAAGTAAAGGATAAAAAGCTATGAAAATTTTAAATAAAAGGCCAAATCATAATTGCACATTGGGCACTACTAATAGTGTCCAAAACTATATTTTGGTCAAAAGTATTGAAATTACTATTACTTATTACCAATTAGCACTAAACTCTTTTGGAGACAATTTACCTATTCCTATAAATATGAAAAAGCTTATCACTAAATCTTGACAAACTCGTAACTAAAAAGTCCTAGTATAATAAATTTTTCATTTTTATCCAACAAATTACTCCTAGTTTCGTCCATCTCCCGATATAGAATCTGACTGCAAAACAGATCTACCGACATTCCCATTCAAGCTCAGAACTTGGGAGTTTACTAGTCGCATTTGTAATTCCGTAGCTCATTCCATACTTGATGCGATTAAAGCCTCCGCTATAAGAAACACTTTTGTTCTCTAAACCACTAGCTTGTATCTCTGATACTACTGAAACCGAGTATTTTAACTGTTTCTCATTATAAAAAAATATACGAATATTTTTTCAAATTTATTACTTTCTTTAAAGACAATACAAGCACACAAGGTTTTGTCAACTTTTTTTCTTCTTCTACTTTCTTTTGCTTTTCTGATTCACAAACTTGCTTGAAGAGAAAATCAAGAACCCGAGTCATAGCACTAGCGTGGTCGCCTGAAGTGGGAGAAGAAACCAATCTTCTGTCCACATGCGTTGGAAATCACCAGACGATGTCGTAAATCGCTAACCAAGGATCATACTATACTTGTGCTCGTCCTTTTTACTGTTGTTACAGATTCTAAACGAATGCTTAACAAGGATCAATCTTTGGAGTTCTTGTGACAATAGTGAATCCACTACCACAATAAACCTTTGTATCGGAACATTGGCTTCGAAGTTCATGGCCAAGGCTTACCTCCCGAGGCTGTATTTGATCGAGTGTGTTTCCTAAACCAAGCTGACCATGCTCGCCCCAACCCCATGTCATAATCGCTCCATCCTCTGTTGTAAGTTATAATATTTATAATTATTTTATCTATATATATATATGTATATATTTGAATCATAATGGCGAACGATGGAATATCATGCCTGTCACGAGAGCAGAGTGTTCAGCTCCGGCTGCGATATCCACAACTTTTCTCCCTTCTAAACCCAGGACTTCTCGCAACACACCTTTCTCCGAACCTATTAAATGAGTTTTGTTAAGCGGATAAGTTCTTGAAGCTTGTAATTGTAGTGAATCCTATTCAGATTAGTCTTTTGTTTGATGAAGGCTTTCAAGTCGAATCAGGGTGTGTGTTCTTTATTTTTATAATTTTTTTTTCGATTCTGTTGATATCTCAAAGCGCCGTGGAGTCTGTGATTGACATTTTTCCCATCGTAATCGAATTTCTAGGGTTTACCTGGCGAGTGTTTGGACAAGCTCAGTTTCTCGGGATCGCTAAGGACTCCGTGGTGGATTCCTCCAAGCACGAAAGCTTCTCCGTCGCCTAATTCACACACAAAAAGTATATCAGAGTCCATAACATTGATCGGAGAGTTGGCTAAGCAACACAAAGCCAAACCGGTCAACATGAGAGCATGATTCCATCCGAGAGTAGCTTTGGTGAATCTATTCGATGATGAAAGTAAACGTATTGGGCAACGAGTGTCCGAAATTCCCGGAAACCCTCTTCCCCAAGTGTAGAATTCCCCGTCAGCTAAATAGATAGAACAAAAAAAAAATACATGTAAATTGATTTCGAGTTCTATGAAGATGAGAGACTCAACGAAGCCGAAAGGTTGACCGAGCTAAGACTCACTCACAAGATAATGCGGCACTATGATCCCCGTTCGCAGAGACTCCAACGACTTTGATGCCTTCGAATCCGCCAACAGAGCGAGGAAGGTTTACCGAACTAATCTTTTCCCGAGAGATACCAAGTTGACCGCGTTTTCCCGACCCAAATGCATAAACTTGATCGCTCGGTTGACCTGTCTCAGATTGATAAAATAGAAAAACGTGATATTAGCCAGAAAAGCTCTGAACTTTGCCTTCCAAAACAATTCTTTTACAATCTTTTTTCATGATTCTGTTTATTAATCTCTACTAATCCTTGTTATTTATAAGCTGACTTAACTTGAAAGCATTCTTCTTTATTTAAAACCCAAACTATCTCCTATTATTATTATAACATCTTCAATATCTCAATTCCTAACCCATTTATAACTACGAGCAATTAATCACCTTTCAAGAGGACGAGCGAGTGTCGCAAACCGCAGGCGATCTGCTGGACTTGTTCGCCGGAAAAGTAAGAGAGTTTGACCGGAGAGAAATGCGATACGTGATCTCCGTGCCCTAGTTGACCAAACGAACCGTCCCCGCAGGTAAACACAGACCCATCAGCTACCGAAAAAAAAAAAAAAAAAAATCGTCTGTCATTAGTCTTCAAAGAAATCAAAGGAAAAAAAAAATTAAAAAATTACCAGAGACAAAGCCAGAGTGGTTCCAGCCAGCAGAGAGCTGAGATATGGAGAAGGATTCAAGATGGGTTACGAGCTTCGGAGTTGGGGTTTTACTCACTGGCTCGCCGTGGCCGAGCTGACCCGACCCGCCTCGTCCCCAACTCAGTACCTTCCCTCCTTCAAAGCCAAAAAAGCTTTAAAATTGACATTCTTCTATAAATGGAGAGAGAGAGAGAGAGGTGGTACCGGAAGTGAGGGCGAGAACGTGAGCGCCGCCGCAGGCGAGGGAGGAGATGGGTCCCACGGCGGCGGAGAGGCGGAGGAGATGAGGAAAGTGGGAGTCTTGGAGGGAGTCTGAGCCGAGTTGACCGTCTGTTCCTGCTCCCCAACTCCATATCTCTTCTTCTTCCTTCACTTCCATCTACGAATACACAGATTTTCAGTTTTCTTGGCACTGAAATTGGAGTGGTTAATCTTTTGTTGCCAAAAGAAAGGAACGTGTGTAAATTTGAGCAGAGAAATTTCATTTGGTAAGACCTTAAAAAAAAAAAGAAAAAAAAAAGGAGACTAATTTAAAAATATTCAAAGTTAAATTTTTTATTTAAATTTGGACAAAAATATTCGTCCATTCTTTCCATTCTCTTTCAAATTCGAACAAAAATATCCCTCAATTCTTTCCACTTTCTTTCCTTCTCACGTCTCTTTCACTCTTCATCTCTCTTTCTCTCTCACAACAAGTCCGCCCAAATCTGCCCAACGTGCTCCGACGAAATTCGACCTAATCCGAGTGATTCCGACGAGCTCCAACAAGGTTCTTCCGATGTTCAACGTTTTCGCACTCTTCTTCCGGATTTAAGCTTCCGACACTCAAAATGATAAAAATGTAAGATTTTCATTTTGCTTGTTGTATGATAGTTTCAATAGTGATTATTATTGATTATTTGATTATTTCGATTGATTTGGGATTTTTTTTCAGAGGATTTTCGATGAATTAAGATGTTTTCCGATGAAATCCATGGATATTTTCGATGAATTCTGAAATTTTTAATGAATGGTATTTTGGATATTTGATCATCATCAATTTCTGTTAATGGCTATTCTGCAAAATTAATAAAACCTTGTCTATTTAGCAAAAGTTAAGTTTGTTATTGGCTAGTTAGCTATATAGCAAAAACCTAGAATTTTAAGTTGAGATTTAAACTCAAAAAATTAACTAAAATTTAAAATTTAACAGTTTTATTACTAAAATCCCGAGAGATAATTGTTTTCTTACTAAAATATCATTTCGTGATTGTTTTCTTATTTTGTGATCTATCTGTAACGAAACTTTAAAATATATCGCGAAATTATGAAGTATATTATAGTCTTTGCACAACTTATTTAATAATAGAATTGTCAAATTTTGAGATTTAATTGATTTTGGTACATTGATATAAATTTAGTAATATTTATATATATATATAAAAAATCCATATTAAGTTCCTAGTGAATTTGCCTGTAAGCATGATTACGCGCAATCCTCGATTACAAGCAGAGCCACCATTTTTCTCGCCAGCTCGCAGTGATCTCGAATCCGTGAGTTTAACTTCCTTATCAACGCATCTTCGTCTCCAAAGGAACCAGAAAAGCACATGTCAAATTGTTTCCAGAACCAGCCATGCTCTTATGAGAAATTCATCACAGCATTCCAAACTCGACCCCAACTCGGTATATCAAATCGAGAAGAACCGGTACAAGCTCTCGTCCAACCCGGTCCATATCAACCATAATTTGTTGGCTAAATGATTCCTAGGAAAACCTTGTCACCTTTGAGGTTTCTAAAATCTAACAGGTATTCGTTGTTGAAAAAGTTGTATGGTATGTCCATATATTTACTCTTTTCTTTTTCTAGCAAAAAAAAAGGCTCTTACTTTGGCTCTTACCTCTAAGGCCCTATTTTTTTTTTTATCGGATAATCTATGGCCCTTATTGTTCAACCTACTAAGGCTTCTACCTCTGCCAAACTAGCTCTCTTCACTGCAAGTGTTGCTTTTCTCAGATTTTATCTCAAATTCTTTATATCTAAGAGTAAAATTTTTATCGGTTTTAGCCAGAATGTATTTGTCAAGAGTGATTTCAATATACACTAATATTTACTAAGTTTAGCCTTGACACTTGTCGCGGATAAACAAAAGCTCACATCCAGTGACGGATCCAGGATTTCAATCAAGGGGGGCAAATTTGAGAAATATTTTTTAGGAGGTGCATTATTGAAAAAAAACTTACAAATTTGGGTCAAAAACATAATTATTAATAAAATTTAGAGGTAAAATTATAAAAAATATAAAAATTTGGGGTTAAAAAAATAATTTTCAAAAATTGAGGGGGGGCATTGGCCCACCCTGGCCCCCACCTAGATCTGTCACTGCTCACATCAATTATGGTTTTAGTATGGGTCGGCGGACCACAATATCGGGGGAGGATCAGCGGCGTGGAGCTCAAGTGTGGGTCAGAGAAGAAGAAAAAGAAGAAGAAAACCCAGGTGAGTTAGGTTATGACCTAATACTTAGTGGCAACTAGTCGAGGATAGATGATCTCGAATTAGATCTCTGAGTTACAGCAAAACGGGCTAAGTTGTGGCTAATTAAACAACAAGAAGTCGTTAATTAGTTATAACAATATACTTTTATGTACAAAAGCATATGTTTTTATTTTAGGGCAAGCATATGTTTGTTGTAGTTGTATGACCATATTGGTATCATATTTAACTTCTTTGTGAGAGTGAGGCATGGAGTTAAGTAAGACAATAGCTTGAATTAATAGAACTGAAAATGAAAGCTTTATATCTTTGTGAGAGAGCGAGAGAGAGAGAATAGGTACAAAGTAATTATTTGTGAATTGTTTTTTAAACGTTGGCTAAAATACAATTGACTTATTTTATTATATTTTTAGTATATTGTACTTTAAACTCTTTCATCTTATCAACTTTTCAAATTTTTACGCTAAAACATTTTTCACTAATATGTATTTGAACGTCATATCACTCACGCCAAGGACTTAGTCCGTGCCCTACAAGAGGTTAATTATGAGACAAACAACATTAACAAGTTCATTTTTTTCTATTTTAAGTATCTTTTTTTATTATTAGCATCTCAAATTTTTACACTGGAATATATTTAACAAATATGTATTCATATCGTGCTTATCGTTTAATAGACATATCGTGCCATGAAACATTAAGGAAATAAAGGAAAATACAATGAAACTAATAAAAGAAAAACAACATATCGTGCTTATCGTTTAATAGACATAAACAACACTTTATGAAATATTTGATCTGTAATACACCCCCGCAAGATGAACTTTCCCGAAAGTTCATCTTGGATTGAACTTGGATATCGGAGAAGACCTCGTTTTGAATGAAAAAATGAATTGACTTTGTGAAGAGCCGATCTTGTTTTGAGAAAAATTTATCAGAGGCATTTTGTCAAACACTTTGGGTGCGCTAAGAAGAACAGAATTGCAGAACATAGCTTTCTTGGCATCCAATCACCCGCAACCAAACACCAATCCGCCGAGATTAATATCAGTGCCTCGAGAACAATATTTCCATCAGTGTTAGCACAGCTCACACTAATTGCGAGACTGAGCGTCATAGTGAAGAGACCACGCCGTCCCGACCGCCCTAGCCTCATTCGCTGACTTCCCTCTCTTCCTCCAAGTCCACACCTTGTCAAACACCACGCCCACGAAGAAGAAGAACATGAACAGACCCACGACGTTCTGGTTCAGCGGCGGCGAAGGGTTGGAGTGAATCACGCCCAGCTGTGTTCGGAGCTTGTCCATAATCGGGTCTTCCTCAAATCTGGCGAAGTTCGAGCCTGCCGGTATCTTCGGCTCGCCCAGAATCTCTCCGGCGTGAAACTCCCTTTCCTCCGAGAGCTGACTGACGGCGAAGCGCTTGGAGCCGTGGATGGCCGGCTTCGACACCTTGACGGACAAGTTAGGGTTTTAGGAAACGTCGGAGGAAATCGACCGGGGAACCGACACCCATTTTCTCTGGCGAAAGCTTCTGTGGGAGAAGCCAGAGATTCGAAGCGATTTCCGGCGATAGGGCATGAAGTTCGCCTGGAAATCATCAGAGGATTTGACTCCGCATGGGCAGAGAGAGAAGTCAAAGATTGGGAAGAGGATTGCAAAATAATCATTTATCGCTGCTCCGGGGAATAATCAGAGGAGACAAAGTCAGTTCGGAGACCGCAGAGAGGGACGAGAAATTGCATTGGCGATGAAAGATTGGGGAAAGAAGAAATAAACGAGGAAAAAGAAATGGGTTTCTCGGTTTGGGGATGGAGAGAAACAGAGAAGATTGGAGTTGAAATTTGCATGGTTTGAGTTTGAGAAATAAGGTGAAGAAGAGGAGCGCCGGAGATGATGGGGTTTGGAGCCGAGAGCGAGATCGTCTCATGAAGAAGAAGAGGACGTTGCAGCACTTTCAAAGATCCAATCTTTGTTGCAGCTCTCATCTTGATATTGGCAACGGATTGTCGTGGCTTCGCTGGAGAGGTTGGAAATAAATCATGGCGGGGCTTGCCGGAAGACGATCTTGAAGCCTTGACACGGCGGGACTCGCCAGAGAAGGGAACATTGTTGGCCGTGGCACGGCGGGACTCGCCGGAAATAGATCTTGAAACTTTGACACGGCGGGACTTGCCGAAAATAGATCTTGTAACTTTGACACGGCGGGACTCGCCGGAGAGGATCTTGAATGTCGACACGGCGGGACTCGCCGGAAGAAGATTCTTGATGAATGACACGGCTTGAAATCACCGGTGATGAATCTTGATAAAAATCACTCCGAATGTCCGATGCGTCTCCGTCGATGAAGCTTTTCCGTCGATGAAGCGATGAAGAGAAGAACTTGAAATCGAGAAGAAGAGGCGCTCAATATTCAGAGGTAAAATGAAATTGACCTTCGTGAAATTCCACCGAGCTTGTCGTCGGAGATCTATTCCGATCGTCGAGGAATCGGGGATGACGAAGTGGATTTCTCCAACCTAGAAAATCGAATGCGGAATTTCCTCTGATACCATATTACATTTATAGGTTAGGGTAGATAGAAATTGGATTTGAGAATTGGGGAAAAACTAACTCTCATCTTGAATGATTGAGAGTGAAAATGTTTATTCCAATCTAATGAGAAAAGTACAAGTATAAGGCTTTATATAGCCATGAAACATTAAGGAAATAAAGGAAAATACAATGAAACTAATAAAAGAAAAACAACATATCGTGCTTATCGTTTAATAGACATAAACGACACTTTATGAAATATTTGATCTCTAATATCTTTTCCAATGTGGGTTAGTTTAGATTGAACAAAAAAAAAATTGGTCCTCTTGGCGTGCATCATAAAATGTTGGTATATAAAGTTTAATGGATAACCGATGTTTTAAGCCAAGATTTATTTTTATATGCATTGAAATTAATGGCTTGGTGTTTCCTTTCTAATGTGGGATAGTTTCAACTTTAAATATAGTATTTTTTTTTTTTATCTAGACACTCTACTACGATATTTTCTTCCCTTTGGTTTATATATTCACCATGTCATACATTGGTTATCAAACAGTATTATTAGAAGACCATAAAATCATGCAATGACGAAATAAAAGGAATAGAGTAAAATATTGGTCTTAATGCTAGCGGAACATAAAATGTTGGTCCTAATTTGGTATTGTTTTGAATTTTTGTAATTTTTTAATATCAGAGTATAAGTTTAGTTTTAAATATTTTTTATTCCGGAACTAACTGGAATATATTGTTCCGTTCCGGTTTGGCTATCGGTACTATTCGGAATAGCTGTTTCAGTTGGGTTTAGAATTCTGATAAAGCCGGAATGGAACTAAACTCAAATTGGAGATATGGAGAAGCTGTGAGAGGAGTCAACCGTATGGGAGTAAGTCTTGGAAGTGGATTTCAATTACTAAACAAAATTTCTTTTAAAATACAATGTCAAAAGTTTTGATGTAAATTCAAAAAAGAATATTGTTCCTTTAAAATAACATTACTAACCGTTACAAATTTTGAATTCTATTCTCTCCGAGTTTCGTTTGGTTTCTTCAGAGTTTCCTTTGTGGACTTCACCTTCTCCGTAAGGTATGGACGATTTATGTAGCAAATGGAAACACCTCAATGTGATAGAAGACGAAGTTGAGGTGGTGGCGCTGGAAGAAGATGACCTGGAAGAAGGGAAGTCTGCGGCGGAATTTATTTTTACCGGAAAACTCATGACCGACAAGCCCTACAACTTAAGGGCTTTGAAAAAAGTCATCGGGAACCTGTGGAATGTAAAGAAGGGACTGAAAGTGACCGAAATCCAGGATTCGGCCCTTAAATTCAGCTTTGGTTGTGCAATGGAGAAGAAGAAGGTTCTCGATAACGAACCATGGCTTTTTGACAAGGCTCTGCTCAGCCTATCGGATCCGGTGGTCGATGGCGTGGATGGTACGAAACCTCCCCTTTGCACGAAGTTTTGGACTCAGATTCACGGCCTCACTCATTGTGACATCGGCTAAACTCGGTGAAACTCTTGGGGGGAGGATCGGGAAAGTCATCAAGGTGGATACAGATAGACAGGGCAGAATCAGAGACAGTTTTATAAGGGCTCGTATTGTCATCGATATTTCAAAACCCCTTCGACGGGGGTTCTTTGTCCAACCAGGGGCCAAGGCAGAGAAGTTTTGGTGTGAAGTGAAGTACGAACGACTACCTCTACTGTGTTTCCATTGTGGAGTCATCGGACACCAGTGGGATGGGTGTGATATCAGTGGGGCTCCGAAAGAGAAACCACTGCAAGGGTTTGGCTATGGAAACTTCTTGGCCGGCGTGGCTCCGAATCGGCTTGCGTCGCCGGTGTTCAGGATCCCTGCGTCAGACAAATCCAGCAAGAGGAAGGGGGAGGATAAGAGTCGGGCCGCGGAGGAAGGCAGCAAGAAACAGGGTGCTCACTCGGCGTCGACCGATCCACCGGGAAATAGACATGTGACTCCTCAGATGGAGCACCCCCCCCCCCCCCCCCCCGATTCCGACGCGGCTGGCCCTCAATCCGAGTCCGATGCGGCTAAGACTCCAGCAGCGAATCAATCTCTTGGAAAAGAACCCTTTCTCGCTCATCCACCTGGGCCCACGCCTCGGGAACAGAGAGCCTCTCTTTCACCCGATCCTGGAAGAGAAACGTAGAGGGGACCTATCGACGGGGTTGGACAAGTAGGCTCCAAGGAGGCCTCGAGTTCCGACAACTCGGGAATCCCCAAAGTCGTCAGCGGTGGTTTCCAAGAAGGGAGTGACGAGAACAAGATGAGGAAGAAAACGACCGCTTTGGGGAAACGACAAATAGGTGCGAAAATTAAAGAAAAGATGAGGGACCTCACTACTAAGCCTGTTGGACCGGACCAAAAAATTAAGTATTCTTGGGCTGAAGAATTGGGCCTAAAAGCACCTAACCGTGGGCCTGTGTTGGTGAACCCGAACCAGCCAAACAGCCAAGGAATTGGGGTGGTGACGAGGATCCCCAGACCTAATGCTGATTTGTTGCCTCAACCTTCTGAGTCATACCCAGCGAGCGGGACTACTAGACTCGCCACCCCTGGAGCGTCGGCGAACGCCCTCCATGGCACGGCGGAGAGGGGTGAACTGACGGCTGAGAAGACACCACGGGACGCGGTCGAGACGAAGCGTCAAACCTTCGTGGAGGAAGAAAATGCGAGTGGATTCACTTTCACTGCTTCAGAGAGAGAGTTGGGGCCGGTCCAAAATAACGTCTCATCGGGGCCTCGTGTTAACAGCCGGTCCACGCCTCAGAATGAAGAACGAAGGGGAGAATCGACGATGGTTTGCGTCATAGCTGAGTCTCGGGGTTCTTGGAAGAAAAAGGGCCCGACACCTCTCGGCTATACCTTGCTCGGGGGAGAAAACCTTGTCGGATATAGGCTCGAGTGAGGGTCTGAGGATCGCGGAGGAAGGTAATACCGCTAAGATGGCCAGGAGACGTGGGGGGCAGCTCTTGGACGCGGAGGAGGGTCTACATGCCGAAGTTCTCGGGTCGTCTGAGAAAAGGGCTCATGTTTCTTCCTTGAGGCTGCCACAGGAGCTAAGTTGCCAAGCCTCGAACACGTCTCTCGTTTCAGCCGTTTCTGCATCTTCGGATTTGGCTGCGAACTCATCGATGATTGAAGCGGCGCCCCGCAGTGACGAGGGCCGCCGGGAGCAATGATTACCCTTTGTTGAAACGTCCAGGGGTTGGGAAACCCCGGGACGAGGCGGGCTCTTCAGTCGCACTCTCAAAAGTATAAGCCCGATATGATTTTTCTTTCGGAAACTAAACTTAAGAGTAGTTCGGCTGAACGAGTTCGCATTTTGTTGGGTTTTGAGAACTGTTTCGCGGTTGATCGGGTGGGGCTCAGTGGGGGACTAATGCTCATGTGGAGAGATACGATCCGTTTCTCGCTGGGATCTTTCTCTCAATTCCATATTGAGGGAGGAGTTCGGGATGAGGAAGAGCGGATGTGGAGGTTCTTGGGTATCTACGGCGACCCGGTGGCGGCTAATCGGAAGTGGTCGTGGGATCTTGTCCGAAGGGTCTTGGCCACTCACCCCGGGCCTTGGATTATCGGAGGAGACCTAAACGAAGTACTCGAGAACAAGGAGCTCAGCGACGGAAGGACTCGGGACCCTCATCTCCTTGAGTCCTTCCGTCACCTTTTGGAAGATTGCGAGCTGGAAGATCTGGGCTTTGAGGGGGCGGAGTTTACGTGGCGCCGAAGCTCTTCCACGGATAGTGTTGAGGAAAGAATTGATAGGTGCTTGGCCAATCCGGAGTGGACGACGATTTTTCCGTTGGCGAAGGTTTTTCACCTTAAGTATTGGAGTTCGGATCATCGGCCGCTCCTCCTTGCGTCCGATGGTGCGAAAGAGAGACCCAATCCGAGCAAGCCTAGGAGATTCTTTTTCGAAGAAGCTTGGTGTGAGGAGGAATGTGACTCTCCTCTTTTCTTGATTCGCTTAAGAGATGTCGGAGAGGTCTTGCTCGGTGGAACTCGGGTAAGAAGGCGGAGCTCAAGTCGAAGATTGAGAGGCAAAAAATCATCGTTGAGCGGGCCGGGGACAGAAGGGCTGAAGGGAGTCGGGGAGACCTCGGATGCGAGCAAAGAATCCTCGATGGGCTCATCGAGAAGGATGAGATTTATTGGCGGCAAAGAAGTAGGATGGCGTGGATGAAGAGCGGGGATAAGAACTCGAAACTTTTCCACCGTAAGGCGACTACACGGAAGAGAAGGAACACTATCCGGGGGCTTTTTGATGACGTTGGGGTGTGGAGGGAGGGAGACCCGGAGTGCGATAAGGTGATCTCGAGGTATTTTGAGGGTATCTTTCGCTCTTCTAGGCCCGGGTTGGATACCATTGACACGGCCCTTGCCGGTGTTGAGCCGAAAGTCACCTTGGCTATGAACGAAATCCTTCTTTGTCCCTTCGACGACAATGAGGTGAAGGCTGCCCTCTTTGCAATGAGGTGAATCTTTTTTTGTGCCGAAGGTCTCTCTCGCCTTCTCATGGAAAAGGAAAGAAGGGGTCTCATCAATGGGGTTAGATTCGGAAGAGGGAACCTTCGGGTCTCGCATTTGCTTTTCGCCGACGATAGTCTCATCTTCTTTCAAGCTAGCGTCGAGGAGAGTGAAGAGGTGAACCGGTGCCTCTCGACTTATGTCGTGGCCTCGGGTCAAGCCATCAACTTGGCGAAATCCGATGTGTGCTTTGGTAACTCCGTTCCGGAGGTTACTAAAGCGTTGGTGGCCGATAGTCTCGGAGTCTCGATCACCCCGCACCACAAGAAGTACCTCGGGCTGCCCACCTTCTCGGGCCGAAGGAAGTGTGAGTTGTTCGCGTTCATTCGGGAGCGGATTTGGGAAAAGCTTCAATCTTGGAGGGGGATTTGGTTTTCTCATTCCGGTCGCGAGGTCCTCGTCAAGACGGTCCTTCAAGCAATCCCCGGGTACGTGGCTAGTTGTTTCCGTCTTCCAAAGACGCTCATTAAAGACATTCACAAGATCATAGCAAAATTTTGTTGGGGGAGTAAAGAGAACGAGAAGAAGATCCATTGGTACAAGTGGGAAGATTTGACGGCTCACAAAGAGGATGGAGGGTTGGGATTCCGGGACTTGGAACGGTTCAATCAAGCCCTCGTCGCTAAACACGTTTGGAGGCTTGTGCGTAATGAGGGCAGCCTTGTCGAGAGAGTCTTCCGCGCGAGCTACTACCCCGACGGGAACATCCTTGACGCCGATTGTAAGACGAATGGGTCCTCTATTTGGCGGAGCTTGATGTGGGGTAAAGATCTTATCGTGAGGGGTTCGAGATGGAGAATCGGAGATGGGGAATCGGTGCACGTAATGGGAGATCGTTGGATTCCCCGGACCCATAACACCGCGCTACCCGATGGGTATCTTATACCGGAGGATATGCGTGTGGCGGAACTCAAGCATAATGGCGGTGAATGGAATGAAGCCTTGGTCCGAGCCATGTTTGAAGACGAAGACGCGAAGGATATCCTCGCCATCCCGGTGAGTGAAGATGGGATTCCCGACAAACTTCGATGGCATTTCTCCCTCGACGGCGAGTACTCGGTCAAGAGTGGCTATCGCGTCGCCATGACTTCCCTTGCCCGTGCCTCTCCGTCCTCCCCGTGTGTTACCGCGAGATGGTGGAAAACCCTTTGGAAGCTCTCACTCCCACCCAAAATCAAGCTCTTTGCTTTGTAGGTGTGCAAAGGGTGGATTCCGACTTTGGCGAACCTTTTTCGGAAGAAGATTACCGATAATGACCGCTGCTCGAGGTGCTTCGGAGGACCGGAAACGGTCACGCATAGCCTATGGGGCTGCCGAAGGGTCCGTAAAGTTTGGGAGGTCACTTGTTTCTTTGACTTTGTCAAGGATATCCGGGGAGAAGACGCCACTTCGATCTTTATCGGAATCATGGAGAATTTCGAGGTTAGTAACTTGGAATTATTTGTGGTTTTGGTTTGGGAGTTGTGGAATCATAGGAACAACGCGGTGGCCGGTCATGCCGAGTGGAATGCGAAGGATATGGTGGAATGGGCTGGAAATTTCCTCGAGGACTTTCGGGTTGCCAATGTGACCCGTCCATCTTGGCCCTCGCCTCGCTCGCAAACGACCGAACGGTGGTAGCCCCCTCAGCCCCGAACGGTGAATATTTGTGTTGATGCGGTCCTTAACTCGGCTAGGGGAAGTTTCGGCACGGGGTGTATCCTTCGCGA
Organism: Urtica dioica subsp. dioica; assembly: GCF_054948205.1. NCBI lineage: Eukaryota > Viridiplantae > Streptophyta > Magnoliopsida > Rosales > Urticaceae > Urtica > Urtica dioica. Next base: position 45,778,146 of record NC_142758.1, on the reverse strand, counting down.
CCACCGCGGATGGGTCATTGCCTCGGAGATTTTGGTGAGAAATTTCGGGTTTTTCCCTTCCCTTGTGGAGGCCTACGCGGTGCTTGGAGGGCTGCGGTTGGCGTCGGAGCTCGGCTTTTCCCGGATTACGGTGCACTCCGATTGCCTTGAAGTGGTTCTAGCAATTAAAAGAGATTCTACACCGGCTACGGAGTTCGACACGATTTTGGAAGACATTAAGGTTAGAAGGTTGGCGTTCTCTAATTTTGATATCTCTTTCATACCCCGCTCTTGTAACGTTGCGGCACATAACATGGCTAAATATGCTCTCGGAATGAACTCGGATTCGCGGTGGATGGGGATTGTCCCTCCATGCGCAATGCGAGAGGTTATTAGTGACTTTGTGCCTTGATGTAACCACGGTTTTCCTCCGCCACCTAAGTGAGGGTTTTAATGATATTCTCCCGTGGTACCGACCACGTTTTAAAAAAAAATAATAATAACATTACTAACCAAAATTTCTTTTTCTGATTAAAAAAAAAAACCAAATTTCTTTTAAAAGTCAAAACATTCAAAAAAAGAAAATAGTTCCTTTGGGTTTTTTATGAACCAGAGGAGAAAGGACTCGTGAAGTAATTTAGATCTAAAAACGTAGAAGGCTCAATCAATCACACTCTTGCTCTAATGGAAACCAAAATAGGAAATTTAAAGGCAAACAGTGGCAATTTATAGTCAGAAATCACTCAAAAAAAAAAAAAACTCTGATTTACCAATTTAACACTACAAATTAACTATACAACATCCAGTTTTTAAAAAAATTAAAAATTACACCCAGGGAGAGAGAGAGAGAGAGAGAGAGAGAGAGAGAGAGAGAGAGAGAGAGAGGGAGAGAGAGAGAGGGATAACAAAAAAGAAAAACAAATAATCATTCATCAAAATCAATTATAATTTATAAAATGTCGTCATAAGCAACGATCTCTCGAGGATCCGACGAAGAAAGCTTGTTGGCCCTCCCATGGCGGCTCAGAGGCACCTCCGCCCTCAAAAGCTTCGACGACGGCGACGGCGACGGCGAGCCCTTCTTCACCCCTTCTCTCCACTTCGCCAACGGATCAGTAGCCCATAATACCTGTACCTGAAATTATCAGTAACAACCCTAATTCTCCTCAGAACCACGAACCCCCAATAAAGGAGCGAGCTTCAGTGATAATAACCCTAATTACCTTGTGAGACTGAACGGTGAGTCCAAAGGAAGGATCGAGAGAGGCGGCGAGGGCGGCCTCGGCGGAGTCTCTGGTCCGGAATGCGACGATTCCGACGCCGTCGCGGTCGATGCGGATTCGGGAGATAGATCCGTAGATTTCGAAGCGGGACTTTAGGTCGAGCACTGAGCTTTCCGGCGAGAGCCCCATCACTACCAGCGCCGGCGGAGGAGCCGCCTTCGCCGTCGGTCTGTCCATCACTTCTTCCTCCTCCGCCGTCGCCGCCGCCTGGAAAGGACGGCGTCGCTTTGGGTTTTGGTGATTGTTGCTGTAGGGTTTGTCTCGCTTTCGACCCATTGGCTTCCACTTTCTTGTGAGAACGCAAGCAGAAAAAAAAAAAATTAGAAATAGGGGACGATTGTGAAAGTAGAAGTATAAGAAGTGTACTTTTATAATTTATAAAAAAAAAATAAAAAATAAAAAAAAGTGTACGGTCAATTGAGGAGAAATTAACGAACATAAACGACCAATACCTGTTTTGCTCTAAACTCTAAATAGAAACGATAAATTTTACTAGTTCTAGTTTTAGATCACCAATATACTTAATTGGATTAAAGAAAAAACAAATTAGCGTTTTAAGGCAAACTCGACTAAAGCTAAACTATTTTAAAATAAAATCAATTTTAAATAATATGCATTTTAAATTAGCATTAGTTAGTTTGGAAACTAACAAATCATAAATAAATGACGTAGTCACTTAAAAAATATAGATTTTACATGTTTTTTTGATATTTTTTGAAAGTGTTGTTAGAGATCAAAGCGGATAACAAAACTTTGCCGGCGATCGTAAAAAAACGTTGCACAATATCCTAAATTTCATGAGATAGATGCTTATAAAGAAATGAGGCAGATTAAAGGAAACGAGATGTTTAGGAATGTTTAATGGTATAATCGTCTAAAGTTAGGTAAACAACTCCATTTGTGTGTCATTTCGATATCCTAAATTTTTATTTTATGCAATTCAGTTTTAACTCTAACTAAAGATCCACTCTGAGCATTTGGACATCCAAATTGTTCAACTTCATATAAAAGTTTCCCAACTTTTTATGGAATGGAAGATTTCATTCCAATTTTTTGTGGATTCCAAAATTTATATTTCAGGATAAGTTTGACTGGAATATGGAATTTCATATTTCCATATATTTTTGTAAACAATTATTCCCTTATATTAAAGGATTTTTTGAAAAGATTTTGTAGTTTAGGATAAATTTGAAAACTGTTGATGTTAGACTTCGTCCTAGAAATAAATAGATAGGGATTCGGCCCACTGTAAAGAAGTTGGGCCCAAACCCACGAATTTGTAGTAACAAGCCCAGGAAAAGCGTCAGCCCCAAGGAAGATGCAATTCAGTTTTAACTCTAACTAAAGATCCACTCTGAGCATTTGGACATCCAAATTGTTCAACTTCATATAAAGGTTTCCCAACTTTTTATGGAATGGAAGATTTCATTCCAATTTTTTGTGGATTCCAAAATTTATATTTCAGGATAAGTTTGACTGGAATATGGAATTTCATATTTCCATATATTTTTGTAAACAATTATTCCCTTATATTAAAGGATTTTTTGAAAAGATTTTGTAGTTTAGGATAAATTTGAAAACTGTTGATGTTAGACTTCGTCCTAGAAATAACTAGATAGGGATTCGGCCCACTGTAAAGAAGTTGGGCCCAAACCCACGAATTTGTAGTAACAAGCCCAGGAAAAGCGTCAGCCCCAAGGAAGATGCAATTCAGTTTTAACTCTAACTAAAGATCCACTCTGAGCATTTGGACATCCAAATTGTTCAACTTCATATAAAGGTTTCCCAACTTTTTATGGAATGGAAGATTTCATTCCAATTTTTTGTGGATTCCAAAATTTATATTTCAGGATAAGTTTGACTGGAATATGGAATTTCATATTTCCATATATTTTTGTAAACAATTATTCCCTTATATTAAAGGATTTTTTGAAAAGATTTTGTAGTTTAGGATAAATTTGAAAACTGTTGATGTTAGACTTCGTCCTAGAAATAAATAGATAGGGATTCGGCCCACTGTAAAGAAGTTGGGCCCAAACCCACGAATTTGTAGTAACAAGCCCAGGAAAAGCGTCAGCCCCAAGGAAGATGCAATTCAGTTTTAACTCTAACTAAAGATCCACTCTGAGCATTTGGACATCCAAATTGTTCAACTTCATATAAAGGTTTCCCAACTTTTTATGGAATGGAAGATTTCATTCCAATTTTTTGTGGATTCCAAAATTTATATTTCAGGATAAGTTTGACTGGAATATGGAATTTCATATTTCCATATATTTTTGTAAACAATTATTCCCTTATATTAAAGGATTTTTTGAAAAGATTTTGTAGTTTAGGATAAATTTGAAAACTGTTGATGTTAGACTTCGTCCTAGAAATAACTAGATAGGGATTCGGCCCACTGTAAAGAAGTTGGGCCCAAACCCACGAATTTGTAGTAACAAGCCCAGGAAAAGCGTCAGCCCCAAGGAAGATGCAATTCAGTTTTAACTCTAACTAAAGATCCACTCTGAGCATTTGGACATCCAAATTGTTCAACTTCATATAAAGGTTTCCCAACTTTTTATGGAATGGAAGATTTCATTCCAATTTTTTGTGGATTCCAAAATTTATATTTCAGGATAAGTTTGACTGGAATATGGAATTTCATATTTCCATATATTTTTGTAAACAATTATTCCCTTATATTAAAGGATTTTTTGAAAAGATTTTGTAGTTTAGGATAAATTTGAAAACTGTTGATGTTAGACTTCGTCCTAGAAATAAATAGATAGGGATTCGGCCCACTGTAAAGAAGTTGGGCCCAAACCCACGAATTTGTAGTAACAAGCCCAGGAAAAGCGTCAGCCCCAAGGAAGATGCAATTCAGTTTTAACTCTAACTAAAGATCCACTCTGAGCATTTGGACATCCAAATTGTTCAACTTCATATAAAGGTTTCCCAACTTTTTATGGAATGGAAGATTTCATTCCAATTTTTTGTGGATTCCAAAATTTATATTTCAGGATAAGTTTGACTGGAATATGGAATTTCATATTTCCATATATTTTTGTAAACAATTATTCCCTTATATTAAAGGATTTTTTGAAAAGATTTTGTAGTTTAGGATAAATTTGAAAACTGTTGATGTTAGACTTCGTCCTAGAAATAACTAGATAGGGATTCGGCCCACTGTAAAGAAGTTGGGCCCAAACCCACGAATTTGTAGTAACAAGCCCAGGAAAAGCGTCAGCCCCAAGGAAGATGCAATTCAGTTTTAACTCTAACTAAAGATCCACTCTGAGCATTTGGACATCCAAATTGTTCAACTTCATATAAAGGTTTCCCAACTTTTTATGGAATGGAAGATTTCATTCCAATTTTTTGTGGATTCCAAAATTTATATTTCAGGATAAGTTTGACTGGAATATGGAATTTCATATTTCCATATATTTTTGTAAACAATTATTCCCTTATATTAAAGGATTTTTTGAAAAGATTTTGTAGTTTAGGATAAATTTGAAAACTGTTGATGTTAGACTTCGTCCTAGAAATAAATAGATAGGGATTCGGCCCACTGTAAAGAAGTTGGGCCCAAACCCACGAATTTGTAGTAACAAGCCCAGGAAAAGCGTCAGCCCCAAGGAAGATGCAATTCAGTTTTAACTCTAACTAAAGATCCACTCTGAGCATTTGGACATCCAAATTGTTCAACTTCATATAAAGGTTTCCCAACTTTTTATGGAATGGAAGATTTCATTCCAATTTTTTGTGGATTCCAAAATTTATATTTCAGGATAAGTTTGACTGGAATATGGAATTTCATATTTCCATATATTTTTGTAAACAATTATTCCCTTATATTAAAGGATTTTTTGAAAAGATTTTGTAGTTTAGGATAAATTTGAAAACTGTTGATGTTAGACTTCGTCCTAGAAATAACTAGATAGGGATTCGGCCCACTGTAAAGAAGTTGGGCCCAAACCCACGAATTTGTAGTAACAAGCCCAGGAAAAGCGTCAGCCCCAAGGAAGATTCAAATATCAGTTCGAGATAACTGATCCTCGAAGACTCGCAAATATAGGGCCAGCCAGCTTGGACAATCCGCAAACCACCCCCCCCCCCCCCCCCCCCCCCCCCCAACAGGTGTCTCGGAACGCAATAGTGAACTTCAACTAACACACGACGTGTCACTAGTCAACCCGGAGCTCGCAACCTCAATTCTAGTACTATATATATATATATATATATATATATATATATATATATATATAAGATAATTAAGCCTACGTGGGACACGTTACGACTTTTGATTTCTCCCCCCTCACATTTTTTGTTATCTCTTGATTATAACAATTGTATTACTCTCAGCGATATAATATACAGTCCCGAGCTCGCTATTGCATTGAATCCCTTTTTAATTGTTATTTTGCAACATATAAAATCCTTCAAGTTTTTTCCATTTGGTCTTGCAACAGAGATTTGAGGCCCAGTTCTAAATCTAAATCGACCCATTTATTTGCTAAAATTGTCGTGACTGCTTTGGTGTGATTTCTCGCATCAACAAAGACAATGACAAAAATTAAAAACTTAAACGAAAAATAATAATTATAAGCATCAAATGAGAAATAATATGAATAACATCACAACTTTGATTAATAAAAAAATAAAATAAAAAAAATTTAAATGAGAAATACAAAGTTCAAATGAAAATTAAAAAAGACAATGTTTCAAATGAAAAATACAAAAGACAAAGTTTTAAATCAAAATTACAATCACCCAAATGAAAATGACAAGGGACCAAGTTTCAAATTGACATCGACATTTGAGAGAGAAATCGATATTTGAGAGAGAATGAGAGAGGTGTTCTAGGTGTATTTATAAGAGAAAATTATTTGGGTTTTTTTTTTTTTTTGTATCTTTCAAACCCCCAACGGTAAAAAAAATTGTGTCAATTGAATCTCAAACAGTAATAAACCAATGACCCATAATTTTTTTTTAAAAAAAAGCATTTATTATTCTAAAAAGCTGGACATCTAAATTAATATGGGATCCAACCAACTTTTTCAATTTAATATAGTGTCCGTCCATCTTTTCCATATTAATTATTTTGGAATCTAGACTGTCCAAATTCCAAGAAAAAAATTTGGACACTGTCCGTCCATGTTTTACTTTCCATATGCTCATGATTGCTAAAGATTAAGGTTCTATTTCGAACCCGAAAATATTAGGGAAAGAAAAATAGAATCCTTTCTATTATCTTTATGTTGTTTGGATGAAGAGAAAATTAAAGGGAAATGAAAATAAGTGGAAAATACTATAAGAAATGTATAGCTAATAAGAAAATTCGATTTTCCTTGAAAATTTTGGAGAAAAATGATATTCATCAATATTTTTATATATGGGGACCGTGTGTTAGTTTTCTTGCTATTTTTTCGTCCTTATTTTCCATAATTTTGATTTTTCCGCTTACTTTCCGCCTATATTATATTTTCACTCGCAAATTTTTTGAATTTCATACGAAACCTAAGAAATTGTTGCAAATGATTGACAATTTGTTCAATTTTATGGAAATTGAAATATCCAAGAAATTTGATAAGATAAATCTTTCACATATTTTCGAGTTTGAAACAAAGTCTAAGTCTAAGATATATATATATATATATATATATATATATATATATATATAGAGAGAGAGAGAGAGAGAGAGAGAGAGAGAGAGAGAGAGAGAGAGAACAATCATAGTTAAAACATCTTCAAAGTCAGGGGCTGAAACCACAAATTATAGTCCCCACATCAATTATATTCAAAGTCACGTCTAAACACTCTAGCTGCAATGACGCGAGCTATCATCAAGTTACTAGAACATGGAACATATTGAATGTTAAGCTCAAAACTTGGTTCATGCACGTCTAGGATGTCATCCGTAAGCACATCAACATTGTCAAAGTTGGAGCTTGGCAGAGAACGTCGACCATCAATTGCCAATCTGTTTCCACGATGAGTTTAATGAGATTTAGCTGCTTTGCCATGAGAAAACCATGTTTGATATCTAGAGTCTCGTCGTGCATATCCGAAAATCAACACCTCCACTCTGCGCCGAAGAACCCGAGCACTGCGTCGTTTACGAACACATCTCCTAAACACCCCCCTTTGTGTTGTTTATGACACATCCCCTAAGAAGTTGTTCCAAACGATTGACATGTGGTTCGATTTTATGTAAATTTTGGTTGGGGAACTAAATAGAAAAAAATGAAAATTTTGATACATAAAAATTATAGCGGAAAAATCATTTGTCGATGTAAAGTGTACAGCTCATTTTACTACAAACATTTAAATATAGCTAAAAAAAATTAAGTAGACATAAGGGTAAATATGTACTTCAACACCAAGTTGAATAGACATTTTATCATATCCAAAATCAGGTAAATTGAAATTCTATCGATCTAATTGACACAAACAAGAAATCATTTTCTATTTATTCGAAATGCTCGTAAATTAAATTCTATTTCGCGGACACAAAATAATTTACCTTTCGGTAAACTCCAACATAAATTTCATTGGCTGTTTCCACAATATTATGATAAAACTAAAAGCAAGCATTTTTATTTCGGAATTGATTTTTGTCCAGACTCGTGAACCGTGACGATCCACTCACGCGTTGACACGTGGCAACGAACTGCCACGTGTCAACGCGTGAGTGGATCGTCACGGTTCGCGAGTCTGGACAAATAGCATTGCTCTTTTTATTTAGTTTGTCTAAACGAAAACAACTCCGATGAAACTTGCAAGGTCCTACTATCACTAAACCCTCTCTAGTCCAAAACCTCCCTCCAAAAAGTGAAAATCCTTACCGATGGCTGTTTCATTATCAATAACACACCCATTGTCCACAAAACTCTTCCTCACCAAACCCCACATCAAACTCAACTTCCAAAGAAGAACCCACTTCCCAAAACCCCCACCCAAATCTCCCCTCACCACACCCACAACAAAGCTCCAAGCTTTCCCAAGACTTTGTTGTTGTTGTTGTTCTTCTTCTTCTTCGGTTTCCTCTTCCGATGACGCGGGGTCGGAGGAAGAGATCGCGGCGGCGATGGGAAGAGAAAGGCCGATCAAATTCGCTCTGTGGGTTGTGGTGTGGGCGTCTCTTTCCCTGGCCTGGTTCGCCGCGACCAAGGACGCCAACGCGGCGGCGGAATCCATAAAGGCGTCGGGATTGGGGCTGAGAGTCGCCAATGGGCTTCGCCGGTCGGGCTGGGCCGACGAGGCCGTTGTCTTCGCTCTCGCCACGCTTCCGCTTCTCGAGCTTCGCGGAGCAATCCCGGTCGGTTATTGGATGGGTCTCAATCCACTGGCCTTGACCCTCTTGGCCGTTCTTGGGTATGTATAATTATCTTTATCCCATTTTTGGTGTTTGATGACATGTGATTATAGGATCATAGCTGTTGTATAGGGCTTTGTTAGACAATTTAGAGTTTCAATTTTAGGATTGATCATGTGCTTTTTTTGAGTCCATCCCGAATGGACTTTGCCGGCGCAGCGAATTTGAGATTGGCATATTTGTAGGTATTGGGATAATGGCAAGGGTGATTCTTGAGACCTTAATCTTAGTTCGATTCTTTTGAGATGCAACAATTGGGATCATTTGGGGGTAGTCTCTCCCGGTCGATGATGATGCCAAGTTTTATAGATTATAACCCGGGCACCAAAGTTATAAAAAAATAAAAATGAAAAAGTTTTTTTCGATTTCAAAAGATTCACTGAGGTAAAAGATTGGACCGATCATTGTTTCGAGCTTTGTTAGACCATTTTGGATGCCAAGTTTTAGGAGTGATCCTGTGCTGTTTGAGTTGGTGTGTGGATCTTATTTGCATTGTTTGATATGTTTTTTTTTGGGTGGATTAAGTTTTATAGTTTTGGTGACCCGAATGGTTGGTGCCACAAATTTGAGATCGACATTATTGTAGGTATTCGGAAAAAAAAAATATTATAACGTCACTTTTTTTGTTTGCCGTTTTGTACTCGCTCAAATTATAACCATTTTCTCGACATAGCAAATTCCTCTCATTTGCCCGTAAATTATTTTGTATTTTATTTGCTTTTACGTCGTCGATTTCTAACATTGTAGTCTGTGATTTTCATCGTTAGTTTTTTTATTTTGAAAGGATAAACATTGTCCCAACAACCGGCTCGAACTTGTGACCTCACCATCTTCTGTTGAGTTGATTTTCCCGTGTCGTTTTAGGCCGGTTATAATGTAGTTCTGTCTAGATTTTATTGATGCTTCTTTGATCTAAAACCGACTAACAAACAAATGTCTACCCAAAAAAAAAAATAATAATTTGTAGGAATATGGTTCCGGTTCCTTTCATCATACTCTACTTGAAGAGTTTCGCCTCTTTCCTAGCCGGGAAGAGCAAGACCGCGTCTCGATTGCTCGACGTGATGTTTGAGAATGCCAAGGCCAAGGCGGGCCCGGTGGAGGAGTTTCAGTGGCTCGGGCTCATGCTCTTCGTGGCCGTGCCGTTCCCCGGGACCGGAGCGTGGACCGGAGCCATCATAGCCTCAATCCTCGACATGCCATTCTGGTCGGGTTTCACGGCCAACTTCATCGGAGTCATCTTGGCCGGCCTTCTCGTGAACTTGCTCGTCAATCTCGGACTCAACTACGCCGTTCTTGTCGGAGTTCTTCTTTTCTTTGTCTCCACTTTCATGTGGACCGTCCTTCGGAACATTAAGAAGTCCTTTGATTCTAAAGAGTAAAATTTGATTTAAGCTTGACTTTTTTTTTTTTTTTTTTTTTTAACTAGATTTGTGTAATTTACGTGCAATCATTCGATGAATTTTTATTTCTTGTTTGAGGAGCATCTGAGCTTTGGGTTTGAAAAACTCTATTTTTAGAGAGGGAGAGAGTACAAAAAAAAAAAAGAGGTGAAATTAATCTGTCAAATAAAATATTGTGTTGCAACTCATTTTGTCAATTTTGTTTTACTAAAAATGAAAATTACTAAGACATCATAAAATAAAATAAAAGGGGTAATGTTTTATAAGAATAAACATTATTATAGAATGTTAAACTGAAATTTGAAAAACAGAACAGTGGTGTGTGAATAACTCTTACTAAACGACGTGTCAATATCAGTGGGAAAAAAAGAAAAGCAAAACGACAAAAAAAATGTTGAAAATTGAAATGAAAAAGTGGAGATGCGGGGTATCGATCCCCGTGCCTCTCGCATGCTAAGCGAGCGCTCTACCATCTGAGCTACATCCCCTTAATGATTTTGGATAGCCTTACTCTAACTTTACATACAACGAAGACCTATTTTATGATCATTATCCTTCCCCAATTTACAATTTTTGTTCACAAAAAAGTTATAATTGTTAGAGTTTTTATTATTATTAATTTTTTTTTTTATCACCGTTCCCTCAGAGTTTATGGATTGGCGAAAACATTTCCCTCCAAACCATATGGCTACTTTAAACCTCCTTAGTTAGACATATTATGTGTGACATGTATATAAATTAGATTATATCTTAATATTTAAATAATTAAACTATAATATTAATTGAAGATAAACATTCGACTAATTAATATAGTTTCTTCTAAATTAAAAATACACTCGTCATTTTCTTTCTCACTTATTTCTTTGAATTGAAAACCGCATACATTGTGGTGTTATAACAATTAGAGCCAAGGAGAAAAAAAAACTCGATACTACACTTATATAGTACTCCTTAAACTAATCAACCTACAAGGGGAGAAAAAAAAATTAGTATTCTATATATCGCAACCCCAGATCTCCCATGTTAGTAATAAGCTGTGGTATAAATATAAACACGGCCAAAATTTTCCAATTAAATTTTGTGTCGTACTTTAATCTAATAAGCGCACATGAGAACATATTTCACCTCTTGGTAAAGAACCATAACCATCTTTCATTTTCCTTCTTCTTTCTCATTGTTTCTTATTATTGGTCCTTTCTTTCTTGTATATGTTGTCCTAGTCCTAGTCTCAGGTGTTGGGCTTAGCCGATCTGTACTTGTACCTATTGGCCCAGAAAAGGTAATGCAAGAAGTTGAGCGTGCTGAGAACGCACATGAGCCAGTAAAACCTGTCGAGTCTGTACTCGTTTATATCTGCGCCGGAGAGCCACGGCCTCCTCTTCGTCACGCCGTTCACGATCGAAACGATCGCCGTGCTCAGGTAATACCCCATCGCCAGCGAGGCCCAGGACAACGACGTGGCGAGCGATCTCATCTTCGCCGGAGCCTCCGTGAAGAAAAACTCGAGCAGCCCCGCGAGCGTGAACAGGTCCGCCGAGCCCAGGAAGAGGTACTGCAGCGCGATCCACAGGAACGTGATCGGCAACGGTTCGTCATCTGGATCATGAAGGTGAACAAAATGATTAATCGGTTAAACCTCTTTACTATTTTAGAAGATTAATGATTAACTAATTAACCCTTTAATTTCAATTTTTTTTTAGTGATGGTTGGTTAACTACAGTTAGCCATGCAATCGGAAACTCTTAGTGATAGGTGAGCAAAATGATTAATCAGTTAAACCGCTAGACTATTTTAGACGATTAATGATTAACCGTGGTTTTCAAAGAACGGTTAACTAATTAACTTTTTAGTTTCAATTTTTTTTCTTGTTGATGGTTGGTTAACTACAATTAGCCATGAAATAACCGGTTAACTACAGTTAGCCATGTAATCGGAAACGGTTCGTGATTTGGAGGTAAAGGTGAGCGGAATGATTAACCGTGGTTTTTTTTAGAACGGTAAATTGTGGTGGTTGTAGAGTAATTTTAATCGGTTAAAAGGCCCACCTTTATGTGAAAGGTGATGATTGGCTACGACGCGGCGGCGCTTGGTCTCGACGAGGGCGGCGACGGCCATGGCGATGACGGAGAGGAGGAGGCCGACGCCGATTCGTTGGAGGTGAGTGACGCCGGACTCGGATTTGGTGGCGCGTCGGAAGAAGGGGACGACGAGGTGGTCGTAGATCGGGGCGATGGCGATGATGAAGACGACCGGGAATATCGGGAGCGAGGCGGGCGGGACGGCGAGGTGGCCGAGGCGGGTGTCCATCGTGGCGGCCTGGTGGACCGAGAAAGTCGACAGCTGGGCCAGGCAACAGTTGAGCATCACCGTGCAGAGGAACACCGGGAGCGTCCGCACCACGGCTTTCACGTCCTCCACTTCCTCCGCGGTGCACGCCAGCGAGGCTCGAGCCGGGGATGATGTGGCGGCTCGGTTGAGGAACCCTAGGCCACGCGTCGTCGTTTCCGCGGTGGGCTTTGTCGTTTCCGTCGGTGTTATTGTGGCGGCGGCGGCGGCGCCGGCGGTTGAGGAGTGGCAGCTTGGGGTTCCCATGCTTGCCACGGCATTGCTTGGGCTTTTCGGTATGCATTTGTTGTTGTTCGCTACCGATGCCACTAATACCTGCTTCCGCGCAAAAAGACAAATTTTTTACAGAGTACTCATTTACTTAATTTATAAAAACTATAATTCATAAATTTTAACCACGGTTTTACTCCGCCATTTAAGTGAGGGATTTTAATATATTTTTCCCATGGTTCCGCCCACGGTTCTTTCAAAAAAAAAAAAAATACACAAGTTGAGAGTTAATTTATAAAAACTACAATTATAAATTTTAGTATACAAGTTGAGAGTTGAACTTGTGAACTAAGTTAGTCATTCATATTTTGATAGTTTTACATGTTGATCACTTGAGAGTTGAATTTTGAATTTGAATGCATTGCATATATAATTGGGCATTTATAATTTGTGTGACTAAGCAAGGCAATAACTATTTATCAATAAGAAAAAAGAAAAAAAAAAAGTTGAGTATATTACCTTGAAAATGGTGGTGAGAGGACTTCCGGTGGGGATTTTGTTGCGATAGAGAGAAGAACCCGCAAGGAAGACAGGGATGGACAAGAGTATAGTGAGAGTGGAGATCCCGAATCCCCACTCCCAGCCTTTGTTGTCCTCGATCCAAACCACGAGCGTCACCGCGATGAGGGCCCCGCAAGCCAAGCAGAAGACAAAGTAGTTGAAGAATGTGGACCTCTGCTTGCGGCCCCGCGGCGTGGCCTCGTCAAACTGCTCGGCCCCGTGGGCCGGGAGCGAGCCCTTTATGCCCCCCACTCCTAAGGCCACCAAATACAGGCCCCCGAAAACCATCGCCGCCATCCCTCCGTGTACCGCTTGGCCCGGCGGGGGCTTCAGCGACGGCGAGCGAGCTTGAATTGTCAATATGATTAGACCCTGTTGACACACATAGTGATTTTTGTTAATTATATTTTCTAATAGCAAAATAAGTTGTTATAGGTAAAGAGACTTGAGTTATTAGGTGGGGTCCTAGGCAGGGCCGGCCCTTGCCCTTGGCAAGTTAGGCCTACGCCTAAGGCCTCAAAATTTTAAACAATGATATAGGCTAAAAAAAAACCCATTTTCATAATATTGAAGACTCATAATTTGATCAATATTAACCTATTTTTATATAATGTATTTTTTAAGAGGCCTAATTCTTAAATTTTGTCTAAGACCTCAAATTATATTGGGCCGGCCCTGGTCCTAGGGTGGGCACATATGCCTCCTTAGCTAAGGGTTTAAGTTTTCTCGCAAAATATAACTAGTTACGTTGTCTAATTTTTTTTTTTTTTTTACACCATCAATAAGAATTTTGTCACTTGTATAAAGAATTTATTACTGTAAAAAAATTGACACATGTATATTGACGTATCGTACTTGCACTTGTTTATAAATGTTAGCTATTTCATTAATTTTAAACAACGTTTAAATATTTCGTAAATCTTTATTTGTAGATTTATTTTTTTCTCAAAATTTTAAAATTATGTATTTTATCTTATATATATATATATATACGTGTCCAAAGTGTATGATTTTAACTATAAATCATAGCAAACAAGAGACAAATGTATGATTGCACATGGACTATACACTAATAAAGTGATGTAGCTTTTAAGATAAGGACGCTAGATTGTTAAGATATATAAGGGACCATTTATTCATTCATTCCTCTATGTACGACCAACGAAACTTCAAAGAAGTAACTAGTCAATCACACCAATCGATTGGATTAGTGCATGGCTATTAACAAATTGAACACTACGTGAGTCAAGGGAAATAGATTAACTGCACTAAAAATCTACGAAAATTGGTGGGTCCCAGAACCACGCATTAGACCTCGTTTGAGTTACTGGACTGTATTGCACCAGATTGCGACTCGATGTGTCACATTGCCATTATGATATGTCACTATGTATATATGTATATATGTACATATATATGATGCATATAAGTTTTTTTTTTATTTGATGATAATGCAGGAAAATAAAAATAGATCACATTGACGTACAAGCTAAAATTTCATTGGCTAATTTTATTTTTCTCTCTCTTTCTCGCTATAATTGTTTCGTCATTGGTTTATGATCAGAATAATGACCACACACGTGGTTCATGTACTGAATGCAAGAACGACAAAATAGGAAATAGTTTTGTTATTATATATAGATATATAGATATATATATATATATATATATATATATATATATTTTAAGGATAGTTATTATATATATTAAGGACCTATGAATAAGTAAGTATAAAGTATAACTATAAACCAAGTAGTAGCTTTAGTAAACTGAAACTTCAGTTTCTAATTATTCAGTTGATGATGTGATGCTTGTAGACATTTTCTTAGATTAGATTACTATTTCAACTTTGTAGCTTTGAAAAAAAAGAAGTAAAAAAAAAATCTACATGTAGCGTAAAAATAATTTTAAAAGTAACATATGAATATCAGAAGTTCATTACTAATTGGTAACAAACAAAATTAAGTATAAAACCGTTTTGCGTTAATTTATTATATATTTAAAAAAAATCCGACTGAGCTTACACAAAGCTAAAAGATACTGAAAATAAACGTACAAATAACCAGGGCATTGTTAGGTCTGACAGTGAAAGGATCAAATCGTGGAGACATTCTATTGGTTAATCGTTAACTCTGAGGTTTTGTCACACAAAACAAAGTAGGGACACAAATAGTTTCACAAGCTAAAATAGACCACTACATTATAAAGAAAAAGGTAAAAAAAAAAGAAGCTGAAATTGACCACTCGAAGTTTCTGTTTAGTATATTAATGGGTCCTAAAGAAAACACCACTCTACGTTTGCATGAGTAAATATATATTGCCCGCCGATATATAATATATATATATATATATTACAAATAACCCAAAGTTCAAGGCATGTGTTTGTAACATGATTTGGCATTATATGATTAAATAATTTTTGGCTGCTTCTTGTTTGGTTAAAGAAACCTGTAGCTATGGTCTTGATTCTTTACCTGTGGTGTGAAAGGTGATTTTTATTTTATTTTATTTTATTGGAGTGACGGTGAATTGTAGGTTGTCTAGATTCACATGATTTTGCAGTGATTTCAATGTGTGCGATAAGTTTGGCTAAAGAAAGTAACGCATACCTTAAATAAATAAATAAAATAGTAATTGATGCGTCAAGATGGAATCAAAGTGAGGATTTGATACGAAAAGTAAATCATGCAAAAGTGACAAATAATCTGCTGGAATGTAACATTTTTCTCTTGAAGAAAAAGAAAGAAATAAATGTATATGAATTGAAGACAAGGGTGAGAGTCAGTGTTATTGTTGTTATTATTATTTGTTGCGAAAAACTAGTTAGGGTTTACTGTATTGTTTCAGACTGCTTGGTGTTTTTTTTTTCAAGTACAAAAATTAGCTGCTTGTGCTAAAATAATTTTCCAGAAAAATAAAAGTAATTGAAATTGAACTAATTTTATATTAAAAAAAATCAAAACAAACAAAAAAAATGGCTGATAATTAAAAACCAGAGCAAGCCGTTTGGTTCTAACTTCTAAATAATAAAGGAAACAAAATATGTCCGGTTCGGTATCAGCTTTGAATAAATCAACTGTCAGTTTGATTTAAGTTCAACCGTAAAACATTTATGCTGACTAAAATACAACTTTGTTTCTCGTGATAAATAAGAGACATAATCATGATAAAATCATGGGTGTTAAAGTAAGTGTAATATAGTATAATGACAGATTCAAGCCAGTCAAACAGATCACGCTTCTTTATTTTTTTCTTACACACATCCACAAAAACAAATATATATATGTATATATATATATATATATATTATATATATATATCAAATTTGCAATCCTTTTCTTCAGTTTGTTTATCGACCAAATAGATTTGGAATTGGATAGGCTTTAATTTGTAACTGAATTTTATTTTTCTATTACGATGTTATTAAGATTTTCTATCACGATGGTAACTGAAAGAAAACACAAATTAAATTATCTTTGAATGGTTCTTATCAAATTATTAACTAGGCCGTTGACCCCGGGATTAATGCAACAGACACAGCTTTTATTTCGCTTAAAAACACGATCCAGTTACAAGCCACGTGTACCATATAGATTCTTTTGCAAACATCAAGAAGAAGAAAAAAATAGAATTAAAAAATCACTAATATAACGCATACGCACACACTCATAGTGACACATTAAAATACTATTATAAAAACCAATCACACACACAATTCACGGCCTATTTTATTTTATTTTTTTTGGAGGAGTTTGTAAGCAAGAAGTACATGACGTTTTATTATTTTAATTATATAAGGAATTATAATTAATTAATGTGATATATAAAATTAGATGTAATTTTATGCTGATGTATACGAAATTACTAGAGATTATTAGTCCTGTTGAGTAAAAAAAAAATAATGGTAAAAGAGAAAAGAATAAAACTTACCAGGAACTCAATAATTGCACTTATCAAGTAGATGTGATAAGCGGTGAAAAAGGCATCGGATAAGAAACCTCCGAGAAGGGCAAGAAGAAAAGCTGTTCCCATGAAATTTGTGACATTGTTTGCAGATTTTGACGGAGATAAATGCATATATTCAGACAAGTACATCACCAAGTTGCTCGCATTTGCCAGATATGCCAAGTTCTCCATTATTTCCACCACTATAAATTTTATAATAATTAAAAAAAAAAAGATTAATCAAATTACAAAATTTTATTCTACACCACTGAACTACAAATGAATTGAACAAGCGAAACCCACTTTGGTATTGGGGGTGTATAATTTTGAAGATTTGTATTGGAGATTTGATTTGATTCAATAGAAAAGGGGGGGAAAAAAAGAATATAAAAGATTTTTTTTTTTTTGGGAAGTTAAATAATTTGTACGGACCTAAGACAAAGGAGGCTGCGATCATGCCACCGTGGCGGCCCTTGAGAGCCGGTTTGTTTCTCCAATTCACATACCCTTCCCATGCAGTGACTTGGTTTTCTTGATCTACTTCCTACAAAATCAAACATATAATTATAACCATAAATGGGATGAATAAACGAGTTATATCTATCATAAATAAAGATCTGTGTCGTGAAGAGGAAAAGCACTATGGAGCTTTCTTTTCAACAGTTGGGAATCAGGAAAAGGAAATATATGAACGGAAAAGAAAGGTTGTGAAGGAGAGGGAAGAAAAATTAAACTAAATTAAAAATTAGAGCTCTTTGGCTAAGAATTAGAGGAACCCACCATGCTTGTTCTTTCTCTTATCTATCTCTCCTTTTTCTTCAAGTTGAAGCTTTTGCTAATTGGTTTAGATCCCTTGTTGAGGAGGGAGAGATGAAAACTTTGTCTAAAGAGAGGAGGGTGTGAAGTGGTTGTGGTGGGAGATTTAAAGAGTGGTGAGAGAGGGAGAGAGGAGAGAGAGAGAGATAATGGTCTAGGCCTTTGGAAAATGACTTTGATCATTTTTCTTTTTATTAAATTAAGAAGAAAAAAAAAATCTTTCCAAAGTAACTACACAAGATCCCTTACAATATTATACTAATAATGACTTTGTATATACATTGTTTGATTATGCATTCAAATACATCCAATTAGCTGTGACATGCACACATAATGATAAGAAAAGGTCTAAGTAATTATCTTACCAACTGCTATTTATTAGCAAATATAAATTATTTTAATACATTGTTCTTGTTATTGTTTGATAGACTTGTTTCATATTATCCTAAACTTAGGCTGAGAAATTATTCTTAGTTAATAATTAATATATGAAAATATATTGGACGGTAATATTCGCTTTAAAAACACCTATAATATATATATATATATATATATATATATATATATATATATATGTATATGTATATATATGTATATGTATATGGCAATTAGTACTATAAATACATTTAATTTAAGGGCAGTGTAGCAAAATAGCCAAAATGAAACTATGCATTTTGTTTTTAGCCTACGTTTCAAAATTTTTAGGGAAATGGCCAACAGATTTATGTGGCAATAATTAAGGACTGATTTGTCCTTATTTATTAACAAATTCGTAATTTTATCTCTCCTGTTTTTTTCCTACACTTTTTTAACATAAAAATTTCAAAAAACCATATCTATCTCACATGAACTCGAAATTGAGTGATTCCAAATCCTACGGATTCGTGACGTCGAGATCTTCAAAAATAGATCCATTGTGTTTGATAAAAAATCATGTTTAATACCATAGATGTAGGAAAATCACGTTACTACCTTAAATATGGAAATAACTGTAAATTTTTGAAATTATCAAAAAATTAAATGGAAACGTAACTATGATGCATTAAACATAATTTTTCATCAAACACAATGGGTCTATTTTTGAAGATCTCGATGCCACAAATTTGTAGGATCTGAAATCACTCAATTTCGAGTTCGTATAAGAAAGATACGAATTTTTGAAGTTTTGATGCAAAAAAAATTATTTGAAAAAAATAGGAGAGAGAAATTGACGAATTTGTTAATAACTAAGGGCAAATCATACCTTAATTATTGCCACATAAGCCATTTAGCTATATCCCTAAAAATTGTCAAATATAGGCTAGATCCAAAATAACATGTTTAAAGTGGCCTAGTTAGTTACAAAACTCTACATTTAATTATAGCTTATCATTACCCCGTGGTAGTTAGTTTGGTCTAATGGTAATTTCACAGATGCTTCGATTGAGAAATCCTGAGTTCGAACCCCTTGGATTGCAAAAATGCATGTCCTCTTGTGTAATCTTGATCAATAGTATACCACGTGCGATTACACTCTAATATATCATGTAATCATTGTCAATTGTATCACTTTCTTTTAAAAAAAAATTATAGCTTATCTCATTCATCAATATTATATTTTGATGATCACCACAATATTTACATGCAATTAGAACTATAGGATATGTGTATGTGTATGTGTATATATATATATATATATATATATATATATATATATATATATATATATATATATATATAATTGAAATCGTTCCATACATGAATCAATGAGTGAAAAATCTTCAATCAAAGTTCTAAATAACAGCAATTAACAGAAATTAACAGGATTGAAATCGTTAACACCAGATCGTCAACAACAATTAACAAGAATTAACAGAAATTAACAGGATTGAAATCGTTCCATACATGAATCAATGAGTGAAAAATCTTCAATCAAAGCTCTAAATAACAGCAATTAACAGCAATTAACAGGATTGAAATCGTTAACACCAGATCGTCAACAACAATTAACAAGAATTAACAGAAATTAACATGATTGAAAACAAGATCTTTAATTCCTGTACATATATCAAACATAAAAACAGATAACAAAAACCTATAAATCGTTCAATACCTGATTCAAACACATGGGTGGACGACGGCGCGGCACCGGTGGCGCCGACGGCCACGTCGGGGGCAGGGGGAATGCGCTCTCCGGAGATCAAGATAAGTCTTCCCTTCTCATCGAGGTGGTGGGCTCGGACGATGCTCCTCCGGGCGACTGGGCCTCACCCGGCGTGGCCGGCGGCGCAGCCGACCAGGCTCTGCAGGCAGCCGAGCCCGCCCAGGGCGTTGGCGCGCGGGATCGCCGAGGAGGGAGCCCCCAACCAGGATAGGCCCAGCGCTGGGACGACTGGGACGCCGGCAAGCGAGGCCGGTGCTGCGCAAGAGACGGGGCGCGCGAGACCGAGCGTTTGGCTGGGCGTGAGGGAAAAGTCTCTTCAAATCTGAACGTGTATATTTAAACGTGGAAATTCTGTTAAACAAGCATTAAAAGTGGATCATTGATTGACTTTTTCATTTTGATTCTTTCAGTTTATATACAACACACGTTCAAAAAATAATAAGGGCATTTTAGGTAGAAAAAATAAGTCTGAAATGCCAGCTCACCCATATTGGCTATTCTGCAAAAGTTTCTCAAAGATCGGCTATTTTGCAATCTAAACGTTTGGAGTCTAATTTTTGATATATATATATATATATATATATATATATATATATATATATATAGAGAGAGAGAGAGAGAGAGAGAGAGAGAGAGAGAGAGAGAGAGAGAGAGAGAGTATCATTAAATGCTCCCATACTCCACCGAAAAGAAGAAAATGAAAAATTAAATTGAACATGTAACAAAATAACAAAAAGAAAAACGGAAAATGATATAGTAAAATAAATATAGTACTCTTATTATGTCAGTCAATATGTATATATTTATGATACCCTTACGTTTGACCACGAAAAGCTTTTATTGAATGCATAGACGATGCCTTACCTTCCTAATTATGGCATATCGTGGCTTTAACAATATGCCATTATTGTCACTATGTCCATATACATAAACACGTATAAATATATACACCTAAAGGCTAAAACACCTTATGTGCACACTAGGCCATACCATACATATACTATAGAGATTTGTAAGTATTATATTTAAATGATCATTTAATTAATAAAAATTAGATATTATAATATTATCTTCTCAAATTACTGTTTTTTATTCGGAGTCGTCTCTTTTTTCCATAAATTTAAAATCACAGTATTTGAATTCTAACAATTTTTGTTGCTAATATCTTTTATGTGATGTTTGGTTGAATTTGTCTAGGTTTTGTGACACAATTCTCTTAATTTCTATACACCTCTATGTTTTTTAATTGTTAATCTGTGTATTTTTTTCATTATTCATTATTCGCTCGAATAACATCTGTTAGAGTTTACACCAAGAATCAAAGTGCTTTTTATGGATTTAGAGATGGATTTTTTTTTTTTTTTAAATTGTTTGGGTAGTTGTTGTTTGGATATTATGGAAGTGTGAAATATTGTTACTATAAATCGGTTATGTGCTTAGTAAATAAATAGTTAAACTAAAGTTTTAAATTTGACTAAAATAAAATACTAGTAGAGAACTTATTCTTCAAAATCTTTACTAATACACGCGTAAGAAGATTGTCCATTGAAAAGACCTTGACTCGTCAGCCCGGGAAGTCATTTTGATGGATGACGAAGATAAATAATTATACATTTTATATAAGCGCATACATTATATTTAATCAAGTAAAGAATGACACAATGGGAGAATCCAAGTTGCACAAAGACAGTGGAGCTTTTCGCTGGATTTGATATATGCAAAGAAAGCATTGTAATGTGCATATAATTATAACAATTATTAATTAACAATGAAGATTAGAAGAAAAAAAAAGGAAATCGGTACTAAAGGAATGGTATTAAGTAGCTAGGATTAAAAGTTGAGTCAAATTATGGCTTTTTAAGAACATACCCACCATCCTAATCCTACTCCTACCCTCTTCCACTCATTCATATAATTCACACCCCTATAGTGGTACGACCACGGATTTCCTCTCTCTAAAAAGGTAAGCCTAAGAACATATGAAAATATTCAAAGCTTCTCATAAATACATAAAAATAAAACATTATATTTCTACTAATAGGCTGAGAGGGTATTGGAATATGTTGGTTAAATGAATATTGCATGCTAATTGTTGAACTCTAATTGGTTTTCGGTTGGTGATTTACTGGTTGGGGATGACATTGTGTGTGATTATTATACATATATTATTTAGTTGAATTTGGTTTTTGAATGGTCAAGTGTAAAAGGGTTTGAGGATCAAACTATTAATTGATGATTACCTTATCAACCAATTAATAGTAATGTTATCACATAAATCACGTAAATATTACACATGGTATATATTCTGAACATAGTTTGCGGATCAGACTACACATGTTTATCTTATCAACGAAATATTTGGAAACAAAATATTTTAGGGTAATCTTATCAATATATATATATATATATATATATATATATATATATATATATATAATATTTGGAAACAAAATATTTTAGGGTAATGTTATCAATATATATATATATATATATATATATATATATATATATATATATATATATCACGTTTTATACATTGACTTTGGGTTGTGGATGAAAATGAAACTAGATATTTGTGTTATCAAACCATGATGTTTGTGTTTGTGTGTTTTTTTTTTTTTTTTGGAGATTGAGCTATGACGACTCCACTATAATGTCAAGGGTTTAATTTATTAACCAAAAAAAATAGTAAATTGTCTAATAATTAGTCTATCTATGATTTAAGTAATGAAGAGCTTTACTTATGTTGGCACAAATCTTAGCATTGCTTATTAAGCATGTTTTTTAGATTATTTTTTAAAAAAGGTTAACCATTTTGAACTGTTTGGTAATACAAATTTAATAAAAATTATAGAAGTGCTTATGAAAAATTCGAAAACTTATAAAAATTGAAATTCGTAGCTTTTGAGAAACAATTTGTTATGCTAAATATGTTTATGCTACTAGCAAAAGCTAATTTCAAAACATTTTACCAAACAGTTATCTACTTTTTAAAACAATAGCTTTTTTTTTCAGCAAAATTTAAAATAATTTTTTTAAAAAGCACAACAATACCAAATAGACCCATTACTAGAAAACTTAAAATAGAATACTTGTAACGTTAAATGTTGTTAATTAGTTTAAGAGATCTTGTTGTACATAATATACATCCTTTTTTTTTTGGCATCGAAACAATGGTGGAAACGGAGGCAATGAACATTAAAGCGCCATTCAAGGAAAAGAAGAAGAAAAAAACGAAAAGATTTTAAATTTGCAGTGCCATCACCTCATCTATGATATCGAGACACTAATTTTTGGACTAGATCAATAGAGCACTTTCGGTAGAAGTATTCTTTTCTCCTCCCTAATTTAGTTGCGTTCGTCGTCAACAAGAGATTTTTGACTATTCATGGTTATTGTCTAGAATTTAGAGCCGCCATCATCCTCACCACAGTGAGCCCTTTTCCATCCTTCAAATGACCGTTGGTCGATCCTATCTCCAATGGAGAATTTATTTTTCGTTCTCTTGTCGTTGTGAGTAGTTTAAATAATATAGATTGTATATGTTTTTTGTATGACTGAATTTTTGATCGGTGTGGTTTTAAGTTTATACCTTCAATATGAATTGCTTATCATAGATTTTTTTTTTCTATAGGTGTCCATGCGTGGATCATAGAGAAATTTTCAAAAAATTCAATGCGTAGCAATTGAAGACATAAATTTGTCCAAAAGACCACTAACTCACAATTCTTGTTGTAACTAAAATTGTGTTTAGTATATTTTGTTCATCTTATTTTATGTGAGTTTTAAATTTTACTTTGAGCATTCAGTGTAATTTAAATCATCAAGTTTTTATTTCAACCGTGGCTCAAATCCAAGATCACTTGAGGTACTCATTTTGTGATTATTAATAGAAATAGTGATATGCGCATGCATTTATTCATATAAAATGATGCGCAGAAATTGATATCTTAATGTATAGATTATCACTATATTTTTTTCCCCCATGTGTTGCGAGTTTCCAGTTTTGAGTGAGGTCTTCGCCAGTTGCATGTACATTTAATTTCCCTTAAAAAAAGTGTGTTGACGTTTATATTGAATTTATTTAATAAAAATAAGTCATAATTTCACAAGAAATGCACGTAGAGCTTATCTACACCCTCGTGTATTTGGCTTTCAAGAATTCTTTAGGCAATACATACTCCAACCGCTAGTATTTATTACTTGTGGAAGAGTTTCAAAAGATCCAAATAAAAGATCAAATAAATAAAAAAACCAATTTGGTTTTCTCAAGGAAGAGAAAATTAAATGTTGCTGATGAATGAGGATTTCTCTTAAAGTCAAATTTGCTATGACGCTACACAGCGACTTTTAACGTCATTGTTTTTTGAACTAAATTGGAATTTCCATCAATACGCGAGTAAAACGCCCATTGGGATAAGAGAAAAAAATCTCAATACAAGACACCACAAATCTAAATTAAAGTAAATCTAACACTAACTACCGATAATAACTCATTTTGTGCTTGTTTCCGACAACGGGAAGACTTAAAGCCACAAAAAATTCAAGCATGCATAAGCCTCTTTCAAGGTATCCATAATGGTTGATGAAAAGATCCATTCAACCGCGGTTTGATGATCATTAAGAAGATGAATCTTCTGCTTGTATAGAAAAAAAAAAACTAACGTAAACCCAACGTGGGATGGTGGACGATAGCTGATCCATCTCCAATCCAAATAAAATCATCCAACACGAGATGACAAAACAAAGTATACAAAAAAAAAAAACTCCATAACAAAGGAAATTACAAAGATTAAATCAAGACCAATGAACCATTATCGATACCAAGAGGCGCAAAGAAAAAGCGTCTTCCCGTTGACACTCGCCAATGGCGCCTGAGACCACCACCGTAACCGACTAGATCCACTTGAAGCCCAAAATCCGAGATGAGAGGCGGAGGAGAGGCTGCAATGTTGTGAAGTGTCCCTTCGACTAGAAAATCGACGAGGCTTCACATGTGGGAAGAGGAGGAGAAACCGCCAGAGAAAGGCCTTGAAATGGATTAAAACCCACAATGAGAGGGGTTTTATTTGAATATGAAAATAAGTAGAAATTAAATACATCAATAGATAGGGCTCCCCCCAGGTCGGAGCACACCTCAGAGACGGCGTCCGAGTCCTGGAAGGGTAGCGGCGACAACTGCTGATAGAAAAACCTAGTGTGTTTTTTTTTTTTTTTTTTTTTTTTCCGGGGAGTTCTCTCTGTTAAGAGGGAGAGAGAGGTGAAAGAAGCGATAACCCTTTTAACATCATTGTTGCCGTAGCCGAGTGCCCGAGTGTAAATCAAGATTTTTAATTCCAGAAAATAATTCTCTTATCACACCTAAATAAATTTATATCACACCTCCCTTAAGAATTGACATCTCGGGGTAAATAACCCAAACCATGAACAAGCATCTGCTCGTTTATAGCCAATGACGTTTGTTGGGTGGTTTATTCTATGGACCCATTGAAGGTCTCGGGGGTTGACGACTTCTTGACTCTGTTTAATAGAGATTCTGACATGTTGAAGTTAGTCACAGTCTTACGAAGCTATGTCTGGATGTCTTGAATTTTGATTATTCAGTGGAGAAATTTAACAAAATAGTAATTATGCTTACGCTCAAGGTAGTGAAACGGTGATAGTGAGAGACTTCCGACCCATCAGTTTATATTATGCGGTTTGCAAGGTTATTTTGAGGCGTTTGATGAATCATTTGAAGTGCACAATGAATCCAGCAATATCCGAGAGCCAAACCACTTTTGTCGATGGCTGCCAAATCTTCGATAATGTGGTAGTAGGCTTCAAGAGTATTCATACTATGAGGGGACGGAGATTTGAAAACGAAAAGTGTACGACTCTAACGCTTGATATGGCAAAGCATATGGTAGAGTTGAGTGATCTTTTCTTCAGATGGTTATTTTAAAATTGTGATGTGCATAGTAGTGGGTTGAGAAGATTATGGGGAGCGTAACTTTTGGGGTGTTATAGTTCTCATGTCTCCCAAATTTTCTTTGCATATGATAGGCTTAGTTTTTTAAGGCTTCCACAAAAGTGAGGGGCTAGCAAGAGATTATATGAGGATCTATACACGTACTTTGGATCAAGCTATTTTTTTTCCAAGTCCAATGTTTGTTTTGGGAAGGTTGTGGTGGCGGCAATATAAACCAAAGTCACATGATGCCATATCTGAAACCAAATTTCTCTACAAATACATTTGCTTGCCAGATTTTTTGGTGCAGTGGAAAATGAACCTGTTCTCCTTAATTAGTTCGCGAGCAAGTGTGGAATAATGTCAAGGGTTTGAGTGGTTCTATGGTGTCACAATAAATGTGGTACTTATCAAGGTCATGCTAACCATATCCCCTTGGATGTGGGGAGCTGCTTATGCCTTCCATTCGCCCTTGTCGAAGATATTTATCACATCATCGTCGGGTATTTCTAAGGGGAATAGAGAGAGAGAGAGAGAGAGAGAGAGAGAGAGCTTCAAATCAGGGAGTTTTTTTATTTTATTTTATGTTCGAACTTATAAAATGAGGAGAAGAGGATAAAATAAAGACGGAGTTTTATAAGGATCTGACCTAACTTTTAGAACCAATATTGTTTCCACAAATATATTGGCAATTAAAACCGCTTAAAATTTTTAATGACATTTTTTAAATTACTTAACGTGATTAAGATGGTTGTTCAACTAGTGGGTGAAACAACTTGTTGAACAACTGATTGTTTTTAGCAAAATTAATTCAAACAACAATCAAACAAGCAATCAACGAGAAAGCGATAAAGGACGCAAGAGATTTGGTAACCCTGTTATGTGATAAATCACATATTTAGGAGGACTGAACGTCCGATGGTGAAAAGCGATCCACTATCTCAATAGTCAAAGGTACACGCACTTATAAATTATGCATGTACAAATAAAGATACAGCAGTTGCAAGCACCAAGAACTAGTTGTCGATGAAGATCTCCAAGGCAGAGAGGCTAGTTCAAGGTTTAAGGCGGCGTAAATTTACCTAATAGTGATTATCCTAATTTGACTCAAGAGGAGCTTTATTAGGTTAACACCAAATCTCTTGCGAATCTGTTATTCTCGAAAACCAAATATCCGAGAATATCTTACCATAAAATTCATAATTGGAAGCAGGATATATCCAGTTATATTCTCGCGAGAGAAAAGCGACTTTGAGTAACTCGAGTCTTGAACAATTTTTTGCATTTTGTCTTGAACAACTTTAACAAAATTATTTTACCAAACTAAATCATGCCACAAAGGATCCAACAGTTTTGATCCGACTTTGAAAGGTGACATTAGAAGTGTCTAGTCGTTTCTAATGTCATTGTAATAATAAAAAAGGAAAAATTTCTATTGCTCAAAATTTTCGTGAACTTTTTACCCAAATTTCTCTTGTTAATAAATTGTAGAATTTAAAACACTCATAATTTTACAAACAAATTAGAACCGAATTTAAAACGATAACAACTCTAGTAGCTCTTTTAAAATTAAGAAAACCAAATTTTGAAGCAAATTAGAAGCAACTAGTCGCTCTAAAGTTTCTATACCTTTAGAAGCGACTAGTGGCTTCGAAATGATTTTTTTTTTTAAATAAAATCAAAGCTTATATTTAAGAAATTTGATAATCAATTTTGAAGCGACATGTCACATCTAAAAGAAATATGTCGATTCAAATTATAAACAGTTTGTCGTATCTAAATGCTTTCCACTTCTAAAAGTCCATTTTGTAACGGTGAAACAAGAATTAACAAAAAACTTTGGATCATCGGTGCTTCCTCCACCACAAGTAGTGGATTCGTCTCCCCGTCTATATATCCTGCTTGAGCGGTTGAGTTTCGTCGTAGTTATCGCTTTTAAGCTGTTGTGAATCTTGAAATCACTCGGATAGGTCGTACATTGGGGACCATCTCGAATACGGTAAATTTTTTAAATAAGGCGTTTCAGTTTAACACGGTTGTTGAGTAAAACTGGGAATTGGTTCAACTGGTTGATTAGTTACAAGAAAATCTGACTCTACCGAATGCCTCAATAATTTTATTTTATCTTTTTTACTTTGCGTAGATGTTTACTTGAGAGGATGTCTGCCTAAACCAAAAGTTGTAAAAAGCTATAACTATTACGAAGTAAAAACTATAGTGATAGGTATAACATTTGCGTAGATCTTTTTTTTTTCTTTTCAAAAGAAACTAAATAGATTAGTGCTCATAAATCTTATCATAAGTGATAGGTACAACATATTCATATTACATTTCAATGGGAAACTCTATTGATAAAAAGAACACATTTCTCTAGTCACCACCACGTCCATAAAAAAAACTATCTAAATGGATTTTTTCGCATTAATAAGCGCCAATTGCTTCACGGGAATTAAGATAAAAAGTTTTATTAGTGTATTTATTTTTATTCTTCCATTATATGGCTCATGGATTTATCCTTATTTACACAAATATCTTGGCAATTCCCACGAGCTAATACATAGTCCAATAAGCATATATTGAGTTGGAATGCAGATAGGATTCCCAATATAAGGAGATAAAGGATTTGGTTGTGAATACAAAAAAGTAAATGAACTATAGATAAAGCTGTATGAAATGAATAGCCATTTTTATCCCCTTTTCAAAGTCTTAATTGAATATGTGAATCCTGTACAAACTAATGTATGTAAACAAATAAAGTAAGTCTCGAAGCAAGTTGATGTAATTAAGTAAGGTTACTTATGGAGTTTTATAAATAGTTTTCTAGACTTTTATTTATATTATGTATATAAAACTTAACGAAGAAGTTAAATAAATTTTTTTTTTGGGTGATGAGACGGAGAAGAGAATTACTTATTTCTATGCAATAGCGGATCTAGGAATTAAAATCAGGAAAAAAAATTGAAAAACAAATACAGAAAGGGGGTAGATTTAAAAATATCATATAATTATTTGCACAAAAATATAAAAAAATTGAT
This sequence comes from Urtica dioica subsp. dioica, assembly GCF_054948205.1. Classification (NCBI taxonomy): domain Eukaryota; kingdom Viridiplantae; phylum Streptophyta; class Magnoliopsida; order Rosales; family Urticaceae; genus Urtica; species Urtica dioica. The sequence goes on along the minus strand of NC_142758.1, from coordinate 45,749,112 downwards.
AAAAAAAAATTTAGAGTATAAACTGGTGGAATGTTAGAAAAACGAAGCAAGAGATTCATTGCTTAAAAAAAAAAACAAAAAAATCGAGATGATTCATTCTATATTATAAAATTGTGCGATTAATCTAATCGTTTTAAGAACTCAAAGGCTCTGATGTGCATATCTTAACGACGACAAAACTGTAGAATCATATTTTGCCCAGTGATCATGAAATTAAACCAATAAGTTGGATAACGTGTGGTGAGTATTAAAGGACATGTAATAATGCTAGGCAACTATATATACATGTGTGCTCCATCGTTTGTTCTCACACAAGCTGTGCTATATGAATTTATTTTTATCTTAATTTACAGGAATAAGAATCTGCATGTTTTGCGTTTCGTGGTTCTTGAGAGCCATGACTATACGAATACGAGTACTTGCAATTATGTCTCAAAATTCAATAAAGCTTTAAGAAAGAACATGCTAAAAAAGGAACACAAACTTTAATGGGGTCCGAGTATATTTGATTATTGGCCACATATATTTAGATACGACATGTTATTCCATCAACAAATGGGCGATATTCCTTTTCCTTTTTCCCTTTTTTTTTTCTGATCAACATCCACTGTACTAATCCTGATTTTTGTCCAATCTTAGGATGTTTCTTTTGTGTTCTATGCCCTACACTTACTATATCCCCTACTTTGGCATCTTTTGATTTATTTCATCAAGTAGCTAGCTAGCGTTAAGTATCATATGGATCCATCTTAAAATTATTTCAATCAACTTAATTACTAATTCATTATCTAATACTTGTTAGTTTTAATTTTTAGTTTTCATTTTATAGAATTCTTAACATACATCATCACAACGAATGTAAGGCTTGTCGGATAATTTCGCTTTAATCATTGGACTATTTATTTGATCGGAGAACCATTTTTTATTGACGTTCCTCCGTGAACTTGATTTTACATAAATTTAGGCCCTCTAGAAATTTTGCTTCACATTCAACAAGAAGTTGTGTGTTTCAAGATTATAGCTATTATTGAATGTGCCTTTTAACAATAGCACCTTATTTCATAAAATATAGTACTATAAAATTATTTACCAGTTTGAACTGTGCAATTGTTGAATAAATAAAAAACAAGAACGAAACTATTTTAGTGTTAAAAATGTCATAAAGAAAAAAAAAAGTGCCAAAATAAAATTTAAGGATCAAAGTGCAACAACTACCAAAAAAAGTCTTCAATTGTTTTATGATATATTTTTTTTTTACGATGATCTTTATTCTGAGAAAATATGAATGTGCAACATTCATTACATAGGTTAGGGTCAGGTTTTCTTTAGTAAAAGGAATAGACGTAATCGTTTAATTATAGTCCTTTTTAATTTTATATTTTTGTAAAATAATTTAAAGTTCCATATGATATCTCATTCAAACATACTAATTCACGACTTTGCTAAACGATGTATTCAATCTAATTAATACTTTTTTTTTTTCTAACGAATTTATATTGGGTATAGGTTTTCACCTAAACAAAAATATAAGTTACTATATCAAATAGTTCGAATGACCTCAACTAATATTTTAGTTTAATTATTTAAATATTAAAAAATAACATAATACTTATGTCTCATGTTAAAATATGACACATATATGCCTCCCTTAATTTAGATTATTTTCTTAATTATTAAGGACTTATCTACTATAGCACACAGATATGCAATTTCACAATAAAGTGAAATTTTACTGTATGGTAGCAAATTATGAGTTAGATTTAAAAAAAAAAAAAAAAAAAAAAACCCCTTACAAAGTCAAACCTCAAAATCTAGTTATATTATAATATTCATGTATGCAAGCGATAAACACATATATTAAATACTATATAAAGTCTGATTAAGCTAGTTTATAAAAAAAAAAAAAAAAAAAAAAAAAAAAAAAAAAAAAAAGTCTAAGTTAGAATAAAATATTATAAATATAGTGAAAAAAAAACATATTTTTAAACACAATCTATATATTTTTAAACAGTCTCGCGTATTAAGTAAGTTGATTCTATTTGCCTCATTCAAATTTCAAATGATTCTTTTTCACCTGTACGAGTGTATATTATTGCGTTCAATTTGTCAAATGGTCCTCTTTCTTCAGACGATACTAAAGCCTACACCGGGAATTCACATGGAACGGCGAGTAGCTCTTGCAACACGTCCGCTTGAAACTGATATATATATATGTCACATATATATATATATATATATATATATATATATATATTTGTGTGTCTATGTATACATGGCTATAGATTCATGGTCTATATAGATCATATTCATGGATATTAACAAAAATACGGGAAAACTTTGTTTGGTTCTATCATTCTATGAGTCTCTTCTTTTATGAAAACTTAATTACTAATTAAAAACTTCATTTGAAAATTATATTTTGATCCGGACATTTTCAGGGTGCTCATAATAACCAACGAATAGCAAGTGTTTTTTCTTGTGCGGATCCGATTTTAATGAGAGCTTGATGAGTCGGTCCACCTACACTTTTTGCTTGTACTGCTATATCGAGAATTACTCCACATAGTATTTGGCGTAAACAAATGTCAAATACTAATAGTGTTGACTACAAGTTCACAAATGAGACCATAGTGAACATAATATTCCTCCTTCGGTTTCATTCATGTGATTATATCGTACGATAGAATAAATGAATAGTGAAAGAAAAAGAAGGGAGAGTTTGGTCAATCAAAATGTATTTGTGATTTTATAACATACAAGTAATTAAAGAATACATATAGCTCAGCAAAGGAAGAGCAAAAAAAAAAATAATAATAAAAAAAAATAAAAGAAAAGTGTCAATTGAGTTGTAACACAAAGCAGTTTTGGAGAGGAAAAATGAGAGAGAGAATTTGATTTTTGGTGTGTTTAGAATGAGATCTCAAGGCCACATTTTATACCCCAAGCCCTGAGTAGTTACATCATTAGAACCATGAAACTGTCTAGCCATCATGGCATTTAATTGCATTAACGCCCATTACTAAGTCATGTGGACATTCGGATTTATTCATGTGCTAAACTGCTGCATTAGTATAAAAATTTTAAGAGGTGACTCTGGCAATAAAAAGTAAAAAAAAAATACCATAAACAAGCCCAACCCCAAGTCCGACACGAAACGAACGAACTAACGGCGGCGGCGCGCACGTGTGGTGGACTTGGGCTTGCCTGCATCCCAGACTCTCTACAAAACTAGGCCACCGTTGGAAACACAAACTCTTAAGCACAAATTAGCTATGTTAGCTCACTAATTTGCCCATTTTTATTCCATGTGTTACTTTTGCATATTTCACGTCCTTCACACAATTAATGTGTTTCTTTAAACATAATTTGAGTATCAATTTCTCATTCCTTATAGCTCCAATTTTGGCTAGCTAATAATCAAAATTATACCCCTTCCTAGAAAGAATAAGAACAAGTTTATGTTGTTACGCGTGTTGTTAGCTTATTTTTTACTGCAAGTTTGATCGGCAAGATGTCTGACAGCATGCTCCAGGATATACTGAGGCATCTTGACCACTGTGAGCAGAACTGTATTTTTGACCAGTTTCTTGTTTCGTCAGAATGATTCCCAAAAGAGTTTCTATACTGGTTCTTTTCGCGTGTATTAGTAAGGAAACCTTATTTAGACTTCTAGAGGTGTTGACTACTATAAAAGCCAATGGCTCCACCCTTAGTAGTCTTGACGCATTCATTCACACTTTTAAGGTTCTTAGACGTGCACGATCGGCGGACCGAAAAACTAATTGTTTGATGTATGTTGTTTAATTCTCTAGACACATTCCAGACATATTGAGTGTTAGAGAGTTGTGTGGGTTATGTGATTTCGTGATTGAAGTTTTTCACGTGCGTTGACATTGAAGAATACCAAACACTGGGAGAATGTTTAAGAGTGGAATTGAGGGGATCTCAGATTCAGGGGGAGCCAGATTTAGAATTGACGGATAGTAATAGGAGAATTAATGGCCTTGAAGCGGGGATCGTTCATATAAATTCATTGTTGTATTATTGACTACTTTTCATATAGTGAATTTTATTTTTACCGGGCACACTGCCCTCCAGAGTAGGTGATGTTGCACCGAGCTAAGTTACCATTCTTTGCGTCATTTACTTTTATGCACTGTGTTTTATATCTATGAATCTATTGCATCGGAACAGATTGTTGCATACATTGGCTCTACATTGTGTGCGACATCTTGCCTCTGACTAAACAAAATTTCAAGTTGAAATTATTTAATTATGTTGAGTGGACCTCACTCAAATAATTGCCAAAAATCACGTTCATATCATAATAAGTACTTTTTATTGTTCAATTTTCTTACTTTATTCCAACATTTTTCCTTGAGATCAAAAGAAGCAATTGTACAGTCGTAGAGTAGGAGGAGTGGTAAGCTGATACTCGTGGCGGCTGTGGCATGGTCCATGAGCGGCAGCACTCCAGTGCGGTGAGAGACGGTGCTAGAATTGAGAATTCATGATTGATTTGTCACCAAATCTTAAATTTTGTGATTGATTTTATTAAAAATATTATAATCGTTACAACTCATTTAGTGATAGATGTATTAAATTTTGTTTAATTGTTGATTTTTGGTAAAGTGTCAACAGATTAATATTATTCATGTCAATATATATCTCAACCAGATCGGGAGAGATTCTCGATAATATAAAGGAAAAAAAAGTCATTTGGCAGTCGTTAATATTTTTTCCCTACGTACCCTGAGGTTGAGATTGTTATCTATGTGCATTCCGAAACCTTCTCTTCATATTTTTAAGAGATAATGGCGGCATTAATACCTAATGTTTTCGCGTGGATACAATTTGGCACCTAATCTTTTTTTTTACGGGAAAAATACCTATTGTATCATTTCAGTATCACTGTTACAGTTTCGCTGTTTAATACTAACAGTTTTCCACGTGGCCTTCATCTGTAGGTGAGTACATTAATTCATTTCAGTTAAATGATATTACTTATTATTTATTATTTACTCTGATATCGGAATAAGAATAAAAACAAGAGAAACACATATTCGTTCGATAGAAAATTCCCAAATCAAAAGCCCTAGTTCTGGTTTTCGTCTTCTTCACAATCCCCTCAATACTGACGCCAGGTTCGACGAAAGCTCGTCTTCATCCTTCGATAGCCGTTGTACGAAGTGCCATCGAGTATTGTCGGGCACACGCTCGCCATCGATGAGTAAGAGATCGCCTTCTCAGGCAAGGTTTCAAGATTTCTGCAAATGTGGCGTGCCATTGGTTGAGCGCACTTCATGGACCGATATGAATCCGGGTAGGAGATTCATTAATTGTTACAAGAAAAAGATCGGTTCCCGTATGATTTTTCATTTAATTTTGTAGTTTAAAATTTTTAGTCTGAGTATTTCTTCTATTTTGTCGGTCAGTCCGAAGGAGGTTGCGAATGCTTTCAGTGGATTGATCCTAAAATTTGCGTCCGATCAAAAGAAGTCATCCCTGGACTCCTTAGGAGGATTAACAAGCTCGCATTTGAGAATCGAAGGATGACAGATGATGATGAAGAGAATCAGTGGAAAATAATGAAGATATGTGGAAACTGGAGTACTGTGTTTTATGTTTTCATGTTTGTTATCATGGCTTTAGTTTTTATTGTAATATTGGTGTAGTGTATGTATGTGTTTTGGCTGGTCATGAGGCTTGTCATCTAGATATTGATCATATTTATGAAGGCTGGTTTTTTTTTTTTTTGTTCTATTATATTGGTCTTGAAATTATTATGGAAACTAACATCAAACCGCAAAGTTGAAAGTGACAATTTCATTACAAATAGAGAAAATTGTTCAACACAAACTACAGTTTGAAACACCACCACAAAATATATATTGAAATAATTATGATACTTAAAACACCACCACAAAATAATTCTGATACTTAAAACAGAGTTGCAAAATAATTATGATACTTAAAACAGCATCCACAATCAGTTTGAAGGTTGAAGTGCCAGACTTGAACAATGTCCTTTCTCTTAAGCAGTTTGTTTCTGCCTCATTTCTTTCCTCTTGATTGTCTCCGGATAAGGATTTGCCTTCACTCGTCTTCCTCTCTTCTTTGTTGGTTTCACCTACAACACAAAATAACATGTTATCATAAATTATCTAAATTGAATGCCTTGTCTAAATTGCAAAACTCGAGATGAATGTACATGAACAGTAGTTCCATCAGGACAAGTAACAATAGAATGCCCTGTCTGTCTGCACTTACTGCAGTGATTTCTTTGGCCTTTTCTAGATTTCTTTGGCCGTCCAGGTAGTGCAATTTCTGGTGGTGGAACAATTGGATGTAGCCCAGGTTCTGGCCAATTATCAGGACTGGTTATGGGCTCTATTATAGCACTGTATGCAGCAGAATAGGCCTGCTTCTTGTACCAGTCATCAACATAATCCATGACATCCAATCCAGTGGACCATATACAGGCTAATGCATGAGGACAAGAATTCCAGATAATTCAAAACTCCTACATGCCCTAGCCCGTAAGTCACTACAAAAGTCTCAGTTCCAAGAAATGTTACCTGAAACTTAGCGTTGCCAGCAAATGTAGATTGGAAATACCTTGCTACTTGCTTTTGCTTCTCTATTATTGCCAACACTCTTTTTCCTATTGGATGCAACTACTTGTCAGCTTCGTTCCTTTTTGAAGCAAACCTACACATTAGCCAGAATATCAGCTTCTCCAACAGAGTGATTATTGGCTTGTCTCTTGCAGGCATTATTGCAGAGTTGAAACTTTCACAAAGATTATTCAAGAGCATATCACATTTGACATGCGTTCTGAAATGTGATTTACTCCATGCCTTTGGATCTTTGTTGAGAAGCCATTGATAAGCTTTGTCCTCTTCTTCTTTCAGCTCATCTATTCTCTTAGTAAACTCAGCAGGTATAGTAGCTCGAGCACAACACCACATCATCTGTTTCAACAACAATCCACCATGGTCCTTTTTGAAGTTTGCGTGTAGATGTCTTACACAGAATCTGAATTCTACTCCAGGGAAAACCTCAGCCAAAGCATTCTCCAACCCCTTTTGCCTGTCACTAATCATAATGAATCCAGTTGTGTTATGAATCTGCAAATCCTCACGTAGCAGCTCCATAAACCATGTCCAGCTAGCAGTGTTTTCCTTCTCAACAACAACAAATGCCACTAGATACTGTGAGTTATTTGCATAATGCCCACAGCGGCCAACAACATCCATTTGCAGTATCCTTTGAGGAAGCAACCATCAAACCCAAGCAGTGGCCTACATCCCTTGTTAAACTCATCCTTACAAGCCTTCGAGCATATATAGACCCTCTCAAAGACTCTTTGATCATGCACAAGATTGATCTTAAGCAGAGCCGTAGTACCTAGCATTCAAGCATATTCAAATATTAATCATGCCCAATAATAAAACCTATATTGATCATGATAATTTAGAATATACTTGCCAGGATTTGTTATTGTGAGTTGTCTACAATAATCATCTAGAATTGCATATTGATCTCTAACAGAGCCTTCCAGTGCGTTTCTAGCTCTCTTCTTAGCTCTATAGAACATTGTCTTGGTCACATTGCTGAACTTTGAAGCACATGCCATTTCCTTGAAGGCTTGGTAATGTAAGTTAGGGTTAAGCCTAAACTGTTCGAGGAAATGTTTGGCTAACCAAGTACTTGTAACATGCTTGTTGTTAAACACAATCCCACAATCATGGATATTTATCAGTGTGTTTATCCTAACAGTTTTCGTGTCTGAATTCATAAGCCTACCATAAAGAACCCACTTGCAACCTTTCCCTTTACATTTTGCTCGTAATCGACTCCCTTCATTGAAAATGTACTGAAATTCTTTATCATTCTTAATGAACTCTTCTCTAAGAATATGTCTCAGATAACCCATCGTTGAAAATTGCATACCTAGTTTGAATTTGAAATCCGCAAGATTTGACTGTGGATTATACTCTCGCTTGCTCTTCTTCGTCGACTGCTCATCATCATCGCTAGACAAACTATCGAGGTCGCTCTCAGACACGAATCCATCAGAGTCGTCGTCCTCGTTGTTGTCGACGTCGTTACAGACGGCGTTCACATCCGACCACCACTTCTGAGGATGAATCGTTTGCTCAGCTTCAAGGTCTTCATACTCGTTGTACTCTTCTTCTTCAAACACGGAATCTTCTTCGCCACCACCCTCGTGCTCTTCATCGATTCGTTCTTCACCCATCTTCTTCGATTTTTTTTTTGTTTGAGCACTCTTTTTATGTCACATTCGATTTGAAAATATAAGTTGTTTCTCATTTTAATTGTTTTTATTTCTTATTTCATTATCAGTTGTTTTTATTTCTTATTTCAATATAAGTAATATCATTTAACTTAAATGAATTAATGTACTCACCTGCAGATGAAGGCCACGTGGAAAACTGTTAGTATTAAACAACGAAACTGTAACGGTGATACTGAAATGATACTATAGGTATTTTTCCCGTAAAAAAAAAAAATTAGGTGTCAAATTGTATCCACGCGAAAACATTAGGTATTAATGTCGTTATTATCTCTCTTTTTAATGAGATATTAAAATCAGACAGATCAGTCAAAAAGTTTCGCTTTGAACGAAACGGTCAACCCTCGAAACCTGAGTTAAACCAAGATGATGATGTGAAATTGAAAAATTAATATAATTAGGCTACAACAATGTGTGGGCACATAATAGTAGTTAAAACTTGAAAGAAATGTGAGGGTATTGGAAGACAGATAAACCTTGCCTAGCTTCCACGAAAACTATATTTTCATTCTGTTATCTTTTTCTGACATCGGATAAGATTGATTAACTATATTATTTCTCCATAATAATAGAGGGACTAGTACACTTGTCCTCGTTACAAATTTGCACGGTATTTTAGTTTAAAATAAGGCTATTGTCACTGCTAGACAAAGACCAATAATTAAAATATCGGTATCCATCGATATCCTATACTCATGTTTTGATTTTATTAATATACCGATTATTGATATACTAATATATTGATAAATATTTTATAATAATTTTAATACCGATTATCGATTATACCGATGATATATCGATTATTGTCTGATATATCGATAAAAATCTTATAACAAACCAATATTATGTATATATATATATATATCATATAATGATATATATATATATATATATAAATTATATTTTAAATATATATAACATATCTATATATTTATATCTATAAATATACTTAATGAATGAATATATACAATTTATTTGAATTTTGAACCACTTGATTTTAACTTGAAGCAAGAGAATGCAAAAATTAAAAAAAAAAAAAAATATATATATATATATATATATATATATATATATATTTGATGTTATTTAGCTAATAAATAAAGTTCACCTTATTGCGAAACTAAAAAATTGAAAAAAAAATCACTCCATATAAACTTACTTGATTTTATGAATTTTCAGAAGCAATAGTTGGTCTTCGTCGGCCCAAGAATTCAAATTTAAATTTTGGACCTGTTTAGGGTAATAATAAGGGAAAATAACACATTTATACCCTGTGTTTTAGTGAAATGTCGAGTTTAACCCTCGGTTTTCAAAAATGTCGAGTTCATACCATCTGTTTAACTAAAATGACGAAATTATACCCTGAAATGAATAACAGCGTCATAAATCTCCCTTTCATTGATATTAACTCTTATATAAGAAAAACCAAATCAAATCTAAATCAGTACCCTAACTTCCAAATTCTCAATTTTGAAATAAAAATAGCCTTAAATTGAAATTAAATAATAAAACTCATACCTCTTAAGAAATGACTTCATTCCGTGTTTGAATTGTAGCTCTAAATCCTGGATTCTCTGTTCGAATATGCGATTTTGATGACTATCAACTATCGATGTTTACCCATTTGCCTCTTTCTGTGTTCTTCACGATTAAGAGATTGTTGTTTATTTTTTAGTTTTTAAATAAATTACATATATGACGCGAATGAATAAAGATAATTAGTGTTTATATATAAATATTATAGTCAACGTCAATGAAAAGTCAATAAAAAGAATATTCGTGACACTGTTGTGTATTTCAGGTTATAATTTTGTCATTTTAGTTAAACAGATGGTATAATTTCGTCATTTTAGTAAAACAGATGGTATGAACTCGACATTTTTGAAAACCGAGGGTTAAACTCGACATTTCACTAAAACACAGGGTATAAATGTGTTATTTTCCCTAATAATAATCGTATTTGACTAATAATGTTTCTATTTTGACTATTATAGTAATTTTTTTTCATAAAAATCGGTATTTGAGGAATAATATATATATATATATATATATATATATATATATATATATATATATATATATATATAAATAACAAGCCCATTTTGTCTCGTCAATCTTACACAACTATAAATAACAAGCTAAGGAATATAAAATCTTTTAGCCAATACGAAAGGCCTATCTTATACATTAATTAAATGGTATTTCTTTATTTATCAGTTGACCAAGTTCGTATTTCTCTATTCATTGGTTGACAAAACAAAAGAGAAATTTCATTTTGTAGACCTAAAAACTATCAAAATATCAAAACTACACCCATTAATTTAATAATATCCGAAATTGGACTTTTGGACACTTTTCGGACAAAAATGCCCTTGCAAGTCCATATATGTATAAAAAGTAGGGATGGCAATTTCGTGTTCGTGTCGTAATCGTGTCGTGTTAATCGTGTTTGCATAAATAATTGTTAGAACCAAATCCGACCATTTAATAATCGTGTTTGAAGTTTAGATCCAAATCCGACCGTTTATTTTTTTACTGATCCATAACCATTTAAATTAAACCATTTAATAGTCGTGTTAAATGGGTTATTTAATCGTGTTTTAATCGTGTCCTTGATATTCTGAAAGAATTCATATACTAAGTTGTGCTGAAAAATAATCACTTATTAAGCAATCGATTAAGATGAGGCATGGGTTATGCCGAATCATGGCAATGTGCCAACGATCTCGCTTTTACGGTCAGTTTTACGACCATTGTGTTACACAATCAATAAATTTAGCTTAGAATCAACAATCATTTTAGATTATTATTCATCAACTTAAACTTAAAACTCTGAATCCATGATAAAAAAAAATAAAAAATAAAAAAAACCCCAAATTACTAATGATGAATTTTGGACATCAATTGAAGAAATTAAAGAGAGAAACTCACCAAACATGGAGGAAGGTTTTTCTAGTTTAGCCGATCAATTTACAAGCATTATTGCTCAAAATATGTTGAGGCCAAAACAATTTGTCCATGATTGAGTTTACAAAGTTACTCTTGCTCTTCTAATAATGCTTTTGCCTTTGCTTGTTATTGTTTTATCTAGTTGTTTTCACACTCTTGGGTATTAAATTAATATCAAGCAGAATCACCGCATCTACAAGTAGTTCTCTGGTTAAAAACTAAATCATACATAATTTTCTGTGGGTAGGCAGAGAGGAGAATTTGAATGAAACTCTCTGACAATATAGAATCTAGATCACTCCAACCTGAAAGTTGTGCCAAAAAAAAATTACATAAAATATAGCCCTTTGCAAGGCCTTCAACAATTAAGTAGCTGACTAATATCTCAGACAGAATTTATCAAGTTACAGAATTGTTACTTGTTTCGACTTTCACTGGCATTCCACAGTGACCGTCATTGCAATCTACCTCAATATTGTTTTCTTATCGAATTGTCCCTGAGAGGGATACACCCTATTAACTCAAATTGACTTCCGTAGACTGAGAAAAGCAACAAAATTTTAAGACTATTTAAAAACTACTACTTTACCAATAAGACATGAACACAAAAATGCACTCAACAGGGTAAGGTTGATAGTTGAAACGAAGAAAGTATCGATTTTTTAGCACCAGGCATTCATTAACATCAATCTAAGCAGTTCACTGAAGGAAAACCAAAGAAAATAAATAAATAAATACCTGTGACTGTCTTCCAATCTCCCCAAATGGCTTAACCTGTGAGTGTCAATAGTCATTACTTTTTTTATATAATTGATAAGAGATACAAAGCATACAAATGTTATAGATGTACATCATTCAAAATTAAGGAATTAAAAAATTAAATTTTTGCAGTCGACCAGTATCAACCATAGAGCAAATATAATATAAGAAATAAGGAAGTATACTCAGTAGTCACTGCATAGAGCAAATGGGTTTATAATATACATATCAGAATGAACTAATGTTGAGAAACGGAGAGAGATATGTACTAATAACTGAAATGCAAGTTTGTCCCAATTTTTTTCAGCTCAACGAACTTCCTAACCTCAGAGTCACACATGTTGAGTCGGTAATTCAAGTCTCCGAACCAGAATATTTGGCTAAAAAAAAATCAGACAAACACAGAGAGAAAGTAAGTAATGACCTCATATCACGAGCCGATTCCTGCAAGTGACCTTGTTTCGGTCGACCGTCCAACCACACACATTGGGAAATCTCACACTTGATTCCTACACCAAAAAACCATAGATTAGTCATCTTTTGCAACAAGCATATCATTTCTCACTTCATTTAGATCTACATCGATATAAAAAGTTATACCCATTTCGGAGACCCTGCGAGAAACCATTTCAGCCTCGTCTTTGCTCTCGGAGCGCAGTCCGTGATCAACGACAATGGCGAGAATCCCGTCGATGAACCCATCCCCGTCACGAGAATCTCCGAGGCCATTGATCTTCCACTGTGCACTCAGAACACACAGAGCCATGCTATCTGGCCCTCCAGACACTCCCACGGCTATAGCAACAATCGGCCTCAATTCAGATTTCTAACCCCAATCGGCCTCCACTCCGACGAAGAACCCTAAAAGAAAACCCAATTCAGATTTCTAATTCTCTTCTCTCTCTCTCTCTCTCTCTCTCTCTCCCGATTGTCGTTCTCATTCTCTTCTGTGTGTGCTTTGTATTGAGTCTTCTCTCTCTCTTTATTTGAGTCTGCGTGATAACAAAATAAAAAAAGTTGGATTGAAATATCAATGTAAAAAAAAAGGAGGGAAATTGATGGAGGGTAAAACAAAATAAAAAGAATAGATTGAAATTTTGTGGAGATAAATGGAGGGAATGACAAATTTCAATATTAATCTAAAAATTTGTAGTTACATGAATAATAAAAGTTTAAAATCACACGAAATATATTATTTATATTATATATTATAATTTATATTTAAAATTTCAATCTTATATACTATATATTAAATATTAAAGTAAAGTAAAGTGACTAAATTATATTTTATAGGAGAATGTAAAATTTTTAAAATTGGTGTCTATTGATTATATGATTGTGGATTGAAATCAAATAAAACCGAATATGATACGTATTATGATATTATAGTAATTGTGATTGTGAATTGTGATTGTTTGATATGAATTGAATTAAAATTGAAATCAAATAAAATTGAATATGATACGTTACTATGATATTATAGTTATTGTGATTGTGAATTGTGAATGTTCGATATGAGTTGAATTGAAATCAAATTATAAAATTGAATAGGATACATTATTACGAGACTATTGTTATTGTGAATTGTGATTGCTCGATTTGAATTTAAATGAAATAAAATTGAATACGATACGTTATTACTTATTATGAGACTATTGTTATTGTGATTGTTCGATATGAATTGAATTGAAATAAAATAAAATTGAATATAATACGTTATTATAAGACTATTGTTATTGCGATTGTGGATTGTTAATTTTAATTGTTCGATATGAATTGAATTGACTTGAATTGAAATCAAATAAAGTTGAATACGATACGTTATTATGAGACTATTGTACGTTATTGTGATTGTGAATTGTAAATTGTGATTGTTCAATGTAAATTGAATTGAATTGAAATCAAATAAAATTGAATACGATACATTATTATGTGATTATTGTTATTGAGATTGTAAATTGTGAATTATGATAACACCACTAGACGTACTACTTAAATTAGTAATTGAAAACAACTAATTTGATATGTTATTATTGCTCTCATGAAGTCGATTGGTATACTATTGAGTATATGTTATCATACGTTAATTGATATTGATATGAATATACCTTATTTTATTTCATCATATTTTATAATATCAATGGTATATTTATAGTTATAAATTAATAATTTTACATATATAATATTAATCGTGTTTAACTGGGTCGTAATCGTGTTATTACTCGTAATCGTATTAATTGGGTCATATTCGTGCGGGTCGTAATCGTGTTTCGTGTCGACCATTTAATAATCGTGTTAATCGGATTTTATTCGTGTTACCGTAATCGTGTCGTTTTGACCCATTATTTAATCGTGTTAGCGTGTTCGACCCAATTAAGAACCGATCCATTTATTGAGATCCAAATCCGCTTTAAATCGTGTCGTAACCGTTTCGTGTTTCGTGTCCGGACCAAATTGCCATCCCGCATCGGATTTTGGAGGATTTCATCGGATTTTGAGCACAAATTTTGGGTTGAAAAAACTCTCACTATGGAAAAATCCGATGAATCTCATCGGAGATCATCGGAAATCCGATGATCTCCGTTGAGATTCATCGGATTTTATCGGAATCCGATGATCTCCGATGAGATTCATCGGATTTTTTCATTTTTTTAGAAATTCTAACTATGGAATTTTTTCAAAAACGAAGCGAAACCCTCAAAATCGAAGTTGAACATATACCCAAATTCCTAGCGCAACCAATTCGAAGGTGACAAGAATTGTGATGAAGAGGATTTGAAAATGAGAGAGTAATATGGGTTATTTGAATTTCAGGGGTATTTTGTCCGAAAAATGTCCAAAAGTCCAATTTCAGATATTATTAAACTAATGGGTCTAATCTTGATATTTTGATAGTTTTTAGGTCTACAAAATGAAATTTCTCAAACAAAATGTTTGCTTTAGAATGTTGTGCGTATGCATCGGAGTTACAATGATTATATTTAAGAGAAAAATATATCAGAATGAAATGTTCTAATGAATAAGCAAAAGTATTTTCCAAGCAAAAAAAAAAAAAAAAAAAAAAAAATTGTTATCTCATCATAAATTACAATGATTTATTTTCATGTTTTTGAATTTTGTACATCATGTTGGAAGTTTGTCACATTTTTAAATTTTCATTTCAATCCTAAGATCATTTGTTTGTCTATTATCAAATTCATATTAACATGTTTAGCTGGATAGTCCTAGTCACAGAGCTAGAAATGTTATAGTCCATTTATCATGCTTATGATTTCCTTAAAACTCATTCAACGGGTTTGAATGCAAAGATGTATGATATGTTTTGCCAATATTTTTCAATCGGGAAAAAATGACATCATACACAAAAAGGATTAGGAAAGGCAAAAGAAAATCTCCTCGTCATGCCAGGAAGCCTCCTCGTCATGCCAGGAAGCCTCCTCGTTCAAAAAGAAAATCTCCTCGCCCAAATGACCTCTTCGCGTGCGGAGATTCTTCTCTTTCAAAAAGAAAATCTCCTCGTCCAAATAACCTTCTCATGCGTGGAGATTCTCCTCGTCCAACAAGGAAATCTCATCGCCCAAATGACATCCTCGCGCGTGGAGATTCTCCTCGTCCAGAAAGAAATCTCCTCATCCAAAAAGGAAATCTCCTCATCCAAAAATGAAACTCCTCGTCCAAAAAAAGAATCTTCTCAACACATGCGTGTGTTGCGATTTTTTCGTATGCAAGTGCACGTAGTCGCTCAAGTAGTAAAGTTCGTAAGTACGAGTCGATCCTACGAGGAAAATGTTTAATTAAATTGATAAGATTACTAGCACGAATTGAACCCAATGATTTGATGATTGTCAAAACGAACGAAAATTAAAAAAACAATTAAAAAACGATAGATTACGATAATGAGAAAGCAAGAACTACGGCTTCACAAGTTATTCCTATGGTTTGGATTCGGAAATTTAGCACAAAACACACACTCTTATGTTTGCTAATCACGCTCACGATAATGGTAATCTAAGATTTCTCTCGAACATCTAAGAATCTAAACTTATGCCGGGATATCTTCTCTCAATCTCAACCTCTAAAAACAACAGTTAGCATTAAAAACAAGAACGGTCACACGACTCCGAAACAGCCTAGCTATGTCTAGCCTATGAATGTATCCCGGTAAATTAATCATTGTGCACGACTAACCTAATCTCTTCCGATCAACAAGCAATCCTAATATCATGAACACGGTAGCTAATCGAATTCAAGCATTACACATGGAATTAAAATAAACAAACATGATAGAGCATATGAACATTAATTTGACATGATTGAATCCATAACCATATTCCTAATTCGCTACACCATAGCCCTTAATGAATTTAGTGCATGATTGAACGGAGAATAAACGGAGATGAATATAAAGCAATCATGACTAAAAACTGAATTATATTAATAAAAACGGGAGTTCCAAAGATTCAGAGAATAGAGATAAAAACTGTGAATGGTGAAAACGAGATTGTGGCGACGATGATCCTCTCTGAACGCTTCTTCTCTCCCAGGATTTTGCGGCCGAATGAGAAAACAAACTAAAAACAAAAGCAAAGATATCATTCTAAATAAACTAAAGTGTTTTTGTAGGTTTCCTAGATTTTTCGGAGCTCATATGAGCCGTCAGATCGTGTCCAATGGCTTGGATTACAATTAAAACGCGTGACAAATAAGTTGGACTCGGGGTCTGTGCGCCGCACATCCCTTCATGTGCGCCGCACATCCCTTCCTGTGCGCCGGAAAGGGGACCCGCTGTCTCCTTTTCTCTTCCTCTTTTGTTCAGAGGGGCTGTCTTGGCTCCTCTTGGACAAGGAAATGAGAGGTCTCATCTCGGCGGTAAAGTTTGGCCGAGGCGAGCTTCGGGTTTCACACCTTCTCTTTGCAGACGATAGTCTTGTTTTCTTCCGGGCGTGTGTTGAAGAGATTGAGGAAGTCGCTCGGTGTCTCTCCATCTATTCATCGGTTTCGGGGCAAGTCGTCAACTTTGCCACGTCCGATGTGTGTTTTGGTTGGTCGGTGACAGAGGAGTCTAAACTAGAGGTTGCTACAAGCCTTGGAGTCTCGCTAACCCCTTGCCACAAGAAGTATTTAGGGCTGCCCACGTTCACCGGCCTTCGTACCTGCGATTTGTTTGCTTTCGCTCGTGATCGGGTGTGGGAGAAAATCAAATCTTGGAGGGGGATTTGGTTCTCTCAAGCCGGGCGCGAGGTGCTCATTAAGGCGGTCCTCCAAGCCATCCCCGGGTACGTTGCGACTTGTTTCCGTCTCCCGAAGACCCTTGTCGGCACCATTCACAAGGCCATCGCGGAGTTTTGGTGGGGAAATAGTGGAGATGAAAAGAAGGTTCATTGGTGCAAATGATCGGAGTTAACGGCGCACAAGTCGGAAGAAGGATTGGGTTTCCGGGACTTGGAACGCTTTAATCAAGCGCTAGTGGCCAAGAATGTGTGGCGATTCATCCGAAATTGGGGCAGCCTTGTGGAGAGAGTTTTTGAAGCTAGTTACTACCCCAACGGTTCTCTCCTCGAAGCTAAATGTGCGTTCGATAGTTCCTCGATGTGGCGAGGTTTGATGTGGGGGAAGGAGGTCATTGATAGCGGCTCGAGGTGGAAGGTTGGGGATGGGGAGAGTACTCACGTTATTGGCGACCGGTGGATCCCCTGTCCCCCTTTCTTTACTCTCTCCGATCCTCCCCCTATTCCTGAGAATATGCGTGTGGCGGAACTAAAACATCACAACGGGGAGTGGAATGAAGCATTGGTCCGAGCAATGTTCGATAGAAGGGATGCGGACGACATCCTTGCCATCCCTACTACCGACGGAGGGTTGCCTGATACTATCCGATGGCACTTTGCTAAAGACGGGGAATACACGATCAAGAGTGGCTACCGCGTGGCCTCTAACCCAACCCGACGTGCCTTTGCCTCCGCTTCCGCCTCGAGGTCCACCGGCTCGTGGTGGAAGACTCTTTGGAAGCTGTCGATCCCGCCCAAAGTCAAGCTCCTCGTTTGGAGGGGTGCAAAGGTTGGATTCCCGTTAACTCGATCCTCGTCCGGCGGAAGGTTTCTCATGATGCCAAGTGTCCGGTTTGCTTCGGCGGACCGGAATCGATTGGTCACGCTTTTTGGGGATGTCGGTGGGCTCGGAAAGTGTGGGAGCTTACGAACTTCGGGGACTTGGTGAGTTCTTTCCGAGGAGATGGTGCTACCTCTTTCTTCATCACTGTCATGGAAACCGTCGAGGTAAGTAATTTGGAGTTGTTTCTTGTTTTGGTTTGGGAAATTTGGAATCATAGAAACAACGTTTTAGCGGGGAAGGATAAATGGACTCCGGATGAGATTGTGGATTGGTCCGGAGGTTTTCTCGATGCGTATCGGAAAGCTAATCCCTCTAGGCCACCCCCCCCCCCCCCCGAGAACCACGCGATGCCAGTGCCGGTATGGCAGCCTCCGTTGCCCGGTTTGGTTAGTGTTTCTGTTGATGCGGCCCTTGATTCTAGAGGTGGGAAGTTTGGCACCGGTTGTGTACTTCGGGACCACCGAGGGTGGGTTATCGCGTCGGAGATCTTGGTGAAGAACGTCGGCTTCACGTCGGCCCTTGTGGAGGCTTCTGCTATTCGCGGGGAGGGGGGGTGGCGCTTCGGTTGGCGACGGAGCTTGGGTATAACAAAGTGGTGGTGCAATCGGATTGTCTCGAGGTGATCCAAGCAGTGAAGAGAGACTCTATTCCGGCCACCGAGCTCGGCACCCTCCTCGGGGATATAAAGGTTAGCAAGTCTCTTTTTTCTTTTCTAGAGTTCACTTACATCCCCCGTGTTTGTAATGTTGTTGCCCATTCTTTGGCTCGTTATGCACTTAATTTCTCCTCGGCATCGCGGTGGTTGGGGCTTGTCCCACCATGTGCGATGAGTGAGGTTATCAATGATATTACCCGTTGTAACCACGGTATTCCTCCGCCATAAGTGAGACTTTCTAATGAAATTCGCTCGTGGTGCCGGCCACGCTTCCTCAAAAAAAAATACGTGTATTGAAATTAATTGCAAACAAAACAACATACGCTGGAATTAATTGAAATAAAATTAACAAGGACTCTATAGCTAAATAGTCAATAGCAAATTTGAGTTTTACTAAATAATCAAGGTTTTATTAATTTTACAAAATAGTCATTTACATAAATTAAAGAAGATCAAATATCCAAAACATCCTTCATTAAACATTTCAAAATTACAATAAACAACGAGGCACTAAATAAAGTAAAATTTGTTGTAATTAGCCAAGTTTGTCATTCTTATTGGGGGAATAGCCCAAGTTTCATTTTATTAAGCAAATAGCCCATATTTTCGGCTCAGACCATAATGCCATTGGTAAATTCGCGAATAGGTTAATTTAATTAACCTACTGGAGTGAGTTAGGTTAACTAATTAACTTATTGGTTGAATATTAGTTTAGATTCTGATTTTTTGTGAGTAAAGTTAATTTACTAAATGATTGAATTCGGAATTAGGTTAATTAATTTAATGCTTTGAATATCAATTGACTTAAGTTATGATTTTTGTAAATTTTTTTGTTAATTTCAAATCCTTCACAAATCAGTTAATTACTTAACCTAACTCACTCCAGTAGGTTAATTAAATTAACCGATTCGCGAATTTACAAAGTGCCTCTCCTCAATCCCCTCCATCGCCGCCGATTTCCTCTCTGCCGCCGATTCCTCTCCCCCCGCCGATTTTCGAGTCAATCTGAGCCGTCGATTCTCCGCGAGTTAGGGATCAACAATTAACTGTTTCTTCTTCTTCTCCACCTCCGATCTCTCACCACTCTCTCTCCTCACCAGTCCGGCCGATCCTCGCCGTACCTTCCCTGCGCCGCCAAGCAGCAAATCGCCTTCCCTTCTTCATCTTGTTCCTCGGCGCCGTGGTCGAGCTGGTTCGTTTCGGTGAGGTCGAGCATCGCCGCCCCCGAAGCTCGATGGAATCGACGCCGTCTATGGAAGAACTTGACGGCGTCTATGGCGGATCTCGCCGGCGACGTTAGGGATCAGCAACGAGGATGGACCACGATTGGCGACGACGCGGCGGCGTGAAATGGATCGGCGGCGTGAAGTGGATCGGTGGCGTGAAATGGACGAAGACGAGAACGAGTTTAGGTTTAAGTTTTTGGAAAATTGAGTTTTGCTCTTATATATGAGGTAATTTAGGTAGTGAAATATTAATTGGGCTATTCATTTAATTTATTCAAACTTGGGCTATTCTCCTAATATTGGTAGATTGATTGGGCTAGTATGCTCACTCTCCCTGAATTCTAAGCAAGAGATCTATAGCCTCCTCGCCATTGCTCCGGCGAATCGGAGTTCCTCCCAGAGCCATCAAGACATCATCATCCTTCGTCGTCGGGGTCTGGAACCGAATTGCTGGTCTCGCTTTTGCTCGTCCTCGACTATGAAGTCGAACCCACGACTCGTCATAGCTCACCTTCGAAGTCAGATCTCAATTGCCATCGTGGAGTTGTTCCCTAAGATCGGCGTCATGGAATTTTGGCGAGGCTTTGGCCACGGCGGAGAGGAAGATCAAAGGTAAGGCTTCAAGCGTGTCTTGACTTTCTTCATTTTTTGATATTCCTTGGTCGATGAAGGACACGGATCAGATTTGCTGAAAGACGACCATCGACTCATGGCTTTTTTATGCGTTTCTTTTATGGTTGAGCTTTGAACCTTGGAATCCTACCATGTCTGTACTAAAAACTCAATATAGCGCATTAAGAACAATTCGCATACAATTTGCATATGAAACTAGGACTCCGATTGCATATGAAATGAGAGAGAGAGAGAGAGAGAGAGAGAGAGAGAGAGAGAGAGAGAGAGAGAGAGAGAGAGAGAGAGAGAGAGAGTAATTGAATATTTGAGGCTATTGATTTATTTTTACTGGAATTTTTTTAAAAACAATTTCGAATAAATAATTTAACAAGGATAAAATAGGAAAATAAATAGATTCATTGTCACATCATCAATTTGACTAGTTTGTAAAGAATGTTGAAACGTTGGCTAAAATATAATTTTAATGTTTAATGTGGCTTAGTTGAAGCTATTTTTCTAACAATAAACACCTGTATATAGAAAACAACAAATACGTTAGCACTAACCTAGGAGACAAATAAGGATCCACAAAGTCCATGGCCTTAAAAAAATATATACGCAGAGAAACGCTCTATCTCCCTCTTTTCTCCTTCCTTCTTTTCAAATTTCAAATCTAGATCTAGATCTAGATCTCCTTTTTTACTCTCCCCTGAGGCCAAATCCGACGGAGACTCCGGTCACCGTTTGGGTGCTTCCGGCCTTGGGGGAGGAGGTACGACGTGAGAGTGACCGGAGGAAGAGAAGAGATATCCGAGTTTGATGGAAGATGGGGTCTTTGTTTGGGGTCATCGCTGGCGACAGAGGCGACAGTGGAGGCGGCGCTGCCGGATTCCTCGGGCGATGGCGTTGCTACGGTTGGCGGCGACAGCGGTGCGGTGTGGCTCGTCGACGCTTGCGGCGCGGCCGAGTGCGTCAGCCTTGGCGGTGCGGAGTGGCCCGCTGGCGGTGGCTGCGTGGTTGTGTTCGTCGGCGATGGTGACGCAGAGTGGCTCGCTGGTGATGGCGGTGCGGCTGGGCTCGGCGACGATGGAGGTGCAGCTGGGCTCGGCGACGTTGGCAGTGCGGCTGGGTTCGTCGACGACGGTGGTGCGACGGGACCCCTCTTGTTCATCTTTCATCCATCATCTTGGTGTTTTTTATCAGATCTCGGTCGCTCATTTAACGTTCATTTTAGTTTATTTAATTTTCGGTGTTGTCATGAATTTCTATTTTTATTGTTGTGTTTTGCTTTTTTTGGTTTGTTTTGGAGTCGGGTTATCCGTCGTCCCTTATCCCGTAGTGGATGTCCTGTTAGATTTTGTTCTATGCAGGTTGAAGAGTCATCTTCTTCGTGGTCATCGGACCGAGGTTGATTGGATTTATCCATCGATCATCATTGGTTTGAACGAGCCTCATGTGTGCTCTATTTGTGTTCGTCGTTCTTCCTATTGTCGGAAGCATGCACAAAACGTACGATTACCGGAACTTAGTGTCAGATTCACTTCGACTTAGGTTTTGGTGTTCCATGTACTAGGGTGTTATTCTCCTGTATTGATGGGTTTTTTACCCTTTTTTAATGAAAATTCGGTTTCCCTCAAAAAAAAAAAAAAAAAAAGTCCATGGCCTTAAAACCGCACACCCACATAATAAACTATTACACACTCTATGTTGTATAATGCTGAAAAGCTGACGACCACCGATATAGACTATACAAAGGCAGCTCGACTATACAAGAGTCTTGAGCGAGAGACAAAAAAAAAGGACCTTTTTTATAACCGTATTTAGATTAACTAAAAAAATAACATGTTGTTACGTTGTTTGTTGGTTTTATTTTTTAGTGCAAGTGGTATGGAAAGATGTTGGGTGTTATGTTTCATCTTCTGGATTGACATCTTTCCTCGTGTGTGCAGACAGTATTTCAGGCAAGTTTCCAGTTTCGACAGATTGCTTCGCTGGTGACTTATTGCTGAGTTATTGCCTCGCTGCTGTCTTCATTACAAGATATCTGCCTCGCTGGAGCCTTCATTGCAAGATATCCTCCGCTGCTATCTTCATTGCACGAATATTCACTTTGATGGAGTCTTTACTTTGAGATATTCGCATGAGGCCGGGTAAGGAAACCCGAGATATCTTCCAGGATTGTCCCGCTGCTATAAAAGCCGTGTGCTCTCCCTTAGCAGCTTCGACACTTTTGATCAAACACTCAGAGCTCTTAGACGTGCAAGACCGGCGGACTGGGAGGCTGTGTGTTTTGGTTTTAAGTGGTGTATTCTCTCAAACACTATTCTACAGATTGAGTGTATGTGAGATTTGGGTTCTTGTGCTTTTCGTGATTGAAGGTTCACGTACTACTAAAGACTGAAGGTCATCCGAGCCAGGAGGTTGCTCGAAGGGTGGAATTGAGACGGAGCTCAAATTCAGGGGGAATCCCTGTCTAGGTGATCACTGGTAGTAATAGTCTCTAGGTTTTATTGATTTGTTGATTGTAATCAGATATATAACCTTGTGTGTACTATTGACTACAAGATAGTGAAAATCCTTTCCACTGGCAGCGTGCCCCCAGATGTAGGTGTGTTTCACCGAACTGGGTAACCATATCCTGTGTACTTTGTTTACTGCACTTTTTGTTGTTTATCCATATCTGTATTCAAGCAAGTTGTCGGACACATTGTCAACACATTGTGTGCGACATCTTGCCTTTGCAACTAATCAGATTTTCAATTGGTATCAGAGCAGGCACCTTGATCTCTTAGGTGGTTTCCTGTATTTTCTTTCTGATTGCCTATTATGGATAGTTCCCGAGAAGGAGGCTCTGTCAATCGCCCTCCAGTACTCGACGGAACCAACTATGGATATTGGAAGGCACGCATGACCGCCTTCTTGAGGTCCCTGGATAGTCGAACATGGAAAGCTGTGATACATGGGTGGGAAGCTCCTGTGACTACTGATGACAAAGGAGCCCGTACTGGAACCAAGCCGGAAAAAGACTGGACCCCCACTGAGGATGAGGCGGCCCTTGGTAACTCCCGTGCTCTCAATGCTATATTTAATGGTGTTGATAAAGATGTTTTCAGGTTAATAAATACTTGCACTACTGCCAAAGAGGCCTGGGAAATTCTCGCTGTTGCCTATGAGGGAACTACAAAGGTCCGGGAACAAAAACTTCAGTACCTCACAACCAATTTTGAAGCTCTCACGATGCTCGAGGACGAAACTGTCTCTGAGTTCAACGTTCGCATTCGTGATCTCGCCAATGAATCATATTCTCTCGGAAAACCCATGACAGATGAAGATCTTGTTCGAAAAACCCTGAGAGCTTTGAGCTCCAGATTCAAGATGAAAATCACGGCCATTGAGGAAGTTCATGACCTAAAGACGTTGAAATTCGACGAACTAATGGGATCTCTCATGACATTTGAACTCTCTCTTCCTAAGGTGGAAAAGAAACAAAGAGGGATGGCCCTCAAAAGTTCTGTTCATGAACCAAGGGATCAGGTATATTCAGACTCTGACAATGATATTGATGATACTATTGCTATGCTTGCAAAAAACTATGGCAGGGTCATGAAAAGACTCAATCAGATGAATGGGAAAAATGTCTCACAAGATGTCAAGGACAACTTCCAACAACGTTTCCAGAAAAATACTTATCCTCACAGGAATAGTAAAAGTGGTGAACGATCTGGGAAAGGCAAAGGCATTCAGTGCCACGAGTGTGAAGGATTTGGACATATTCAGAAGGAGTGTCCCAACTTCCTCAAGAAACAGAAAAAGGGATACAACGCTACTCTTTCGGATGAAGAAGATGAAGAGATCGACTCAGATCAGATAAGTAATTTTGTAGCCTTTACTGCTTCTGTTCATACTCATGAGCCTACTAATGAATTTGGTGAATGCTCTCAGAAATATGTTCTTGATGATGAACTATCTGACGATGCTATGAATGAAGCCTACAATACCTTTCATACCAAATGGGTTGAGGAATCTCAGATTCTAGACAAACAGGGTGCTATCATCTTTACCCTGACTGAAGATAAAGCAAGACTTCTGGAGACTATTGTGGATCTAAAGAAGGAAGTCAGTCGTCTGAATGGCGAACTCGAGCACATGACTAAAACTGTTAGAATGCTGAATTCTGGGACTGACAGTCTTGACAAAATCCTCACCATCGGCAAACCCGCGAAGAACATGAAGGGACTTGGATATACCCATGGAGCTTCATCATCCCAGACTACATTCGTTCCTCAAAAGCAGACTAGCCAGATGTCACGAAACTTGCCTCAACCATCTGGTAACAACAAATTTCATAACATTTCTCGATATCATCAATCTGGACCAAACAGGTCTCCTGTCAACAGACCTCGCTGGGTATGCCATTATTGTGGAAGAAAGGGACATATCCGTCCTTTCTGTTATCGTTTGTATGGGAGAAATGTCCGTCAACATAGGTCCATCCACAGAAACGTCTCTTCTCATCAACAACCTGCTACTCGGATGGAATGGAGAGTGAAGAATACCTCTTATCGTGCCAATATTGCCTACACCTCTCTGAGTGCTTCCACCGGGAATGACTGGTACTTCGACAGTGGTTGTTCTCGTCACATGACTGGGGATCACACCTTTCTGACCAACGTAAAACCTTACTCCAACTGCCATGTTACCTTTGGAGATGGAGTCAAAGCCAAAATTGTGGGTAAAGGTCAATTAAACTATCCTGGTATGTCTTGTTTGACTGAGGCTTTGTTGGTAGAAGGACTCACTGCTAATCTCATTAGTATTAGTCAACTTTGTGATCTGAATTTGCATGTCAACTTTACTCGTGATAAGTGTGTGGTGATTAATGAAGATCAGGATGAACTTATGCGAGGAAACAGATCTCGTGACAACTGCTATATGTGGAACCCCGCACCTACCAGCAAGTGTCTCTTGACCAAAGCTGATGAAACCAAGCTGTGGCATCAAAAGCTTGGTCATCTAAATCTCAGAAGTATGCAGAAAATTGTCTCTGAAAATGCTATCATCGGTGTCCCAAACCTGAAGATTGTTGAAGGTAAAATTTGTGGTGAGTGCCAGATTGGGAAACAGGTCAAGAAGTCCCACAAGATGGTGCAACATCTTACCACATCTCGGGTTCTGGAACTTCTCCACATGGACCTGATGGGACCGATGCAGGTCGAGAGCCTTGGAGGGAAGAGATATGTGTTTGTCTGTGTGGATGACTACTCCAGGTACACTTGGGTTGATTTTATTCGTGAAAAATCTGACACTTTTGCTGTTTTTGAAGCTCTTTGTAAGAAGGTTCAGAGAGAAAAAGGAGAGAGCATAGGCAAAGTGATCAGAATTCGGAGTGATCATGGGAGGGAATTTGAGAACATAAGTTTTGCTAAGTTTTGTACTGAAGAAGGGATAGCACATGAGTTCTCAGCTCCTATCACACCTCAACAAAATGGAATTGTTGAAAGGAAAAATCGAACCCTTCAGGAGATGGCTAGAGTAATGATGTTGGCCAAGAATATTCCACCACATTTCTGGGCTGAAGCTCTAAATACTGCCTGCCATATTCACAATAGAGTTACTATTCGTCCAGGTACTTCCAGCACTCATTATGAAATATGGAGGGGGAGAAAGCCAAATGTGAAATACTTCCATGTTTTTGGGTCGGTGTGTTATATTCTTGTTGACAGGGATCCACGGCGTAAATTTGACCCGAAAAGTGATGAAGGTATATTCCTTGGATACTCTAGAAATAGTCGTGCATACCGTGTTTTTAACAAACGCACTAAGACTATAATGGAATCAATAAATGTGGTGATAAATGATGATGATCATGATGCTACTAACAGTCCTAATGATGAGGATGAAGTTTTTCCCAGTAACCCAGATGTCAGGACAGATGCTGATAACCCCTTGGACGACATCTCCACTGGAAATCCAAATGTCAGGACTGATGCTGATGACAAAGTTAGCGACATTGTTCCAGATGAAGGTTCCCCTCCTGAGACTGAACAGAGAGTCCCCTCTCGAAGAATTCAGAAAAATCATCCTGCTCATGAGGTGATTGGCGAAATCAGTGAAGGAATAAAGACTCGTCCAAAACCTCCTGTTAACTACCGGGAAATGATTGGTAATCTCTGCTTCGTCTCTAAGATTGAACCAAAAAATGTTAACGAGGCTATTGATGATGAATACTGGGTTAATGCTATGCAAGAAGAACTGGTTCAGTTTGAAAGAAACCAAGTCTGGGAGCTGGTCCCCAAGCCTACCAATGTAAATGTCATTGGGACTAAATGGATTTTTAAGAATAAATCTGATGAACATGGTAATATAACTCGGAACAAAGCTAGACTTGTGGCACAGGGCTATTCACAGGTGGAAGGCGTTGATTTTGATGAAACCTTTGCCCCGGTTGCGAGACTAGAAGCTATCAGACTTTTGCTTGGCATCTCGTGTCACCTGCAATTCAAGCTCTATCAGATGGACGTTAAGAGTGCTTTCCTCAATGGGTACCTGAATGAGGAAGTTTATGTAGCTCAACCAAAAGGGTTTACAGATCCCAGCTCTCCACAACATGTCTACAAACTCAGAAAAGCTCTCTACGGCCTTAAGCAGGCCCCTCGTGCTTGGTATGAAAGACTGACCCAATTTCTTGTGCAGAATGGGTATACTCGAGGTAGCGTTGACAAGACTTTGTTCGTGAAAAAGGAGAATGGCAATCTCATGATAGCTCAGATTTATGTTGACGACATCGTCTTTGGAGGAATGTCAAGCAAGATGGTGGATCTTTTTGTTCGACAAATGCAGTCAGAATTTGAGATGAGTATGGTCGGCGAATTAACCTACTTTCTGGGCTTTCAGATCAAACAAATGAATGATGGTATCTTCCTTTCCCAAAGTAAGTATGCCAAAAACTTGGTGAAAAAATTTGGCCTGGAGAAATCCTCTCACAAGCGGACCCCGGCCGCTACTCACATCAAACTCACTAAGGATGAGCATGGAGAATCTGTTGATCAAAGTCTCTACAGGAGCATCATTGGCAGTCTTCTTTATCTCACTGCCAGCCGACCAGACATAGCCTACTCAGTAGGTGTTTGTGCGCGCTATCAAGCCAATCCCAAAGCTAGCCATCTGGCTCAAGCTAAGCGAATCATAAGGTACATCTCAGGTACTGCTGATTTCGGTTTACTATATACCTATGATACTTCCTCTACGCTTGTGGGATACTGTGATGCTGACTGGGCAGGTAGCACGGTTGATAGAAAGAGTACTTCTGGTGGATGTTTCTACCTTGGAAACAATCTCATCTCTTGGTTCAGCAAGAAGCAAAACTGTGTTTCCTTGTCCACAGCTGAGGCTGAATACATCGCTGCTGGGAGTAGTTGCACTCAGCTTCTCTGGATGAAGCAGATGCTCGCTGAGTATGATGTTGGACAAGATGTCATGACATTATTCTGCGACAACATTAGCGCCATCAACATCTCAAAGAATCCTGTTCAACACAGTAAGACCAAGCATATTGAGATCAGACATCATTTTATTCGAGATCTTGTGGAAGAAAAGAAGATCAAACTCGAATACATTCACACCGAGAAACAGCTTGCAGACATTTTCACCAAGGCTTTGGATGCTAACCGGTTTGAAAATCTCAGATCCTCTCTTGGGTTATGTGTTATTGATCAATAGCAATTATTGTTTATCGAAGGATTTTTTGGTCTTAACTTTTGCGCTAATCCTTCGCTGACTCTTGTTCGTGTTACTGGTGTGTTATTTCTCTCATGGGCCCATGTTTCTGGTTGGCCCATTCGACTGATTTGCCGGGCTATATTGCCAAGTGTTGTCTCTCAGGGCCTAGGAACGTTCAAGGCCCACTTGAAGTTGCGACGTCGTTTTTCTTGCCATGTTCTCACTCATGCAGACGGTTGCTCTTCCGAGAAAGAAGGGGAAGTTATTTCCTGTTTGAATTTCGAAATTTCCTATTCTTCTTCAGTGCTCTTAAGATTTGTTTCCCGAATTTGCTTTCTTACCCATTTTGACAGTTACCCTTGTGGCAGTTTCCTTATTTCTTTTTCCAAAATGGTGGGTACAAGAAGCGGGATCAGTACCTCTACTCCCTCTGGAAAAGTCGAAGCCACAATGAGGAAGAAAAATGTCGGGACAAGAAAGCCCAGTGCTGAGAGCAACATGCATGGAGTTAGGGTTCGTGGTCTGAAACCCAGCATACGCGCCGATGGTCAGGCCGGAGGTGCGATCGCTGGGTCATCAATACCACCTGAGAATCCATCTCTATCTGCCGCCAGACGCACAATTCTGAAGAAAGCTGCTCTCTCCATCACAGACATCACAGGAGAAGTTAGTTCCAGCAGCTCGTCTGAGGAAGAAAGAAGAAGTGTTGATGATCCTGAAGAAGAAACCCCATCCGGTGTTTCCCCCGTCGAAAGCCCTCACAAGGTTGTGATAGGTAATCCTACTGTCTCTGCCTTTTCTATTGATAAGGTTTCGCTGCCTCAAGAGCCTACTCCTGAAGATGCCATTGGGGGCATGTTAGGCTTAAGTAAAGATGTTTCGCAAGATGTGCCCACATCTTCTCAGAGGCAAGAAAGAACATCCGACCCTATCCAGGATGTTGGAGAAGATATCCTTGCTTCTCTGAAAAAGAAAATTCAGAAAGATGATGATGTGTGTCTAGCCACTCTTCTCTCAGAGAAGAAAAGGAAGAAAAGAAAGCTGGTGGAAGAAGCTGCTCCCACTACCATCCCGGCTAAAAAGAAGATGAAGAAACCAGTGAAGATGGGTTTAAACAAGAAAAGGCTGAAGGGAAAGTCTGTTGAAAAGACAATTCCAGATATTCTGAAAGACTTGGAAGAGGAAGAAGATGTTGCCCGTCCTGAAGGGGTGTCTCTCATCTCCAGGAAAACTGTCGGAGGCCAAAAGCTTCCCAAGGATGTCCCCGCCGCCCCTCTAGACAATGTCTCCTTCCATGAGGAAGATCGTGTCAGAAAATGGAGGTATGTCTATCACAGATCCATTTTTCCGGAAAAAGAATTGTCTAAAGAGGCCCTGAAGATTGATGTGATCATGGAACTCTTGTCCGACGCTCAACTTGGGAAGACTGTCACTGGGATCGGTCCTTATTATCCCAGACTGGTGAAAGAGTGCATTGTGAATCTGTCTTCTGAGATTGACCAGCCCCATCACCCTGAGTTTGGGAAAGTCTATGTTCGTGGCCATTGCTTTGATATATCATCCACTGCCATCAACGAGTTTCTGGGTAGAGGAAAAATTGTCACTGCTGATCGGCTTCCTTCCTTGGATGAGGTTGCCAAAGAGCTAACTAACGATGATAAGAAGACTTGGCCCACCAAGGGTTCCCTGCCTTCCTCAGATCTCTCGGCGAAGTATTCTGTTCTGTATAGAATTGAGATTGCAAATTGGGCCCCTTCCTCTCACGGCTCAAGTATCAACTCCGACCTGGCATGCCTCATTTTCCCGATTGGCACTCGGGCGTCCTTCGACTTTGGGGAGTTTGTTTTCAGTCATCTGGCGAAGCATGCTAAGTCCTATGCAGTAAAGCTTCCTATTGGCTTTCCTTCGCTCCTGTCTGGCTTGCTGGTTGCTCAGAAGAAGGATCTGCTCAGGGATGACGATGTTGCAGGTAAACCTCCCAGTGAACTCTCTTTCAGTCCTAAGTTGTTTGAAGGGAAACATGCCAGAGACCTTGTCATGCCTTCTGTCGCAACATCTGTCCCGGCTGGTGGTACCATCAAAGTGGCTCCCCTGTCAGAAAATGCCAAGAGCGATATCCTCAAGGGTCTGTTGGAAGAAGTTGCTGCTCTTAAGGAAGTCATTGCAATCTCCTCTCGTAGAAAGACTGCGTGTGAACGTCTTATCTCTGTCATGACTCTTCCTTCTGCCATGGATGGTGCTTCCACTTCTCAACCGAGTCCCTCTACGTGTCCTGATGAACAAGACTCAAAAGATGCTGTCAGCAGTGACTCTCAAAGCTCTCTTGCCAACGATGTCTCTAATCCCTCTGGTTAATGTTTTTTTTTGGTCTGTAACACCTAACCTCTTTTCAGACACCTTTATGTTGGTTTCTTGGCATGCTTCTGTGCTTCAGACTGATTTGGTTTGTGTTTGGATGCTTTGTAAGACAGCTCTATCGTACTTTTTCTGCTGAATGATATGCTGTTTTTCCTAGTTCTCATTCCCTTTTCAGGCTTTTGTTCCTCCCTCTGTGTTGATCGTCCTTGCCTTTGGTATCTTTTTGAGGCAATCAGGGGGAGAGGCGTCATGAGGTCATTTATTTTGACTCTCTGTCTGGTTTTTGACGCTTGTATGAGAACTGGTCCTGGAAGTGCTTGCCTAAAAAATAGCCAAAGGGGGAGTTTGTTGTTACGTTGTTTGTTGGCTTTATTTTTTAGTGCAAGTGGTATGGAAAGATGTTGGGTGTTATGTTTCATCTTCTGGATTGACATCTTTCCTCGTGTGTGCAGACAGTATTTCAGGCAAGTTTCCAGTTTCGACAGATTGCTTCGCTGGTGACTTATTGCTGAGTTATTGCCTCGCTGCTGTCTTCATTACAAGATATCTGCCTCGCTGGAGCCTTCATTGCAAGATATCCTCCGCTGCTATCTTCATTGCACGAATATTCACTTTGATGGAGTCTTTACTTTGAGATATTCGCATTGGTATAGGCGTCATGAGGTCATTTATTTTGACTCTCTGTCTGGTTTTTGACGCTTGTATGAGAACTGGTCCTGGAAGTGCTTGCCTAAAAAATAGCCAAAGGGGGAGTTTGTTGTTACGTTGTTTGTTGGCTTTATTTTTTAGTGCAAGTGGTATGGAAAGATGTTGGGTGTTATGTTTCATCTTCTGGATTGACATCTTTCCTCGTGTGTGCAGACAGTATTTCAGGCAAGTTTCCAGTTTCGACAGATTGCTTCGCTGGTGACTTATTGCTGAGTTATTACCTCGCTGCTGTCTTCATTACAAGATATCTGCCTCGCTGGAGCCTTCATTGCAAGATATCCTCCGCTGCTATCTTCATTGCACGAATATTCACTTTGATGGAGTCTTTACTTTGAGATATTCGCATTGGTATAGGCGTCATGAGGTCATTTATTTTGACTCTCTGTCTGGTTTTTGACGCTTGTATGAGAACTGGTCCTGGAAGTGCTTGCCTAAAAAATAGCCAAAGGGGGAGTTTGTTGTTACGTTGTTTGTTGGCTTTATTTTTTAGTGCAAGTGGTATGGAAAGATGTTGGGTGTTATGTTTCATCTTCTGGATTGACATCTTTCCTCGTGTGTGCAGACAGTATTTCAGGCAAGTTTCCAGTTTCGACAGATTGCTTCGCTGGTGACTTATTGCTGAGTTATTGCCTCGCTGCTGTCTTCATTACAAGATATCTGCCTCGCTGGAGCCTTCATTGCAAGATATCCTCCGCTGGTATCTTCATTGCACGAATATTCACTTTGATGGAGTCTTTACTTTGAGATATTCGCATGAGGCCGGGTAAGGAAACCCGAGATATCTTCCAGGATTGTCCCGCTGCTATAAAAGCCGTGTGCTCTCCCTTAGCAGCTTCGACACTTTTGATCAAACACTCAGAGCTCTTAGACGTGCAAGACCGGCGGACTGGGAGGCTGTGTGTTTTGGTTTTAAGTGGTGTATTCTCTCAAACACTATTCTACAGATTGAGTGTATGTGAGATTTGGGTTCTTGTGCTTTTCGTGATTGAAGGTTCACGTACTACTGAAGACTGAAGGTCATCCGAGCCAGGAGGTTGCTCGAATGGTGGAATTGAGACGGAGCTCAAATTCAGGGGGAGTCCCTGTCTAGGTGATCACTGGTAGTAATAGTCTCTAGGTTTTATTGATTTGTTGATTGTAATCAGATATAACCTTGTGTGTACTATTGACTACAAGATAGTGAAAATCCTTTCCACTGGCAGCGTGCCCCCAGATGTAGGTGTGTTTCACCGAACTGGGTAACCATATCCTGTGTACTTTGTTTACTGCACTTTTTGTTGTTTATCCATAT
Source organism: Urtica dioica subsp. dioica (assembly GCF_054948205.1). NCBI lineage: Eukaryota > Viridiplantae > Streptophyta > Magnoliopsida > Rosales > Urticaceae > Urtica > Urtica dioica. Next base: position 45,716,404 of record NC_142758.1, on the reverse strand, counting down.
CTGTGTTCAAGCAAGTTGTCGGACACATTGTCAACACATTGTGTGCGACATCTTGTCTTTGCAACTAATCAGATTTTCATAACACATATCTTAAAATAAAATTAAAAAAAAAAAGAAAAGACATTTTAAAATTTATTTCGTATTTTCATGACTTTTTTTATGTTCCGCTATGTAATCACCATTTTTTTTTTGTGTGTTTTTACCTTTTTTTTTTAACTTCTAATCACTTTTTTTGGATTGTGAATCACTTGAAACAAGTATAAATAGAAACAAGTATAAATAGGAGGACAAAAACAGTGAAATAAGGTATTTTTCGAATAAAATAATGTATTATTATAATAAGAATGAAATAAAGCTATTATCTCCAAATGTTTTTAAAATAAGATAGTATGGGTAATTTTACGCTTGAAACAATTAAAAGTTGGTAAAAAAATTTAGGTATCACTTAGAATACCAATGAAGTCTTATCAGAATAAGAATTTAAATTTAGGTATTATTAGGAATAACTTAAGTAGAGTTAGCTTGGATAATAGTTTTCTTTAAAAATTCGGGCCCTTTTATTTCGATTGGGCCTTGAGACATTACCCCTCTCGCCCCCACGGTGCCTGAGACTAATGTTCCGCACTAATAATTTGTGAGACTAGTTGATATTTTTTTTTTTTTTCCAGTGTCCCGTACACAAATGTGATATATATAGTTGTGTTAACTATTAAAATAAAGGGTTAATTAATGTTTTGGGTATTGTACATTAATATACCACTTTCTTTTAGCTATGAACGTTCATATTTTAGTGTCACTGTTAACAGCAATGCCACGTTAAATAACACGTGAATGCCATATGTTAAAAGAATATGAGTATATAAGTGTATTAAACCCAAAAGTATCGAGTATTTATGTTGCAATTCTTCTCATAATAATTAATAAATAAAAAAATTAGTTTTTTGAAGTTGAAACTCAATGTAATTTAACGAATTGAGTTCGTGATCGATTCGTTATTTAGTAATTGTTAAGTTTTTATCTATAATTGATTAACTATTTATAAGTATCTGATTAATTTTTTTTTTTCCGTGGATTTCTTCTTGCATTTTTTTGTGTCGTTGAAAGCAACGGATATCTACGCATGGATGTTGATGCTCGACATCAGTGGTTCTGATCCTTGATAATGCAAGGTAATAATCTTTAAATTCAAATAAAATTTTAAAACTCATTAGAAGAGATGATAATTTTACTCGCATAGCAAGACCGTTATAGGTAAAGTCGTACACTAATGAATAAGTAATGGGTAGGGTATGAGCATTATCTATTATCATTATATGAGTATAGATAGGATATAATTTTTAAGTATCCTACCCAATATCTTACCCGTTTAAAACTATTACTAGATTTATAATTGTATAAATATAAGAAACAACTTATATAAAATATGTATTATATATAATGAGAAAACATATTATGTTCGTGTATTTTCTATGATTTATTTGAGCGATTTTGACTTATATTTTTACTCATTTTAGTATATATTTTTTTATATAATTTGTTTACTTGTTTTACAAAGATCTAGTATTAAATGTGTAAAAATACTTGTTGCTTTTATACCCAATATTTTTGGGTTTATACACTTGTATACCCAGTATTTTAAAATTTAGCCTCAATGTGTCTTTTAATGTTATTGATGCTAACCGGGACACTCAAATATAACGATCGGTATGCCGAAAAAAAAAAGTGGTGTGTAAGTGTATAAAAGAGGAAATGGCGGCAACTAGACTCAATGTTTACGGGTTGTAACATTTCAGTATCCATTCTTCAAAAGTTACGGGAAAAATACACATAATCAAGAATATTCTCCTCAATTAGTAGCCAAGCCGTTAAATCGGATGAAATGACAAATGTTTAATATGTTTAAATTTAAAAAAATCGTTCTCCATTTATTTACGGTGGGACTTTATTATACACATTAGAATAAAGCTGCAGAAATAACTATTAACACGTCAAATATATATATATATATATATATATATATATATATATATATATATAAATTTAATACGTCTAATATAAAAAACATTTAACATTTTGAAGAATTAACTACAGTGAAACGCAGGTAATGAAAAAATAAGATTTTTTTATTTTTGTTTAATATGCACTTAAATATACAATCCGTAAATATGTTAGGCAAGCCTCATGTAAAAAACAAATACAAAAAAATCTTATTTTGTCATTACTTGCGTTTGATTATCATTAATTCTTCAAAGTCTTAAATGTTTATTATATTAGACGTGTTAAACTTATATATATATATATATATATATATATATATATATATATATATATATATATATATATTAGACGTTAATAGTTGTTGCTGCAGCTTTCTAATATGTATGATAAAGTCCCACCGTAAATAAAGAGAGCAATTTTTTTTTAATTTAAACATAATTAAAATTATTTTTTTATTTTTGATATGGTTACATGTGTTATTTCATCCAATTTAACGGTTCGGGTACTAACGGATGAACAAATTCTTGATCTTGGGTATTTTTTTGTAACTTTTAAAGAATGTGTATTTAAGTGTTACAACCCGTAAATATTTGGTCTTTTTGTCGCCATTTCCTCTATATAAAATTTAAAACAGTGAGTATTTTTTGCCGTCATTAACTTTTATTATAAGGAAAAGCATAATCCTTTATCCTTCATCTTGTTACGATATTATGCTACAACGGTACTGAATTATAATCCTGGATATAATGAATTTTATTGTATATTTGTCTTTTTTAATTTCCTTTCTAAATACGCTATAAATGTAAAATAATGCCAATCAGATTGAACATAATATCCATCCCTCCTGGTCGGAAAGTACCTATCATTTTATTAGTAAATTGTTTATGGCCTATAGTATAATATTGGTACTTACCAAAAATACATGTAACCGTTACCGCAAGGTATTTAGAAACATATAAATAGGTAAATTTGGGAAAGTATATGTTGAATGTTGACAAATTGAGTTTTTAAAGGGTATTAAGTTTTAATTTGAAAAGTTGTGCTTTTTGACAAATATGACTTAGACACACTACAAACCTTTAACGATGTTATCTCTTTCCGTTCTTATTAACCTAACTCTATAACTCGTTTTCTCTTTGAAAATTCGAAGCCTCCAAATCGAAACTCTATTGAAACGTAAGTTTTCAACAATTTTGTAGTCCTCGTAGCTCGTCTCTCATATTGGCCCTCGTCTTTGCCGCCTCTAAGTCACGTGAAGATTCAAATTGAAATGGGTATGTGTTGAACTTCTTTTAAATTATCTTTAATCGTATTTCGAATAACTATTATGATGTAAGAGAGTAGTTTTAATTAATATTGTCGTGATTTTTTGTAAATTCGATGATAGTGAAAACCGAGTTTTAATTTTTCTTGTCGCAATCTGCAGCTCTCTGCGGTGACCTGCGGTGAAAACTGTAATATATATGTTCTTACCCAATATCTGCGGAGGCTTGTAGCCCTGCGGTCTGCTGCGGAATTCTGCGATGTGTTGCGGTGCTCTATAGGTCCTGCGGTGGCCTGCGGCTTATTGCGATGCCTTGAATGTGCATCTAGTTATTTGTAGTCAAAATTTCATATAATTTGTTTAGGTTTTGTTTGTAGATTTCTGTGGTGTTATCGTTATGCTCGACGAGATTTGAGGTCTAAAAGATGGTGAAATTGCTGCTTTTAGAGGAAGTATATGTCCAAAAATCCATGTCGTGTTAATTTACATTTAGTTTGTAATGACTTTAAATTGGAGAATCTCAATATTTTTTGGACATGTAAGTTGTTTTTAATGACGATGTGTTGTGGTAATGACGTTATGTTATCCATTGTTTTGAATGTCAAACAACTAGCAGGAACTTTGGAGACAAACTGGAAAATAATAGGTTCCCTATATGATGTGCCCTGCGGTCTCGTCACAGCCATGTGGTGAATTGTGGTCTCGTTTCAGCCCTGCGGTGACATGCGGTCATCTATTGTGCCCTTTTGGATTTTGAACAAGAACAGACTCAAATGAGCCGACCCAAACACGATAACTCATTCGCAGATTTCAATCAAAACAAGATACAAACTTATATTTTAAACCATTCAATAAACTTGGATTACGACCAATATAATAAACTATTTCATATTATTTCAAGCAAAACAAAAAAAATCATTCAAAACCCATAAAACTTAACATAGACAAATAAAATTCGAGATTAATGAAAAAAAACACTTATTTAAGCGACGATGATGATAAATAGATGATGTGCAGGTTGTACATAAGCAAGATTTCGTGGCTCGGATGTGGCCGGCGAAGAGATAATCTGCGAGTGAATATCTGGGAGAGTGTGAGAGAAAATAGAAGAGATGAAAGTAGGATAAAGAATAAAAACCTTAAATTTGAAAACTATGTGTCAAGTGCATTTTTGTCAAATTGTACATATTTTCCAAATTTAAACTATTTACCTTTTAGAAATCCAATTTTTTCACCTTCAATTTTCCAAATTTCCTTGTAAATATTCAAAATGTGTAAACTTGTACTGTTTTGAATAGCATAATACCATTTTACAAAAATTAAAATGATCTTGTGTACAATCATACCAAACATGCTAAAATCCCAAAACTGGTATTAGTTGTACACAAGAATATTAATTATTCACAAGCCTTAATAAAAACTCACCCACCCGACGACGGGAAACCAACATAACCAAACCTAGAAAAGAACCAGGCATCAACGTAGACGAAAACCTCTCCAACCCACAAAAACCCATGGATAAACCCCACTTGTACGAAAAGAAAAACCGCCTGCTAAACAACAAATGCAACCTCTAATTATAAAATTAGCTATGTAATTTGTCTCTTGTATTGATCGCACGGTTGTGAGTCCTGCGTGGCTGAATTCCTTTATTAATGCAGACGTCCGCTCTTTGGCATTCAAAGATTTTGATCATATGCCATTTTGTTAGGATTTATTACTTAACGAGACGAGTGGACCGTAGTCCTTCCATGGTGAACGAGCCAAGGTGTAAAGAGGTGGTTCAAGTGGCTTGGAATGAGGTTGTCCATGGTCATAGCAACTGGTGTTTTCATACGGGGATAAGGGTGGCTAGACATCATTTGCTAAATGGTACAGCACGAGATGGCATGTGTAAAACCCCAAAATCTAGCCTAGAATGAAAGTTAGAAATTTTGTATCCCACATCGACCTAAATGCCAAAACTGAAAGAAAAAACCTTGTATATAAAGGGAACTGAAATATATGTCTACTTCCATTATTAATCAACCTTTTGCTTTTGGTTGTATTTCTTGGATTAATCCGTATCGTAGGATTTTTTTTTTCTTCGAATCAAAGTTTTCATGCTCGGCTCTTAAATGGAACTTGAAAATCATGGTTGGCTCATTGGATAAGAAATTGTAGCAACTACTTCAAATTGGTAAGTAATTTTTTATTTTTGTAAATTTTCATGCTCACGCTTGTAGTTTTAATTAAAGTCTATATTTGTATTTGATAATTGAGAATGAATAAAAAGAATACATATTTATATTTATTTCATATTTTTTTTTTACTTATTTAATTTTATTTATAAGGACCATCAACATTAATCATTAAAAATTCTTTTACAACGGTTGGTAAAAGTCATTAAATTTGACTGTCGTAAATAATATATTATGATTGTAAATAATAGCTTTTATGACTGCCAATAACAATCGTTTAATCTAACAATCATAGAAGAGATTTTACAACTGGGAAATGCTAGATTTATGACTGTTAATTGCAGTCATAAAATCTGACAGTCATGAAAGAGGTATTTTATGATTGTCAAATGATATCTATTTAGACTCTTAAACGATAGATTTCATGACTTTTAATGACTGTTCTATTCACAAACTCTATAGTAGAGTGCAAAATAGAGTTAGATTGGAGAGCATCCAACTCAATTTTGTCACGTCCCACTCTATTGTGGAGTGGGTTAGAGATGCTCTTAGTAGTTGGGAAGATTTTTCAAAACCTTGACTATAATCAAGGCAATTCTCTGTGCACTTGTTGACTTGCATGTCAACAAAAAATAAAATTTTGACTTTTATGTCAACAAAAATTGGATTTCATGACTTTTATGTCAACAAATCGTGATATTTTGTCTCGATTATGCTTTAAGTTGATTTTGGTAAAAATCTTTTAAACCACTTGTTGATACATCTATTGTTGGCTTATTTTTTTAGTGCAAGTTGGTTTGGAAAGATGTCGTGCAGCATATTGCACTTTGTGCTGAGACATCTTGCCCCTGTATACTGGTATGTATTTTTGGCAAGTTCTCATTCTGCCAGAACGTTTCGCAAAGGACTTTCTACATTGGTTCTATGCGCGTGTATGGGTACGAAAACTCTAGATTGTCTTCCAGAGATATTGCTACTAGAAAAGTCGTGCGCTTCTCCCTTAGTAGTGTTAACGCATTTATTCAGACTTTTAGGGTTTATACGTGCACGATCGGCGGACTGGAAAGCTAATTGTTCTGATGAATGTGCTATAATTTTCCAAACACATCTTAGATCTACTGAGTGTTAGTGAATTATTGTGGGTGCTATAATTGCGTGATTGCTTGTTCACATGCATGGAGATTGAGATCTACCAAACACACGGGGAGTGTTTGAGAGTGAAAGTGAGGGGAACTCGGATTCAGGGGGAGCCTGAGCTGAAATTCATAGGTAGTATTAGGTAAAGGGCATTGAAGCAGAGATTGTTCATATAAGTCCAACGTTTTACTTGTACTACTTTTCATATATTGATTTTGTTTTTCACTTGGGCACACTGTCCCCCAAGTAAGTGGAGTTGCATCGAACTGGATTATCACATCTTGTGTCATTTCATTTACGCATTGTCTTTTCTTATCCGTCTATTATTTTAGTTCAGGTTGTCGCATACATTGACTATACGTTATGTGCTACATCTTGACACTGTCTAAACAGAATTTCACCACTTATAATCTTGTCCATTTTCATATATCTATGTAGCATCTAGATTGCGATGACTATAATGAGTTTTTTTTCTTCCCTTTGCAAATACAGATGGGCCCAAATTCTTGGGTCTGTGGCTAATTTTGATCCAACCTTTTCGGGCTGAGAGAAATAAGCATACCGTGTTTGCTCATGTATATATGCAGCATCTAGATCCTTATCAAAACATTAAACACCGTGATTAAAACTTATCTTTAATAAAATACGATAAAAGAAAAGAAAAGTAGCCATAATGGACTTCTGGTTTGATTTTAGAGAAAGCACGGGTCGCTGATATTTACAAAATCGATTTGAAAATTTATCATAATTTTCTGAATTTTCACCGATTTTTTTAAGAAGAAGAAGAAAGAAAAAAAAAAAAAAAAAAAAAAACTACTTGAAAGAAACTAGTGTGAATGTTTAGGTATTTCAGATTTCGATTATATTTTGCTGTAATTTGTTTTTAAATGGAACGAATATGTCAAATGTGAACTTAGAGAATTTTAAGTGCATCATTGTAGTGTGTGTATGTGTATGTATATAGATATATATATATATATATATATATATATATATATATATATATATATATTATGTAACAGAATTAGAGAACAATGTCAAATGTCAATAATGAGGAGGAGACAAGTACAGCCTTATAACTTAATGAATTACCAAACGGTTATGTGTAAATGTAGTGATAGGTCAACTATGGCCACTATTGATGACACTTAAATATCCATTGCTATTTTCTGGTAGTTGCAACAGTCTTGCGTTTTTTTTAATGACTTGAAACTTACTACATGCATGACTACTTCAACTTAACACAAAAGTACTCGTCATATATATATATGATATGTTGTTATACTGGTACATGGCTACATATTAATTATATTTGATCAATTAGTTCAATCCTTCACATCATATATTGATGCCTGTGGAATTAAAGAGGTTCAATACATAATCACGTGTACATTAGTAAGCCTACATTACGTACTTAATTAAATTTATTGACAATGAAGAGAAGGAAAAATACACATATTAGTAATAAGAGAAAATTTTGTAGAATCACTTGTAGATCTTAAAGCATGTGTTATGGATCAGACCGTCCCTTAAATTTTTTTAGAATACGATTTATATATTCCTTTTTTTCAAATTTAATCACTCAAGTTATCATTTTTTTAAATCCATAAATATATGTATATATATATATATATATATATATATATATACACTATTTCCATTGTTGTTTACAGGTATTTAACTTATTTTCACTGTTGAAAATAAGGGCAAAAAGTAATCGTATGAATATTAAGAATTAAAACGTCTTTATGAAATGTTTGCAATTCAAGGTATTCAAAAGAATTAGTATCTTCAAATAAAATATTTGTATAATTCTCTCTTTAATGTTTTAAAATCAACTTATATATATGGGAGAAAATTACGAAAGATAACATTTTTAGAGTGCATTTTATAATAGCTGTTAATGTTAAATTATTTTAAAAAATAGCGTTATTTTCACTGTAAATAAATTAAATAGAGTCAAAATAATAAACAAATTAAAAAACTGTAAAAATAAGAAAAGAAAAAAAAATGTATATTTACAACTCAAAAAATAATATTTTCATAGTAAAAATTTAAACACGGTATTTTTGCGATAAAGTACAAAAAAACGTCTACCATAAGAAAATTCCACGTTTTCGGGGACCTATCGCAATAAGTAAATCTACGAATGAAAACAATTACAAAGGAAATAAAAATAAAAAATAAAAAATAAAAACTAGCTATTTACAAAACAAATTGAACCATAAAGCCAGCCAGATACCGTAAAAAAAAATTTTGAAAAAAAAAAAAAAAAAAAAAAAAAAAAAGCATCCTCGATTTCTTTATTTTTTTTCTTATTATATACTACTTTTTCTTTACACAAATAACCTTTAAACTAATACTCGCGACTGATAATTGGATCTATAAATCGTTGTATTTAGCAAAATAGTTCTCCGAGTATTGATTTTTAAAACATTTTAACGCATATATTGAAATGCCTCACAGAGATGATTCCCGTGCTGAGGAGGAGAAAGCCAAGGAGATATCGGAGAGTCAAAGCGTCAATACTTTTAATTAATTGTATACGTCTAGAAGCCTTTCGGTGGTAGCTAGAGAAGGATGGTAAATCTCTTCGATTTTGGTCTTGGCGTTGTTGGAAACAGGACGCTTATGGATATATCACGCAACAGGATATTCACTTGCAAGAAGTCAATCAAATAAAGCAAGATGGTTAAGTGGAGATCAACTCATGGTGTATGTCTGTGTAATGATGTATTGTATTTGAATTTGACCCACTTATTTATCTTAAACTGTTTCTGTGTAATTAAAATCAAAAGTTGATGCTGTGTCATGGTATGTGGACAGTAAATGAGCTTTGTAATATATGATACTTTCTGATATATGCTATGTAATATATACAATATTGTGACAGATCGGTCGAAATTTTGAATTTCGCGAAAGGTCGATCATGAAATTAGAGAACTTCGTGATAATCGGTCACGTAATTCAAATTCCGTGGTAGATCGATCACAAAATTGAAAAACTTTGTGATAGATCGGTCATGAAATTCAAAATTCCATGAATTGTCATAGAATTGAACATTTTTGTGACCGACCGGTCAAAAAATCTTAAAAATCTATCACAAAATTCTCCAATTCTCGATTTCATGAAAAAAAAAAAAAAAATGTGTACAGTATAAAACACAAAAGTGATACACACCCATCAAGAAATAAAACTATTATACAAACATGACGCCAAACACATTTCAAAAGCTGGAAAGATAAAAAAAATATATATATATATATATTTCATTATATACTAGAATAGAAGAGGAAAGACAAAAATGTGTTGGAATTAAGTAAATAAATAGTATTTATTTATTTACATGTGTATGGCTGATTTGTGGCATCAATTTGTGTGGGTTCCACTCATCGGATTTGAATAATTCCAAGTGATACGGATTCCTCGTAACGAGGGGTATAAAATTGAATATTGGTTTGCCAAAATCGGACCTAGGATGAATGAGAAATTGATGCTCAAAGTAGGCTAAAGAAACACATTTATGTTGTGTTGTGAAAGTGAAATACCAAGAGTCTCACATTGGATGGGGAAGTGTGTTGTGGAAGTGTTTAAATACTATCATCTTTAATTAGTGGATATCCAAGTGCAAGAGAGGAGAGTGTGTGTGGTTTAACCCTTAACCCCTCACGCGCGCAAACACACACGCGTCGCCGCCGAGCCGGGCTCGGTCTCGGGCTTTCTTATTACTACCAATTTCACTTCTAAAAGTTTTAATACCTCAAATAACTCATGTGTTACGTTTGAGAATTATTGTAACCGTGTGCATTATTGCCAACGGTTTGTAGACCGTATGCTTCAAGGCAACGGTTTTTGAGCATGTGTAACAACTCTTTATGAGCGCGTTAATGGAAATCAAAGCCTTTAAGGCTGAGCGGTTTTGGCTGGTTCAAATTCGTAACCTCACTCTGTCTTGGCCTCTATAAAGGAGGCTTAGCCTTCTCATTTGAACACACCGAGAAACACAATCTCCTACTGTTCCCGAGCTCCCTTCTTCCCCAGAAATTCTTTTCTTTTGTTTTGTCGTGGTGATAGTTTCGCACAGGTCCTAGTTTGCTGAGAGTCAAGCCTATTGGTGCTAAGCTTGCCTCTGTGGTCGTTGTATCCTGGGAGGCTTTCGCTCACGTTTTCCAGCATCCGTGGGAGGGCGATAAAAACCTTCAAGGAAACCGTCCAACGGGCCACAACTGTTTCTTTCCGTCTTCTCCGATTTGTTTTTCCGGTTCTAAGGTTTAACCAGTTTTTATTTGTATCTTGTTATTTCCGTTTAATTTCCTTCCATGCAAATTGTCTTGTATTTCCGTCAATATTAATATAATATTGCTAACAAAATGTCGATCAAAGTATTGATACACAACTTACGGCATACAAAAAAAACCAACAACATATGTTTAAATCAAACCGAAGACTTCCTCGTGTCATGTCCCTTCTTTCTATATTCCTCGTCGTCAATCCTCAGGCTCAAATCCAAACCCGAAGCCAAACGACAAACCCTTACTTAAATTTCCATGAATAGTGCCGCCCTAACAGAAACAACATACGTTTTGGGCATGTTCAATGTAGGGGTGTGAGAGATTTTACTTTTTGGTTCCTAAAAAAACTAAATTATTCAGAAAGAGTGTTTATGTTAGATTGTTGTTGATTATGTTGATAAGGAAACAAGAAAGAATGAAAACTATAGTTTATGTTGATAAGGATGATTTTGCAATATGATAAATGCAACTGACACATGATGAAGTCTGGTGTTTGATCTTAGTTTTTCCAATTCTTGTTTTTTGTTCCTTTTAATAAAATGTATAACATGTGAATGGAAATTGGATTTCAAAGAAACCACATTTTAGTTTAACGGAAGGATAAAAAAAACTGAAATATGTGAATTTCGTGACAGATCAGTCACAAAATTCAAGATCCCGTGACTAATTGGTCACAAAATGGAGAACTCCATGATAGATCGGTCACGAAATCTTGAATTTCGCGACCAGTCCAATTTTGTGACAAATCGGTCATGAAATTCAAGATGAAAATTTTGTGAGAAATCGTTCACGAAAATTTCTAAATTGGAGGATTTTGTGACCAATCGGTCACCAATTTTTGAAAAAATAGCAATAGCAACCTTTTTTAAAAACTTCAGCGGGAATTTAACTGAACATTTGATTCAAATGAAGAACCATAGTTCCAACAAAAATAAAGAATAGCACATAAAGCTCAAGGCCCCAATTTCACCAATTCCCTTCTAAAATTTGTTTCGTCGCGAAAAAAAAAAAGAGAAGAAACCACAAGTCTAAATAGAGTTTAAAACCCGATTAGGAACGATTACAAACTAAAAACTATAATAAATCTCCAACACATAGTAGCAGTTCTCTTGTACACATTGATGAACATGTCGCAGCTGGCCACGAGGGTCGGGTACGACATTGCGAGGGCGAGAGATGGCCATGGAGACACCGGCGGTGGACTTGTCAATGTGGTCGACAAGGGCCTGATTTCAAGCTTGGCGATGAGGGCATTCTCAGATGAGCAGCAATGCCGCATTGCATATACAAACAAAAATAGAAAAACCCTCGAATTAGAAAAATCTTCAAGCTCTCAAATCAATAGACTAACATATACAACAACCATAAACAATTTAAAAAACAACCATAATTCCATCAATCTTTAATTTCATCATTCAAACATATAACTCAAGAACCCTATATTAAAAATTTGGACCAACATTAAAAACTTAGTAAGGGGATTTGTCAAAATCACATCATTAACAACATTACTCAGGCATCATTTCAAGATTTAAAACCCTCATTTTTTCCGTAAGAATTTTGGATGTAAGAGGAATTCGAGAATCACCTCACCTCTATAAAAATATGAAATTCGACGATCATCATGTCCTTCCTCACTATTCTGAAAGAAATCTTAACCAGCGAGAAATCTCAACCGACAGCAATTTCGGGAACGTCTTCAACGAATCTCAAAACTCGGCCACCGATGGAATTTTCATTTCCATCGAACCTCGCTTCCTCTTGCCGTCAAAAAATTCAGTGTGTGTGTGTGTGTGTGTGAGAGAGAGAGAGAGAGAGAGAGAGAGAGAGAGAGAGAGAGAGAGAGAGAGCAAAAGTTTAAAGCTAAAGGGATTTTGAGACAAAGAGGTCGGGAATGAAAGCTGATGGAGGGAAACGAAAAATGGAAGAAAAGAGAAAAAAAAATGAAAAAGATAAGGGAAAATTTGTAAGGAAAATGTTTATCTCTTCCCTTTACTAATAAATTTTCCAATTTTTTTTTTGTTTTGGCTGAAAATCGGTAAATGCATACCACATGATAATATTTATGTCAATATCTCATCTCGAAACTTAGTTAGTAAATAAAAAAAAATGGTTCATTAATTAAATAGTCATATTTACACTTTAACATTGCTAAATAGTCAACATTTCATAAATTTTAGGTGAATAGCCACTTTAATATATTTATATACGTAAATTTTAGGTAAATAATCACTTCCATTTATTACGCCACGTCATATTTATGACTATTTACCTAAGATTTACGACAAGTTGACTATATAACAATTTCAAACGTTTTAAATTGTCATTTACCTAATTTTTATTAAAAAAAAAAACACTCTCTCTAGTGTCAAAGTACCTTATTAAGGAGATATTATTTCATGAATATTCTTAGCAACCTTTGAAGCCCGATCCATAATCATAAAAATAATATTCAATTGACTTTATCCATTTCCATGAAATGCGGAAATGATATCTTTTTTACTACAACTTTTCATATAATAAAGGGAATTGAACCACCTTATGATTAATTTGATTTTGAATTCAAATAGAAGCCCTTTCGTGTACAGAATATAAATACTACGTGATAACCAGAAGTAATCATTTACACATAAGTCTTCGTTATATACACAAATGTCTAAAAAAAAGTAGTTAAGAAATCACGACCTTGTTATTGATAGGTAATATATAGCTTCATCTATTTACGTTATTCTTTTCTTTATATATATTTTATTCCATGGAATGTCATCATATTTTTATTTTATTTTTTATATTCAGGTCTAAGATCCCTATTGGTGCACAGATGTCAAAGAAAATTTTATAAGCGTCACACTTTGGCTTATGGTAAAAGCTAACGAAAGCCTAATATTTGTGGTTGACTTTCTAATTGCGTCACCAACGTTTCAGTCTTTTCCTGAAATCTGAATCTTTCTCAGCCAAGTAGTTTGATACTTTGATTATCAAACCGTTTGAGAAATAGATCTGTGAGAAGTGAGAACAAAGTTGTAATAACGCAAAAAAAAATATATATATATAAATAAATAAATAAATAAAAAATCAAAGTTTCGTTAAATCAATTTTCAATATATTCATTTTGGTGATGTATTATGTATTAATATATTATCTTCATATTTCAACATATATATATATATATATATATATATATATATATATATATATATATATATAAATTGCAGAAATCTTATCGGATCGTTCGCGTAGACAAAATAAAAATAATAATAATCGTGCTTGAATAAATAACGATTACTGAAATGTTACACGTGTTGATTTCTAAACAATAGCTAATAAGGCGTGTGAAGAATAATAATGGGATATTAGGACAATGTATCTATAATATGCCTCTACAAGTGGTCTTTTCAACTAATTAATACAAATGATGTACATATTTCAATCCATGTACACACACAATATTATCATTTGGCTTTTCATAAAATTGATGATCTAATATTGCTACTACCAGCTAGGGATGATGATAGGTACGTAGTTTTCTTCAATCTGATTCAAAATGACAGATTCTTAACTTCAAACGCTCTTTTATTAAGAAAGCTCTAACAAGAAAAAAATGGCTTTTCAAAGCATGAAATCATACGTCAGGTACTCTATTTAATGCAGTGATATGTCAACCTTACAAGAGAACACTATTTTTCAATACATAATATGAAAATCACATCAATTTAAGCATTTATTCAAAGCACAATTGAAATTTATTGCCATACCTACCAGTCTTGACTTTTTTTTCTTTTCCTTTTTTTACGTCTAAACGTTTTACCATATTATATTCATAAAAATCATATTGATTTGGTTACCGCATTGGGAGAGACCATTTTTGGTTTAGTAAAAAAAATCTAACTTCAGAGCTCATCTTAGTCCTTAATGAGATCGCTGCAAAGTATTTTCTCACAACTCACCATAGACAAAGTAAAAGTACGCATTTATAAAAAAGCTTTTGCATTATACAATCATTTGAGATTAATAGAGCATATGTCATGATAATAAAAAGTAGTAATTGTTATACCGTCATCAATTGCAAAAACGACGTCACAATGCAAAAAGGATAACTCAGTCAAACGAACCGAAAATATGTTTGACCAAAATTGAGGACCGATAAACATGCTTGCAAGCTATTTCATAATGACACGTGGCCCGGCTTCACGCGCCAAGCGACAAGCGCCAAGCACCAAGCGATAAGTGTCAAGCACCAAGTGACAAGCGCTAAGCGTCACGCGACAAGCGTCAAACGCCACGCACCAAGCGTATCCTATAAATAGCTCACTCACACAAACCAGAAGGTAAGTATTTCTGAACTCAGAAAAGTGATTTCAACTCAGAATTCTCTCAACTCTCAATTCTCTTAACTCTCACTTTTTTTCTCTCAAACTCTCAAGAGAAATCTCTCACTTCAAAGCAAAAAAGATGAATAACCTACTTTATTTCTCTCTAGAATTGAAGAAGAAATATTATCTCTCTCTCATATTTTCTTTCACAAACGAAAGCTAAAATTATGTCAAATTACATTCTCTCTCAAAAAGTGTTAAAGAGCTTGAGAAATCTAATTCTCATGTTCTTCGCTTAATAAGAGGAGCATTTCATTATTTATCATCATTTGTATCTTCTATTCCAGCTACAGGGAAGAACAAGACGAATCACACCGTCCATCTCGATCTCTTAAGCCTTTCATTGTGATCGTAACACTATGAGATATCCTCTCTCCATTACGATCCTTTCGGAAAACCATAAGAAATTCGACACTCACAACCTAAGATCGATAAACATCGCAAGCTCGCACCACCGACACGTGTTTCATGAATATTATCCGAGAAATCGCATTAACATTTACAAACAATTGTAGTCTCGGTAAACTGACTGTACATAGTAAAGTATCATGAATACATCCCGAGTGAATGAGAGTATCTCTCTTTTGTCTTTAGTTCTACTTTTAATAGTGCTGAATGTCATTGATGGATTGATCGTACTCGCGATTTTGTTAATTTACGCTAATGATTGTCGATCATGTTTTTTTTGTGAGATTTAATGTAGTAACCATTCGCCTAGTAGAGAGACGGTTACTTCTATAAAAATACATGTTCCAAATTTTATTATTAAATTTTTTTTAAGATAAGCAGGTCAGCGAGTCCTCCAGCCCAGCAATCACTGCGCAGTAAGCGCATACAGCTCAACAAAGTTGTACTAATGCACACGTCGTTGTGTGTGTGGCAAACATCATAACTGATTAACACATGACTAGCACGCATTGTAACCAACCAGTGTTAGCTCGTAGTTAGCTCTTATTTATCAATAGCTTAATATAAGCAATGATGTAAATCAATAGTTAATTCAATGAAAGTTCTATTAGAACGATTGTTCAACCGTTCAACAAACTCTCTCTCTCTTTCTCTCTATCTCTCTATCTATTTCACTCTCTTCATCTCTTTCATTTCTTCTCTTGGTATCAGAGCATATCGACTAGTGTCTATGGTGAATCCTGGAATCTCTTTTCCGATCACTGCTCATGTAGTTTCAACAACGTTCGAGCTCGATCGTGATAATTTCTTTTTCTGGAGATCTCAAGTGCTAGAAGCAATTCGCACGCATGATCTCAAAGGCTTTCTCGACATATCAAGAGCGAGTCTGCCTCAATTCATCCAAATCGAAGAAAAGCTTGATGACAGAGTCAATAGCTGCGGGATCTGGAAATGCAGGTCAAGAAAGCACTACCATTCTCAAAACCAGGATCAATCCTGAGTACTCGATCTGGATTCGCGCTGATCAAGCCGTCATGTCATGGCTTGTGTCATCGGTGTCAAAATCAATACTAGGCTACGTTTCAAGGTGTCAGAACTCTGCTCAGATATGGTCTGCTCTTCTGCAACTCTTTGCCGAAAGTTCAAATGTGAGGCTTCTACATCTTCGTGTTCAGCTCCATATAATCAAGAAAGGCAACCTCACCGTCAGCGAATTCATCATAAAAGTTCGTCTGATCGCTGATAATCTCGCTGTCGCAGAACAGACTGTGAGCGACGACAAACTTATTCTCTATGTGAGTCGTGGCCTCGACGTCGAGTTCAACTCCGTCATAGCGATCTTGACTGCGAGACGTCATCTTGTTTCTCTCATTGAGGCACAATTCCTTCTTCAATGTCATGAAACTCGTCAATATCAACAAACTCTGCAATGAATCTCGATGTCGAAAATGCCTCTGCAAATTTAGCTAAAAACATATCACGAAAACACGGCAATGGCAACAGAGGACGTGGTGGTTGCGCTAGCAGAGGTTCCGGTGGAGGTCGTTGAAATCGTCTAGTGTGCCAAATCTGTACCAGTTCCGATCATTTCGCCTTTGCGTGCTGGTTTAGCTTCGATCGAAGCTTCCAAGCTCCAACCTCAGTACCGGCAAGCCAAGAAACTCCTTAGCCGCCGCTCTTGTTGCTACACAAGACACCATCAATGATCCATCTTGGTACATTGACACCGGTGCAATGAGTCACATCACGTCCAGACTCTCAAATCTTGTTGTGTCGGAGAGCTACAAAGCAAAGAAAAAGTGGCGGTTGGTAACAGTAGTTCTATCCCTATCATGAACATAGGGAACATACATATGTAGTCTAAGAATAGTGCAGTCTCGACTCATGTTGTGAAGTGACGTCAACATTGATGAATCATTTAAATATGAGAAAAGATTTTTTCTCGTCTATTTATTCGGATTTCTGGGAGCTTCTGTTACTCTATAGTACCCCAGTTAGCTCTTATTATTTTGAATAAGAACTCTCAAGTAATAATAAGATTAATTGATTATAATCTCACCGCTGTAAATTTTCTAGCAGCAATCGTTTGAAAAATTATTTTTGCTGAATTTATTATTTATTGTGGAATTAATTAATTGTTGTTGGATCAAGTAATTAATTAATTAAATATAATTTTAAGTTGAGTCTTTTAGTAAAATTCAAAAATTTCTAGGCCCAATAGAGCATTTTGGGCACCTACAATAGGGAGTTATTTTCTAATATTCTCTCTTTAATTAGTTGCTAGATTTTTTTAGAGAATTTGGTAACTACTTATAAATATGAGAGAGAATAACAATGGATGAGATATTCTATCATCATTAAATAAGGAAATAATATATTCTCCTTTGAATCTCTTATAATTATTTCCTTATATTGTGGAGAAAAATAAAGAACCATTAAATCAAATATATTAATCTGATGGTTGATAGAGAAAGTATGAATTATAGTTAAGATCTAATGAATCATAGTTAACTATATAAAATGAAGGAATATAAGATATTATGGAAACATTATTCTTTCCAAAGATATTTTTTCCTACCACTATAAATAAGAGTAAGGGAGAGCACCAAAACACACTCCAACATACAGAGAAATTCGCCTCCTTCTTCTCTCTGTGGGTGGCAAATTTTCTCTCTCCCTTTCCCTCTGGAACTCATGATTCCAATCTAAAAAACACGATTGTGACCAAAAACCCTAATTCGGTAATCACAGTGAGATAACGAGTGTGCCCACACTTTATTCTTATTCTTTAGGAGATAACGGCTTGGAAGATTACGGTGCCATCCTTGGATATCCGAACGACAAAGGATCCTATTGTTGTTGTCAAAGTTTCGGAAACAATAATGATATCGAAATTCCAAAAGCTAAAAGAATCAAGTTTAAAGCTCAAAGCTTAAAGATCGAGAATCGGAGCTCAGAATTGGATCTTGAAGACTCGAGCATGGAATATGATCAGTAGCAAAATGCCTAATCCTTAAGTTCTCGGGAAATCCATTCTTTGCTATTTAATTGCTTGATTGATTGCTCTTTGGTTTTTAGTATTCAATAATCAAATCTAGATTTTTATCATAATCATATATTTAACTAGCTCTTGTAGCGGAGTTATTTATTTTTCGCTCGATTATAGGGATATGAATTCTGATCAGTCTCTTGGGTCTCTTGGTTCTCCAAGTCACTTCCTTGTTTTTGAGTCTCATCGAGATAAAACTGGCATTATACTCATTTACACCAAGTATGTCTATGACTTGCTTGTCAAGGAAAATCTAGTTGAGGCAAAACCATGCCCAATTCCAATGATCTCGTCGAGCTTTTGTGAATGAAGATGGCACCACGCCACTCTCTTCACCAATAATCTACAAGCCTCTCGTTGATCGTCTGCAATACCTCACACTGACTCGCCCGGATCTCTCGATTGTAGTCAATATATGCAGTGCACACACGAGTCTCACTGCTAGAGAGTGCTTCCCTATGTGAAATATACTATTCATTATGGCATCTCCTTCATACTAGCATTACGTCTTGCTATAGAGGCTTTCTCTAATATAAACCATAGGATACATGGCATTCTTTGGCGATAGCTGGGTTACTTGGTCTGCACGCAAGGAAAAGGTGGTCTCCCACTCGAGCACAGATTCTGAGTATTGTGCCATTGCTCAAACATAAACTGACATTGTGTGGCTACGATCTTTGCTTGATGAGCTACACGTTCTTCTCTCATCACAAACTATCGTTTTGTGGTGTGATAATCTTGGGGTTGGTTCACTCACATCAACCCATGTCTTTCATGCTCGTACCAAGCACATTGAAGTAGATATTCACTACATCCGTGATCTTGTCACCAGCAAGACATTAGAGGTTCGCTACATTCCCACTAAGGAGCGGCTAGTTGACATGTTCACTAAAGCCTTTTCTGAGACTCGATTTCACACTTTTTGTGATCATCTTCGTCTCAGTGATGAAGAGGTACGTCCAGCTCACGTGGGCATGTGAAGATAAATAGCTTAGCAATCACTGCACAATTAGCACATACAGCTCAACAAAGCGGTGCTGATGCACACGCCGTTGTGTGCGTGGCACGCGTTATAACTGACTGACATGAGACTAGCACACGTTGTAACCATCCAGTGTTAGCTCGTAGTTAGCTCTTATTTATGAATAGCTTAGTATATAAGCAATGATGTAAATCAAAAGTTAATTCAATGAAAAATCTGTTAGAACAATTGTTCAACAATTCAACAAACTCTCTATCTCTCTACATCTTCATCTCTTACGTTTATTTTCTATGTTTACTAGTTTTTATATAACCATTAGCCTTCTCTGATCTACTTATTTTGCTCAGAGGCATCGTTGGGCTACCACCTGGGTCCGCCCCTGTTTTGTGGCATCTCTCTTTAGTTTAATCATCGAGTTTTATTCTCAGACTCCATTTGGCAGAAGTATGTCAATTTGAATCTAATCATACAATTTGCTTTATTCACCCTTCTAACGGCATGTATGTCATGAAATCGGAGATTCAAAACGAAATTATGCCTACTTCGTTAACCTTGATTTACTTGTTCAATACCTAATTTACATGTCTTTGAAAATATTTTTCTTGTAGTTAATGATCAATGTTGTTGCATATATTATCTCAACCAACTAACAACTCGTTCCTCGGAGGAATTTCCTCCTCAATATATCTGTTTGATCAAATTGGCCATTGAACAATAATTGGACCTTACATATAAACCCCGTGTAGGTTACAATTTCACTTGGCAAATAATATTTGAGTGCTTTGGTAAGAACATAATGGCAAACTAACAAAAATTACTTTGCACCTACGATATAAATATTTTCCTGGTGCAGAGTTCGATATTGGCCTAGCAATCAAGAAAAAAAATAGGGAAAGCTAAACCTGATGTCGCGGTTAGTTTTTCTTCTCTTTGTCTACCGTATTAATCTTTGGTTTTTCCCTTCTTCATTGAGCTCTAAAGTGGGACGTCTTTGATTTTATTTTATGGCTAAATAAAATGCTTAGCATGATAATTTATTATATTTATTACAAAAAAAAAACGAATTTACTATATTATATGTTTCAAACTTCAACTAACACTCGTGAAGATAGTAAAGCAAACCCTGAAGCAAAAAAAAAAAAAAAAAAAAAAAAAAAATTAATCTTCAACCTTCAAAATTATTTCGAGTTTAGTAACTGTATTGAAACTTTGGTAGACTTAATTCACCGGATGACTTGGATATACAATTTATTTTCAATTATATATGAGCGATAAAAATCAACATCAATTCTTCTCTATATTTATAAATCAAACTGAGGGGCTAAAACTGTATTTCATAGCTCAAACTCCAATTATTCTCTCTCTGGAGGGTGGTCTGAGTCTATTGCCGTGGCCTCTTCGTCTTCTTTGAGGATGGAAGACCTGTGCGATAAGTGGTCGGAGCTAGGTCTCGAGGAGGAAGGCGAGGTGGAGGTTATGGTTTTTGACGAGGAAGGACTAGTGAACACTGCTGTGGATTTTTCCAATTGTCTTTTGGGGAAGTTACTACGGAGGAAAGGATTTAATAGAAGCGCGCTCAAATCGGTTATGGCGACCGTGTGGCGAACGAATGGAAAGCTGGAGGTTACCGACCACGGGGACGGAATCTTTTGTTTTCGTTTTGAGAAGTCTGCCGACAAAAAACGTATCTGGGATTCGGGACCTTGGACTTTTGACAAATCCCTGCTGGTCCTGAACGACCCTGAGGCCGAGAAGGAAAGTGGCGATGAGTTTCGTTTTGTGGATTTTTGGGTCCAGCTTCACGGGATCCCTATCAAATACCGATCGGCTCGAATGGGTGAACTGATCGGTGAGAAGATTGGTCGCACCCCTAAGGTGGAGAAGACCAAGGACGGTCGGGTCTTTGGCGAGTTCATCCGGGTCCGCATCGCCATCGATATCGGGCAGCCGCTTCGGAGGGGGATCTTCATCAAGCTCGGTGCGGGAGAGGAGAAGTCATGGGTCGTTTTCCGTTACGAGAAGCTCGGTGACTTCTGCTTCGTCTGTGGGCGGCTCGTGCACGGCGAGTCCGAGTGCCACGACAAGAACGCGGACCCGACCAATGGCGGGAAGACACCCTTTGGGGCTTGGCTGCGTGGTGAGACTCCGCACAGGTCGAGCTCTGGTACCTGGACGTTTAATGGGACCAGAGCGCTCCGGGAAAAAGGTTGGGCGGGCCCTGACCCATGCCCGGCGAGACCGAGCTCGGAACAAACCAAAACAGGGGAGACTCACCAACCCGAGAAGGAGAGCCCTACGCCTATGGAGACTGAGACCGGGGATGGGTCGAGTGGGTCTCAGGGTTTGGCGCCGGAGGAGAGCGTCTTGGCGGCGGAGGTGGGAGCGTCTGAGCCGGCTAAGGCTTCGTGCGAGGCGACCGGATCTGGGACTGAGCCGACAAGAGCTGAGCGCGTCTCGACGGCGGAGGTAGGTGCGACTGAGCCGGCGACTGAGGTGGCTAGGGCTTCATGCGAGGCGACCGGATCTGGGATTGCGCCGACTAGTGCTGAGTGCGTCTCGACGGCGGAGATGGGTGCGACTGAGCCGGCGACTGAGGCGGCTAGGGCTTCGAGCGAGGCGACCGGTTCTGGGCATGCTACTCCGACGACCGGTGGCTCTTCGAAGGTGGGTGTGGCTCCGACGCCTAGCCCGACGACGGCTTCGAAGGTTGAGGCGCGTCGTCTTCACACCCGGAACAGGGACGTCTCTTTGGGTCCCGGGATTCTTTGCCCGAAAGAGGCAAGCAGTACCTGCCCTACGCAAAAAGATGAGGGTTTTGAGGCGGTTTTGGTGAGGTCTAGAGCCAACGTCTCTTTGGAGCAAGTGAGGCTCTCTAGAAAAAAGAAAAAAGCTGAAGATAAAAGTTCTGAAGACAGTACGTGTGTTGGGGAGGGAGTCGGTGTGATGAAGGATATACACGTTGGCTCTGCAGGCTCTGCGCCAAAGCCGGGACCCACGTACCCTATTGTGGTTGTTGACTCTGGAGGGGGCCTTGACAATCCTTCTGGGCCGAAGGAGGTTAAGCCCAATTGGAATGGGAAGGCTGGATTGGGAAAAGGCTTTATTTTTGGGCCACCCCATCCTGGGCCCCAAACCAATCCGGTTTTTGGCTATGATGGGCCACTTCCTCACACAATCCAAGGTCCTTTGGAGCTGGCTACCACAAAGGAAGCTGGTGGGACCACGAAGACAGGACCCCCTGGATCCAAACCTGGCAAGATGAGTGGTAATAAGGTGGCGGGAAAGCTAGCGGTGACGAGTCATGCGATGACGGGAGAGAGCGAAGGCGGACCCGGTAAAAGGAAATCAAACGAGGTGATGAGGATTGGCGGCGTGAAGAAATTGGCGCGCATGTTTGAAGCTGGTGGCAGAGAGATTAGCAAGGGGTTTCTCTTCTCAGGGATCGGGCCGGGGCCTTCCTCCACTACCCAGACGAGCCATGTTAGTTTCCCTTGCCCTAACACTCACGATCTAGGGGATAGAGACTTACTTTCTGCTACACATGACCTAGGGACGAGAGATTTATTTTCTGTTACTCGTACTTTGGAAGTTTCTAGTTCACTAGATTCGACCTTAGTTGTTTCTGATGAGAGAGCGGCGCCCCTCGAGAGCGAGGGCCGCCGAACGCGATGATAGGTGTTATCTGGAACGTCCAGGGGTTAGGTAACCCCGGGACGAGGACAGCCCTCCTTGCTCACGTCCGTGATCATAGTCCTGATTTTATTTTTCTATCGGAGACTAGACTACGGCGTGAGGGAGCTGAAAGGGTGAGAGTGTTGCTGGGTTTTGATGGTTGTATGACGGTGGACTGTCTTGGTAGGAGTGGAGGCTTGATGTTACTTTGGAAAGAGCCAGTGAAATTCCTACTCGGGACATTTTCGAGATATCACATCGAGGGAGATTTGGTTAACGAGTTAGGCGAAAGTTGGAGATTTGTGGGAATTTACGGGGATCCTGTGAGCGCCCAGAGGAGACATTCTTGGGAGCTTCTTCGTCGCCTCCGAAGTTCTTTCACGGGTCCGTGGTTAGTTGGGGGCGACATGAACGAAGTTGCCTCCAACTCTGAGATTAGAGGAGGTAGAGACAGAGGTCCCGGCCAGTTATCAGCTTTCAGAAAGATGATCTTGGATTGCGACATCCATGACTTAGGCTTCGAGGGAAACCCTTTTACCTGGCGCAGAGGAGATATAGAGGAGCGTCTTGATAGATGCCTTGCGAGTCACGAGTGGAGCGTTCTCTTCCCTTCGGCCTCTGTTCGTCACTTGAGCTTCTGGAGTTCGGATCATAGACCACTGCTTCTGCTTACAGCGGGTTTCAGAGATCGCCGGCGGAGCAGGAGACCGAGACGTTTCTTCTTTGACGAGTCTTGGATTGGAGAGCCAGAGTGTGATGAGTGGATCCGTAAAGCTTGGGGGTCGGGCCAGAGTGGTGATCAGAATCCGAGCCTAGCTAATGCGATCAGTCAGTGCAGACAGAGCCTCGCCCGCTGGGGAGGGGTGAGGAACAGAGAGATCAGAGACATGATCGAGAAGCAGAAGAAGATCGTTGAGCTTGCGGGACGTTCGGGCCCGGATTTCTGTATGGAGTCCTTCAGACAGGAGGTGAGACAGCTTGACGCCTTAGTCGAGCGGGAGGAGCAGTACTGGAGACAGAGGAGCAGAGTGTCCTGGATGCGATGCGGGGATAAGAATTCGAAACTTTTTCACCGCAAGGCTTCTGCTAGGAGGAAGAGAAACACCATCAGAGGTCTAGAGGACGAGCACGGGGATTGGCACAGTGGAGACACTGCGATAGAGAGGATCGTCTCTGGTTACTTTGGCGACATTTTCTCTTCAGCAAGGCCCTCTCCGCAGAGTATTGAGTTAGTTTCTACGTGCGTGCAGCCTAAGATCTCGGAGGCGTTGAACGCCGAGTTGGAGCGCCCTTTCGAGCCAGATGAGGTGAAAAAGGCGCTTTTTTTTATGGATGCGATCAAGGCCCCGGGAAGTGACGGCTTTCCCGCGATTTTCTACCAGCGATACTGGGATGTTGTTGGCGAGTCGGTCCTGAAGACCTGCCTTGGGATTCTGAACGACGGGGATGAGGTAGCCTCCATTAATGATACGGTGGTCACCCTTATCCCCAAAGTAGAGGACCCGAGATGAGTCAGCGACTTCAGACCGATTAGCCTGTGCAATGTGATCTACAAGATAGTGGCCAAATGCTTGGTCAACCGCCTTAAGATCACTATGCATGATGCTATCTCTGAGTCCCAGAGTGCTTTTGTCGGAGGTAGACTGATCTTCGATAACGTCATGGTTGGTTTCGAGGCTCTCCACACGATGAAGCGGAAACGCTTCGGAAACAGAAAGTGTGCGTCTCTCAAGCTTGATATGGCGAAGGCATTCGACAGGGTCGAGTGGTCCTTCCTGGAGTCAATGATGTTGAGACTGGGTTATAGCACGCAGTGGGTGCACCTTATCATGAGATGCATTACTTCAGTCAGTTACGCCTTCAACATCAACGGCTCCACCCGAGGCAGTGTGACTCCGTTCAGAGGCCTCCGCCAGGGGGACCCTCTCTCTCCTTTCCTATTCCTTTTCTGCTCTGAGGGTCTCTCGAGCCTCTTTCGAGCGAGTGAGGATGCTGGAGCGATTTCAGGTGTCAGGTTCCGGGATCTTCATGTGTCTCACCTTCTCTTTGCGGATGATAGCTTGGTTTTCTGCCGAGCGATACCTGACGAGTGTGAGAGGGTTACAGACATTTTACGGACTTATTCAGAGGCCTCGGGCCAGATGGTGAACTTTCAAAAGTCCGATATTTGTTTCGGTACAGAGGTCAGCGATGAGGAGGGCGAGGTTTTGGCCCAGATCCTTGGTGTTAGGAAGACGGACTGCCATAAGCGTTACCTGGGTCTCCCCGCGTTCACTGGTCGGAGGAAGGCGAAGCTTTATGGGTTTGTGAGAGACCGTGTATGGGCTAAGATTAAGAGTTGGAATGGTCTCTCCCTATCGCAGGCTGGCAGAGAGGTCCTCATCAAATCCGTCCTTCAGTCGATCCCCAGCTACGTGGCCTCTTGCCACAAGATCCATCTGAGTTTGATTAGAGACATCCATTCGACGATCGCCAGATTCTGGTGGGGGGGTGGTACGGCGACGAAGAAGATCCACTGGTGCAGGTGGGAGGACCTCACGCGGCACAAGTCCGAGGGCGGGATGGGCTTCAGAGATCTGGAGAAGTCCAACCAGGCCCTTCTGGCTAAGAGTGTCTGGAGGCTTCTCAGGAGACCGGATAGCCTGGTAGGACGAGTCTATAGACAAAGCTACTTCTCAGACGGTGATATTATGACGGCTCTCCCTGGCTCGTGTAGTTCTTCCATTTAGCGCAGTCTTCTTTGGGGACGTGAGATCATTTAGTCCGGTTCGAGATGGCGGATCGGGGACGGGGAGTCTGTGTTGGTCATGGGCGATAGTTGGGTTCCGAGGGACAGACCGGCCACCTGGTTTGACCCCCCTTGGATCCCCCCCGATATGCGGGTAGCTGAGCTTATGAGACTCGACGGTAGCTGGGATGTCGATCTTATTACAGCGATGTTCGGGGAGGAGGACGCTGCGGAAATCCTGAGCATTCCGTGTGGTGGTGAGGGTACTCCTGATGTGCGTCGCTGGCATTTCACTGAGAACGGAGAGTACTCCGTCAAGAACGGCTACCGTGTCGCGATGGGGAGAGCCAGTACTCCGGTCGCCAGCTCTTCAGATCCGACGGAGATGGAGAAGTGGTGGACGAAGTTCTGGCAGCTGAGAGTTCCTCCTAAGGTGAAACTCTTCTGTTGGCGAGTCTGTTTAGGCCAGATCCCGGCCAGAGCAGTCTTAGCCAAGAGGAGGATCACCTCTGACGACAGCTGCCCTGTCTGTCAGGAGGCGAGAGAGACTGTTTTCCACGCGTTTTGGGGTTGCAGGTGGAGTAGGAGAGTCTGGAAAGAGGTGGGCTTCGGCCACATTCTTCCGCCTCTCAGAGACGGCGATGCTTTCGACGCTTTCCTCAGAGTGACAGAGACCCTTGAGGTTTGTTTCCATGAGCTTTTCATTACCATTATTTGGGAACTTTGGAACCACAGGAACAATGTCTTGGCCGGGAGATCAGCTTGGAGCCAGCCACAGCTAGTCCAGTGGACGGTGAGCTTCCTCGAGGAGTACAGAACGGCTACGGTTAGGGAGACTCCGGCGAGCACGAGGGTGACTACGACCCCCAGATGGACCCCCCTAGGGATGGGACTCTCTCGATTAACGTCGACGCGGCTCTCGCTCGCGACCGTGGAGGCTTCGATGTCGGTTGTATAGTTCGGGACCACACCGGAGAGGTGATCGCCTCGCAGACGCTTTTCCTGGCTAGGGGGTTCTCCCCCCAGCTTGCGGAAGCGTATGCTGTCCTCCAGGGCATAGAGCTAGTCCGCAGCGTTGGGGGCAGGAGAGCGGAGATCCAGTCTGACTGCTTGGGGGTGGTGAGGTTGATCGATGAGGGCGTGACGCCTGCGACAGAGCTTGGGACGATCTTACACCGCATCTTCAGAGAGGTGAGGGAGCTTGAAGTTTTTCGCATTATGCATATTTCTCGTCTTTGTAATGTTGCGGCGCATAATCTAGCACGCTATGCGGTTAACCATCACTCGTCCTCGACCTGGCTGGGTTTAGTCCCGCCTTGTTCGGAAGAGGCCATTATGGCCGATGATCGTGAGTTGAGGTCCCGCACGGCCGCCTAGGGCCTGTTTGTTTGAGTTTTTCTTTTCTTTCCGTTGGTTTCTGTTTCATTCTTATCTTTGTAACCACGGTTTTCCTCCGCTATACGTGAGGGCTTTTATGATACTCCGTGGCACCGATCACGTTTCCTCAAAAAAAAAAACTCCAATTATTAAAATTGGCCAAAAAAAACAAAAATGCTATTATTCAAGTTTTCTTTTCATGCCAAGGAAATAAAAAGTATATAGAGAAACTGCGGCGGATCGGATGACAGGTCAGAACCATTGGAGCCAAAAAAAAAATGAGTATATGCAAGCTAGTAGATCAGTGTTGAGTATACAAAATATTTATAAAAAAAAAAATATATATATATATATATATATATATATATATATATATATATTAATTGATAAAAAAAGATGGAATAGGGTCATCAGAGGAAGGCAAATGGGTGTAGGGCCTATGATGGGCCTTTAAGTGGGCCTCAGGGAGGTAATGAGTCATCGTCTCTCTCTCTCTCTCTCTCTCAAACACTCAGCTTATTTCCGATAGTGACTGATTTGACATCTTGCTTTTGTTTTCTTTCCTCTATCCTCGTTGTCATCTACATCTGCTCGTTATTCCCTCTCTTACCATTTTGCCCTTATCACTTTCTTTCTTTATTTATTACCAAATTTATTTTGTCACATTTTATGGCAACATTTATAGTGGATAGTTGATCTTAATTTAAATTAATACATTACTTAGAATACTATAAAGACACGGAGAGGAAGAAACAAAAATTGGTGCATTTCTGGCAGAAGTTTTTGGAAGAAAAGGAACGTTATGTGATCTAATCCAATAATGTGTATTTTTGGTTAATTTAGATACGTATATCAAAAGCTTTCTTCTTAATGCAATTATATAAATATATATATACACATATGGATGAAAAATTTCTTTACATATACATATATAATATATATATCATGTTTTAATTAATTATTAAAATAATCAGATAAATACTAATTCACGGTTTTTTTTTTTCCTTTTTGTTGTAGGATGCTTTAAAGTCTATTCGATAACTCTCATCCGAAAAAAAAATAAAGTGATAAAAACTCTAGTCTCACAATATCGTCATTTTGCCACATTTGCTCGATGTCTTCCTCACCGACATCTCTTCTTCTTCTTCTTCTTCTCTTTGTGATTTTTTTTTTTTTTTGTAAAATTATTGTATATCATAGACGATATATCATGCATAAACCTGGTAATCGACAGTGGAAGCCATGGAAAGAAGTACTTCAATCCCATGTTCCGTGTGACACGGAAATGGGAAAAAAAATTCCGACAAGCCACGGAAATGGCAAAAGACATGTCGGAAATGGCAGGCCAAAATTGTACCGTCAGACCGAGTGAGGTTAAAGCAGTGAACATTGGAGAAATTAAATTTTAACACATTTATTTATTTTTCCTATAAATACATCTAATTTCTTACCATTTCATTCACAAATCAAACATTCTTCTCTCTCAAACTCTCAAATCCTCTAAAGTTCTCTATAAATATTTCTCTACAACAATCTCTTCATATATATTATATAGTTAAGTTTATAAATTTTTTATTATATAATTGAGTTTATATTATAATTTTTGTTATATAGTTTAGTTTATGTAATTTGTATTAATATACATAAATTAATATTAAAAAAATATACTTTATAAATACATATAATGTTTTACTCATAATATTGTTGTAATGTTTTTACTTTTTTTTTTTTTAAAAAGTTATTAATAAAGATGACATTCATTTTTACATATTAGTACCTTCTTTTAAAATTTTAACAGTTTAGTCCCTTTCATTTACCATTTAATCTTGATTTTTTAATTTTTTTCAATTACTTAATGGAAATTAACGGAAATCCATATTTTTATTAAGTCTAACGGAAATTCCACTTCCGTTAATCAATGGAAGGTACCAAATTGACTAACGGAAGTACCACTTCCAATAAAAAAATGGAAAGTTCCAATAAGTGACGATTACCAGGATGATTTCATGCATATTGATGACTAATTAAAAAAAATTGAATTGCTACATTGTAATTATTATAAATTATGGTTGATAAGTGATGTATCATGTATGAGAAAGCAAGACGTCGTCGGTGTTGGAATCGGGAGCTCGTGGATACCAAATTTGTCAAAATGGGGGCTTGTATCTAATATTCTTTTACACCCAATCAAGAGATATAATTCATTTTTTACATTTGTATGTTTCAAACTTTGTATTGTTCACCTGGATATTGTTCTTAAAGTGTTCGTTGATTGAAACGGGATACTTGTTTTCCATGTAGATCTACATATATAATACATATATGTAAATCTACAAAAAGAATCCAACATTACTCGACGCCCTTATTAAATTTCTACACTCACCAATAACTAAAGCCAAACGGAAAATAATAGTTGACCTTCGTTGTGTATAGCATTCATTGCAGTGACAGATACAATCCATATAGTCTGTAAAATATACTTTTATTTTGAAATTTTAATTGTTAATTAACACGTTAAAACTTAAAAGACAATCGAAATATTGATTAAAATAAGGGTATTTTAGCTAGATAATATATTGAAACTAATAAACTTGAAATATATACAAAGTTTATCTAAAATTAATGAATTGTCAACATTAGGTTGGCTGTATTAATAAATTGGATAAATAGTGGTAAAAATACCTAATGATTACTCAAAATGATACGTATATATTCATTATTTTTTGCGCTGGCAATAATACCTAATGATACGTTTTAGTTGCGCCGTAGATACTTCATCCGTTAAGTTGGTTGAAAAAACACGTGGCAGCCTCTGATTTAATAAAAAAAATTAAAATGAATTCAACATTAATTATATCATTTTATAATACAAAAAATTATAAATGAAAAAAATTATCCTCATTAATATACACAAATTATTAATTCTTGTCAAAACTAAACTAACATTTATCATATCATTGTATAATGCAAAAAAATAAACATACAACTTTTCTCATTAATAAAATAATATTATAAGAAATATTTTATTATTGTTAAAAAAATTTATTGATATGTTTTGTATCATAAAATGATATAATAATTATTTTATTATTTTAAGAAAATTTAACAATTAATCCTAAGTAGTTTTAAAATATATAGTTATTTAATTTTTGTATTATAAACTTATATTATTAATGTTTAATTAGTTTGAAGAGTTTTTTTTATATTCATAAGATTAGGTGAGAGATTTTTTTTAATTTTTAATTTTAAAAATATATATCGAATGTTGAACTAATTTTAAGAAAAAAATATATTTATTTTTCATCAAATCAAAAGCGGGTACGTGTTTTTCCATCCAATTTAACGGAGGAAGTACCCACGACGCAACTAAAATGTAACATTAGGTATTATTGTCAGTGCAAAAAAAGAATAGGTATGTAAATATCATTTTGAGTAAACATTAGGTATTTTTTCGGTCATTAACCTTAATAAATTTGTATGCAAAAATAGATACCCGATGTATAGTGTCAAAAAAGTAATAGACAACATTAAAAAAAATAAAAATCAAGTGTCAAACTGTGGTTATTTAAATAAAACTAAAAAAAATTGAAAACCATAGTCATTTTGCTTATTTTGTAATCAAGTTAGTTTAGAATGCCTATTTGTATGATTTACCATAGGGGAATAACTTAGCCTTAAAAATACATAATAATTAATTTGTTATATGTTAGTTATTGGTAAATTATTAGCCTTAAAAACTAATAGCCTTAAAAAAACTAATATATATATAAGGGAAAATGGCGGTAAGAATACTCAAAATTTGTTATAACCGATATTTATATTCTCATTTTTTTTTTCTTGTGCAAAAATACTTCATGTTAAAAATTTAGTTACACGTAAATATTCATGTAATTAAAATTTTTGTTTTAACTTAACGGTGCATGTGATTACAACGCTACTAAATAGTAATATTGTTGTATTTTTGAAAAAAAAAAATGAGTATATAAATAATGTTTGGTCTAAAAATTAAGAAAAAGAATGAGTATATATAATATCCTATTAGCCGTAAAAACTAATAGACTCGAAAATGCAGGACACAAAAACATCATGTAATTTTTTTTGTATTGAAAAGACATCACATAATTGAAAGTCAATCAATATGGATTGTACTCTGAATTTTGGAGTTAATGATACTATTAGTTTTTTAATATTTCATAAAATATTATACAGTATACTAAAAGTTAGATACAGTAACATGTACATGAAGTTGGGATACTTAGGGGCCGTTTGGTTTAGTTTTCTAAACTCATTTTCTGTTTTTAAATTCTGTTTTCTGATTCTAATTTTTAAATTTAAAAAACAGATTTAGAATTACGTTTCAGAATATTTTAAATGTTGTTTGGTTATGTTTTCCATTCAATTGTATAGAGATAAAATAGAAAACAATTTTTCATTGTTTTCTGTTTTCTAAACAAATTTCAAAGAAAACAGAAACATGATTCTAAATCTGTTTTCTAAATTCATAACCAAACAGTTTTTCTAAAACTGTTTTCTAGAATTTAGAATCAGAAAACAGAAAACGGGAACAGAAAACATAGCCAAACGGCCCCTTATTTTTTTCAACCTCTCTCCAGAACTTGGTGAAAGTGAAATAGAAAAAGGGTATTTTGGTAACTTTAGATGTCATCCATGGAAATAAGAAGTCGCTTGAACAAGCACTTCCTCTTTATAACCCCATCAAACGCCCTCAGTCCCAAAGGAGAATCTCTCTCTCTCTCTCTCTCTCTCTCTCTCTCTCATCGACCCATTTCATTCTCTCTCACTCTTCCCCACCAAAACTCTCTCTCTCTCTCTCTCTCTCTCAGCTGTGTATGAAACGTGTGATGACGGATATGAGCTCAGTGTCTCAGACCTTTCACATTATTAAACCGACGAACACCACAAGCTTCTTCCGTCACAAGCTCTGAACTATATCATCAACTTCACAGATCTTCGTAGCTTTGTAAACAACAATCAGACTCAAAACAAACACCATGTCATCCTCAAGAAATAATAATAATATTAATCGGCCCAAACCCTTCGGCGATTCAAACACCATGTCCATTTTACACAACCCGTGCCTTTGGATTCCCAACTCTTCCCACGGTAAACAAACAAACAAAACAGCTCTGTTCCGAGTCAGTCAAACCTCTGCTATTCGTTGACTCTTTTTTTTTCCTTCTTTCTTTCTTTCGCAGGCGAAAGAAACTCCATGGTGAGCTTCTCCGCCGCGGCGGCGGCGACGACGAGCAAAGAGCTGTCGTTTTTCGGCGGGGATGAAGAAAACGACAACGCGACGGAGAACGAGGACGAGATCGGAGAGCCGGCGGCGAAGAAGAGGCGTCTGAGCGCGAGGCAGGTCGAGTTTCTGGAGAAGAGCTTCGAGGTCGAGAACAAGCTCGAGCCGGAGAGGAAGGTCCAGCTGGCAAAGGACCTAGGGCTTCAGCCGCGCCAGGTGGCGATCTGGTTCCAGAACCGCCGTGCCAGGTTCAAGACCAAGCAGCTCGAGCGTGACTTCGACGCGCTCAGAAACTCCTACGACTCTCTCAAATCCGAATACGACAGCCTCCTCGCCCAAAACGACACCTTAAAACTCCAGGTCGGGTTTCCGAACGGAATTTGGTCGAATTGCTCTGAGAGATTGTAATTTATTTATTTTTTAATTTTTTTTTTCTTTTTTACAGGTCGATTCGCTGAGGGAAAAGCTTGGCGTTGTGGAGGAGAAATCGGAGAACGAGCAGTCGGATTTGTCGCAGGACGAGGAGGACGAGTTGGCTCAGCCGCCATTGTTGTTCCTTCCGAAGCTCGAGTCTTGCTATTACGACGAAGACGACGAGCCTTGTAGCCTTGGGTTCGCCGCGGCGGAGGATCAGCCGTTTAATTTCTGGCCTTATGATGAACAGAAATATGTAATGTAGCTAAAAATGAAAAAAAAAAAAAAAAAAGTTCGGAAGTTGTTTTTAGGATTTGTGTAATTAATGTTCGGACGAGCAAATAAGAATCAGATTGGTGTCTCATCTTGAAGCGATTGGGTGTGTGTGTGTGATTCGGATTAACGGTTTGAATTGGTAACAAAAAAATTGGAGTTTAATATAGGCACAAAATGAAATTATGAGATCTCTCTGAATGCTTTCTTCAATGATCACGACTAAAAAGACATTTCCCGTGTATCATAATTAATTCAGGAGTTAAATGAGAAATACTTTTGAAGATTACCATCAAAAGTCAAAACCTAAAATATTCTTGGGGGAAATGAAAAAAAAAAGTATGTAACGTTAACCCAATGTATGTAACGTTATTCTGCCTTCGCAGGTGGGGTTTGCACATATTCAAATGGTGCATAAATCACTAAATTTACACTGGATATAATTTAATTTCTATTTTTTTTTACGGGTAAAATCTTTATATTTTGTTTTGAGTGTCTCCGTTACTCCATAGCTTGCTTTTGACGGAATACCGCGTGTAAAGCTGAAATTAAAAATGATTTAATTTTTTTTTTTTTTTTTGCTTAAACTTAAACACATTAAAATTATTAAACTATTCAGAAATGATCAGTCAGGCAAATAAATCTCATCTTAAAATAGCACAGACAGAAACACCTCAGGTTTCGAATTAGAACAATTCTCTTGATGCCAAAATAAAATCTACATTGGAACTTAATTTCAAACAAATACAAGTTTGAATAAACCATATTTAGCGCAAAAATAAGATCAATAACAAAAAACAGATCAGAAAAAAGTTGAAGAAATGAACAGAGAGACCTTACAACCAGATTTGCATGCATATATTGTCACAGATTTTTTTTTTTGTATAAATAATATTTATACTGTTGTAACCTCTACGGTACTTGTTTTTTTTTTTTTTGTACAAACTCCTATGGTACTTGTTTTGCTTATATGTGGTTGGTTTCTTTGTTCAACCATATTTGAAACTGCAAAAAATAAAGGCTGTTTTTGTTCAGACCATTGGACCGGTAAAAATAATTATGTGTATACTTATATGATCTCGGTCAACCATATTTTAAACCGGTTAAAACTAACTCTAAGTTAATTTTAACAAAAGTTTTCGGTTAAAAATTAAATAAAAAATAAATAGTTCTGAAACAAGGTTTAAATGCTTATCTTTAAAGTTTAAACTGCAGGGGATTCACACTATGACTTGTGATGAACATTTAACCTTAAATGATGGTTAACCATTGTTTTTACCGGTTAAGGGTTTATTTAAATTGAAAAATTAGTTCAAAATTAAAGCTTCTTTAGACAAAATCGTGGCAGATAAGTTGTTTGTGTCTTTAGAGCTCTGTCTAATATGTTAGTGATTTCGTGACATGAAACAAGAGTAAAGCTGTCCGTTTTTATTTAAAATAGATATTATAAAATTTGTAAGTTAGTCGTGTTTTTTTTTATATTCTTATCCAAAACATTAGTCACGTTTGTCATTTTTTCTAACAGAAAAAAGAAAAAAAATATGTAACAATTTAAAAAATCGTAAATTTTGGCGAATCATGCAGTAATAATACTAAAATTCAAGAAAACAAAAACATTTTCTCATACTAATACTTGTTTATCACTGGCTGCTTTTTTTTCATGTGATTTGGTTGAGCTTTTAGCAAGCATATACAATTATAAATTGTGTTACAACGTAAGGCATGTTTATTTTTTAGCATTTTATATCTTTCCACTTTGTTCGTACTCTCAAATATATTGAAAGGTTCTGTTCATCTTTCTCTTTTCCTTTCTTTCTTACGCGTTGAATTGATACAAATTTGTTTGTTTGTGTTTACCGTTAAATAAAAATAATGAACTGATAAAATAAGTTAATTACAATATTCGTATAATTTAACACATTTTTTTGGCACACTTAAAACAATTTTTTTTCCCTTCTTCAGGTAAATTTGGTCAAACTGTAATCTTTCATACTATTGGTCCAGTTAAAAAGTTTATTTTCCAATATGTAATGATTGTCTAAGAATATTGACGACCAAACAGAACGATCAAATAAAAATCCCAGAAGCTAGGTTTGAATATAAATGACCAATTGATTGACTAACATTTATATCAGCTTATCAGTAATGACTATTTGAAAAATTAATCTAGTGTGACAAATTTTTTAGTCATTGAAGCCTGAAAATTAGAAGCAGAATCAAACTTACTAAGAGATATATTAGCTAGTAAAGCAGTAACCAAACTTATAAGGGACTACATGTTAAAAAAAATAGGATAAGAGTTAAAGATAAATTTTGAAAGCGGCCAAAAAAGTATAGAATTAGTTTCTAAATTTGCAGTTAAATAATGTAAGAGCAACAAATTTTAAATTTATCACAGAAATGAAATAGTTAATATTGACTAAAACTATTAACAAGTATCTTGGAGACGTTGATATCGACTAGTAAACTCGTTACAAATGTTAATTAGTTTTTTTAAGCGAATAATATAAAAATTTTGTTAAAAAAAAGGTTCAATAAGGTATATTTGATATTTTAAAATAAATAACAAGGGATAAAAAAAAAGGTTAACCAAAGTTAACTGTTTCTCAAAGTATTTGCTTAAAGTCACCTGCAATAAAAAAAATCAAGATCAAAGTTAATATAAGTTAATCAAGGCTACTAATATATATCTATAATTTTTTAACGGTATTTCAATGAGATTTTGACACAAATATTACTAAAATAATGTCATTTTACCAAAATCAATCTAAACTAAAAATTTAATAGTTTTATTACTAAAATCGGGATAGATAATTATTTTTTACAATAATATTATTTCGATATCGTTTTTTTATTTCGTGATTTGAAAATTTTAAATTAGTCACGAAATATAGAATCTCGTGACCGATTATCACAAAATTATGTGTTTTATGATCAAAATGTTACAAAATTACGGTTTTTACACAACTCATTTATTAATAGAATAATCAAATTCTGACTTTGACTATTAGTGCCGTGTAATAAAACAGAAACTCACGTTATTTATTTGGGTCATGAAAAGGTATAAAGCATCACACTATTCTTTTCGCAATAAAAACAAAATCCGATATTTAAACGCTAAAAATAATATTGGCTCACTGAAAATAATGAGGTTTTTTGAAAGTCGAAGCTAAAGATTGGTAGATATGTTAAGAAAGCTGGGACTTTGGGAATAGAGAGCAAAAAAGAATAGTATTATTCGCATATTGAAAGCAACACCGGCCAAAATGACTTGCATTGCGTGGTGTTACACTTATACTACAAACAAAATAAGAAGGCGTTGATGATTTGACTTGTGACGTGTAAAACCCCCCACGTAAATAAAAGTAAAACCATTAACCATGTAGCCTCGAACAACTGGTTTTATTTTAGACAATTAGTGTATTTCATTGATTGTTTTGTTTATACAGTAGTGACGTTGCAAGGCTCTACCTCTACCTTATAAAACTTTTTATATTTCTGAAAATGATTTCTGTTAAAAATAACTCTCATGTCTAAGTTTTTACTATAACCCTTGAGCGTGAGTTGTTTTCTGTTCTTTCAACTTTTGTAAATAAATATTTTTTGAATTTGAAAAAATTATAAACCTTGTCAATTAGACAATCAATGACTAAATCCAAAAACTTATAGAAAAATACCTAAAAATTAAGATTTTTTTTTAATTATATGTTTCATACACGGTTAGAACGATTAACAGTTTAATGAAGCAGATACACGTTTTTAGTTTATGATATATTGAATTATTAGTATATCATAAATATCTGAAATAGAGTTTATCTAATTAGTATTCACTCATTTATCATACTTAATTAATAAATATACATAGCAAAGCAATAGTAACGACTAACGAAATATCTCTATTTTTTACTTTCATCCACTGTAAATAATAAATTAGTGTCTGAAATAGTCAACAAGATTTTGATAGATTTCACGTTCACAGCTAGCTTACCAGAGAGGCAGAGAATAGGACTTTTGTAACCTTATTTTTTTCACCACAACGGGTCGTTGACAGACAGTGATAGCTTATTAAAATAAACCTGAATATGCATACATACGTAGTTTTCAAATAAGAATTTTTATATTCTCGAATATTGCAATCAGTGTTAGTTTATTGTTATTTTTTATTGTGTCTCTTGTTCGAAAATCTCGGTGATGCAAATTAGAATCCTCCAATGCAATTGTGTCACTCCTTGGGAAAAGGAAAACAAACATATACACAAAGTCTACGAGTGAATAGAATATATGGGGTCTCATAGGTTAATTTTATAATATTATTTCTTCATCTGAATGGAATCACTATTACATCATCACATCACCTGTGTAAACATGAATAAATTAAGCTAAAAATAAAGCCATTTCAAGCATGGGTTGATTGTGAT
This sequence comes from Urtica dioica subsp. dioica, assembly GCF_054948205.1. NCBI lineage: Eukaryota > Viridiplantae > Streptophyta > Magnoliopsida > Rosales > Urticaceae > Urtica > Urtica dioica. The sequence continues at coordinate 45,678,582 of NC_142758.1, read as the reverse complement.
TGGTTTGACATAGTTCACGTGAAAGTGAAACCACCATTAAATTTTTGTTATTTTTTTTGTCCTAAGTTCTAACATATAGCCCGATGACAACAAACACATGAGAAACGTTCAATTAAGAACTATATATAGTAATATAAGTTGATTATACGGTTACCATTTGACTTTGTAAACAACTTGTTCTTTGACACTTAATGTGTAATTTTACAAAGAGATAAACGTTGGTTTTTATATGATAATAAAAAAAATAAATTAATTTCTTCTACTTTTACTAAAAACGTGCGTTTAAACCTAGACTTTAAATTGAAACTTAGAAAATAATTTTCCATTTCAATATAAGTTCAAGATATTTAAACCCGAATTTTGATAGGACCGGAACAAAATATTCGTTTCATATCAACAAGCATATAGTGCAAATAATGGACTCTCGGGTCATTGACTATGATTCCAACAATACTTTGTGTTACAGCATCGAGTCTTTCAACGAGGGCATTTAAGTGAACAAAGGCCCGAATGAGAAGAAGAAAAAAATAACATTTATGATACTATTGATAGATTTTCACGATCGCAACTTTTGTCTCTCTTCGAATAACCGCTCTCATAGATAGACAAGCTTCATTTAGTTTGTTTTTACACTAATACTTGCAAAACAAAGCCATATAATTTATGTTAATAGAGAGGACTTAAAATCATTCGCATTTATAAGGGCATTTTGTTGTCCACAACGCGTGCTTTATAACAAAAAAAAAAAAAAAAAAATTGGGTTCAAATCGGATCTATGCATCTTTAATAGTAAGCAAATACCATATTTGCTTAACTTTCCACATAAGCAATTTAAGCTACAACTAATTTAAGCAAATTTGTTCTCTATTGGTAAGCTAAATCACTCTCTTAGCTTAACTTTATCCAACATGTCAATAATTAATATTTTCTTATTATTTTCTATTCAATTCCCACTTATTAAATAAAAAAATAAAAAATTGGTACATTTAATTTGCTAAGCTAGTAGCTTAGTTAAGCTAATAGGTGAAGTGCAAAATAATGGTAAGCAACTAGCTTACAACTTTTGCTAATTGCTAACAAGTCCCCACAATTGTTAAGCTACAAACCATTAAAGATGATCAAGTAGCCATTGTACCTTTTTACCCGTGAACAGTGAAAACATGGCTAATCACTATCAATTTAGGGAAATAATGTATGAAATGTTACCATTTGGTTTCCCATCATTTTGAGTGGGTTATTTTTGTTTTGAAAGTTGAGCACTCTAAAATCTAATTATATTTAAACTTGTATCCTATAAATTGATATGTACGTAAAATTATTGGTCAACAATATCATATGCCAACTTTCGTACGTTTCCAGTACTCACAAATTATGTTATTGCGGCTAAGTTGAAAATTTTGGATAAAAATGAACTTTTTTCTATATCATTTCCTTTAAATGTAAATTTTAAGTGCATGTGTTTGGAAAGACATGCGAACAAACAACAACAAAGTCTCCTCTTGCTAGACATACCGTGATATATCGGGAAACAATTCATTATTTTTCTTCTTCTCTATAATAGATGACATATTACCACAAACAAAAGGGCCTATTATTAGATAAATATCGTCAAAAAGCCTAAAAAGGCTCAACTCAAGCAATTGCCTTAGTGATATGGTAATTACATATCAATCTTCTACGTAGACTTTCCATTTTTTTTTTCCTTTTGGTAGAACAATATTAGGCATGTATACCTTTCTAGAGGGGAAAATAAAGCAATGTTAGGCAGTTCTTATCTATCTTGGTTTGATTCACAAGAATATGTTAATTTTAGTTCATGTCACATTCTCATTCACTTGTCTCTCATCGTAGAATACTTTCATTAGCATTTAGATCGTGTACGTTAAGTTGTTATGATTTCTTTATGAAAAAAAAAAAAAAAAAAAAAACCCCCAAAGGTATTGTGTCGTACGATTAAACAAGCCCAACAAAAGGAATCCACACATTTGGAAAGAGAAAAGAGATAAACACCAAAAACTCTCAAACAGTCCCATAAAGATTATCTGGAAAAAGCCTAAAGGGGAAAGTGAGAAGAAAAGTGGAAAACGATGATTATAAAGCACATATTGATATTTAAATAGTGTATTGACAAATTACATGTAGGTCTCTAGATCCCACTAAAACATTATATATTTTGTATATGAATTTTTTTAAATTCTTGTATGTTTCTTTCAAACTTTGGTAGTATGTTACTGGCCCTCTCTTCGTAACGATTACGCAGTGTATATATACGTATATGTTGATTATACAAATATTGTACAAAATAATCACTTAAAACAAATTACTTAGTAAAATACTTAAATTATTACATTTTTAACAAAGTGGTCCAATTTTTATTTTATATTCTTAATAAATAGAGACTAATGTATATAAGTAATTTATCGTTGTAAAAAAAATATAGAATGTAATATCTATATATTTTTGTAAAATTTAATTATTTTAAACAAATTTTATTGGTTTATTACTAATTACAAATGATTATTTAACTAGAACAGACCCGAAAAAAAAAAATACTTTGTACATATATTTTGTGAAGTATGTATACATTACAATTAACTGTATTAAGTTATCGAAACATAATTTACAGTGTCTTTAGAATGTCTTATCAGTGAGCTAATTTTCTAAAGATTTATTTACAGTTCTCTGAAAGTAATATACAAAACAGTGAAACTATGTAGATAACAAAATAATATTAATCAGCGCACTCAGATCACATCTGCAGCGATGAGTAATTTCATCCGTACACGTGGTTAAAAAAAACGCCATGAACGAACACTGACCATACACGTGTTTTCACAAACCTCCCACGTGGAACCAATCAAAACACTCAACACTCGGAATCTTGCGAAAAGCGCGGGAACCACACACTCGGTCTCGAAACTCTCGACGACCAGAACGTCACGTGGCGAACTGTCATTGGATGAGAGCGAGAGGCGTTGATCGACTTTCCACGCAATGGAGAGTTGGGCCGAAAGATCCAAAAGAAAGTTCACTTGTTTGGGCCATAAGTTGATGGGAGTACTTTATAGACACGTGTCGAGTCGCTATCAATGGTCCTACGTGCCCACGTGACTGACATACCCTACTATTTTTGGGAGAGCGTCTGTATACTGTGCAGTAATAGTGAGCGACTCGATTTTAGTTTTATGCAAAGACAGAAAATTAAAGTCAATTTTGCATGTCACTTTGATTTTTCGTTTATTTTTATTTTTATTTTTATTTTTATGAATTAGATGATTTTATTTTAAAGGGTAATTTGCCAACTTGCATGGCAGAGGGGGAGTGAAACTTTGGAAGCCAATTAAATGGATAGTTGAGAAGGACAAAACGAGTTTTCAGAGATAGCTTTGTGAATGATGAAAATGGAATGGAACAAAATTTGGTGTCTGAAAAAAATACACAAAAAGGTCTATCTACAGAAAAGGATTTCCGAAATAATTTCAGAGATTTTAGTGTGTAATATTTATTTATTTTAATTATATCATTACACTTATCTATTTGTTCTTAAATCATCCTTTATAATTTATTAGTTAAAAGATGTGTCCCTTGATTAATAATTTACTTGATTCTTTATGTGTATATGAACAAAAATAAATATGATAAAAATAGCTAACATCATTAGTAGCGGATCTTTGAATTTAAAAGGGCATGCATACTTGAGAAAAAAATTGAGTGTTAAATAATTTTTGTCAGGGGGAAAATATAAATAAAAAATATAATATTTTGATATAAAAATAACATAATAAAAAGAATTAAAATAAATGTAAAACTAAAACTTAAGTTCACATGGGCATATTCCGGATTACCCCTAGTGTCCACCTGCCTTCACATTCTTGCATAGCATTACAATTTTTCGTAGGAATGTGGATCATATCGATAAAATAAAAGAAAATTGACACTGATAATATTATCTCAGTGTGACTTACCAAATGTAACCTAAAACTTAAAAATTGACAAAAGTAATACTACAAATAGGTGAGAGAATTTATTTTCTCTTCAACTACCCTCAAGACCCATTAATGAAAGACCGACACATTTTGCTTTTTTTTTCCTTCAGAACCCACAGCCGGCCTTCAGTTCCTCAAACAAACCGTGTGAAAAAAAAAACTAACTCCTTCTCCGCTTGTGGGTCGCCGGAGGTTTCTTCACGAGGGTCACCGGAGTGCTGGTCGCCGGAATCTTGCTCGCCGAAATCCAAAGGATGGTTTTTTTTTCCCCTGCAAATCTAAGGTTTGAATCCTAAACCCATTTTGCAATAATCCTAAACCCATTTTTTCCTTCCTTCAAATCCAAATGACGGTTTGTTTCCTACAAATCCAAGGTTCTTCTTCTCTTCTTAGGTCTACCCGCCGGACGACCTAAGAAGTTAGGCGGATTTACTTTGATCTGCTTGATTTCGTTGGGAAAAGTCCATGACGATTCACTTCCTTGATGATGAATAACCCTTGCATACGCCAATTTCCAATACTCGGTCGTGTATAATCTGCACAATAGCTCTCAACTGGTAGGTTGCGTAAACGACAAGCCGCAATAGCATGGGCACATACAAATAGATCAGTTTGAAATTCTCGACATGAACACGTCTTATCAATCAAGTTCACTGCCCATGGTGTTCCAACTGTGTCTAAAACCTCGAATTCGTATACTGCAGAAGGTCGGACCTAAAACATAAGCAAAAATTACTTTAAACATAAGCACAAAATACCTCAGTCCGTGACCCATGTGTCAAGAAGTAACCGAGTCCGTGACACATATGTCACGAAGTGAATTGTGTCACAGAGTGAATTCAGTCCGTGACACATGTGTTACGGATTCGGGTCATTTCGTGACAGAATTTCAAAATTAAAAACATACTACAACCTGCATATTTGCCGAGACACCAAGTTTTTTTTTAACATTTCGGTATGATATTCCACTTACAACACACTTTGAGTTGATGACGCATTTTCTCGTCGTTGGTAGAACCAAACTTGCATTCTCTCCCTCAACCAATCAAAGCACTTCACTATTGGAAATGCTATTGCTTTAACAGTTAATGCATTCAAAGACTCTGCGTTGTTTGAAGTTATGATCGTATACCTTGATGTCTTGAAAAAACAACGTGCCCACTTCTCATTTCCTACTTTGTTGACAAGGTACGGCCGTATCAACGGGTCTTCCTTGTCCAACATACGCATAAACTTGTGATATTCAAATATAGTATACGCTTTTGCTGCACTGTAGAACTTCCAGTTGAATTCCTTGACAAGTTTTTTGAATTTTGCCTTGACGTTATTCTTCACATGGTATGGCAAAAACCATGTTCTGCTCTTGGAAAAACTTTCTTCGCGGCGTTAATGATCCCGATGTTTCGATCGGATACGATGACCATGTTATCTGTCTCCCTCAATGCTTCCTTAAGTTTGTTGAAGAAGTAAAATAAGGTCTTGGCAGTTTCTGACTCACCAATACCGTAGGCAAGCAGGAAAATTTGTTCATTCCTGTCCATCACGGAAGCCGTAAACATGATGCCCTTGTGATAGTTTGTCAAGAAGGTTGCATCAACAATTACAATAGACCGACAATACTTTCATCCCTCTAAACGGAACCAAAGAAACGAAAAAGTACATGATATATTTATGACGATCAATTTTTAGGTCGATGAGAGAACCTGGATTATTTTGCTCTAACATGTACTTGTATTTTGCAAGAGAGGCACATGACTTATCATCAGTCCCATATAAGGAATCTATTGCACATTCTTTTACCCTCCATGTTTTTCTGTATGAAATATTGACTCCATCCTCTGTTCGCATGTAACTCTGGATCTCCTTTGGGGTACAACTATGTACAGTTGGATCAATAAATTTGTGTTTCACCCTCTCTCCAACCAACTCTACAGTAGCTTGTAGTTGCCCTTTTTGTCTTTCCTCCACAGAACAAGTGCACTTTGGATCATATCTTGAAACATAAACACGTACACACGGTCAAAAACATTAAAAAAAAGTGCATCCATTTCGTGACAGATCTGTCAGGAAGTGCATCCACTTCGTGATACATGTGTCATGGACTGGATTCACTTCGTGACAGATCTGCCACGGACTGATTCATCTATGAAGAGAAGTTATGAAATTTCAAATAAAATCAGTTTTTAGGTCGTGAAATCTTACCTTCTAATTTCAAAACAATCCATGTTCTTTAGCTTCACTTCCCGGACTGCCCAATCACAATTTTTACCTGCACAAATGACATGAAGTTTGAGCGGAGATGAGTTCTTCGTTTTGAATCGATAACGGTTATTGATTACATCCATTCGCAAATGCTTCAACAACGCCGCTTTGTTTGCATATAATCTTTTTTTTACACTTACCGGAGATAAAATGTCCAACACCTCAATATCGTTACTCTCGACACATGTATCTGATTCGAGAGCCGTAACTGAACACCCTCATTCTCTTGGCTCGATACCTTCTCTTTTATTTGTGATCGAGTTGGCGGCTGTGGTGGAAGAGGAGGCTCTTGCTGGTGTTGAGTCTATGGTGGAGCCTTTATCGACAAAATAAATGGTGGCGGAGACCCTCTGGGTTGGGATGTCGGTGTCGCGTAGCTAAAAGTATTGATGTCATCCAACCAAACAGTATCACTGACGAAAGCCTCCGGACTTGGTAAGTCTCATTCACGTGACTCCTATATAGGACTCGACATGTTTGAAATGATCATGCTTTGATTGCAAGCGAATCCACTATCGCTTGTGTTTGGTGTTGGAGTGGATCCAACCCGTGGAGAAGAGGTTTCATCCACTTTTTTTATCCTGAAATGCCTCTTGACTAATCTCAAGTACAAGATTCAACTTCGTCCGGTTCGGTTCGTTCTTCCTCAAGTACAAATAACATCGCAAACTTTCGTTGTCGTCTATGGTTGGCAGCATGAGCTCGTCAGCGTCATGTTTGACGTTGATTGAATGCGTTGCAGGGGTCACGTTCAACCGATCGTACAATGTTTGCATCAAACTTGGGTAATTCAAATTAGTAGAAAAAAAGCGTAAGAGTACCACCCTCTTGATATACGCCTGATTTTACCAACTTCCCGCTATGCTTAGCGTAGAAACATATTTTCGTCATAGCTGTATACGTTCGGTCATATTAGATATGAGTATTAAAAAAAGGTTATTAATATCGAAAACATCCAGAACTGGATTCAGTTCGTGACACATGTGTTTGCAGTTTATAAGAGCTAATTAATTAAATGAATTTTTGACTTTATTTGCTTAACACTCTCTCTGCTTTTTTTTCCCTAAAAAAAAGAGAAAACAAAAAATGGAATCGCAAGGATAATGTGGTGCGCAATGAAACGAGGTTCTTGAATCTAATCTTATCTATATTTTCTGTTTCCCCTATCATAGTTGTGTTTTCTTGTCAATGAATAATTAACGACACCAAAAGTTATAGATAGACGATTGGTATAAAGTATAAACTACTATAAACTAACGAACAAAATTGTTATAAATTATTGTAAAACATTATATTTTAAATTTTTTGTACATTGAATTCTCATACATTTAATTTATTTGAGATCTGACTATTAGGATAAGTTATCTCAATTGTGACATATTGATTTTGAGCTTAAAAGTGAAAATGGTGTGATATTCGAGTAAATAAAAGCAAAGCTGAAGTGTGTTGAGAGAAACTAAGTGGAGATTGTTTTGGTAGCCGTTTTTTATTTTATCATGAAAATAATATTTTTAAAGTTTTTATTATGTATGAACATAATATTTAAGTTGTAAGCAGCCATTTTTTTTAGAAACTATTTCACTGATTTTGTTCTATTTAACTTTATTTTATGTTTACAATTTTATTTTTAAAGAAACTGAATGTTTACCATACGAAAAAAAGCTATCTGTTTTTAAAATCGTTATATTAGAAATATTATACTTAAAAAAACGTTATGTGTGTATTTTCCATAATTACGTTCGTCTAATAATGACAAAATTGGATATCACAACTGTTGGAGATCGTAACTTATTGGGCTTTGGGTCAATCTATACCTCTAGTATCTCATTTTCAAACTTAATATCTCAAATAGTTCATTGAGCTTTTATTCTACGAACATCTCTTATTATAATATTTTTCTTGTTATTAGATTTTTTGTAGTGTTTACAATTAAATAAAAAACTATTTAAATTTTTATTTAGAATAATGACAAAAGGGTCTAAAAATATAAAATATAAAATTCATGCGGAAGTTTTTAAAATAGTCCATATTGAATGAAACATTTGTGTAACTCTCTCCAATTTCTATCATAAAATGGGCAAGTGATTTTGTCGTATTACTTTGCACGCATGAGTGAGACACAAAATGATTTGACCTACTTCAATTTAAAAAAATGATTTCCAATAATATATAATTATTCATTCTTATTATGAGTGTACCTTATTCATATAGTTTTTTTTTCCTTGCTATTTATATTTTTAATTAAATTTTACTTAGTTTCATTTAAATTTTTCCTAGTTTTTTAAATTTTTTGTTTAAAATAACGGCAAAATAATCTAATACTTTAAAATGGAGATACTTATAAAAGATTTAAAAGTTGATGTATTTATAGAATTACAATCTTCAAATAACGTATTTGTGGAGTTGAAGAAACATAAATGGGCCTGCAATGAGTAGACTTTAGTTCAATCTATTGGCCCATTACGATTGAGCTGAAGAAATGAGGCGATATTCATCAGGTTTTTATTTATTTATTTATTTTTGAAAGAACGTTTTTAAAGTTTATAGTTTCTAGTTTCTATTTGCAAAGAGATGAGGACACTTAGAGATGAGGAGAGGGTTCAAGCTTCAATTCACATTGGCTTTTTCGTTCTTTCTCTTCTCTTTTGAACTCTTTAATTAAACAGCCGATAACGATTTCAAACTTTGAACATAAATTGAGTTTTATAGTTACCTTATTATGTTAAATTACTATTTCCATGTTATGTGTGCTATATTTCCATGATTGTTAATTTTTTTATTTTGCTTCATCATCTGGATAGGAATTTTTTTTTTTTTTTTTTTTTTATCGGAAGGATAGAAATTTAATTTTGTTCGACCTTGGTCTGTATATTCCATAATTGTTTTAAGCCGTGGTTTAAAGAGCGCATTTACGATTAGTATTATCGTCAAGGTCAAGTTTAGTTAACTTCATAATCGAAATTGCTAAGATCACGCATCTTGAATTTTTGTTGTTTCGTACATCTTGACGTTATATATTGTTAATTTAGAAGTACGGATATTATCAATCGCTTGTAAGGGTTTTGGCTTTGTATATGTCGACTTCGTATACTAATTTGCGAGCATAATCTAGACAGCAATTTGATATAAATATTTTGTTGTAAATGATACTTGGACTTTAGAAAAACGTTTGACATAACATATTATAGAGGGGGTCTATTTTTTACCCTTATTTCACAAAATTATTTCGATGTAAGTATGTAACAACGATCATGACAATATATAAAGCAATGACAAAATGCTATCAACATCTTGTAGCGTGTTTGAAGTTTGTAGAATTATGACCTCCAACGTTTCACCAAGTCCTTTCACTTTGTTTGCTAAAAAAAAAAAAAAAAAGTCCTTTCACTTTGAGAGGCAAGAAAAAAACTACAAAAAGATCTACAAACAAGCTCAAAGAAATATGCCTATATTTATGTGTACGCATTAGTGAACTATATGTCAATATTTTTAGTTAAATGGCTATTAAAATTTTTGGCCAACTTAAGACAACGTTATGGTCGAGGACCCAAGAGAGAGATTTATTTCAAAAAAATAAAAAATGATTTCAAGTGTATATTTTGGATGTGGGTTTGAGGTCTATTGATATCCCTCAAAAACAAAAACGTAGTCATTTACTCCATCTATCATGAAATCAAAGGCCAACACTTCACCAAAAATTAACTCTCTCCCGCTCAATCACACGGCCAATAATTCAAACTTTTGTGAAAGAAAATGAACGAATAAGAATTAAGCACACAATGATGACATTTGTAATATCATCAAAGAAATACACAAAATAACATGCATCTAAATAATTCTTTTGACCGAATTCTCATTGCCACATTGGGCTCACAGCCAAGTCTCAACTCTTAATCCTTATGATGCTGACATCAACCAATAACAATTTTACCTTTATATTTATCCTTAATAATTCATTCAAGACTAATAGGTAAATGTGAAATTTCGGTTAAATAAATAATTTTGATTTATTTTTTAACCGAAAATATTCGGTTAAAATTAACCGGACGGTTAAAATTAACCGAATTTTCGGTTAATTTTAACCGTCCGGTTAATTTTAACCGGTTAAGTTATAAGTTAACCGAAGTTAACCGAAAAAAAAAAGAAAAAAAAACTTTAAAATATTAAACTCTTACTCTGCCATAAACTGCCACAATTTGACCATGTGATGTGACTTGTGAGTGTGTATAAATAAACACATACACATATCCATTTTACACAAACTCACAAAGCCAAATATCATCAATTATTTTCTTCCTCTTTTACACAATACTAAATATGTCTTACCATTCCGATTCCGAAACTCAACCACCCGATGGCTATGATGTTGATAATTTTGACGTCAATGCTCCTATTTTCCAAGACCCTTTACAATTTATGAACACAGTTGATGATATCAATACCACTATACGAAATTTTCCTCACCTTGCCAATACCCAAGAGCAAGAAGCATTGGCACAAGGCATATTTCAACGTAGTCGTTCTCGAAGGGCAAGGGCACAATTGTTTCCACCAATCTCCACTCCGGTATCACAACCAACCTTGGCGCCGGAATCACAACATTCTCTTCGACAACAACCGCCTCAACAACAACCTCAAGAACAACCCACACCACCCTCTTCAACGGGATCTCATCAAATCGACACCACCGCTCCAACAAGCTCTCGCCGTAAAAAGAGTAAAATTAGCGGAAGTCAACGGTCCGATGTTTGGGAAGTCTTTGAGAAGGTCGTCACGACGTACCCCGATGGTTCTTCGTATGTTCATGAAGTGAAGTGCAAAATTTGTACGCATACCCTTGCTTACTCCGGTGGAGGCACGTCATCACTACGCTACCATATCAATTCACATAAGAAACGAGGAGAGTCAATCGATCAAGTAAGTACAATTTCATATGATGAAGCAAAGGGTTGACGAGCTATAGCTAAATTTATTGCATCTACCGATCAACCACTAGGGATAGGCTCTAACCCCCACTTTGTACAAATGGTTAGAGACGGTTTCAATGCTAATTACAAACCCGTGTCTCGTCCTACGGCTACTTTAGATTTGATGAATTTATATGAACATGATAGGAAAATATATATAGCAACATTAGCTAGTATGCCCGAAAACAACATTGCACTAGTGATATATGGAACTCATCTAACAAAAATGATTATTTGAGTGTTGTCATTCATTATGTCGATAGAGATTGGTATTTGCATAAAAAAATTATAGGATTTGAGCATATGAACATGCGCCATACCGGAAAAAATATTAGCGATCGCATCAACGAGGTATTGGAAGAGTGGGGTCTCGTGAACCGTATTGTTGCTATTACGATGGACAATGCATCGGCCAACACCACGGCAATAACGGAGTTGAAGAATCATCTTGGGAACCATGCCGGAGGAGTAATTCTCCACCAAAGATGTGCGACTCATATTATCAACTTGATGGTTCAAGCCGGTCTTGCCCTTCTCAAGCCGCACATTTCACGTATCTGAGAAGCCGTGGCGGAAATGAACAACCCAAACACACGATGTGATCGATGGAAGGCATATTGCAGAGGTTGTGGTGTCGAGCCACGCATCATTGCGCAAGACATGCCCGTCCGATGGAACTCGACGTATGTGATGTTGGAAAGAGTCATTCCATACAAAGATTTTTTCGCTTCGTTTTATCATGCTGAGATCGAACGTCAAGTGATCACAAACGATGATTGGGATGTGGCTAAGGCCGTTTGTGAATTTTTAAAAGGATTTTTTTATGCCACAAACTACCTCTCCGCTTACGAACATCCTACGTCTCCTCTCGCCATACACAAACTGTACGAGATGAGTGTCATTTTCAAAAAATACGAAGTAGATGAACTGTTAGGCCCCGTCGTCGCAAAAATGAAGGAGGTATGAAAAAAATATTTTGTTCCCATGCCAAACTTATATTGTTATGCATTCATTTTAGATCCACGCATTAGATTTAGAGGTCTTAAATTATGGTTTCAAATGCTTAGCAATAATATAGGATTTGATTATAATTCTAGTTATGATGGTGTCTGGGAGAGTATTGTTCAATGTTACAGTTATTACGAAAACAAGTATGGAGGACCGGTACAAGAGATACCAAACTTCTCAAATTCACCGGCGGGGAAGAGTTGGACCGATTTCAACCGTTACCGAGCTGAGGCATCTTCGTCCACAACCTCTACGTCAACAACTACTCCCACCGATAATAACGAATTGAACCTGTACATCAACGCACAATTCATTGACATTCAACGAGCCAACCTCGACTTGCTCAATTGGTGGAAGACGCATCAAACACAATTTCCGATCTTATCCATCTTTGCTCGAGATGTACTAACCGTACCGGTGTCTAGCGTCTCGTCCGAAGCCGCTTTTAGCACCGCCGGAAGAATTATGGATGACCGACGTGCGCGACTTAGGCCAAAATTAGTGAAGATTCTTACGTGCGTCAAGGATTGGGAACGTGCCAAGCTAAAGATGCCGTCTGAGCTATCGCAAGATCACGAAGATTTTGTTGAAGCATTCAACGATTGGGGTCTCAACGAATAATTTTGAAGAAGATTGTGATTGTGTTTAATTGTATTTTGATTTATAGAACTATGATAAATGTTGATGTTTTCATGTCCATGTTTTAATTGTGTAATTTTTTTTTTTAAGTGTTAGTGTGCAACTTTTTTTTAAGAGAAATTTCAATATAAATTTAAGAAGTAATTTGAATTTTTAATGTCTACACCATTTGAAAGTCACTTGCAACATTTATTGTAAGTTGTAACATTGTTTGTAACATTATTATGTGCCACTATTAAATTTAGCCACTATAACACTTTTTTTTTTTTTTTTTTTTTTTTAGTCTCAGTTTTGTTTTGTGGATTTTGGTCAAATCGGCATGCTGTAAATATTTATCTTTTACTTGTACACACTCACATGGTCAAATTGTGGCAGTTTATGGCAGAGTAAGACAGTAAGTGTTTAATATTTTAAAGTTTTTTTTTCGGTTAACTACTTTATTAAAGTCTGAGCATTTAATGAACAAAGTCTGAGCATTTATTGCTATCCGTTTGGCTAATATTACCGTTTTGGGCACTTAATGCACAACGGTTAATTCGGTTAATTGCAATTAATTGAGTTGATTTTTTTTTAGGTTAAAGGTTAACCTATGACCGAGAATTTTGGTTCACAGTTAACTTCGGTTTACCAAATTTCCAGCTTTACTAATAGGAAACTGTCATATATAAAATCAAGGATCAAGCTCGTCTTTTACATGATTGGAAATAATATAGAATATATAACTTATGATATATATTTCATTTATCGTAACCTCAATCATATTTTGATTGTCTAGCCGTTTTATTGAAAAACTAATTTTTGCAGCAAGTGACTTTTCTTGTTTGATTTTTCACATTAAATTCTAAACATTTGAATCTTATTTCAATTTACCTAATTCAATGTATCCTAATTGTTTGAGTGAATGGAGAGATCTTATGGACTCATATAAACAAAGTTTAAGATAAAAGTATTGGACTCAAAAGTTTACAAACTCTTTATAATCATCATTCTTAATGTCAATTGATTTCATTATAAAATTGACACTCAAAATCTCTCGGTTCATATGTTTTTTATTGTTCTTGTCCGATCGAATTTTTTAGACCAATCTAAAACAGTTGTTGTCTTAACTATTTCGGTCCGATTTTTTAGATCATCTAAAACGGTCTGTTCCGATTTCAAAATTTGAATATGCAGTTTAAACCGCTAAGGTTTTTTTTTTTAATTTTTTTAATTCTAAGATATTAAAACCTACTAATTTGTATTTAACATCTTATTGAGTAGACATGTTGGAGTTAAATTTTTTTAAATTTGTTAAAAAAATATTATAAACACTATGGTCAAGATTATTAAAAAGTATAACAAAAATATTAAATTCAGATTTAGTAGTATTCCAAATTATTGTGAAATTCATCACCTTTCTCATTAAATATGTATATATAAAATAAAAAAAAAAAAAAAAAAATTGGAATTCGAACTTCCAACTTTTATTTTTTGTTTGCGTCTCCAACCAAATTTAATGTGTCCATAAATATGTACGTCTGATCAGTGGCGCATTTTTTCTAATGAAGAAGAAAACAAAATATTTATTTAATTAATGAAATTTTTAAATAAAAGACATGTTGATAGTTGGACTTCCATCCAAAATTCTTTCCTTTATTTATTTTTCTTTTACACAATCCTCTTCTTATTTAAAAACCTTCCCTTGTAGTCTTAGTACCTCTCTAACTTTATTTATATTTCTTCAAGTCGCAACGCTAAAATTGAAACATTTCCTCACCCAATCAAGATACATTCCATTTTACCATATCATTTTTCTATCACACTATTCAAAGTCAAACGAACATATATAACTGCAATATGCACTTCCCAGATTCAAGACCAATAAGCAGCAAAACTAATTGCTTTTCTTTTTTTTCCTTTCAATTTTATATATACCGTAAAATTCCGAGTCCGATCAAACACACAACCATATTCCTCCGTATTTCTACATTCATTTCCTAGAGCGACAAGGTAAAAAAAATTATACTAAAAATGTGACGACGAAAAGCATGTGTAGCGTTTACTAAGACTTCGAAGAACCTGCACCAATGGATGAACTCCGAACCGCGATCTTAACGGCGCCAACTGTACTAAGCTGTTTCATCTCTGGACTCAGTCCACGCCCGTCCCAACTATTACTATCGCACCCATGTTCCATATGTACACCCACTATATATGCAATCTGCAATATTCAAACCACAAACCAAACCGAGCACGGTGAGAGAAAGAAAGTAAACACAAAGTTTATGGTGGTAAAGATGGGATTTTTATATTTATTTTTACCTTTCCGGTGGCATTACGAACGGGTGATAAGTGAAGGAAATCCCAAAACGAACTTTTATCCTTCCTGAAAAAAAAAAAGAGAAACCACGTCCCGCTAAGCTCAGATGGACGGAGATTTAAACGATGAAACGGTTTATAACTTGATAGAGATAGAAAGTTGAATTGACCTGTAACTCAAGATACGAACCGTGCATGGTTGTTTGGTCTGTATACTTTCCTCTATCTGAGCAAAAACAGAGTTTTTCAGATACATAAACCATAACTAAAAAAAAAAAACAAAAGGGAGCGCGAACATCAATCTCTCTCTACCTGATTCGAAACTAACGAGTCTGTATCGGCCCCATTCAAAAACCTACTGTTCCGTCCCAATACTTCGTGCCTCGTGTAACCTATAAAAAAAATAAAAAAACTCGGGATTAAGCAATATGCTCTTTTGTTCCAACTCATTTTCTCGAGTTTTTTTTAGTACCTGTCAGCTTTAAGAAAGCGTCGCTCGCGTAAACTATGGGCGTTTCAGGTAAGTGATTATCGATCCTACACAATGCAATGCAAACCGGAGGGACATCAGAAAATCTAGCTCAAAGATGATAAAGCAAGGAAAGATGATAAAATTTGCAATAACTCACAATACAAAGCTTTGTTTGATTCTAGCAAGGGAAATAGTTAAGGATGAACTTAGATGGCCCACCACAGAAGATAAGCCGGGCCGCTTCACACACACCGCCACTCTGCCGGCCGACTCGCTGTAGTGTGTCAGCACTGACAATATGTTGCTTATCGCTGAACTCGCTCTTCTCTTCTCCGCTTCGCACGGTTCCAAAATCTCCGGCTCTCCTTCTTTAATCACAACACAACCAACAGTTAGGAGATAATGATTTCGCAAAAATAGACGCAGTTTTTTATTCATACGATCTGTGGCCATTAGGAGTCAAGATATAGGATATTCGTAACTAGTCAATGGGCTTATAATAGGACACCTCTCGAAGAGCTATCCTTGCAGAAGATTATCAACGAGGCGGAATTTAGGGCATTTCAGAGAATATGGTGGCTAGTTTCTTAGTACATGTTGATCTAGGGCTATTTTGCTCTTGTTTAAGCTTCTGGTCTCTAAATCTAAATGCATATTAGAATTGGCTAAACACCCACAACTTGGTGGCCATAAAGGGTTGGTTCTTATTATTGTACCCTAATTTAAGATGTAATGTAAGGCCTGTTTGACAAGTCTTTTAATAAATGTCAAAACTATGACGAAAAATGATCAAGTTTCCGTGCTCTGAATCTATCTATTATAACTAGCATTGAAGAGAAAAAGCACAATCATCGACCAGTTTCTATATGCTTAATCAAGGTGTGCATATACGAAACATGTGATAAAGAAAAGATATGGAACGGAATGGAATGAAAACAAAAAAATTACTCTAATGACCGTAATTCATATGCTAATTATAGCATTAAGAACAAAAAATTTCACGAATTGAACCCGATTAACTGACCTCTAACATCAGATGATAAGCACTTAGTTTGTTATTTACTCGATATCAATTTCTGTCCAATTAAGCGTAGTAATTATAGTCACAGCTCACAATTTTTTTTTTCCTTTTTGTGTTGATAGAGTTTACTTGCTCTTGAAGGTAATAATCACAAACTGACCTCTAACATCAGAGGAATCGAGAGCCAAGACTCGGCCAAGCTCCAGCAAAGAATCCGAGCAAACCTCTCTCCGGCAAGATCCAAAGACACCGTCATCGCTACCGGACGGACAAAACCTCGGCTTCGCGCCGGAGGACCGCCGCGGAATCGGAACCTGAACCGCCACGAAGTTGAGTGTCTCTCCGGCGCCGGCACCGGCGGCGGCGAAGACCGGACACATCTGGAACAGAATCCTGAACGGAGAGCCGTCCTTGCGGTGGTTCACGAGCACGACCTGAGTCGGCCGTTCTTCCCGCACGGCCTCGCGGATCTCCACGACGGCGCGGCGGTCCGTCGCCGGACCTTGGAAGACGCGGCCGTTCCGGCCGATGATTTCCGATTTGGAGTAGCCGGTGAGCTTGAGGAAGCCTCGGCTGGCGAAGACGATGGGGTGGCCGGAGATCCGAGGGTTGGTTATGGTGAAGCTCTCCGGCAACTCGTCTAGGGCTTCGCGGGCCCAGAGCGAGTACGACTCGTCGAAGGAGCGATCGAACTCGCTCGAACTCGGATCCGAATCCATTGGTGGTCGCAAAAGTGACTCTCTCTGCTCGCTGATCGAATCAGTCCCAATCCCATGTGTTCTCAAACGAAAATTCAATTCAATCGACGCAGAGAGAGCTACGAAAATGAAAAAAGAAAAAAAAAATGAGAGACAAACAAACAAACTGAGAATTCAATGGGTTTTATTTTGCTCTTTTATTATTTTTTATTTGGAGTAATTCTCATCTCACGATCGTCATTGAGAAGGAAACAAAAAAACAAATGGCGAAAATATCTTCTCCGAAATTGTGATTCACACGCAAGAGGGTTTTTTGTGAGGCATAAAACAAAGCGCAAATTGGTTGGTGTTTAGTACTAATATTTTCTATTTAAGCCCCTGAAATTGACATTCTCAAAATGAAAATTATTGAGCTGTGGCTTTTGGAGTGTGAGGTTTCGTTCGCTGATTGGGATTTTAGTTGAGTTGTGAATAAATATCGCCATCAGAGTGTTTTCTCAAATAAATTAAATGATATAATAAATCAATAAAAGAAAAAAGTGGACCCTATAGTGTTTTGTTCGTCACTAATCAGGCTTCACAAGCATTTAATAACATTCGTGTCGCTGACTCAGACCTCAAAAACTCGGGAATATATATATTATATAATTTTTTTTTAAGTGCCATTTATTTATGGTCCGGGAAATTTCCTTTTATGTTTCAGAGGTGCGTATGTGTACTTTGATATTCTGTGCTCTACACGCGTCCCCAACGTAACACCGGTGGACATATCAGTGTTGTACAAGGCGAACCAATGATAAGACGACACGTAGATAGAGCAGGCGAGAAAGGTGGGACCTCTTTGCAGCGCACGATAATCGACGCCGGTTCTCACAATCTTATCCAGTCCACGTCATCCACTTGTCGATTTCGTTTGTCTGTTAGCGATAATTTTTAATTATTATTCGTTTATTTTAGATGAGCTGTGTCTCGTTGCAACTAAAAATATTAAGGCCCCGTTTGGTTATGTTTTCTATCTCTGTTTTCTGTTTTCTGATTCTATATTCTAGAAAACAGTTTTAGAAAAACTGTTTGGTTATAAATTCAGAAAACAGATTTAGAATCATGTTTCTGTTTTCTTTGAAATTTGTTTAGAAAACAGAAAACAGTGAAAAATTGTTTTCTATTTTATCTCTATACAATTGAATGAAAAACATAACCAAACAACATTTAAAATATTCTGAAACGTAATTCTAAATCTGTTTTTAAAATTTAAAAATTAGAATCAGAAAACAGAATTTAAAAACAGAAAACGAGTTTAGAAAACTAAACCAAACGGCCCCTAATATTCCGTGTTAGCACATATCTAATCAGGTTTAACTGATGATTTAACACTGTGTTCTCTTATCTGTGGTCATCGCATGTGGTTTTGTTGTCTATTATTATATATATTCGATATCGAATCTTGGGTGGATTACTAAAATGGTTCTGTTTTCTGCTATTACTTTTTTTTTTGTTGTTGAAGGAAATATAGCTTTCCTTTTTGGGTGGGAATGTTCTTGGCAGGCATAAAGGTCTTTCCTTTTTTTTTGTTTTGTGGTAGTTTGATCTTATGCTACTTCCACGGTCCACCTATAAATTCGAGTTTTTTTGTAGTGCAAAAATGTATGTACCCTTATTATAAGTGTGGAGGATTTATCCTTTTTTCAGTTTAATGTCAATTAATTAAATTATATAATCTTGATTAATAGTGTCACTCCTAAAAAAAATCTATATTTTTTGTAGAAAGTCAAAAAATCATATTAGATAAGATCAGAACGTGTTGTCATCAACCTCAGTTTTATGAAATAATTTGTTTTCAATTGGGAATCCAAACAACATTTGTTTGTTTTAATGATGCTCTAATAAAAGAGACTGATTTTTTTTATAAAGCTGTGTATATTTCTTATCAAGGGGTTCAATGATATAATTATGTGTAGACTATACTTAGTTTTCTATCTTTATATCCTCTAAGATAAGATGGAAGTTTTTCATATTTTATACATGGACACGATTAGAGTTGTCAAATGGTAGGATTCTAGTGAATCATATTTGTCTGGGATTTTGTCTTATTTGGACCAAGTTCAACACGCGGACTTAAAAAACATAGACTAATTAAGAACACCATCTCCAAGGGATTCACCATGGTAAACCCATGTGAACGAACATAAGAACGACGAATTAATAAATGTCTCACCTCCGAGACGAGGTCATCTCAAGAGCTTTGGCGAGTTCTACATTCAGAAACATGGAGCGACATTCAAAAGAGACGTTATCTCCTCTACACACAAGAAGATCGATTCGCAGTACGTGTCACACGATTCAGCGACAATGGAAGATCATGGTTACGTGGAACCGAAGATGACAGAAGACGTAGAACATGAGAACGACTACAAACATTACAAGAACAATACAATAGATGTTAATTTTTTTTAGCATAAAAAAAATTTGGCTGTTTCAAAGAGAAGAGAAAAAGAAAAAATAAATACAATGAAAATTACATTGGATTACCTCTTTTTAATTTATTTTTCTTATAATACTTTACTTGCCTTTTTATGAGAATTCTTATCTCTTTGTTTGTATTTTCTTTCCTTGGTTTTTGTCTAACAAAATGTGATATTTATTAGAGTCGCTGTAGTAATAGAGAGATTATATAATTCACGCAAATGAATTATAGTTTAGGTTTATGAGTTCTTGAGAGTCACTTAAACAACTCAATTTCATGTGTATGTTTAGTCGGTCAGGTAATCTAAGAATCATTTCAAACATAAATACTTGGGGGATTTTGTTTCCATCTGGAGACAGTTTCGTAAATTTTTCATAGGATTATTCCTAAATTATAACATCCTCAATATTTTTGGACCAAAATCTAATATATCAAAATTAATTCAAAAGTATGACTTCCTTAAATTTATTGGTACAAAAATACCTCAATAAAATATCTTTATATATTTATTTTGTATCTAGTTTTTTATTTACTTAACATATTGCATTTGTATATTTCTCTCATGACTAATTTGTCGTACTTGATTTTTTTGTTTCTCTCTCCTTAAGAAAACTTCGGAACAGAGCAGGAAAAAAACCCTACTTTTGAATCGCTGCCGCCGCCCCTCTGGGTTCGGACGCCGTCGCTGTCGCGACTCCGGTCCGGAGGGGAGGGCGATTCTCCACGCTCGCCACCGCCGGTTCAGATCCGTCGACTGCCTAGCTCGAAGGAGGTCTCAACGACTCCGACCACTCTCCAGAGGTTGGCCACCGCCAAGAGCCCCCGCCCCGACCCTCGAGCACCCCCTCCATCTCCACAGCTCCGGTCAGCACCACCGCGTCCACCACCTGCCCCGGCCTTGCCGCCGCCGCCTCCAGCGCCGCCGCCAGCAAGGCGGTCCGACCCAACAGCGTTTTGAACTGCAGATTTCGATTAGCAGTCGCGGCGCTTGGGGAGTGCGCAGGCATCGAGAACGCGGGCGAAGAAGAAGCGGGTGTTGTGCAGAGCGAGGTCGCGGGGGCGAAGTGGAGGGGCCCGCTGCGGGGCTTGTCTTCGGATCGCCATCCCCACCGCCGGACTCGTGGGTGCTGCTGTGCGCGTCCGCGTCCGAGCTACCGCTCTCCGACCGTAGTGCGACCGCCGTCGGTGTGTGCGCCGCCGGGTTCTTGCTCTCCGATCGTTGTGCAACGCAGATCTGGGCTGGTTGGATCGGTTTTTGTGGTTGGTTTACTGTTTTCGTGGATGATTTTTCGTTTTCAGTTTAGCTATAGGGTTTTTGATTGGAGTATGGACCCTTTTAATTTTTATCCTGCTTGTTTTGTTTTGGTTTGTTTTGGACTCGGATTAGCCGTAGTCGCATCTCCCGTAGTGGATTTCCTGTTAGGTTTTTATCTATGCAAGTTGAAGAGCCACCCTATTCGTGGTTATCGGACCGAGTTTGGTTGGATTTTTCCATCGCCATTCTTTGGGTTTTTTAACGAGCCTCCCGTGTACTCTATTGGTGCTTGTAATCCTTCCCGTTGTCGGAAGTTTGCACATATCGTTCTTTTACCGGAATTTAGTGTTAGATTCACCTCGACTTAGGTCTTGGTAATCCATGTACTAAGGTGTTATTCTCCTGTATTGATGAGTTTTTACCCAATTTTAATGGAAAATCCGTACTATTCAAAAAAAAAAAAAAATTGCCGTACTTGAAGAGCTCTCTCTCTCTCTCTCTCTCTCTCTCTCTCTCTCTCTCTCTCGCTCTCTGTCTCTCTTGCGTGGCTGAGTTCTTTTTTTGTTTTTGAGTTGTTGAATGGTCACGGAAGCAAGGTTAGATATCTGAAAAATCTGGAAAAAAAAATTCATTTGAAAAATCTGAGAATTCGTTTTAAGATTTATTGGCATCTTTGTCTTTTTTTGACAAAGATGTCAATAAATCTTTAAAAAATTTCCCATGATCGTTTGAAGATTTATTGACATCTTTGATTTCCCATAAATCTACAAATGATTTCCCAAATTTTTGTTGCGATATTTTTCCGTATGCAGGTGCACGTAGTCGCCCAAGTAGTATAATCGTAAGAACGAGTCGATCCCACGAGGACTATGCTTAACCTAAACTCAACTAACTAGCGACGAATTGAACTCAAGTAAACAAATGTGATTATCAACTAGTTTGCAAAAAATAAATAAAACAAGAAATAAGTACGATGAACGGATGAGTAGAAGGCAAGGGCAACGGCTTCGCAAAATTCTCATATGATCGGGATTCCTAGAACTACGCACGTTTTTCGGTTCAACTATCTTCACTAATCACATCACGTAATTATATTCCCAAATCTCTCTCGAGCCTCCTACAACCTATGTCAATACCGGGTTTTCATCTCTAGATCTCAAACCCTAAAAATACGACAAACATTACAATAAAGAGTGTACACACGACTCCATAGCAGCCTAACTATCACTAGCTTAGGAATGTACTACGGCAAACTAATCCTTATGCATGATTATCTAATTCTCTCTCGAGCAACTAAACAATGCTAAAAATCAATCATGAACGAGGTAGCTAATCTCATACAAACATTAACCACGGAATTAATTCAAGCGAGAGAGAAGATGAACATAAAAATACTTCAATTAAATAATAATGAATCCACAACCATATTCAAGCAAAGCCAAACCATCATCCTTAAGGAGTTTTTCTTCATGGCAACGAGAGTAAAAAAAAATAAAAAAAATAAAAATAAAAAAAACAAACTCCATAAAAACCATATCAAAATAAAAACATAAACAAAAGGGAGTTCCAAGGAATAGGATTAGAAAGAAAAACGCTGAATCGTGGTTGTCAATCGTCGATGAGCGGTGGTCTTCTTCTCTGGTTGCCTCTTCTCTCCCAACTAGCCAACCACTATTATGAAACCTAAAATTAAAAAACCCCTATGAATTCTAAAAGTCTAATATATATATAGAGTATTTTAGTGTGTTTTCGGAGCCTTTGGAACCATTGGATTTAATCGAACGGTTGAGAAAACATCAAAAATGCAAAGTTGAAAATTGTTGTTTTCAGAGCTATACAGAAGAGGACGTCGTGTCTCTTGTTCCGCTCTACTTTCTCGAAAAGTCTTCAAATCACCTCAAAATTGCTCTGTAACGTCACTTGAGGCTCTACAAACCTCCTTAATACTCAAATACTTTCTAAAACCTGAAATTAACTTAAAAACACATTAAACCACACAAATTCACTTGAGAACGTGTGAAATTAAAGTCGAAAAATGGGAGTTTAACGCGTACAAAACGCACATATCAATTTTTCAAACAATATATTTTTTTCTTACGAATTTTCCAAATTTCTAAAAAAAAAAGTTCGAAATGGCCGCAATGTCAATAAATCAGATAGATTATTAACGACCATGTAAATAAACTAAACATATTATTGACAAAAAATTTCAATAAATCAGACAGATTAATGTCAACAATGCCAAAACTAAAATAATACTAAAAACTGAAGAACAAAAAAATATCAATTTAATACACACAGTCTAATACAATGAAACTTATCTCGACGCGCTCGTGTCGGTCTCGTGCCCAGAGGATCTCGACAACATGATGGAAGAGTTCGAGAAGATGATGGTGGTCAAAATCATCTGGAAGCACAAGTACAAACGACACACCCTCTTTGTATACACGTGGTTTAATTCATGTACCATAATGCTTGACATATATTGAAATTTCAGCCATTATTGTATAAAAAAAAGTGCAATCTAGATGTTGATTTTCTATTTTAAACGTTTAAAATCATAACAAAAAATTTAAAAAGGTAAAGATTTGTTGACATCTTTGTCTTTTTTTATTGACAAAGATGTCAATAATTCTTCAAAAGATTTTCCCAGAATCGTTTGAAGATTTATTGAAACCATTGTCAATAAAAAGACAAAGATGTCAATAAATCTTTAATGATTTTTCAGAATTTTTTTGAACTTTTTCTAAATTTTCAGAATTGTTCGTTCATTTTTTTAAGTTCACAGACCACATAAAGATAACGAAAAAACGCTAGTAGAACGAAAAACTTCTTTTTTGAAAACTTTTAAACTCTAAAGTGAACGAAAATGAATGAAAAAAAAAGAACAAACCTTGTTTATGTGAGCATTCAGCAACTCAAAAACATAAATAAAACTCAATCACGCACGAGAGAGAGAGAGAGAGAGAGAGAGAGAGAGAGAGAGAGAGAGTGATAAATGGGTGGAAAAAAATGGTAAAAGAAGTTACACAAAATGACAAATTATAGTTTTATATTAATTTTAACATATTGGATTTTTGTCAAAAAATATTGAGTGCCATAGTTTAGGAATTTGGGCTCAGATATGATCAAATTTGGGCTCAGATGGGCTTTAGCTTACACGATTGAGCCCAATTAGATCCAGCGGGGTGTATCAATTTTCTTTGGAAATACATTATCGAAGCCCGGTGGGTTGAATTAGTAAACACTCCTTTCCTCTGCCTATGAAAACAGTGTCTCCGTCGTCTCTTCCATCTCCGGCGAGATCACCGATCACCACGTAAGTGCACTTCTTTATTACACCTTTCTATAATTATATTCAATTTCCACATACTTAATTCCGAAACAGGAAACTCACGAAACCAATAATCTCTCGGCTTCTACACATTCTCTTGGAGCTCTCGAAATGAATCTTCCATCGTTACATCGTCGCTGAAACTCCTCAGGAATAAAAACGGGCACTTCAACAGTGTATTTGATCGTAATTTTGCGATACACAGGTTTCGACGCTCGCGAATTTCCGAAAACAATGAATTTCTTAATGCGATCTAGCAACAACCAGAGCGTGGCCGTGGAACAACCGTCGGCTCAAGAATCTGCGGCGGTGACACGTCATCGAGCTCCGCCGCGGCCTTCGGCGTCTCTGGAGGCTCTCATAGCGGAGGATCCGTTTCCGTCGAGGCAATCCACGGGCGGAGATCAGGACGGAAGCGTCGGAGGAGGAGAGAGCGGCGACGATTTCGCGGCTGAGAGTAACGCTGACAGAGACTCTTGTTCCGCGGCAAAACATTCAGATGTGTCCGACGACCAAGGATGGATCACTATTCCATTCAGTAAGCTTAATTCTAGTCTCTGCTGTATTAATTTTTTTGTTACTATTTCCATGGTTTTGATTCGACACGCTGTTTGGATGTATTGATGGCTTGCAATCCGTTGGCGATAGTTTTATTTGACTTAAGCATTGTTTTATTTCAGAGATCTGTGAGATTCGGATTCTCTGGTGTTTTTTTTTTCAGTCTAGAATGTAGTTCAATCCGAAGAGTTTTGTTTGCTTACAAAAGAACAGAATTGGCATTTCCAATGAACGTATAAGATTATCACTCTGAAGACTTTATTTGAAGTATTAAAAAAAAAAAATGATTTAAATTGCAATGGTGACCAGAACAAGGCCGACCAAGTTAACATTGTGTTGTTCTAACGTTTTTTTTTTACAAACTTTTGTAGAGGAACTCCCTGACGATTGGAGCGATGCACCGGATATAAAGTCTTTACAAAAATTGGACCGCTCCTTTGTATTTCCAGGTGAGTCTTCATTCTCTGTCTTAATCATATGCCGTGCAGGCTTCTCGATCAATTCAGTTTCTACAAGAAGAAAAATGGCGAATTGTTTTCTGATCCAGGTGAACAGGTTCATATTTTAGCGTGCTTATCAGCATGTACAGAAGAAACAGAAGTTATCACTCCGTTTAAAGTTGCTGCGGTCATGAGTAAAAACGGCTTCGGAAGAACACCAGAGAAAGAGAACAGACAAATGGAAGATGAGCACATAGATTCAACTCCAGAGAAGACTGTTCCAGAGAAGGATGTGACCAATGGTGAATTGCTCTTTAGGATGGAAGACCAAAAACGAAAGACCGAAGTGTTGTTGCATCGGTTTGAGAAGTCCCATTATTTTGTAAGGATCGCGGAATCGGGGGACCCACTTTGGTCCAAAAAAGGGGATCTTAACCCGTCTACGGATTCAGAGGGAGAAGGTGAAAAATCTGTTGCTGATGAAGCAAAGAAAACCGCAAAAGACGCTGCTCAACTCAATGCAGTTATCGATAAAGGAAGTTTCGATCCTGCCCTCACTGGTGGGGCGGCAAGAAATACCGTGAAGTGTTGCTCGCTTTCTAACGGAGACTTAGTGGTACGTGTCATGAAACCTGAAACACATTTGCTATCATATTTACAAATGTATTGAGCTATATGGCTGTGAAAGGTGAATGAATGTTGCTGTCAATCTTTAAGTTGAGAAAGAAAGATAATTAGCTTAAGTGTTTAAGATTGTTGTAAGTTGTGATGACAACATCAATAATTTATGACCATGCATTATTTATTTATTTATTTATTTTTCTTTATGTCTTTGGTTAAAGAACTTAGCGTACTAAATGTCGGCGCTCAGACTGGCGATTCTCATTCTGTTTTCTTTGTTTGGAAGGATGCAGGTGCTTTTACAGGTGAATGTCGGTGTTGAATTTTTGAATGACCCAGTGATCGAAATTCTACAATTTGAGAAACACAACGATAGAACCTTGAATTCTGAGAACCATAGTAATGTAGCCCTCTCGGATCAGGATCCGTGTGGAGAACTTTTAAGATGGTTACTTCCGATAGACAACACGCTTCCTCCTCTAGATCGTCCCGTAACTCCTCCCATGAATTCCAATCCAGGATTTGGAAGCATGAATCAAAGACCCAATTTAGTTCCCTCTCCCAGTTCTCAGCTTTTCTCCTTTGGAACTTTCAGAAGTTACTCGATGTCGTCCCTACCCCAAAATAATGCACCCCCTCTAGTGCCAGCCAAAGTGACAAGCTCTAAGCCGAGTTATGACCTTGAAGATTGGGAACAGTATTCATCTCCAAAGATTTGGAAGAGCAAAAAAGCTGGTTCCGAAGGGCTTTTGTCTTTCAGGGGTGTGTCGTTGGAGCAAGAGAGATTTTCCGTTTGTTGTGGATTAGAAGGCATCTATATGCCGGGGAGAAGATGGCGGAGAAAATTGGAGATCATACAGCCCGTGGAAATTCACTCTTTTGCTGCCGAATGCAATACAGATGACCTACTTTGTGTCCAAATAAAGGTGTGAATTGTAGTCATTTATGTTTAATCAAATTTGTTGACTTTAATCAGATGCACTGTAATTTTAGTAGACCTTTTGTTGGCTTTAAATTCCACTGAGTTGTTAAGCTCTTGTGCAGAATATTTCTCCAGCACATGCATCAGATATTGAAGTTTATATAGACGCTATCACGATTGTTTTTGAAAAGGCATCCAAAGGTGGACAGCCCGTATCGCTCCCGATTGCATGTACCGAAGCAGGAAGTGACCACAGTTTGCCAAATCTAGTTCTCAGGTTGTTTTCTTATCTCTGTCGCATTAGTTACCAGATTCGTTTATTGTTGCAATTCATATGCAGGCTAGAAATTTAAAAAAAAATAATTAACTCAAGTTCGCCGTAAGTACATAGTTGTTTTAACTTAAACTCGATCACGAGAATGTAGTCTGGAGGAAAATTTAAACCGGAGATATTAATATATACATTAACTTTCTGCTGATTGAAGTCCCCCGATTTTTTTTAAAAGCTCGTATGGGTTTTAATTTGGGATTTTGAAAAATAAATATTATGGCAGGAGGGGCGAAGAGCATTCTTTTATCCTCAAACCCGCAACATCTTTGTTGAAAAATGTCAAGGGTAGTGGTGAATACAGCACTCAATCATCACAGATACCACCTTCAAATGTAGCATCGAGCTCACATTCAAAAACTGCTGAAGAATCCACAGCTGGCCAATATGCTATCATGGTATCGTGTCGGTGCAACTATACTGGTTAGTATGTCGTATACCATTCAATTTTACTGTAGTCCAAAAATTCTCTAGTAAACTCATTTTTGTACCCCAAATAAGCTTATTGCTCATGTTTTCTTCAGAATCGAGATTGTTTTTCAAGCAGCCAACTAACTGGCGGCCACGCATCTCGAGGAATCTTATGATCTCCGTCGCATCAGAAATTTCTGGGCAACACGAACCCAATGTTGGAGCCTATCAGCTCCCTGTACAGGTCAGAAGATTTATCTGTGTATTTATTTACTTAATTTTTGATTTTTTTTTAATCTTGTATCTCCGATAATATAATTGATTGGTGAGCTATTTTGCAGGTGTTAACTCTACAGGCTACGAATCTGACATCCGAAGATCTAACTTTGACAGTTCTTGCTCCGGCTTCGTTCACTTCACCACCGTCAGTGGTCTCTTTGAACTCTTCACCATCTTCGCCCGTGAGTCACTTTTCCGGGTTTCCTGATTTCACAGAGAAGGTTAGCGGAGACAAGCGTTCTTCTGCGGTTCAGAGGCATAACTCCGCGCCCGCTTCTTCTGGAAATCAGAAACAGAACGGTAGCAGCAAGGCTCGGTCATTTTCTTTCAACGATCAGGCCGCTTCAAAATCTGATGTCATTCCCGGTACTGGTTTGGGCTGTACGCATCTTTGGCTCCAAAGCAGAGTTCCATTAGGGTAATTTCTTAACCTTATATTTTTTTCTTTCACTCTTTTCTCGTGTGGGTTGTTTACTATACTACAAACAATTTCAAAAATCATTATTATTTTTTTCTTGCTCTACCTTCTAAATAATTATTGAAACATTTTTTCTTGTCTTCCTAGCACACAGAAATCCTTGAGCTATTTTGCGAACACAATTCTTGTTCATAATATAACTAATTCCGTCTCTAAACTTAGCAAGTTATCTAGGTTGACAAATAAGTTTCTTAGGGGATTTAGTGTTGTTATTAAGAGGACTAGAATGTTACAAAATTGATTGTTTGAGATCCATTTTGCTCCAAAAATGAGCTTGGGGTGACCAAAATGTCACTCGGATAACAGTTGAGACTATTCGTGCTGAAATCCTTAACAAGAGGAGATTAAAATTTAAAAGTTCGATCAAGCTGCTTCTCTCATTTTTTTTTTATTATGTATCATAATCTTAGGCAGAAAATTATTAGAGAGACTGGCATAAATAAAAATCAAATATTTTCTTGTAACTTGTTGTAGAACATTAAGCATTAGCAAATTGATCAATTGGTTGTTGATGACTTTCTGGGTTTATGAACTTTTCTATGTCCACGTCAGATGTGTTCCTTCTCAGTCTTCAGCCACCATTAAGCTTGAGCTTCTTCCATTGACCGACGGCATAATAACTCTCGACACACTGCAAATCGATGTCAAGGAAAAAGGTGACTCTCTCACTCTTTGAAACATGAAATGTCGGTATCATCACCAGTTGACTTCTTATACTTCTTAAATTTGCAGCCCCGGTTTGACTTTCTGTGCCGAATAGTGCACGAACCTCATTTTGTCAACTTTGACCGTATCGCTTTAAAATGTCGATTTGGTGTGTAATTAATGGGGTTTTTTTTTTTGGTTGGTACAAACAGGTCTAACCTATATCCCAGAGCACTCGTTAAAGATCAATGCAACTTCGAGCATTTCCACGGCGATAGTTTAAGATTGGATCGTATGACTTGCACCGAAATTATTAGAACAGTTTTTAAAGTACGATTCAGGTCCCGTCACAAGCAAACGGGATATTCTTTCTCGTCTTTGTCGTCGCTTGGTTTGAGATCGAAATCGGATACGGCTTTTGTAATTGAAGGTAGTATAGAGAGCGGTTGAAAGAAATCTCAGGGTGTGTGAATATTATTGTTGTATTATTATTTATTTGATACTCTGTTTATGGGGTAAGAAAAAGGAAGAAAAAGAACACTTCTGGTTCTGGGTCATTTATACGGATTTGACTAAACCTCTCTTTTTTTTTTCAGTTCTTTTGTACGTCAATATTCGATATCGATTCTATATCATATACCAAATTACCAACTATTATCTTTTCAGTCTTGCAATAGTCTCTTCTCTAGTCATATTTATCAATTATCAGTACCAAGGTTCTACAACATTTTCTAGTTTTTATTTATTTATTTTATTTTATTATTTCTTTTCACATGCATCAGTTCTTTTGTACATCAATATTCGATATCTACTCTATATCTCATACCAACTGCTTTCTTTTTAGTCTTGCAATAATCTATACTCTAGCCATATTTATCAATCATCAGCACCATCGTCTACAACATTTTCTAGTTTTTTATTTTTATTTTTATTTCTTTTTTCACATGCTTGAAGTAACTTGGCCGAGGCTAAACCATGGCATTTGGAACAAAAAAAAAAGAGATATTCCATCCCATTCGATTACAAAAAAAAAAAAAAAAAAAAATTATGTTCAATTGGCGAATTTTTTATTTATTTTGGATTCTTATTTCAGTTACTGCTAGCTATAAAACTCAATCGGTCTCCTTTTCAATATAATGGCTGCGTTTGGTACAGATCAATAACCCTGTTTTTGTTTTTAGAATAAACTAAACCGCTTTTCCGACGTTTAGTAAAACTGTTTCTAGAAATAACTTCAAAAACGTTTTAGATTTTGTACAGGAATCGGAAAAGCTAGGATTCCTAGCTTTTAGAAATAACGATTTTAAACTTGCTATATAATTAATGTAATATCCTCGTTATCTCCTAAAATCTCTCTAACAAACTATAAAATGAGCTATACAAACCGAGTCAAAGAAGAAAATGTAAACAAATGTCTCCTATAATTTCTCAACAAATGTCTCCTATAATGTCAGGCTTGCTTATGGAATTATAATAGAAATTCTATATTATAAGTTCATAACTACCTAATTGGATAGCTTAGACATCTTCAATTTTAACAAGCATAACCGGCTCCGGATCGAAGGAGGGCGTTTCGCTTTTTGTGTTTTCTTTCTTTTTCGAGAACATCTTCTTCTCCGTTTCCTCTCCGAGCTCCGCTTCCAGATCCGTCTCCTCTACGTCACCGGTTCCATATCCGCGCCTCCTTCGTGCTCGCGTGCTTAGCCCGGTTCTAGATCCGCCACCGGGCCCACGTCCGCCCGCCGTCTCGGTGTCCTTCTTGTGTTTGGTTCCATCAGTGGTGCTATTTTTTTTCTTCTGTCTTTTGTACTATGTTCATTACTTTTTATGGTGTTTGGTTTTGGATTGGGGACGAGTTAGTCGTTGTCCACCTTCCCGCTTGGGATACTCTGTTAGATTTTTGCCTATACATCCTGAAGACATGTCCTATTGGTCAATGGACCGCGGCATAGTCTGTCATATAATTAACAAAAAATTAGAAAAATAGCCAACTTAAACATTTGATATTGCTAAATAGCCAAGGTTTGGTAAATATTAGGTAAATAGCCATAAATGATGACGTGACTTAATATGACAGTGGCTATTTACTTGATATTTACGTTTGTAAATATATAAAAATGGCTATTTACCTAATATTTACCAAACCTTGACTATTTAGCAATTCTCAACGTTTAAGTTGGTTATTTTGCTAAATTACCCATTAATTAATTCTCTTCTTTGGAGGGTGAGTGAGCAATTCCGTCAGATGCATCTCGGCATCTCTGTTGATGTTTAACTTTGAGGAGTTTTAGTTATTTTTTTTTATTATTTCGTGCTTTTTTCCTGAACAACTTCGGCTATTTTGTAAGAGTTTATCTATGCTGCAAATTTTTTGTATTTTGCTCTTTATCAATATCATCAATACTACCTATTTCGTTAAAAAAAAAAAAATGACATCTTCAATTTAATGTGCATACTGGGTGTGGAAATTCAGTTGTAAATTTGTCTTTATTACAATCCCATGGCTTTATATGGAGTTTTTTCTCATTGAGTTTAGCTATTTAATTTGACATTGTAAATTATCATTGATATTATTGTTATGTTTTTATTCAATTATAACAAATCTCTTCATCATTAATTTTTTTGAAGTGATACTTCATATTAATTACAAAACTTGTAAATAATAGAGAATATTTATATGGGAAATATATTGTAGATGGCCGTTTTACAACCCTGATGCAATATTTCTTCGTATACTGATTTTGTATAAAATAAAATGAGGATTTGTGTTTGTCCCTCTCATTATAAGTAATCAAGCAATCTAATTTGACGATAGATGCAAATGAAACGTTTTAAAATGTGAGAATATATATATATATATATATATATATATATATATATATATATATATATATATATATATATATATATATATATATATATTAGGGAAGGGCTAAAGAAGTACAATAAAACTAGCAATAAGAAAACTTTGGAGACTTCTTTAATGGACCGACTGATTGGGTTTTAAAACAAATATATACTAAGTCGATAAATATGTATATGATATTCATGCCTAATTATATTACTTAATGGCCGTCAAATCCTTTGGTGTGGCACGTTGATACGTATAAAGTCAATTAGGCTGTTATTCTTATGCTTTCCTTAACAAATTGGCTCTAAATTCAATCTTGTTTTTTCTTAATGATCACAGGATTAATTCAACGATTCATTTAAAATATTTATTTAGTGAACGTCCAAGTTTATTCTATCATCTGAGTATGAGTGTCATTTGAAAAATTTAATTGTATACGATTTTAATCAATCCCTTCCTTTTTTTTTCAATTTTTTTTCTTTTTGTAAAAAACTCCGGACAATAATATATTGATAAAAGTAAAAAAAGACTTGAATTACAAAAATTAAGCTCAACAAAAAAATTTCAAACTCCTTAAAATATAAGATCACAAACACAACCATAATAATACAATAAGAATAGTGAGTTATCATTCTTTTCAGGTATAACACGTACAATATTTGTCATTGATTGTGTTATAGGAGAATTTGTACGACTGAGATCCATGCCCAACAAACAAATCATATCCTAAATGTAAGGTTCAGATCTGAATGATAAAATTTAAACCCACACAGATCTAAGATCCGGTTGTGCAAAAGCCATATTCATGTATGGATTATTGAAATAAATAAAAATAAGAAAAAATAAAAAGAATAAAAATAAAACCCTCCATAAGAGATGTACGTAATCCACCGATGTTGGTGCGCACGATAGAGACGGACTCATAATGTTGGGGATGACGATGACTCGCAGCACCGAATAGCGACAGCGAAGACATGGAGAAAAATAAAAGAAAAGAGAAACACCTTCTCCCAGATTAAGAGTCTTTTGATGGTTAAAATCACCGGAGTCTCATATCCTAAATAAGGCGACGGCATTGAAAAAATTAATTTTTTTTTTTGAGAAGAGGAAAACTAAACCCTTTCTCATAATAATAAACCATAACTAAATGATAAGTTGTGTTTGAGTAAAAAAAAAATGTATAATCTATGCGCATCATAAATATTTTCTTCACTAATTTTTTTTGTCCAAATTATGACTTGATCGCAGGAATTTAAATTGGTGTAACTAAATAAACAGCTCCAATTAATCACTTATCACAATATATCAATTACATATATAGTAAAGAGTAAAACTCTTTTAATTTTGATACAGAGACCGACACATGACTTCGTCAGACGAAGACATGTGGTAATTTTTGGGGAAATTGACAGCAATAATATAACTTGCTTGTCACTTAACCAAAAATCAACAAAAACTCAAATATTGACACATTTAATACTAAATCGGTCACGAACTGCAATCAATTCGTGACCAATGTGTCACGAAATCAACTCAGTCCGTGACCGATTTGGTACTAAATGTGTCAATATATAGTTTTAGTTGATTTTTTGTAACTGACAAACAATTGGTATTACTGTTGTCAATTTCTTAATTTTTGGGTTTTTTGTTATTTTTTATACTTCTTTTTCTTTTATTGTTTTTTTTTTCTTTTTATGATCTTCTTTACTTTTCCGAAATTTTTCTCTCTTTCTCGC
The DNA here is from genome assembly GCF_054948205.1 of Urtica dioica subsp. dioica. Lineage (NCBI taxonomy): Eukaryota > Viridiplantae > Streptophyta > Magnoliopsida > Rosales > Urticaceae > Urtica > Urtica dioica. The sequence goes on along the minus strand of NC_142758.1, from coordinate 45,644,909 downwards.
GAGCGCTTTTTTTGAATTATTGTCTTTAAGATTCGATATCTAAAAATTTAATTTTCCAAAAATACTATATTTTGTATTTTGGAAATATTAATGATAGTTTTGTAACTTGTAGTTTTGATGTTCTACTTAAAAAAATGAACAGCTAAACTATACGCTCTCACTTTTTGCAGATGATGATTATTCTATATAATATAAACATTTGAAAACAAGGATTAATTAAATAAATAAAAAAGCCTTGGAATATATCTTCACAGTTATTCATTACCAACTTTTGCACCCAATCATTAACTATTCTGTTAACCAAACGTGTAATGTAATTAGAGCATGAAAGAAGCCAAATCTGACCACAACATATACTCAAATCTCTCGCCCACGTAGCCACGTATTGGAGGCAAAACTTAAACCAAATAAGATCCGTTTGTTATAATAAAATAAAATAAAAAAAATTATTGTGATATCTTCTATCGTTATCAATAGGGAAAATATCAACGGTATTCACTCTATTTAATCAAAATGCGCAATTTATATCTTCAATTTATAAAAATATCGGACATATCCCTTTAGTTTAATATAAATGACATATATCTCTCCTAAAAATATGTTATATTGCAAATACCACATTTTTCGTTTATTTTTTACAAAGAAATAATTTGAATTCCCCAAAATACCATTAATAGAATAAATATTTATTTACTATTTTGTTAAAAAAAATCAAAACTTCTCTTTATAAATAAAAATGTTTAACTTTTTATAACGAAAGTTTTTAATTTAACTTTTTTTTATATATAAAATAGAAAATAAAAAAAGTTATTTCATCAAGGCTAAGTTGGGGAGTTCAATTTTTTTTTTTTAAATAAACGAAAAAATGGTATTTGTAATATATCATATTTTTATGGGAGATATATAAACTGAATGATTATGTCTGATATTTCTGAAAACTAAAAATATAAATCGCACATTTCAATAACCCTGTAGGTCGTGATGTGCCTCGAGACATTGCAACAAATCTTCTTTTTCTGCAGCATTGCTTCTATGATCTCTCCCCCGAAAGAGAAATCAATTTAAAACTTCATCTTTCTAGAATATAAATTGATTTAAACTAACTTTCGTGACTTTTCGTTTCATTAAATTAGTTGTTCGAAGAGAGAAAAAAAATGTAAGAAAATACTTTCAAATTTCAATAAAAGTTAACAAAGTATTTTATTCAAAATAAAATTCAAAGTATGAGAAATAGATTTTATAATTTTTCTTTTGGAATACATTTAAGTGTTAATGTAATGATATGATTATACAATCAGTATTAAATCATAAATCTGTTTTTAAGAAATCAATTCTCTTATGTTTACATCATTTTGCTATAGAACCCCTGGATCTGCAAACATTATTCAAAATACAAAATTCTCTTACTAGATATTGTTATAACTACTTTTATTTGTATTTGACGGGTTTTTTTTTTCACACAAAGTAATAGTATTATATCATTAAATAATATAATTTAACGTTTAAAACTAATTACCATAACAACCTATTTTATAATATTTAATATTTTAGGGATATATTCAAATTTTGAGTAAAGAAACTAAATATATTCTAATAGAAAAGTCAAAATATTCGTTAATCCATGAATAAAAATGTGTAAACGTGAAAAATTTTGGACTAAGATTAGTGATTTACGTCATTTAACATATAACTCGGAGAAGTCCAACCAGGCCCTTCTGGCTAAGAGTGTCTGGAGGCTTCTCAGGAGACCGGATAGCCTGGTAGGACGAGTCTATCGACTAAGCTACTTCTCAGACGGTGATATTATGACGGCTCTCCCTGGCTCGTGTAGCTCTTCTATATGGCGCAGTCTTCTCTGGGGTCGTGAGATTATTCAGTCTGGTTCGAGATGGCGTATCGGGGACGGGGAGTCTGTGTTGGTCATGGGCGACAGTTGGGTTCCGAGGGACAGACCGGCCTTCTGGATCGATCCCCCTTGGATTCCCCCCGATATGCGGGTAGCTGAGCTTATGAGATTTGACGGTAGCTGGGACGTCGATCTTATCACAGCGATGTTCGGGGAGGAGGACGCTGCGGCGATCCTGAGCATCCCGTGTGGTGGTGAGGGTATTCCTGATGTGCGTCGCTGACATTTCACTGAGAACGGAGAGTACTCCGTCAAGAGCGGCTACCGTGTCGCGATGGAGAGAGCCAGTACTCCGGTCGCCAGCTCTTCAGATCCGACGGTGATGGAGAAGTGGTGGACGAAGTTCTGGCAGTTGAGAGTTCCTCCTAAGGTGAAACTCTTCTGTTGGCGAGTCTGTTTAGGCCAGATTCCGGCCAGAGCAGTCTTAGCCAAGAAGAGGATCACCTCTGACGACAGCTGCCATGTCTGTCAGGAGGCGAGGGAGACTGTTTTCCACGTGTTTTGGGGTTGCAGGTGGAGTAGGAGAGTTTGGAAAGAGGCGGGCTTCAGACATATTCTTCCGCCTTTCAGAGACGGCGACTTTTTCGACGCTATCCTCAGAGCGACGGAGACCCTTGAGGTTCGTTTCCATGAGCTTTTCATTACTATTATTTGGGAACTTTGGAACCACAGGAACAATGTCTTGGCCGGGAGATCAGCTTGGAGCCAGCCACAGCTAGTCCAGTGGACGGTAAGCTTCCTCGAGGAGTACAGAGCCGCTGCGGTTGGGGGGATTCCGACGAGCACGAGGGAGACTACGACCCACAGATGGAACCCCCCCTAGGGACGGGACCCTCTCGATTAATGTCGACGCGGCTCTCGCTCGCGACCGTGGAGGCTTCGGTGTCGGTTGTATTGTTCGAGACCACTCCGGAGAGGTGATCGCCTCGCAGACGCTTTTCCTGGCTAGAGGGTTCTCCCCCCAACTTGCGGAAGCGTATGCTGTCCTCCAGGGCATAGAGCTAGCTCGCAGCATCGGCGGCAGGAGAGCGGAGATCCAGTCCGACTGCTTGGGGGTGGTGAGGATGATTGATGAGGGCGTGACGCCTGCGACAGAGCTTGGGACGATCTTGCACCGCATCTTCAGAGAGGTGAGGGAGCTAGAAGTTTTTCGCATTATACATATTTCTCGCCTTTGTAATGTTGTTGCGCATAATCTAGCGCGCTATGCGGTCAACCATCACTCGTCCTCGACTTGGCTGGGTTTAGTCCCGCCTTGTTCGGAAGAGGCTATTAGGGCCGATGATCGCGAGTTGAGGTCCCGCACGGCCTCCTAGGGCCTTGTCTGTTTGAGTTTTCTGTTTTCTTTACCGTTGGTTTCTGTTTCATTCTTATCTTTGTAACCACGGTTTTCCTCCGCCATATGTGAGGGCTTTTATGATATTCCGTGGCGCCGATCACGTTTCCTCAAAAAAAAAAAAAACATATAACTCGGAGAATCATGATTAGTGGTACTATTTTCTGTATGTGAAGTCTCTTCATACATGAACACATAGGTTCAATCCCCCAGTTTAAATGTTTTATAATTTGTTAATGGAATATTTTCTTATAAATATTAAATGAAGATATTTTGGTGATTGTATTTAATAAAAGGGCATTTGCCTTCAAACTCCATCACATAATCACTACTCACCTTAGGACTTACAAGGTTAACCTTTACCTTTTATTTCAATTAAAGAAGAAGAAACTAAACTATATAGCAATCTGCTATATTTGAATTAAAAAAAATAAACAGAAATTAAAATATTATCATTGGCGATTTGGTGGTAGAACTTCGAGGCGAAAAGTGCATGTCCAGTATTGTCCACTCTGCTAAAACACAGCCACGTGTAAGGATGGCTTTAAATTAAAAGTTGGGTAGATAAGAATATGTAGTATTCGAAATTAAGGAGGTAGTATTAGATGATTTTACTAATATAATAATAAAAAAACTTAACTGTTTGTTTTGTTTGTTTTTTGTTTTTTTTTCACAGAGAAGTCTTTATATAGGAGTGTACAAAAATTAATCGAAAATTGGTTAAACCGATAACCGAACCGATCTGGAATCGAAAATCGATGTCACGTCATCAAACCGAAAATTCGGTTCCGTTAACCGAAACCGAATTTAAGAATCAGTTCGGTTATCGATTTTGAAAATCCAAAAATTCGGTTATCGGTTATTCAACCGATTTTTTTTATCCAATTTTGAAACCGGATATCCAATTTTAAAACCGGATAACCGATTTGGATAATTGTAACATCTTTAAATTTGGTCATCCAATTTTGAAATCGGTTAACCGGTTTCAGAACTGGTTAACCAGTTTTAAAACGGTTATAAAACCGGTTATCGGTTTTACAAAACTGGTTAATCGAAAATTCGGTTAACCAATTTTCGGTTCGGTCATTGGTCCAAAATTTTCAAAACCGAAAATTCGATTTCGGTTTTCAAATTGGTCCAAAACCGAACCGAACCGATTTTACCCCTACTTTTATAGTTGTATTAAAAGTTGTGCGGTAAAATTAAGCCAATTGAATTAAAATATATTCATAAGTCTAATATTTGCGAGCAGTGATATATATCAGCCATCTCATATTGTTTAATATAGTCACACACTATATAATAATTTCAAATATTTTAAGTTTATATCATATGTGTGTTAGTGTAATTATCTTATTTACCGATAATTATTATCAATAAATTAGACTATTTATATAAAAATGAGAAAAGAAGAAGTTGAGGGAAACACATTTACATCTATCGGAACAAGGACGGTATTATAGCGGTCGAAATTCAAATATAAGTGCAGGTCGATAATACGACGTCGAATTAAACATGAATATCAAATTAATGTAGTAATTGAATCCGAGGCAAAATTAAGTTGATGATGCCACTACAAAGTAATGGAGATTTCAGACAATAAACATTAAAATCGAGAGATAAACAAAGATCTATATTTTACACTCAGATACAAGTGTTTGAATGAATTAAGAGATGAGTGTAACAAGTAATTTAGAACTAGATATTTTTTATTTATTTATATTTATCTTCAAAGTATACAATATTACAATTTCATGGACATTTGCTTGGTAATATACTGTAAAACAGATTTTTATTAAACGAGTTTCATTTTTTAAATATTTTGTCTACGTGGAGATATAATTGGTGACTGAAGTAAATTTTTTTTATTTTTATTTTTTATAATGATCAATTATCATCCATAAGAATAAAAAATAAAATAAAATAAAAAAAGAGAAGCATGCAAATAAAGGAAAGATGATATCAGTCTGACGCTCCCGCCTTGGCCATTAGCCATTCCCTCCTCCGCCAACCAAGCGTAACACGTCACCATCTTTAGTGGGTCCCACCACTGCCCAAACTGCCCCTATGTTTCCACACGTTTTGTCGTCTTCCCGTTCAAACGCTGCCCGAACTGCCCGCCCCGCTTTTTAAGGCTGTCCCGCCATCACGGGCAGTCCGGGCAGCAGCCTTCCCCGCCCTGCCCGTCTTCTCCGGGCAGCCTTGCTGTCCCCTTTTCCGTCTTCGATTCCATTTTTTTTAATTAAAAAAATGAATAAAATCGGTTTTATTCGACGAAGTAATAAATTGTTGAAAGAATATATATGAAAATTAAATATTATACTTTAATTTTATTACCAACCTTTAAAGAAACTGGTCAGCTTGTAAAAAGAGTCCATTTTTTCTTGAGGTCTCTCTATCTCTCTCTCTTCTCTCTGTATTTGAGCAGAGAAGACATTTCTATGTCCGAAGAAAGAACTTCAATTCGCTTCACTTTCCTCTCTGAAATCCGTAACTTTTGTTCTTCTTCCTCGCTCGAACCAAATTCCACCTCGAAAAATGCTAATTTGCTCTATTCATTTCTTGTAAGATTTCTTCCGTGATCTAATTCGCGCGATCCAGTGATTATTCCCTATTTATTCTCCGGAATTCGATTTTCTTCGAAGAGAGCGTTCGAATTCGCTTCGTTCTGGTGTATTCATGTCGAGCCTAAAGTAAAAGGAAGAAAAATAAGGGAAAAAGAAAAGAGGTTCGACTTAAGTTGATTTTTTTTCCTTGATTAGGGATTTTTCTTCCTTTCGAGGCTTTCATTGCTGTTTAGGGTTTTGGTAAGATGGGGTTGGGTACAGGAAACGGTAAGGTGGAGACTTGGGAGGTTTATAGGAAATCAAAAGGTGTGAAGAAGAAGAAGAAGAATGTTGATAATAAAAAAGATGAAGAGCCTGGTTGTTGGGGTGGGCTGAGCTGTTTTGGAAACTGCATTTCTTCAAGATCCAAAGTCGATAGCTCTATCAGTGGTACAAGCACACACTATGGTACGTTTCTTTGCGTTTTTTTATTTATTTTTATTTATATGTAAATTTATTAATGGTTATTTTAATTCTTATTGTTGTTTATTTATTCGGGGGAATGTTGGTTCCATTTTCATTTAAAGGTTTTTTTTTTTGCCGGTGGTTTAAATTATGTGGATTTGTGGGTAAATGGTTGCTCTTTTTTGTTTTTATTTTTTTCTTCTTTTAGAATTGTATGTTATTATGGTTTGCTAAGGATATTTTTGGCTATGAGTGTCCTTTTTTTTTTTTCGTCATGGTGGGAAACATAAGTTGTTATTTCTACTTGGTGTGATAACTTGAAATAAATGGCCAACATAGTGAGTCTTTTCTCATATGGGTTTTGTGTACAATTACAAAGAATGAGTATTCTTGGAAAGAAGTCAATTTTTCGCCATTATGACAGTAAGGAAATGGTGAATTTTATTTGAAGAGCTTCATTGTGCCTTCTTTGGTCGGAAATGTAATCAAAGTTTGAAACTTGGTGCATCGTAAGCGATTGTGATTTTGAAAAACCGTATTCTCTAGGACAAGGGTTTGGACCAAGCCTGTTTTTTTTTTTTTTTTATTTCATGATTTTTATTTTTATTTTATTTTTACCGTCCTAGTAACTACTGTCATGACTACTTCAGTACAAACTTTTTCACATTGTATTTTAATTATTTGGATTATGTTTGGTTTACAACAAGCTATTGTGAATAGGTATAAGATTGTTTGTTCCCGATGGACTAAAAATTATATCTGATATCTTGGTTTTGTTTTACTATTCAGAAATCAAATCAACGAACGACACAAGCAGAGATCAACCCAATGCTGCGGTTATCTCGTCCACTACCACTAGTAATGCCGAGAGTAATTCTTCTATGTCAAGAATAGAAGAGGAAATCAAAGTCGCCTCTCGCCTTAGAAAGTTCACGTTCAACGATCTTAAGATGGCAACGCGAAACTTCAGGCCCGAAAGTCTTCTCGGCGAAGGTGGCTTCGGTTGTGTATTCAAGGGGTGGATTGAAGAGAACGGAACCGCGCCCGTAAAACCCGGAACGGGGCTTACAGTCGCGGTCAAAACTCTCAACCACGATGGTCTACAGGGTCACAAAGAATGGCTGGTTCGACACTTTCACTCTCTCGGATTTTCTCGTAAATTCGTCTTTTCGATATATCTTGTCGTTATTTTAGTTTTTAACCCTTTTTTTTTTCTCCTTCTACAGGCCGAGGTGAATTTCCTTGGAGACCTTGTCCATCCGAACTTGGTCAAACTTATCGGATATTGCATTGAAGACGATCATAGACTTCTTGTCTACGAGTTTATGCCTCGGGGGAGCTTGGAGAACCACCTCTTTCGAAGTATGTTACTGAAGATTATAGTTTCCCGATTTTTTCTTATTGGCAATCCTTTCAAGAAATTTTGTTACTTGGTTTTCCAATGCTTCATAATAATAATAATAGAATTCTTTCCCAATAGGTTGTTATATTTTACTTGATGGTGGTTACTAGAAATATACATTCTGGTTATCCATGTTTTGGGTAAAAAAATTGTCTCTGTTAACTATGCTGTTTGGCTCGAATTATTCCTGACATTCTCTTCTTGATCACGGGTATGTGCAGGGTCGTTGCCACTTCCATGGTCTATAAGGATGAAAATTGCTGTAGGCGCTGCAAAGGGTCTTGCTTTTCTCCACGAGGAAGCAGAAAGACCTGTTATATATCGCGACTTCAAAACCTCCAACATCTTATTAGACGCAGTACGTTTCAAAATTTCATGACATAAATCGCCTTATTTCCATCACTGCGTACCCAATTTGTCTCTCTGATTAGGGAGGTAATTTCAGGATTACAATGCCAAACTCTCCGATTTCGGGCTAGCGAAAGATGGCCCCGAAGGTGATAAAACGCACGTCTCGACCCGTGTGATGGGGACCTATGGTTACGCGGCCCCGGAATATGTAATGACCGGTAAGTAACCAAAGAAAAAAGCTTATCCTTTTTTTATTTTTTATTTTTTATTTTTTTTTAACCTTAGGGTGTGTTTGGAACCTGAAAAATAGGATGAAAAGAAAAATGAAATCCCTCATATTTTCCTTTGTGTCGTTTGAATTCCGCGTTTGTGTCTATTAATATCTCACTTTCCCTTCTCTTGTTCTCTCATTTTTTTTTCCTTGACTTCCGTAACAAAATATAGAATTTCGATGTCCCCTCTTATTTTCATTTTTCTCTCAGCGTTTTTTCGAGTTCCAAACAGAGCCTTATATATATATTTATATTCTCGTCCCTTTGCAGGACATCTCACGTCGAGGAGCGACGTGTACAGTTTCGGGGTGGTCTTGCTCGAGATGTTGACGGGTCGGAGATCGATGGACAAAAACCGGCCGAACGGCGAACACAACCTCGTGGAATGGGCTCGGCCGTATCTTGGGGAGCGGAGGAAGTTCTACAGACTGATCGACCCTCGGCTCGAAGGCCACTTCTCGATAAAGGGCGCCCAGAAAGCCGCCCAGCTGGCGGCGCACTGCCTCAGCCGGGACCCGAAAGCCAGGCCTCTGATGAGCGAGGTCGTCGAGGTCTTGAAGCCATTGCCGGGCCTCAAGGACATGGCTAGCTCTTCCTACTATTTCCAGACGATGAACAACGACCGCGTCGCTTCTAGCCCTAATTCGAGGCCACAGGGCGGGTTGATCACGAGGAACGGTCAGAAGCATAGGAATCTCTCGATCCCCAACGGATCTTATGCTTCTCCGTATCACCACCAGTTTCCGCAGCAATCGCCGAAACCTATCGTCAAAGCTTAGGATCGGGTCGGTCTTTAATTTTTTTTTTTTTTTTTTTTTTTTTAATTTTTTCTTTTTCCGGTATAGTGTATCTTCTTATGTTAATTAATGCAATTGAAAAGGAAAAAAAAAAAAAGGCAACAAAGAAACAAGTTTTGCTTTGATGCTAATGTGTTCAAGATTGATGACAAGCCTAGAGAAATGTAAAGGTGGTGGTGATAGAAATTTTCATGTTGTTTTTGAATGTTTTTTTGGAAAGTTTATTGACCACCCTTTTACTTTGTGTATCATTTTCAGATTATTTTTCTTTGATTAATACAAGTTCTTGGCTCATAGTCATACTTAGTGGTAGACCTCAATCTAATTAATATATGCTAATTTGTATTTAGTTATTAATTTTGTTATTGTTTTGGGTTGAAGGAATGTCCCTGCAGTTTTAAAATGTATTTAAGAGAAGCTTTGCTTTGGGTCTTTTTTTTGGTATCAGATAATATATTAAAAAAATATTTCATTATAAAAAATGGAGAATAAAAAGCCATGAGCCATGCGTCAAAAAGTTGATGGACTTGTTCAAAATGCTTAATATGAGATCCATTTAAAATTAAATCAAAGAAGTAAGCATATTTTAAAAAAAGATCCATTTGAAGGACTTGTTAAAAAAAAAAGATCCACTTAAAATTAAATCACGAATATTACTAGATAAATAAGCTTATTTTAAAACCAAAGGGAAAGTATTAAAAAATGACATTGTTTGTTGCTACAGAAAGTGAACCGCCTAATAAAGACTCAAAAGAGACTAAAGAGAAGGGAAAGAAAATAAAAGTGGATTGTGTCAAAAAAACGAATCACATAGAAAATTGAATAAATAAAAAAATATTACATAAAAAGTGCGTTGTTATTGTTCTTTCCCATTCAAATTAAGCCATTAATGAGCATGGAAGTTGTTCTTTCCCTGTGTTGTTAAGCCATTTCATGTATGGGACAAAGACACAACAAGCAATGTGACGTTATTTCTTGAGGAATAATAGGAAAAATATCACTTGTATCCCTGTATTTTATGGAAATATTGCGTTTATAATTTTATATTTTTGGAAATGTCACATTTATACCCTCCGATTTGTGTTAATAACATATTTATCCCTTTAAAAATAAAATACTGGGATACAAGTGATATTTTCCCTTAAAAATATAACAAGAAGAAAAAGAAAAACAAAAAGAGAGAGAATTCGGTTCGTTGAATACTATTTTAGTCTTGGAATAAATTCACAAATAAAATACATTATCAGCGATCAGAATCTTATGCCACATCACATCTCTAGCTCAGTGGATAGTAATGGCACCGGCAACAATCAGCCGCCAAATATTCTTTTCTTTTTTTATTTCTTCTTCAACGATTACCAAACCTATCCACTAATTAAATATTAATCTGATGATGATCAAGTGCCTACGTGGAGCCATTTGAATCGTAATCTTTGAATTTTATCAAGACATATCAAGTGTCTGTCAAATCTCACTATAAACCATTGCAAATTGCAATCACAATCTTCTTAATCGTTACATATATAATAATATTTGATTTATCAATCAGTCCATAGAATATAAAATAAAATAAAATTAAATAGGGTGAAACTTCTTCTGCTGAGCACTTAGTCACGCTCTTATATTAAATGGAATTATACAAGCCTTCTTTATTACGTAGTAATTTTGCGCAGGGACATATTTACACAGTATTTTTTTACAGGGTGAGATTATTCATATTATTTTGAACATTTGAGTTCATGTAACTTTTCTGGAGAGCTGATCTTTGGAAGTGCTCTCAAAGATCTTGTCAGCATTTCCGACCTCGAACCCGTCTCGCCTGTGAAACTCTTCAACCTTCACAAACCGATAACCCCAAATCGTAAACAAAACCGATCATATCATAAACAAAAGATTTTTTTTTATAGCTCTAATAGTCCATTGAAGTGGTATATTTTAGTCCACTGATTTTTTTTTTACAGGAATTCAGTAATCAAATTATTGATTTTATAATCTATTTGTTTTAAAAAAAATTAAATAATATCCATCAATTAAGAAAACTTAACTTGTTAATTTTGTAAAAAAAAAAAAAAAATACTAAGTAAATTATAATTTAACCATAACAACACTAAATATAAGTTAATTGGGTGTCAATGTAATTAAGATGACTAAAGTGCTAAATTTTTAATTTTTGGGGACAATTTGCTCATTTAGTTTAGGGACCAGAATGATACCATATGTGAAGTTCATGAACTATTTGCCCTAAAAAAACTAAGTAAATATAGAACACTTCAAAAACTTGTCTGAAACTCAAATATTATGGTCACCTCATTTTCGGGAAGAGCGCGGTACTCAGGCAGAACCAGTCGCTCGGCAAACTCGATGTACGAACACGGCACTGATTCGGTGTTTCCGTCGGAGAATGTGAAAGAAGTTGAATCTGCAACGGTCGAGCTTTGTTGCAGAAGATCATCAGGACTCACTAAAATGAAAAAAAAAAAAAAAAATTACCGAGTTTTAATGCTTACAATAAAAAGAAAAGAACAATCATTAAGAATTTTCGATTGATCTATAAAAAGAAACACAACCTTTCAATACCCCGCCTTCGGAATTCAACTTGAACCCGCTCTCTTCGATGAACTCATTCAGATTTCGGATGTTTCTCAAGCGAGATCTGAGGCGGTGAGCCGAGATCGTCACATGGTTCAGCGCGTAGCCATTGACGAGCGTCCAAGCAGCGTATTCGCTTTCCCTGTTTTCCGCCCAAAAAAAAAAAAAAAAATAGCATAGAAATTCACTACAAAAAAAAAAAAAAACACAAAATATATATAAATTACGATGGTCGAATGTAAGAGAATTTACCGGGCCAATTGTCGAAACTCGGAGTACAACGGCTTTTCCCATGTTAGAGTTCCCAGCGTGCTCGCTAGAGCGGCGTGATTGTTTCCGTTGCCTGATATCTCCGTGTACTTCTTTATTATTTCCTAAGTATTGATCATAAAAAAGTTAATTAGATTATATAGTTCACCCCAAAAAAAAAAAAAAACCTCGGAAACTTAGCCAACAAGTTACCTGAGATTCCGGGCTCAACTGGTCAACGAGAAGCTCGGATATAAATATCCTCGGCAAGGGTCCGTCGGTTCCGCTACCGGCCTCGGAGACGGCGTTTTTGGGAGGAGAGAACCAAAGGGCTCTCAATTTTTTCGCGGGAAATCTCAACTCCTCCTTTGTTGTGTAGCCGAAATCCAAGAAAAATTTGGCCATCGAATCAATCCCGTGACCATTCACCTATTAAAAGGGAAAAAAATGAGTTATAAGGTCATGGGTTAATAATTTTGATTCGACGAATCATAGTTTCAAGGAAAATGATCTTACCCCGAAAGTCCTAAACGCAAAATGATCGTAGCAAACTCGGTCGTTCTCGGCTGAACGAACGAGCTCTAAGATGGCTTTCGCAGTTGGGTTCCGGTCCATGTACACAGTCTCCATTTTCGCCAACACGCTCCTCATAAATGATTCACCTCTCTAAAAATAAATAAATTAATAATGCAATTGAAACTATAACGAAAGAGCAAATAGTTCAGAGACACTCTCAAAACAAGTTGTAAAACTAAAAAAAAACAAATAATGAAATTGCAAATTGTTTTTTTTTTTTCTTAATGAATTTGTCTTTGAGAGTCAATCGCCTACCTAGAAAACCCATTTGCGATTCGAAACTAGTGTTTGGTGTTCCCTTTATTATTTTTTGTCTGTTTAAATATACACTTTTTATTTTTATTTTATTTTTACAGAGCAATTCTCAACCCTGTTTCTCAAACGAGGTCTCGCTTGACATTCTAGCATAGCATTTACAAAGCAACCGTATTAAATATTAATCACAAGAATGAATATTCAACAAGAAGATTTAATATTAATCCCCTCCTAATACATCTTAAAACGCAACCGTTTGCAGATACTCATTCAAAGATCTAAAACCAGATCCTACAAATTACAGGCACGAATATTCAACAAGAAGACTAAACAGGTTTTTGGTCCCTAAATATCTCAAGGAAGCAAAACACGAATGGTCAAAGAATCACACACCTGAATAGAGGAGTTGTGGCACCCATTGTCGGAGCCGGTGAAAGAAGCCATGAGCGAGAGATTTCGTTTCTGGGTATTGACCGATCGGCGAAAAGATACAAACTTTGAGGAATTTCGATGAAGAGAAATGGATGACGAGGAAGAGAGAGAAGAATACAGCGATGCCTTCTCTTGGAGGGTCGGTGAATACAAAGACGACATCGTCGAAAGCCTCGTGATCTTCATCGTTACCTTATTATTTTTATTTTTATTTTTTATGCGTCACAAATGATATCCGATCTCTCCATAGTCCATACTATACACGGTATGTCCAGGTGGGCTTCCTTTGTTTTTTGTTTTTTTAATTGATTCTTGTCATGAAATTGAAATCTCGGCAAGTGACTAATCTCGTGTAAATGAATGAGCATTTATTTATTGAAAAATTGGACTAGAGAGAGAATTGTATTCTCTTACGTATAATGTCAACTTTGTCGTTGTTTAGATATTCACGAATTAATTATTGTAATTATTTTTACAAGGTAAAAGTAATGAGGGCAAAAAATGACACATTAAATCTATGTATAAGGCTCAAACCCACAAACAAAATGCTCAAGTCAAACTCTCAAAATAAAACTTCACGAAACGACTAAAGACCATATCAACGAGACAATCCACGAGTTATGTCTCGAGATCACGTCGGCAAGTTCTCTTTCAAGTCCAAAAGATAATTCGAGAGTCCACGCAACGATTCGAGATCACGTCTAAAAAAATATCTCTCAAGGTCACGAATCGAATTCACAAGTCCTTATAACGATTCAAAATCAAGTTCAAAACTTACGCGTCAAGCTCCGAATCAACACTTATAAGATGTGTATCAAATGAGCTCTCAAAAGAGACTCTTGAAACATGTTTTCGAGCTAAACTCCTTGACCACCCGGCTGACCCAAAAAAAAGACCACCCGATCGGCCAACCAAAAAAGATGACCAGCCGGTCGGTCAATAATGAAAATCATCTGACCGACCAAAAAAATGAACACTCGGCCAACCAAAAGAGACGACCAGCTGGTCGACCAAAAATGAAGACCACCCAGTCGACAAAAAAAGATGACCACCTGGCCGTCTTCACTCAACCAAGACCATCAAGCCGTCTCCACCACTCAGCCAAGACCACCAAGCCGTCTCAACCACCCAACCAAGTACCTCTCACCAAACCCCTGTGTGTGTGTGTGTGTGTGTGTGTGTGTGTGAGAGAGAGAGAGAGAGAGAGAGAGAGAGAGAGAGAGAGAGAGAGAGAGTTGCTTGATTAAAAAATAAAACCACCAAATATTTTTTGAGTTAAATTCACTAATAACCTACAAGATTATAAGTGGGATTAAAAATTTAGTTGAATTGTCACATAAGTGAAATTGACTATTTTTTCCAAATTCTTTAAACATTGTCTATTTCATAATCCAAAGTCCAAACATAACAAGTTAGCTCGTATAATTTCTCTAAAAATATTGAAATGTTATTTGTTGAAATTGGCTATTTTTTAGATAAATTAATAGATGGACTATAGTTATTATAAAAAAAATGAGTATTTACATGAATGTCCATTGAACTCATACACGTGTAACCCGATGCTCATTGTACTTAAAAATTGTACATAACAAATAATAAAAATCTGAATTGTATCAATTGTAGTCCTTCCGTCAAAAATCTAATTACGGTGTTAAAAAATTAAGGGTAAAATAGCATTTTTCTTTTATTTTTTTACATTAAACTAGATTTTATATTATTATGTTTGAAAATTGAAAACTTATAAAATATATATATCTCTCTCTCTCTCTCTCTCTCTCTCTCTCTCTCTCTCTCTCTCGTTCTTCTTCTTCATGATTCCAGAAGAAGAACAAATAAATCACCGGCACCATAGCTCGGGAACTTGACGAAGAGTTTGTTCACGACTCTAAACCCTAGCCTGGCTATCGCCTCCGATTTGAATTCTAGGATAGTTGACGAGAATTTCACCGCTGCGGCTTTGAGAATCCCGATCGAGACCGTGACAACCACGTGATCCACCTCGGTGGAGGTTCCGTCGGAGAATCAGACATTGATTTTCGAATCGAGCGACTCGCCGCGGCGAAGGATTGTCACTTTCTCCGGCGTCGGCCTGAGAATCCCGATGTCGTTGGAGCTCGGTCTCTTCGCCGACTTCCTATGCTCCGCTGTTGGCCTCTGGATAGACCTATGGCTATTTTTGAAATTCATGTATTCGTTTCTAGTCTTTCTGATATTATAGACGAAGAAGATGATGGAGATTTGCGCAGAGAAAGAGATAAGGAATTTGTGACCACCGACGAGCTTGACGGAGGGTATGAAGGTTCATGTGATTTTTTTTTTGGTCCATTGGCTATCTAGCCATATGAAATGTTAGAATTTTGAAATAGCCAACGTTTTGTTATTTTTTTGTAAATAGCCACATAAATCTATTTACGCTATAAAAATAAGAAAAAATGCAGAGTAAATTTCTAGTAAATGTGGTTATTTACGAAATATTTTCAACAGTTTTTGACTATTTACAAAAAATTTACAAAACGTCGGTTAAAACACAAACACTTATGTTTATGTGGCTTATATCGCTAAATTTTTGTTTTTTTTTTGTTTATTAATTTTTTATTTTAATTTTAATAAAGATATTTAGGTAATTTTTTCTAAAAAAAGTGGTCACATAACCAAAACGTGATGAATTGATACATCGCAGATTTTTAAAGTTGTTATGTACGATTTTCAATTACAAGGGATATCGATTTACATGTGCAAGATTTCAATGGGCATTCATGTAAATACTCCCTATAAAAATAGGCTATTATTTAAAGGATAGTGTGGTGTTTGGGCTATAGTCAGCCCGCCCAAAAAAATGGAAGGAAAACAAAAAGGAAATTTCCTACGATGAGATCGGGAAACCAATTAAGCATAGAATTAATTGTGTGCATAAATAAACTCGTACTGTTTAGGAAGTATGAGAGAAATCAGGCAACTAATAAAACTCAAAATTTGTCAAATGTATATATTTAGAAATATACGGTTTCGAGTCCCTTTCAAGTTGAACAATTTTTTTCTTTTTTATTTGTCCTCCGGAAGAAAATAATCTTCATTCACTTCGTTGCAAGCTTTCTGCCTCAAAATCTCTGCAACAAAAAATAGTCCTCTTTTCCGGCGAATAGGTCAGCGACGACGAATATCTCTCTCTCTCTCTCTCTCTCTCTCACTCTATATAATATTCGAAGCTGAGTCAAGAGTCTTTAGAAGTCATATATATGTCGAATTTCGTAATTATTGAGAAGATTTAGGTATAGAGACTAGAGAGCGGAGCGAGAGAGAAAAAGAGTGTCTTCGAATGAGATAGCGAAAGGACTGCATAAACCTGATTATAATAATATGTTTAAAATTACCAGTCTACTAACACAAAATATTAAAATTTGTTGATTGGTTCAACATAAGTTTTAACTAGTCCTCGTCCTTGATGGCCAAATACATGGAGTGGAAAGAGTTGCGATTTTTTTAATTAAAAAACAAGATATTGTCTGAGGTATAAGTCAGTTGTTGAATTTATATTGTACGTTACAAGTATTGCCTTGACTTTTAGTGCTAAATGACTTAAAGGTAGATTTATGGTGGTATTTTTCATTTATGAAAACATGTTGCTTTAACATGAAGATATATATAAAGCTTCAAAGATGACTTTTTTTTTTTTTTTTTTTGCTTTTAGAACCAGAAAATGGGACAAAGTTTGGGGTGTGTTCAAGTGGACCAGTCTAAAGTGGCGATAAAAGAAAATTTTGGGAAGTTTGAGAAAGTGCTTGAGCCAGGCTGTCACTGTCTTCCATGGTGGTTCGGAAGCCGCCTCGCTGGACAACTCACCTTGCGCGTTCAACAACTCGATGTTCGCTGCGAAACCAAGACCAAGGTTTGTTCTTTATTATGATTATTATCATAATTATTTTGAATGCATTGGGATTGGTTTCTTTTGTTAAGTAGATTTGTGTGTGTTGCTTTTTCTAGGATAATGTGTTTGTCACGGTCGTTGCTTCGGTTCAATACCGTGCCTTGGCAGAGAAGGCTTCTGATGCTTTCTATAAGCTCAGCAATACGAGATCTCAGATTCAATCTTACGTCTTTGACGGTATGGAAAATGTGAAATTGAATCGTGTGTAACGAATTCATCGAGTGAGTTCGTTCTTTGGTCTATTTTTTACCGGCATAATTTTTATTTTTTATTTTTGGCGTGTGATTCAGTTATCAGGGCAAGTGTTCCCAAGTTGAATATTGACTCGGTTTTCGAGCAAAAGAACGACATTGCCAAATCTGTGGAAAAAGAACTCGAAAAGGTATTGAAAGAATTTTTTTTTTTCCTTATGGTACAAGTTACAACATTCAAATTCCGTAACTTGTCGCATGTCTCTTCAATTTCATCCGATTTTTATTTTTAAAATTTTCTTTAGGCGATGTCGCATTATGGATATGAGATAGTGCAGACACTTATCACGGACATCGTGCCGGACGAGCGTGTGAAGAAAGCGATGAATGAGATCAATGCAGGTACACAAATTATAAAGGAACATTTTTTTAATCTAGACTTTGTTTGGTATGATTGAAATTAAATCAGAGAAAACAAAAGAAAATAGTTGGCGGGAAAGAGAAAGTAAGATTTATATTGGATGGAAAATGTCTTGTTCATAAAGGGATTGGATGGAAATTCTTCAAAAAAAAATTATAGTATTCCCACGTTTCTGTTTGAATATTACTCGACGTAACGGATCTCAAAATTTCGCCAAAGTTTTTGTTTTCACTGAAATTACCGAAATAAATAACTCGAAAACAACACGAAATAATAATTGTACGTTGGCCTGCAAGGAAAGAGCCGGTGTCAATCAAACACCAAACAACATTTCTGGCTGCTTTTCGCGACGTTATTCAAACCCTTGTGTCAATCAAACAGCTATATAGTCATTTGACTTACAGCTATTTTGTATAATAGCCAACTTTTTGTAAATTATCTGTAAATAGCCACCTCAACTTATTTACGGCACTCAAAAAGAAAAAAAAAAAACTCAAAATAGGCGGGAATGTTTTTGAGTATTTTTGTCTTTTTGAGTGCCGTAAATAAGTTGAGGTGGCTATCTAGCAATTCTTAGACTTTCGGTGGCTTATTTGGCTAACTTTTTTTTTTTGTAAAATTCTCATATTCAAACCCCTTGTCTTGTGTGTGTGTGTGTGAAAATAGCTGCGAGGATGAGAGTGGCGGCGAACGAGAAAGCAGAAGCGGAGAAGATATTGCAGATAAAGCGAGCCGAGGGAGATGCGGAGTCGAAGTACCTTTCGGGGCTCGGCGTTGCTCGGCAAAGGCAAGCCATAGTGGACGGGCTGAGGGACAGCGTGCTGGCATTCTCGGAGGGCGTTCCCGGGACCACGCCCAAGGACGTTATGGATATGGTCCTCCTCACTCAGTACTTCGACACCATGAAAGACATCGGAGCTTCTTCCAAGTCTAGCTCCGTTTTCATTCCCCACGGTCCCGGGGCCGTCGGAGATATCGCCGCCCAGGTCAGGACCGGATTTCTTCAGGCGCGTCATGAGTGATAGCTTAAGATTGTGTGGCACTTATTTTCGGTTTTTTTTTCCTTCTATATGAAACATTGCTAGTTATTACCTTTTGCCTATTATTAGTTACAACTTACTAGGGGGTTTTTTCTTGGAACCGGGAGGTTTGATATAGTTTGGAAGCATTCGTGCGTTATTTTTTTTTTTTTTATTAGTGTTTCGTTCGACTATTGTTATTGTTCTGCTCTAGCCGGAATTTCAAGCCAAATGGGAACGGATGTTCCGGACTTGTGAAAATAAAATTTAAAACTAAATACAGTATTAAAAAAATAAAATTCGGACAATGGCAAATGAAAAACATGGAACCCGAGTATAATTGGGTTCCAGGTCTTGAGCAAAAAGGAACAGAATTCTGTTCCATATGCCCAAGGTTATATTAGATATTTAAGAAAATATTACCAAGTATAAACTGACGTTCAAGATGACAAGACTTTCAGATTTAGGACGCAATATCCAATATGTTTATTAATTCTTAATTAATTAATGTTTTATGGATGAAAACAGAGTAGTGTTGACGGAAACTCAGTCACAAGCAGAGGACAAATGTAAATACTCGAACAAAAATTTTTCATATCGAACTCATTTGATAAGTTCAACTTATAGTATGCCCTCTGTTCGAAAGGGTCAGGGAAAAATGTGAAATTGAAATCGACACAAAAGGTTTTTGTTGCCAATTATTTATACAACCCAATCCAATGGACCACCAAAAAGACAATAAAACCAACAACAGACACTGCAAGTTCTCACCGGAAAAGAAAAAAGAAAAAAAAAACTTCCAGCACTGTTCCATTCCACCCAAAAAAGAGCTTATTTTTCCATTCCAAGTTCCGACGAACATTTCAAGACACAATTCAAGGCTTGAGAGCCAAGGCAAGTCCGATCTTTGCAGTCTTCTCGATAGCCCTAGTGTCCACTTCGCCGGAGATGGTGAAGAGAGATTTCGGGCGCCACATGTGCTGGATGAGAGCGCTGGCCTTCCCGTAGTTGTTGACCCGAGCCTTGACAGATGTCAGCGGGTCGAGAGCGTGCTGCGTTCCGATCGTGAGGCTGTTCTCATTGTTCGAGAAGCTGTGCGACAGCTCAGCGCCGACCGCCGTGTTCGTCAAAAGGCTGACCGCGTGGTAGTACGAAGCGGTCACAGTGTCGCCCTTATCGTTCCTTCATACACATTGTAATAATAAGTTAATCAATGATCACTATACGTTAGATTCTCAAGTGAAGGATAATTGTAGGATCTAGTAGTTAATGGGTGACTTTACAATATTACTAATAGGCTATTTAGTACTTTTTTCCTCTCTCTCTCTCTGAACTATTATGTGAGTTAATACAAGTGGCTCTTTGTTCATGTATTTTCTTTTATATTGCATTGGTCCTTGAGCTATTGATATTATATAAGTTTTTATATTAAATCAATCTCCTAATCTTTTTAACATATTTGTCAAATAACTCACCTTGTTAAATTGTAAGTAGTTTAAGAGTGAATTTATAGATAGAGGATTTATGTGAGTAAAGAAAGAGCTTGCAATTATTTTGTTACATGTTCATAAGACACCCATAAGCCAAAATTTGAATCCAATAGGCCATTACTAGAGAGAGAGAGAGAGAGAATAAAAGACTCACAAGTTCAGGGAAGCAATGAGATCAGAGTGGGTGAAATTCACTCCGGCGTTGACCTTGGTGAAGTTTCTGGAAGCGGTGTCGAAGGTGAGATCGGTTCCGACAGAGAGGCAATTGTTTCCGACCACTGCAGAGAAGTTGACCGCAGGATTCGCGGTCAACCCAATGCTGGTGCTGATTCCGGCGTACTCGTGCTGGTATTGAAGCTCAACCTATAACCACACACAACAATACAACATCAATCATTACAGTAAAAACTACACTAAAATTCGAGTACAAAGCAACGCATTACATGGTTTAATCATTATAATTATCATTACCTTGCCCGATTTTTGATTGGGGGCGATGAAGCTGACGATGGTCTTGACCCCAGGTGCGGGCTCGTCGACAGTGATGGTGGTGAGAAGCTAAACATCAGTACAAGTCAAGTCAACACAAACCCAATATCATTAAAAAGGGAATTCTTATGATGATGTTGAAAGGTGTATCAATCTATCTATCAAATCTGATTCTCTGAATCATACGTTTGAGTTGGTGTCGACTTTGACATCAGTTGTGATGTTCTTGTTCTTGAACTGAGTGCTCAAATCAGCCAAAAACAACTCTCCTCTCTTAATCCCGGTTGAAGTGATCGACTGAGAATTGAAAAGCATAACAAAATTAATTAATTAATTAGAACAATACATTTTCTTCTCTTACAATACTTAATCAATTCGTTTCTTGATTTCACATTGAAATGGATGCCGTATCAACAGATTCCATGAATCAAAATTCGTGAGACAAAAAAAAAAAAAAACCAAATTTATAATAATAATAATAAAAACACTGTCGTTTTCACCCGATTTATCGTTTGACAAAACAAAATCAAATCCACGGATTATAAAAAAGACAATGAAAACGACGAGAAAATTTCTGAAGGCTTACGACTCCGGAGGAAGTGTATGTAGTGACGGTGAACTTGTGATCAGTCTGGTAATCCTTGTAGAGAAGATCTTCAAAGCACAAAAAAAAAAAAAAAAAAAAAAAATTAACAACTTACTTTCACTCCAAAAATCTGGAGAACGAAAAGAAAAGAGAAATGAAAGGACAAACCTCTGGCTCTCTTGCCGATATCGGTGTAGAGTCCCGGACCTTTCACCATTTTTTCTTCTCGGAAATGAAAATCGGAAGGAAATTTGATTTGGTTGTGATTGTTTTTTTCAGTCTTAGAATTTCGAATCGAGAGATATTTCTTGTATTTTTTTTGACGAAGCACAACCCTAGGCTAGAGGACTGGTTTTCTGGTGAAGCGATGGATTTTGGACCGTTGGATATTATGACAGGGAGTGAGAGAGGTTTCTGACCGTCGATGTAGAGCTGAGAAATAAGAGTTTTTATGACCTCGAGAACCGGTACAACTGGCCAATCCAGGTTTTGGCATATTCGTTTTTTTTTTTTTTTTTTTTTTTTTTATGAATGTATTTTACATAAAATGAGACCATTGTTGTTAGGGATGACAATTTGGGCCGTACACGAGACACGACACGGCTACGACACGGTGTAAATGAGTTTGAGTCGACCTAAAATGGATCTGGGTCCATCCGTGTCGAACACGATTAAATAACGGGTGAACACGACACGAACAAGACAACCCATTGAGACCCAATTAGACACGAATATTAAATGGGTTGTTAATGGGTAAACACGATAAAGACCCATAATGACCCAATGGATTGTGTTTGAACTTCTCTTTTGTAGTAAAAATATTATGTTGACGGCTTAATTGATTATATGAAGTATTTTTTATTAATTATTTATTCTGACTAATTTGTTATTTAATTTGATTTAGAGGATTTCAATATTTTGAAGTAAACATGTCAAAGGGCCTAAACCAATTCGCGTGTTCAAATGTGTTTAGTGGTCTAAATGGGTCTGTGGGTCTAAGTGGGTTCATGGGTTACATGGTCCATTGAGACACGATTAATAAATGAGTCTTAGTGGGTTGGATCTGAGTTTGACAAAAAAAATAGTGGGTCGTGTTTGAGTTTTGCTCCTAGACACGATTAATAAATGGGTCGGGTCTGGGTCTGTCAAAAAATACATGAAAACGAATAAGACACGGCATAAACACGTCACGTAACCCGAATTGCCACCCCTAATTATTGTTGTTAAATATTTTATTAAAATTAATGGATAATATTCGTTTTTTTTTAATAAATCAAAATATTGAATTACAAAGTATACCTCGTTAAATACTAGTCAATAGCTGTTAAAAAGTTTCTGTAATACAATGTGATGTTGTAATAATTCGAGTTATCATTTGTTCGAAGAAAACATGTATCTCATAAAATTTAGCAGAGTTTGATATTGCATGTCAACAAATTTAAGATCAGTTGCTAAAGTTTATTAACATAAATTTCTTGACATATAAATAAAACATAAAGGATGTTTAACAAATACTTATCTTCATTATACTTGTGATTGGTTTTAATAAAAACCTAATTAAATTACGAATATTTTCATTCAAAACTCTTTATTCAAATAAAAAGCTTTGTACATAGTGTCGTATTTAAATATTAACGTAATTGAAAGAGTAATACACCGACCTTACATATATACATATACGGGACTGGTCCAAACTATTATGTGGCTTTATGCAAGAATAAAAAAACTTAAAACTTGTTAAACGTATATTAAAAAAAAATTATGTATAATAACTTAATTTTCCCGATATTTGAGGAGGTCTTTTTCTTTAAAATTTGGGGCCTTTGTCCACAAAATTTTTGGGGTCTTAGACCAGCTTAAATCGGGCACTGTATATTTTATATATATTTATTGTGCCAACCAATATATAAAGGGATTATTCCTATTTTATGACCTCCACACTAATTTTGGACCAAAATCTAATAAATTCAAATTAATCCAAAATTATGACTACATAAATTGAGCATTTACATTTATAACCTTTGATATTTTGTTTCCTTTTTTTAGATAAATATCATTGTATAAACGATGCATCCATTACTCCATCAAAACACTGTAATCGAGATGTTAGTTTTCTGTTTTAAACGTTTAAAATTCCTTTATAAAGATTTAAATCATTATAAAAAATTTAAAAAATGTCAAGATTTATTGACATCGATGTCAATAAATCTTCAAAGGATGTTCCCAGAATTGTTGAAAATTTATTGACATTGATGTTAGAATTTTTAGAATCGTTCTTTCATTATTTTTTAACTCCACTAACAATATAAATTCAACGAAAAAACGCCAGTAGAACGAAATTTTTTTTCATGAGAACCTTTAAACCCTAAAGTGAAGAAAGTGAATGCACAAAAATGAACGAAAATGAGATTAAACCTTGCTCCGTGAGATTTCAGCCGCTGGAAAACATAAAATCTTGTTCAAATATGGATGAGAGAGAGAGGCATGAGAGAGAAAACACCCACGAGAAGAACAAGGTAGTTTAAGATCTGTTGACATACATGTCACTAAAGATTATTAACATAAATTTGTTGACATATAAAGAAAACAGAAAAGATAAAAGATGTTTCACAAATACTTATCTTAATTATATTTGTGATTGATTTTAACAAAAACCTAATTAAAGAACTAATATTTTCGTCCAAAACTCTTTATTCAAATAATATATTTGTACATAGTGTCGTATTCAAATGTTATCTAATTTAAAAGAGTAATGCCCCGACCTATATACATATATATATATATATATATATATATATATATATATATAACTTATTTAAACTGCATACATTAAAATTCTAGTAAAAAATTCTAAAAATTAAGAAAATATCCAAATTCAAATAAGATGCATGTGCCGTAGGCATGAGTTGAGCTACATTTATTTAATATTTGAATAATTGGACTATAATTTTAATGAAAACTTGGCTAGTTAACAATAGTTTTTACTTAAAAAAAATAGTTTTCTATATATTGTGCTAACCAAGACATAAAACGCTAAGGTTGTGTTTGGTTATGCTCTCCGATCACGTTTCCTCTTAAAAACAACATCTCAATCAGGTCAGGAAGATTTTAGAGTTATTTTTTCTTCCTAATTTCCAACTAAATGTACAATAGGACACATGCGGCCCCTGGATTTAAGAAAAAAAAAATATAATCTTAAAGTTATATACTTAATACATATTGGAGTTGTATTATATCTACAGGACACTATGCATAACATCATTGTCCAACAATGCATTCAATATTTGTATTCGTTCAGTAAAAAAAAAAAAAAAAAAAAAAGAGAGAGAAAATAAGCAAAGTAGCCATCTTGAGTTTTGACTATTACTCAATAGTCGTAGCTTAAATAATATAATTTGCCTAATTTACCTTTGAAGTTGATAGATAAACATTAAGATAATAAACAAATTTCAACAAGAATTTACCCGAATATATAAGAAATTTAAACGAGAAACTATGAGAATGTCGAGACAAACGAAGGAAGCGTCCGAGTATTTTTTTTTTTTTTTTTAAAAAGTAAAACATTGGCTATGAATCCGCTATAAATCTATCAAGTGCTTTTAAAAAAACAGTCAATGCACATTGAAAGAATTTTATTGTCAATGCATATTTTAAAACAATCAATGCTAGTTATGTTTTTCTTTTTGAGAAAAAAGTCAGCGTTTTATTACTCCGCCAAATCGATATACAACCTACAAAGGTTGATAGAGATAGACCCTAATCAACACAATCTGAATTGGCATAGTTACGCGCAACAAATGCGCTACATGATTCGCAGACCGTTTGACAAACTTGACAGAAACGTAATCCAAAACATTCAATAAATCTCTATGCTCAGCAATAAGTAAGCACAAAGAAGAAAACAATTGACATTCGCTTCGTATAGCATTTGTCACCATAATACAATCCGTCCCACCACCACGTATGTCCAATATCCTCGCTATTTTATCCAGCTTAGCACCACTTTCATACCTAACGTTTCAGCAATGAGCGGGAAATTCAGGCCCTCGATCTGATTCCCACCAAGGAACCCGCCACGAGTACGTTCCACCATACCA
Source organism: Urtica dioica subsp. dioica (assembly GCF_054948205.1). NCBI lineage: Eukaryota > Viridiplantae > Streptophyta > Magnoliopsida > Rosales > Urticaceae > Urtica > Urtica dioica. The sequence continues at coordinate 45,619,515 of NC_142758.1, read as the reverse complement.
GCCGACCGCTTCCTCTCCTTGGCAAACTAGGCTGCATCTGCATTTATTTTAATCTCGTTCCCTTCTGGTCATCTATATCTCTCGTCACATTCAGTATTGCAATGTCATGTGCTACCAGCCTCGTCCTATTTATCTTGAGCATCGAAGCATTATTGGAATTGTGCCTTAAGCGAACTGCGTCCCCTCATCAACAGAGCAAGCCTTGTTGTTCTGGAAATTTTTTATCTAGCTCGCCAAAGTGTCTAGCACATCATGACTATTTTGCGGTTAGCCTCTAGATCCGCTCCACCAAACATCCTCTCCGCATACTCTCTAAAAACTTCACCTTGCCCCACATCCTCCTGTAAGCAATGTACGAATCGCCGATTCTTCATCGTTTCCATAAAAAATGGCACCACTCGCTAACGTCCACATGTTTACATCGAAGATTTACCCGCTAGGTAAGCACCCCGACCCCGCTATCCACATCAAAATATTTGCTTTTGGTGGAACTTCCAAATTTTTGAGGTCCCTTCCAAAACCGCAACAGCTCTTCTTCGTTCCACTTGCCAATTATGAATTGAATGATCTTGTACATGCTTTTAAGCGTGTAGAGCCCCCTCGTCTCTGGACTCGAATACCACTCATCAGCAACGCGACAACCACTTAGCGGGATGGCCAAAATTAAATCCATGTCCCTTTGCGTATGCAGAAATAATGTTAGCATCCCACTACCCATCTTCTCGTTGTAAGTTGTGCACTCTTGCTTCGATCATATTCGATTTTTATGCCCCAATGTATAGGCTGTTTTCATCTGGAAGCCATGTGTCACCCATAATATTTGTCTCCAAACCACACGTACTCCTTTGACGTCCTTGCCGAATAAATGTTTGGGCTTCAAGTTTATTACGCCATATATAACTCGGATTATGCCTAGCTCGGCTTCTAGGAATGAGCTTCACTGAAAATAATGGTCTTTAAACACCTGACCAACCAACGAGTTGTCATTGGTTAGCCTCCAACCCTGTTTTCCTAGCAGAGAGATATTAAAGTCTCTGATATAGCGAAAGTCAAACCTCCCATGTCTTTTTGAAAACTGAGTCGCTTTCATCTCATCCATTTTATATCTTTGCCACTCCTTGAGCTTGACGTCCACCAGAACTTGTTCATCGTCTTTTCTATTTCCTGACACATGTCAATTGGGAGCAAAAACACATTCATGACGTAGTTCGGAAGTGCTTGTGCACTGCCTTCAAGAGCACCTCTTTCCTCGCACGAGATAACAACCTATTATCCCATCCTTCGTGAATGCCCAACATTTCACACACTTCCCTCTTCGAGCTCTCCTCCGTGTTTGAGCTAAAAAATTCCAAGGAGATAAGTTCACTTATTGTCCGGAGGCTTCAATGAAGATTCTTAACTAACGACATTCTCATCTTCTTTTCTCGTCGCCTTTTAAAATAGCTATTTAGTAGTGTTTATTAGTAAAAATATTGTAAATGTATATTACTGCGACATATATATATATATATATATATATATATATATATTAACCATTTATTAAACGCACTTTGAAAATTTGGCTAGATAGTAATTCAAACGTTCTAAAAGACGTACTTAGTGCAATTTTTCATTATTGTATGAAATTAATCATTAATTAGAAAATTAAATTACTCGCATAAAGAATCAAGTTGTTTATATCAATTTTGAAATGTTAAGAAAATGTTAATCTCATAGCCTTATCCCAGTATCATAAGCTGCATATTTCAAAACTTGCTTATCATGATAACCTAGTGTCTTTCATGTTCTTCCTAAGCCTAGTAATCTAGCATACACATCTACTATCTGAGGGTGTTGACTTATCTCTAGCGAAGAAACACGATCCAACTAAATCCCGACTCTTTGGTCACCCGCCTCGCCTTCATCGTCCCCCATGACCCGTTCTGCGCCCTCTCTCCTACCCAGAGGCACATGGATCCTTGACAAGATCACGTAGTCCGTGACTGTTGAGAATGTTGCCCGCAAAAGGGTATTATAGTAATTACGCTCAAGGGTATTATTGTAATTACCTAGAAATTACTATTAAACGAAAATATAGTATCATAATCAATGATAGAAAAGATTGGTTGCAAACATTATAAGTAACAAGATTCGACTTATCCATAGCCATCTACATTAACTAAGATTATATCACTACATTTAATGTGAGAAAGATATAAATCTCGGGTGGAGCGCTTAAACCGGTCAGTGATTAGTCTAAGCCTGGGTAGCTAGACAGGAAATTAGGTATACAACTTGCTGTTGAATGGTTATGACAAGTGGGAATATTCTGTATGGGCTACCATATATGACCTAGACAAGTTGCGTTTAAGTACATTACATCGTTTACCGTTATGATGATACGTATCGCAATCACAAATGATGGGCATAGTAGGCGTCAACCTAAATCTTGAGGTGCTCTCGGAAATTAGGGATATATACTTGACTCTTTGATCATTCGTTCACAGCTACAATGATGATTATATACTTATGTTTTGAGAGACCGGGATAAAATTAGTGATGGAAGAGAAACATTAAAAGTGGAATCCATCTGTTAATAAAGAGAGTCAATGTTCGCTCACCTGATAGCTGAATTCAAAATCGGTGGACTATGAATCTTTTGCTAGGGAATCAGTGGAACTCACGGCTCATAAGTGACTCGATGGTATAACGGTATATTTGACCCTTCGTGTCACGATCTGAACCTGGAGGGTGGATACTTACGCATTGGCTATATCAATGGAAATTTATCTCTAAGGATCAAGTAAATATAATTGTAATAACTTTGAGAGGTTCAATCTTGGGATTTTAGTGGAATATCACCGATTTGATAAAACAAAAGAATAGAGGTAATGATGTCTACGCTATCGCTCGTGTTCATCTAGCTTTGAGTTATTAAGTCCATAGTTTCCGAGTCGGCTATGGTAAAATGAGTTAGAATACTCTTGTAGTAAATATGTGAATGTGACTACACACTCATTATTGCAACTTGATTGCAATATCTTTAGCATTCGTAATAAAGTACTCTACGAATAAGTTATTAATTGTTAAGTAATTTCAAAATACCACTAAGATTTAAATGGGCCCGAAAAGTGAAATTTAAATGAGCCCATGAGGCCCAATGATGCTTGTGGTAGGTGTGTAACATAGTGTACATTGACCTTGGATTTGTTTGATCAATGCCTAGTAGGATTGCGATTTAATTCAACTAGGAAATAAATATTATGTATTAGATATGGTCCAATTTGGTGAATATTTAATATAATAATTATTTATAAGAGTACCATGAATATATTCTTTACTATTCTAATTATAGAATAATATATCTTATTCTGAGAAACAAATAATATATTAATTATATTATTAAATGAGAATATCATGGATATATTCTATATTATTCAGTTACCTAAATAATATATTATAACATTAGAAGTAAATAAATATTAGATATGATATGAATATTTCATTTATTAGGATATCTTGAACATAGATTTATTCTATTCATAGAATAAATATCTTATATAAATTAGAATAAGATCAAATCAAATCAAGTAAGTGCATATTCTATTTTGGGTAAGCTAGAAGGCTATAAATAAGTGCCTTGGGTAAGAAGAAAAGCGTGCAACATATGGTTTCCGCACTTGGAAAAACCGCATCTCCCTCTCCCTTATTTTGGTCTAATTTTCTCTCTTCCCGGAGTTGAGAATTTCGTCCATACCTCCTCACAAAGAAAGGAAGAATTATTCCGACACTTAGTCGGAATAATTAGGGATAAAGAGTTGGCCTACGCCTTGGTTCTATCTCATTCGGAAAAATGGCTCGGAAGACTTGGTGTTGATCCAATCTGAAGAACGCGATGAACACAAAGAACACGAAGACAGTCCACCAGCGAGGAAAAGCAAATAGCGGGGAAATCAAGTAAGTGACTTTTTTTATCTCGTTATTTATTTATGTGTTATGGTTGTTTTGTTAGCCGCACCTTTCATCTAGATTAATTAGATTTTCTCGAAAGCTAAGACGACTACAAGAGTTGAACAAAAGTGTTTTTTGAATTAAAATTGTTTTGAATTCATATTTCCGCATTAAACATCCAAAATGGGTCTGCTGGTATTTTTTTTTCGTTAGGAGCTTTATGAACTCATATAAAAGTTTAATTTTTTTTTTTGTGAAGTATAAAGAAAATCACCAACAGTGGCTTCCCGGGACTTGAGGTAGATCACCTTTTCTCCTCCGTACATTCCAATTTGGTAGCTCTAACGTTTCCTATAAGCTTCAAGTAGGACCCGACACATGTGAATTTGGTGGTAGATGTTTGCGGTCTCTATGAACTCTTGTGGTTCTCTAACCTTCGTGGCCCGGCTCACCAAGTTGTCCATATAAGCGTAGTGCTCGAGCTTCAGTTCTTGCCCGAGCTCTCAACCCATGGATTCGAAGCAAGACCGCGCCTTTTCAACCAGACCCGCATGGTTGCAGGCCAAGAGGATGTTCACGAGCATGACATGGTCCGGCTCGGTCCCCAAAAAGCATTTTCCCGAAGAGGATTAGGGCTTCGTCGCTGTGGATGTTTTGGGAGAGGCTTGATATCATGCGTTGTATGATACGAGGTCCTTTTCGGGCATCCGAGAAAAGACTAAGAGGTCGTCTCATAGGTTCCTGAACTTTGAGTACATCGTTGATAGGGCGGTCCTGATAGGGATCTCGAGGCCAAACTTGTGATCTGCTTCCCTTGCTCTTTCACAGTGAGTCTCTAACACGCTTTCAAGGCGCTCACCACAGTCGACTTTCAATACACATCTACGTAATCAGTTTCCAGGGACAATTGAAAATCTTAAAAATCAACGTGATTTACTGCAAAATGTGAAGTCCAATACTCCTATTTATTTATAGTTATTAACTAGGAAAAATGTATTTACAGTTATCAACTACGAAATAGGTTTTCTTTTTCTGAGGTAGCGAAGTGAAAGAGAATCGCAAAGAAAAAGAGATTTTTATGGCTATATAATTTTAAAGCGCAAAGTTCAGTTCTAGAAATCAGGAACCCATTTAACACTTGTCCTTAATTGATAATTTTAAAATAAATACCTAATATTTTTTTTATTCATTTTAGCCGGATGTGTTAAAGGATAATTAGGCAATTATTTGTATAATCTTAGACGTGTGGCCATTTACTCAAATGTTTTCAAAGAATGCGGCTATATCAAGATATTCTAGTTTGATTTGGGCTAAAAAAAAACTAGAGTAGGAAAAGAAGAGGTGCGTTTACCCTTGTATGAATACTTTGAAAATTATCAGACTCCATTCTTCTCTTATTGAACACCATTGTCAGATTCCTTAAAAACAACAGTACATAACCCTATCTATCAATATTAGGGACGAAGCCAAAAATATATACTAGGTGGGACTAATATGCAAAAAAAAAATAGGAGGGTCAATTTGTAAATTTTTAAAGTAAAAAAATATATGAAAAATGAGCAAAAGTGAAAAAAAAAGAGAAGTTGAGTAGGGGTGTAAAAAAATTGACAAAAAACTGGTTAAACCGATAACCGAACAGATCCGAAACCGAAATTCGGTGCCATCGGTTCGGTTAACCAATCCAGTTCATGAAACTGGATCGGTTATCGGTTTTGAATATCCAGAAATTCGGTTTTCAGTTATTTAACCGATTTTTTTTTTTATTTTAACCATTTTTTAAACCGGATAACCGATTTGAACCGAATAACCGGTTATGAAACCGGATAACCAATTTTGAAACTTATTAATCATTTTTTATTTTTTATTTCTAAATTAGTACAATATTGTAAGAAAATAAATTGGCTTGAACCGGATAACCAGTTACAATACCGGATAACCGATTTTTTGAATAACCAGCTTCAAAACTGGATAACCACTTTTCAAATTCGGTTTTCAAACTTGATATAGGTTCATAATTCGGTTAACCGAAAATTCGGATAACCGAATTTCGGTTTAGGAAAAATTCGATCCAGTTATTGGTCCAAAAATTTGAAAACCGAAGATTCGGTTCCAATTTATAAAATGAGCCAAAATCGAGCCGAACCCAACGGAAACAGTTTCAGCCCTAGTTGAGGGAGATATAGCCCGCCTGAGCAGGCTGTGGTTTCGTCCATTACACTTATATTCTGGTTTTGATAAATAGTTATTCAAACACACGATGCAGTTAAGTGATCTCTTCTTCTTCTTCTTCTTCTTCGTCTTCTTCTTCTTTAGGAAGCTTATCTTAACTTAATAATTACATTAGATGAGTTTTAGTTATTATAAATTATTGATTTTAGAGGTCACGCAAACTAAAGTGAACGTCCATTATGGTAAAAGAGTGTTTTTATTTCATGTTTATATATAAGGTATATAAACTAATAATCATATAATAGCTCCCTCCCTCTCGTAATTATTATCATCAGGGACGGCTCAAAATTTTGGTTTTTATTAAACATGTTTGTAGGATTTCTTTCCCCTTAAAATTATAACGCTGTATTTCCTTATATAATAACATGATTCCTCTTTTTCTTTTCCTTTTTTATTTTTTTATTTATTTATAATAAACATACGTTGTTTTCTTATATCACATTCCAAAAAAGAATATATGTATGTGTTGAGATTTTAAAGTGGGATTAGGATTTTAATTTTGAATATTTCATTCATGCTGAATACGTTTAAGATTCTTTTTCCCTTATATACAACACTGTATTTTCTTACACAATAACACATTGTTTCCCTTTTCTTTTTATTTTTTTTTTCCTTTTTATATAAATAGTTTGTTTCCTTATAACACATTCCAAAAAAAAGAATATAGGAATGTGTTGAAATTTTAAAGTCGGAATAGGATTTTAAAAATCTTATTTCTGTTTGAATAGGATTTACATTACGATTTCTTTGTGATCCGTATCAATATAAAACTTTGAGCTCAACTTTTGCATCGTAAAATCCTCTCTAACTCTGAATCTTTCCTCGTTAATATTCAAAGTTACGATACATAATATATATATATATATATATATATATACACACACACACACTTGATTCAGAGTAAAAATACAAGAGATGGAGAGGAGATTGTGCGGATATGATTTTCCGAGAGAATTGGAGGAACAAATACTGTTGAAGTTGCCGGTGAAGTCTCTGGTCCAATTCAGAAGCGTTTGCAAGGCTTGGAATACTTGGAAGTCTCTCATAACCGGCCACGAGTTTGTCAACGACCACCTCCAACTTCAAGCAACCAAGCCATCATCTTCTTTGCTCTTATTGTGGGCCCGCAACGACCCGTTCGTCGATCAAGACAAGAAGCACGTTCTGTCTCTCATCGCTATCGGCGATTCCATAGCAAGCACCACCGTGAAAGAAGAAATCCACTTCAGATATTACATACGCTCTCCAAGAAGCTCCCACTGCAACGGAATAATATGCTTGGTGGACTGTTTAGCATGTTTATCGGAGCAAATCTTCTTCTATAACCCGGCACTCAAAGAATACGAGCTCGTCAAAACGCTTCCACGCGATAACTTGTTCCTCGCCTGGGGTTTCGGCCACGACCCGAGAACCGACGACTACAAGTTCGTGAGGCTGTTGGATCACGAGCGAGCCCGTGGGGTGACCAAGGCCGAGGTTTACACTCTGCGAACGGGCCGCTGGAGAGAGATCAAACTCGACACGCGTTGGTACATCTCGTGCCGCCCCGGGACGTACCTGAATGGCCGTTTGTATTGGCGCGGCTACACCAGAGACGACATTCTGGTGTGGTTCGACGTGTCCGACGAGCGCTTCGGCACCGTCGCTCTGCCTCTGCCTCGACATCGATCGTTTCCTGTTACGCAGCTCTTCGCGTGGAACGACTCGCTGGTTTTCTTCAACAAATTTTCGGGTACTTTCGAGATGTGGGTGATAGACGGAGAGGCCGGTGGTCGGTCCGTATGTTGTGTCATGGAGTTGTTGGAAGGGATCAGAATGCCGATAGCGTTTTGGAAGGAGGACGAGTTATTGATGCAGGGACACGACGGTAATTTGGTGTCGTACAATCTCGGCACCAAAGAGCTCAGGAAGTTTCCGATTCCGATATCCGCTCGGCCTGGTTGCACTTATGGTAGCTTGTATGCCGAGACTCTAGTTTCGGTCAAGCCACGCGCTTTAGCAAACACCTGATCCGATTCTTCAGACCCGCAACAATACGGTTTCAGTTTAAATGTTTGTCATGCTTTTGTTTTCAAAAGAAATTCACAAAGTATATTATAGATAAATATGAATTACAAATTCACAAAGGTTTTGGCTTATGATAACCTACGGTCTTTCATGTTCTTCCTGAGCCTAGAAATCTCAGCGTACACCTCTGATATCCGAGGGTGTGACTCATCGCCAGCGAAAAACACGTGGACCCCACCACCTTGTGACTCGATCCAGCTACATCCCGGCTCTTTGCTCACCCGCGTTGCCTTCATCGTCCCCATGACCCGTTCCACGTCATCTCTTCTCCCTAGAGACGCGTAGATCCTCGACAAGATCACGTAATCCGTGGCTTCCCGGGACCCAAGCTCAATCACCTTCTCTCCCGCGAACGCACCGATCCGGTAGCTCCGGCGGTCCCGACAAGCTCCGAGTAGGACCCGCCACAGGTGAATCTTGTGGTCGATGGTCGCGGTTTCGATGAACTCTTTTGCTTCTCGAAACTTCCCGGCCCGGCTCAGCACGTCGACCATGCAAGCGTAGTGCTCGAGCTTCGGTTCCAATCCGAATTCTCTGCCCATGGACTCGAAGTGAGAGCGTGCGTTTTCCACGAGACCCGCGTGGCTGCATGAAGAGAGGACGTTCAAGAACGTGACGTGGTCGGGTTCGGTCCCATCGGAGAACATTTTCCCGAAGAGGGTTAGGGCTTCTTCGCCGCGGCCGTTTCGGGAGAGACCCGATATCATCGCGTTGTAGGATACGAGGTCCTTTTCGGGTATTCGTGCGAAGGCCGAGAGGCCGTCTCGTAGGTTTCCCGACTTGGCGTACATCGTCGAGAGCGCGGTTCCGATCGGGATCTCGAGCCCGAACCCGAGCTTGATCGCCCGGCCGTGGATCTGCTTCCCTTGCTCCATCGCGGCGAGGCTCGAACACGCTTTCAAGACGCTCGCCACGGTCGGCTCGTCGGGAGCGATTCCCTCGGTTTGCATTCGGGTGAAGAGGCTCAGAGCGGCTTCGTTCTCGCCGTTCGCCACGTACCCTCCGATCATCGAGGCCCAGAGAGAGTTATCGCGCGATGATGGGGAACGATCGAACGTGGCCCGAGCCTCGCCGATGCTTCCGGATTTCGCGTACATGTCGATCAACGCCGCTGCGATGTACACGTGGGACTCGAACCCGAGCTTGATCAGATAGCCGTGGAGTTCTTTCCCTTCTTCTCTACACGCGTTGATCACTGCAGCTAGGGAAAACTCGTTCAGGGTCGTCCCCGAAAAGTGCATCCGAGAGAAGAGCTTCAGAGTGGCTCGAGGCTCTCCGCTCAGCTCCGAGCCGGTAACCATGGCAGACCAAGTTATCGCATTCTTGTTTTCCGAGAGCTCGAAGACCCGGATTGCGTCGTCTAAGCTCCCACATTTACCGTACATCGTCACGATAGCGTTCGTGACCGGAACGAAGAAAAGCAACCCAAATTTCTCCGCGAGGCAGTGGATTTGCCTTCCGGCGGCCAAGACTCCGGGGACCGCCAATGCGCTAAGAACACCGGTGAACACGAATTCACCGTCGAACTCCGTTTCCTCTCGCCTCAACAGCCCGAAAAGCCCCACAGCCTCATCTGCCATTTTTTCCTTCCCATACCCAGAAATCAAGGTCGCCCAGCAAACAATATTCCTGTCAGGCATTTCGTCGAACAGTTTGTGCGCATCAAACACAAGGCCCGCCTTGCAGTACAGGTTGAGCAGCGAACTTCCGATGAACACGTCGCCGAATCCAACGGCCTTCGTCACCGCGGCGTGAACGTGTCGGATGACGTGGACGTCCGGGCAGCCCAACACGGCGGCGGAGATGACTCCGGAGAAAGTGTGGGCGTTTGGCGGTGTGTTTTCTCTCTTCATCTGCCTTAGAAGCTCCATCGCCTCTTGAGAAGAGGAGGCTCTGATGAGACAGTTCCATGAGACGACGTCGTTTCTCTCGATGCCGTGGAAGACGATCCTGGCTCGGCGCAGATCGCCGCACTTGGCGTAGAGGTTAACGAGGCTGTTTCCCAAGCGCTCGCACGAGGACACAGCGCTCTTCACGATCCGAGCGTGGACCGCTCTTCCTTCCCGGAGATTCTTCAGCTGAGTCGACTCGGCCAACCGTGCGAAGAATTGGTGGCGAGACTGGTTTGGAACCCAAGGCATAACATTATATTTCCAATTCAAACTTCAAACGTGTTTACTAGTTTAAAAATACTAAATATATCTTTAATATTTGATTGAATCCCCGTTTTTTCAAGATTTTAAAATAATTAATCTAAGTATTTAAAATTTTAATACACTATTTTTTTAATACGCTTTTTATATATACCAAATAGTTTCAAAACTAATTTCATCATCAAAATTAGGCAACAAATTTTGTTAATCCAGTTTCAAAATACACAAAAATAAGTTACATGATTTCAGTCAATGTACATAATTTCAAAAAATTTAATTGTGTCCATGCAACAAAATATTTAACATCTAGTCATTTGCAAAAATAAGGCAACAAAATGTCAAAATATTTAATCCTGCTTTCAAATTCTTTAATCCACTCGAACTTGGAGGATTGTGTTCTGACACGGAGGTGGAAGCGATCGAGGAAGAATGCAGTGGCGGCGATGGCGGCGCAGGATATCTGGAGGAGAATTAAGGGTTTAGGGCTAGGGTTCGGGGACGACGAAGCTCTGACGGAAAAGTGTCTGATTTGGAGTGGGTTGAGAAATCGGACAAGGGAGGATTTTGAGTGTCTGATTAGGGTAACATGGATCTGTGGTGAAGGGTATTTATGGGATTTTTTAAAATTCGGGTACTTTGTTTTAATTTTGAAAAATTGGATTATTCTGTCAAATTCAAACTTAAAAATGATTAGATAGCCGCATCACTCATTTTCTTTCTCTGCTTTTATTTTCTCTTTTGTTCAAAGAAACTTTTTCATAGTGTAAACAGAAAATCGCCGGTATTAATTTGGAGACCGGTACGGGTAGCCGTTTTCATTTATTTAAAGTATGTATTTGTAGTAAAAATAGTGTTTTTTTTTTCTTTCTCACATATATGAAATTGTGTGGTCCATTAAAAACACGAGTGGAGAACAAGTCGTCTGACTACTTTAAACTGTCTACGTTTAATATTTAGCATAACTATAAAATAATAAGAAAATAGTTCAATTACACTATAATTTAAATTGAGGTAACCACAATGTATTCGATGTAATCATTATACGGTTAAAATTGGTTGAGAATTTTTGTTTGATTGTCCCGTTACCCAAATTAGTATTTTTATTAAAAATCTTAAAACGTTATAATAGCTCTTTTACAATTTTAATATTTCAAGCAACATTTTTTTTTTCCTTTCAAATTTAAGTGGTTTAGTTTAGGATTTAAACCTCTTACATCAAGGCCCAAAGCATGGGTCTAACTTAACCTTTGGCCAGTCAAGCCGGTACCAAAGTTCATTGATAAAGATCTCAAATAGGAATAATGAATTAAAAAATATATATTGCATGAATAATCGAGCATGAATTCCCGTATGACAGTGTTCGTTACGACAGTCGATTTAATTTTACATATTACAAGGGTGCTCTGTTTATGCTAGACATCGTGGGTCCGAGAAAACCGAACCAAGAATCGGTTGCCACGGAAGTTCCAGGCATTCATGCCAATAGCAAATACAAGAGATATCTGATTGAGTCAAATTGTAGGGATCTTTGGCAGGTAGAGAGGACGGTTGCGTTTTTCGAAGATTATGAAACTCGCGTAACGACACGGTTTATGATTTTTAAAATGGATTTCGAGACGAATACGTGGGTCCAGTTAAAGAGTATTGGGAATACGACAATTTTTGTGGGCGACGATTCGTCTGTTTGTGTTGACACTATGAAGGTTACGGGATGTCGGCGGAGTTGTATATATTTTATCCACGACTTGAATTATTTTGGGGTTAATTTACCGGATAGGCTAAATGGCAACTTTGGTACGTATGATGTGGAGACAGGGATGTTCTTTCATTTTGGTCTTGATGCAAAGACTGTTCGTCGGATGACTAATCAATGACCCCCGATTTGGATTATGCCCACCTTTGAAGCTATATGAAAGGACAATTTATTTATTTTCGTTAATTTTCTTTAGCAAGTGTACTACACACCACTTATTTATGAAATTATTGTACCTACTTTTTAAAATAGGGAAAATAACACATTTATACCATATGTTTTAGTGAAATGTCGACTTTAACATTTGGTTTTCAAAAATATCGAGATCATACCTTCTGTTTAATTAAAATGACAAAATTATACCCTGAAATGGATAATAGTGTCACAAATCTCCCTTTCATTGATATTAACTCTTATATAAGAAAAACATAATCAAATCCAAAACAGTATCCTAACTTTCAAATTTCCAATTTTGAAATAAAAATAGCCTTAAATTGAAATGAAATAATAAAATTCATATCTCCCAAGATATGACTTCATTTTGTGTTCGAATTGCAACTCTGAATCATGGGTTCTCTGTTCGAATTTGTAATTTTGATGACTATCAACTGTCGATTTTTACCTTTTTGCCGCTTTTTGCGTTCTTTACGATTAAGAGACTATTGTTTATTTTTTAGTTTTTAAATAAATTACATATATGATGCGAATGAATAAAGATAGTTGGTATTTACATATAAATATTATAGTCAACGTCAATGAAAAGTCAATAAAAAGAATATTTGTGACACTGTTGTCTATTTTAGGGTATAATTTCATCATTTTAGTTAAACAGATGGTATGATCTCGATATTTTTGAAAACCAAATGGTAAACTCAACATTTCACTAAAACACAAGGTATATATGTGTTATTTTCTCTTTAAAATATTAGACTTTTATGTAAACAGATTCTCGCTTGATTAGATACATACTTAAAAAAAAAAAAAAAAAAAAAAAAAAAACTCCTATTTATTTTACTCAAATTTAAGAGAAGAAAAAAAAAACTTTTTTCACTCTCCAAGAAAGAATATTTCAAATCATAAGATTTTTATTTGCATTTTTTGGTTTACTAAAAATGTACTTAGCTACTCGTTGGAATTTATTTTTTTAGCATGTGTATTATATTTGTGTTGATATTAAGAGAATTTGATATTTGATATGGTTGAAAATATTATCATTTATTCATAAGCAAGAACCATGTGAGAGTCCAAACATGTCATGTTAAGATTGTGATGTTTTGCATCATGTTGAGCTAAATCCGAAGATAGGATCTTATAACCTTGAGGTTTGTTGGAACCTAAAATACTATGTGAAATAAACAAATGGAGTAAATCATGTATTAAGAATTATTAGAAATAATAAAAAGGCATAAACAGATTTATAAGATCAATTATTTCTTTTATTTTCATTTGATTTTGACTTGGAAGTCATAGAACATGAATTAGTAAACAATATTACGTCTGAATATCAAACTTAAGATAAACATACATATTAATGCACATAGTGCTATTAATAATACATATAAAAAAATGTATTATAAATTATTTGTTTTCAGTCGCGGTTTAATTCAAAAGTTTGGTTGCCAAAAACAAATGTTTGGTAGCGAAATAGTCAAAATGAAACTATGAAATTTGTTTTTAGCCTATGTTTCACAACTTTTAGTGAAATAGTCAACATGATTATGTGTCAATAATTAAAGTCTTATTTACCGTTATTTATTAATAAATTCGTCATTTTCTCTTTCCTATTTTTTTCCTACACTTTTTTTACATAAAAACTTCAAAAAACCATATCTATCTCATATGAACTCGAAATTGAGTGATTCTAAATCCTACGGATTCGTGACGCCGAGATCTTCAAAAATAGATCCATTGTGTTTGATGAAAAATAATGTTTAATACCATAGATGTAGAAAAATCTACCTTAAATATGGAAATAACGAATTTTTTTTGAAATTATAAAAAAAAAATGGAAATGTAAATATGATGCATTAAACATAATTTTTCATCAAACACATTGGATCTATTTTTGAAGATCTAGACGCCAAAAATTTGTAGGATTTGAAATCACTCAATTTCGAGTTCGTATGAGAAAGATACGAATTTTTGAAGTTGGTGCAAAAAAAATTATTTGAAAAAAATAAGAGAGAAAAAGTGACGAATTTATTAATAAATAAGGGCAAATCAGACCTTAATTATTGTCACATAAGCCATTTGGCTATATCCTTAAAAATTATCAAACATAGACTAGATCCAAAATCACATGTTTAAAATGGCCTAGTTAGTTACAAATCTCTATATTAATTTAAACAAAAAATATAGGATGGTGTTGAGAGTTTAGACTTAGAGAATATGATTACGATTACTTTGTTTCCGTATAAATACAACCACTTTGAGCTCTTTTAACACATTGAATATTTAATTTGTTAATTAGAAATTAATCAGACTAAACCACTTGAAACGTTTGTATTGCAATCTAATCAACGTTTCACCTAAGTTTCAAATTTACCCCCGCATGATGATGTAGCTTTATTATTCATTTAGCAAATAACTAGATTATCCTCTATTAAAATCGGCTAACATCATCATGTACCAACGTTTTAATACACGTCAACTTTTTCCTTTTAAAAAAAAATATACGTCAACTTATAATAGTCTATAATTATTTTATTTTATTTTATAGTTTAATTAGTTGATTTGAAAAGGGCATTCAAATCTGCGTAATCCATGATGTAAGACAAGTTTTCTTGGGTTAATTTCCGTTATTTTACACGTGATAAGTTTTGGCTACAAATTTTCTTTGGTTAATTTCAATTAATTTTCGTTTATTTTAAATGCGAGAAGTTTTGGCTAGCTGAAACGTTGGCTAGTAGCTGAAACGATGCGGTCCGATCTAAGGTCAGTCTCCAAATATAAATTAGAAAAAAAAAATATGGAGAAAGTTTTGGGCCTTTCGATTTCCCGAGTACTCTATCTTAATATTCTTATCGCTTTATCGAAAACGCAAAAAGTTCTTATCAATATGTGTATTACTTTTAAATATTCATTCCAAAGGTACACTTACTCAGAGGAAGTTGGAGAAGATTCGGGCGACGAAGAAGCTCAACCTCTTGCAAGAGAAAAGTCAGAAGGCGATGTGGGGTTAGTCAACTAACAGAAGGAGAAGAAGGTCGGTGAAGATGAGAATTATGGCGAGAAAAATGATGAAGAAGAAGAGGAAGACAAGAGGTAATAAATAAGGGAAAATATCAAGAGTATCCCTCGTGTTTAATTGAAATGCGAGATTTATCCATTCGATTTCTAGAAATATCATACATATCATTTCAGTTTAATATAAATGACATATACCTCCCCTAAAAAAAAAAATTTGAACTCCCCAAAATATCATTAATGGAATAATTTTTTATTTTCTATTCTATATACAAAAAAATAAAAAATTAAAAGTTTCTTTATAAAAAGTTAATGATTTTTTTTTATAAAGAGATATTTTGATTTTTTAATAATAAAATAGTAAATAAATATTTATTCTATTAAGGGTATTTTGGGGAGTTCAAATAATTTTTTTTTGTAAAAAATAAACGAAAAAGGTGATATTTATAATACAACATTTTTTTAGGGGAGGTATATGTCATTTATATTAAACTGAAGGGATATATCTGATATTTTTAGAAATCGAAGGGTTAAATCTCGCATTTCGATTAAACAGAGAGGATATTGTTGATATTTTCCCAATAAATAAAGAAAAGAATACGAATTTTGTATACCTTCTTTTTTGTACTTTCAATATTCTTTGGAGATAACTCTTAAGTCTTTACTTTACGTATTATAGCTTTTCAGTTTACCTTGGACCATTGTGTATGTAACATTATTTTGGGTGAAATACGTGTTTTACTTTTATGATAGTGACAAGTTAATGAAATGAAGGTCGTTTCTCAGGGATGGTCTATATTTCCATCAAATTTCTTCTTCTTATATTCATTAGATTGATCTTTATGATTAGCCTATATTTTCTTTTTCTTTTAGTTGAAGTCTCAACTCCATAATGTGCCCTACAAGTCAACTTAATCCATGATATATTATTTGAATTGAAACAACGGCTTTAATTTACATAGTTTTCAATTCTCAATTTTAATTGAGAAAATGGTGGCAAAATATCTAATATTTACGAATCGTTACAATACCAATTCTTTAAAAGTTTTGTGAAAAATATCCAATGTTAAAATTTTATTCCTCCGTTAAAGCTCTGCAGTTAAAATAATTTGTTGAGTGATTCATATAGAGCGTCTTTTTCCGTTATTAAAGATTCCACCAATTGATAGGTTTCCACAAATAATTGAAATTCAAGTTTTTGATCTAATCTTCAATTTTTGAAAACTTATAAATTCTTCTGTTATTCCCCAAAAAATATAGAAAATCCTTATGCTTTTTCTAAATTTTTATTTAATAATCGGTAATATCTATTAATAAGTTGGGTTTTTATGGTTTTTTATTTTTTTGTTCTTCAACTGTGCGCAGATAATAATAAGTAATAACTGTTAGTAATTCAATGAATTTTCAAGTTTCTGTGTTTTTGCGCAGTTAGTAATCATTAATTATTATTAATAGGTAACCGTCTTATTTTTCTTCTTCAATTTTTTTTTATTAATTTCTGCACAGTTAATAATCATAAATTATCATAAGGGCATTGTAGCGAAATAGCCAAAATGAAATTATAAAATTTGTTTTTAGCCTATGTTTCACAACTTTTAGAGAAATAGCCAACATGATTACGTGGCAATAATTAAAGTCTTATTTACCCTTATTTATTAATAAATTCGTCATTTTTTCTCTCCTATTTTTTTTCTACACTTTTTTTTACATAAAAACTTCAAAAAACTATATCTATCTCATATGAACTCGAAATTGAGTGATTCCAAATCCTACGGATTCGTGACGCCGAGATCTTCAAAAATAGATCCATTGTGTTTGATGAAATATAATGTTTAATACCATAGATGTAGAAAAATCTACCTTAAATATGGAAATAAATGAAATTTTTTGAAATTATAAAAAAAAATAAATGAAAATGTAAATATGATGCATTAAAAATAATTTTTCATCAAACATAATGGATCTATTTTTGAAGATCTTGACGCCACGAATTTGTAAGATTTGAAATCACTCAATTTTGAGTTCGTACGAGAAAGATACAAATTTTTGAAGTTTTGATGCAAAAAAAAAATTATTTAAAAAAAATAAGAGAGAGAAAGTGACGAATTTATTAATAAATAAGGGCAAATAAGACCTTAATTATTGACACATAAGCTATTTGGCTATATACCTAAAAATTATCAAACATAGGCTAGATCCAAAATCACATGTTTAAAGTGGCTTTATTACTTACAAATCTCTTATCATAAACTAATTTTACTTGTTTTTTTTTTCTTCATATAAACAGATTTTATCATTTTTTTTACAACATCTGATAAGATCCGATGTACAAAATATTTCAATGTGTGTTCTTCAATAATTTTTAGCACGTCGGTCGAAAACATAAGAAAACAGTGAATATCATAAAATTCACATTTTAGTTAGAAAATTGATTTTGAATGTGACTATCAGACTCTTAGAAGTGAAAGAGAGATAGATCAAAAGAGAAAAAAAATTAGAGTAAAAAAAGGGAATGTGAAATAATATAAAAGTAATGGGATGAGGTTAGTGGTATTTTCGTCCAAAATAAATCAGCTTAATTTTCTAATTATTACCATAATAAGTCTACTTTAAAAAATTGATACAATGTTGAGCATATGACCTTTATATAATGGTTTTCTTCAGGAAACTATTTTGGAATAATTATTACAAAATTAAGACGTATATGAGCATTCTTTTGGTAAAAAAAAAGAAGAGAAAATGGCGGCAAAACTACCTAAAGTTTTTCTCTGGATACACTTAAATACTCAATCTTTTTTTTCGACGGGTAAAATACCCAATGTCAAAGTTTGGTATCGCCGTTACTACATTCGGTGTTATGAGTGGACGGAAATCCACGTGTCAACATCTTGTGTATGTTTGCTAGAGAAAATGAGCGTTCTCTTTAATATATTTAAAAAAAAACAATTATTTCAAATAAATCCTCAAATAAACCCTAAATTTGTTTTCTTTCAAATCCATCGAGAAGTCTTCCCCAATTCGAGTCTTCACGCAAGAAATCCATTTCTTCAAGTAAGTCGTCCTCGTTATTCGTCCGAGTCTCAGTCCTCCTCGCGAATTTGAAGTCATGGACGATGATAGGGTGTGCGATTGTGGTGTGCCGGTTGTTGAGCTGTCGTCGTGGACCAGTGCGAATCCTGGGAGGAGGTTCTACACGTGCATCAAGAAGAAGGTAAGGACCTAAGTGACTCGTGAATCCTTGTAAGTGTAGCTTTTGAAAGAAAAAAAAATCTGTGTTTGTTCTCTTGTCTCAGAGCGAGGGTGGCTGTAACTTCTTTCGTTGGAAAGACCCGGAAATATGCGAGAGAGCCAAACAAATAATCCCAGGTCTGATCAAGAGGAAGAATAAACTGGAATCTGATATCGGCGCACTTCGTGTTCGGGTTTTGAAGCTGCAAGTAGCCCTGTTTGTGTGTGTTCTGATAATTGTAGCTATGGTTGTAATATTTTGAAATCTGATGTCTGTGTGTGTGTTTTGAAGCTGAATGTTGTTTGAGTAGGGGTGCAGTGTTTGGAATGTGGAATGTTGTTTGTGTTGTGGGGAAGTATTGAAAGTTGTTATTGAGTTTGTGTTGTAATGGAGCATTACTGGTATATTTCAGTTTGTGACTCTGATGAAATCTTCTAAATGGAAATTAGTATGTGTTATGGTATTTTGAGTATTTTGTGTGCATAATATGGATACAAAATTCATACACATGTCTGCAAATAAAACCGAGAAAAAGATTCTCTATAATCTGAGGTTAAGAAGTTCTTCTTTTGATTGAACATGAGAATTTGGATACAAAAATTGCCTACATTTAGGACTTTTGATTCAACATCACAATTTCTTTACAGGATTCATATTGACAGGATTTCCAACAAAAAAAGACCAAAATAAGTATGCACAATTCCTGCATTCATATTGACAGGATTTCCAACAAAAAAAGACCAAAATAAGTATGCACAATTCCTGCATTCATATTGACAGGATTTCCAACAAAAAAAGACCAAAATAAGTATGCACAATTCCTGCATTCATATTCACAGGATTTCCAACAAAAAAAGACCAAAATAAGTATGCACAATTCCTGCATTCATATTCACAGGATTTCCAACAAAAAAAGACCAAACACCCTACAGAATTCCTTCATTCATATTCACAGTATTTTCCAACAAAAAAAGACCAAAAAGCCTACAGAATTCCTTCATTCACATTCACAGTATTTTCCAACAAAAAAAGACCAAACAGCCTACAGAATTCCTTCATTCACATTCACAGTATTTTCCAACAAAAAAAGACCAAAAAGCCTACAGAATTCCTTCAAGCTCTGACATTTTGTCTCTGTCGTCGTTCATTTCTTTTAATTGTCTCCGGGGCTGGGTTATCCTTCTTAGGTCTCCCTCTCTTATTTGGTTTGGGCTGTAGAGTTTCACATACAATAAGTCACTTGTGAGAGCATGTCACATAAACAAAGAAATGGGACTTGAATTTGAATAAATCACACAGGATTAGAATTTGAGCCTTGAATTTGAATAAAACAAACCTTAATCGCAGCGGTTTTAGTACATGTGAGCCTTGAATGTCCTGCTTCTCCACAATTCCCGCAGTGATTCACTTGTCCCCTCCTCGACTGTTTCTTACCATGCATTGGGTGAGGGCCAAATCCAGGCGCTGGTTCGTCATTGGACCTGTTCCTCTTCTTCTTTGGTCTTCCTGGCAAAGCTATATCTGGAGGTGGATGTATTGGATTAAGCCCTGGTTGTGGCCATTTGTCTGGACTTATCATTGGCTCGATTATCCCCTGGTATGCTGCAACGTAGGCCTCTTTCTTGTACCATTCGTCGACGTAGTCAAACACATCGAGTCCCGATGACCAAATGCATGACAAGGCATGAGGGCAAGGAATGCCAGTTAATTGAAAGCCACGGCAAGTGCATTCCTTGGCTCTTAAGTCAACTACAAATGACTCGGCGCCATAAAATGTAACTTGGAACTTGGCATTACCTAGCATAACAATAATTAGCATAGCATAACAGAAATTAGAGATTAAAGGCATATCATTTTTTATTATCTTATTTTACCTGCTAGTGTGGATTGACAGTGCTTTGCCACATGCTTGTGTTTCTCAATGAGCGCCAATACTCGCTTACCCACTGGCTGCACCCACTTCTCAACTTCACGCCGTTTTGTTGCAAAACGACACATCAACCAGAACCGTATCTTCTCAAGGAGTGTCACTATTGGCCTGTCTCTTGCAGGCATTATGGCCGAGTTGAAACTTTCACATAAATTATTCAAGAGCATATCACATTTCACTGTGGTTCGGAAATGTGATTTGCTCCACTCCCTAGGATTTTTCTTTTCAAGCCATAGGTGTGCCTTCTCATCCTCTTCTTTTAGTTTACTCATATTGTGACTAAACTCAGCCCTAGTTGTTGCTCGTGCACAATCCCATAACATTTGTTTCAGCAACAATCCGCTATGCTCCTTTTTGAAATTTGCGTGCAAATGCCGGACACAAAACCTTACTTCAGCTCCCGGGAATATCTCAGCTACGGCCTTCTCCAAACCTTTCTGCCTATCACTCATGACAGTGAACCTACTTGGATTTTGAATTTCCAAGTCCTCGTGTAGAAGCCTCATAAACCATGTCCATGTCTCGGTGTTTTCTTTCTCTACCACTGCAAACGCTACAGGATATTGAGAATTATTGGGATCTATTCCAATAGCAGCCAAAAGCATACCTTTACAATATCCTTTTAGAAAGCATCCATCAAAACCGAGCAGTGGTCTACAGCCTTTGTTGAACCCTTCCTTGCAGGCTTTGAAGCAAACATATATCCTTTCAAATACTCTCTTCCCGTGCTCAAGAGTCGTCTTCAACATTGCAGTGGTTCCTGTGCATATAAGAGTCTCATCAAAATCTGTTTATATACAAAGTAATCAAAAGCTTGTACAATTTAAGCATATAGATCATACCTGGGTTAGTTGATGTGAGCTGGTTGCAGTAGTCCTCTAAAATGGAATATTGATCCTTCACCGAACCCTCAAGCGCCTCTCTTGCCTTTTTCTTGGCCCTGTAAAACATGGTCTTCGACACATTGCTGAATTTTTGTGCACAAGCCATTTCTTTGAAGCTTTGGTAGTCCATGTTTGGATTCAGACGAAACTGCTCCATAAAATGCCTTGCTAACCAAGGGCTTGTGACACGCTTATTATCAAACACAATGCCACAATCATGATTATCTACGAGAGTGTTAATCCTCACTGTCTTCTTATCAGCATTGTTAACCCTAGCATAAACAACCCATTTGCACCCTTTGCCTCTACATCGAGCACTTATTCTTGTACTATCATTAAATACGTACTTGAAATCTCTATCTTCCTTAATGAAAATCTCTGTCAGAATATGCCTAAAATGACCCATAGTTGGAAATGACATACCCAGACTGAATTTGAAATCCTCTACATTTGAGCGTGGATTGTATTATGATCTACGCACCTTCTCAACTCGCTCGTCTTCGTCGCTGCAGAGACTATCCAACTCGCTCTCATTCCCTAACCCATCAGAGTCTTCATCGCCACCATCGACGTCATTACAAACCTCGTTCACTGACGACCACCATTGTTGTGGGTGAGTCGTGTTTTGGAAGTCAGCTTCATGCTCTCCTTGGTCGTCGTACTCTTCCTCCGCGAGCTCAAAATCTTCGTTCCCCCCACTTTCGTCCATCACTGCTGAGAGTAAAAGGTTTCGTGAAAATTTGATTTAGGGATTTCCCACTTATTTGTATTTTATTCGTGAAAACATATTTCTTTATTTCGGGAAAATATATTTATTTTGTTCAAAAAAAAAAGAAAACATATTTTGTTCAGCCGTTAAATCTAGGCCCTTCTTTTTAATTGGGTAGTAACGGCGATACCAAACTTTGACATTGGGTATTTTACCCGTCGAAAAAAAAGATTGAGTATTTAAGTGTATCCAGAGAAAAACTTTATGTAGTTTTGCCGCCATTTTCTAAAAAAAAAACAAAATTAATTTAAAAAAAATAATATTGTATTAGACGTGTTACGATTTTTTTACAACCAGCTACATAATCGTTGTTGGAGCGGTGGACGACTTCTTCAATAGCGCAAAAAGAGTGAAAATAATAATAATAAAAAAAAAGTTAAAAAATAAAAATAAAAATTGATGACTCGGACTATTTATCTGGCACGTCATCTTATATATTTATCCACATAAGCATGTTTTTAGGAGAACGTATAACAGAAGAAGAGCACTTTTCAGATATACATCTTTATATTTTGACACGGAAAATAAATACAATAATAAATCGTAAAAAAGCGAAACCGAGTTCTCTGACACAAGAACACACTTCTTCTTCTTCTTCTTCTTCTTCATGTGCACATGATCTGAGAGCTCTGATCGGAACATGTCGACGCTTAGCGTAGAGCCTCTGATTCACCATTGTCGGAGATGGACATCGAAGCCCAGCCATGGATCGAGGCAAATCAGGGTGTGTTCGCTGCACCGTCGGCCGAGGAACCTCGGATTCCAGTGCCGGAGCTTCTTCTGCGACTTCAAGCCTCCTCTGAGGCCTCTCTCTATCGGAATTAGGGCTTTTTCTTCTCCGGCCGAGTCGCCTGTCGCTGTCGAGCCCTCCGATGTCGTTTTCAACAAAACATTCGAGCTGATTCAGACTTCCATGGTTCGTTTTTCTTATTTGTTTCTGGATTTTTTGGGTTTTATTCGTGCTCATTTTTGTTTTTGAGAAATCTGTTTGATCCGATCGGAAGTTTTTTTGGAAAAAGGAAATGAAGTATTTTCCGAGTTTGATTGACGAATTCAAATCTTGATTTATGTTTTAGAGTATGAATTGCTGGTTTGGTTGATTGTTTCGTCGTGTATTATGTCGATTACGATACTGAATTTTTCGATGCCTGATATGTAAATCATAAGGTTCACCATTCAAATGAAAAATAACAAAAAAGCTGCTTTTTAACATAATTATATAACTATTTATCTGTATTTGATAAATTCGTTTTTAATTTTTAAATTTTTTTTTTATCGGCGTGAAATGTAGATCGAGGGAAAGATCTTCATCAAACTGGACCAAAGAAAGGATGGGCAGAGCTGGAAGTTCAGTGTTGGATGTGATCTTCCTGGAATTTGGACTCTTCACTGGGGAGTTTCTTACATCAACGATGTTGATAAGTAAGTCTTGATTTGATTTGCTTGCTTTTAGCAAGTTATGTTTGATACTAAACTATAGTTTGATTAACTGTTTTCAGATTGGTATGAATTATGGTAATTATAATCTAATGGATCTTCTGTTTATTTTTAACTTTTTTTTTTCTTACAACAGAGAATGGGATCAACCTCCCAAACATATGATACCCCCTAAATCGATACATATCAAGGTCTTATTTCATTGTATTTTTTTTTTTTTTTTTCCAAATATTGTATTGCATTTATACACGAATTGCATTTTTTTCTCCCGGGTTATGTTTAGTTTTTTTTTTTTTGGTGGTGTGTAGGACTATGCTATCGAGACACCTCTGAAGAAGCCGTCTTCATCTCCGAAAGACAGTAAATTTCAAGTAGTCGAGATTGATTTTGATCCCAAGAGCCAAATTGCAGCCATAAATTTCGTCCTAAAGGTTCTGAGGAAGACTCAAAATTGACGTGAATTGTATTTTGTTTCCCTTCTCTTCTCTTATCATTATATTTATTTACTTTGGTATTGGGTACAGGACGAATCAACGGGAGCGTGGTATCAGCACAAAGGCAGAGATTTCAAGGTGCCTCTTGTAAATTATCTACATGGTGATGGCAATGGAGTTGTGTCGAAAAAGGGCTTCTCTAGCTGGACAGGTTGTGGAAATTTGATGGTCTTGATTCAACTCCATACACTAATAGTTCATTTCTCCATATTTAGATTTTAAATTGGTTCTTGATGACAGTTTCCCGGTCTTGCGTTAATTCCAGGTAATTTGGGATCACTCTCGAACATGTTATTTAAATCAAAAGCATCGTGTTCTAAAGATGAAGATACCGGCTCTATATTTGGGGGAAATGGCCAAGAAAACGCGCCGCTAGGGTTCTACGAGGAATTGGCCATTGCTAAAGGAGTGGATGCTATTAACCACACAACTGTTTCCGTCAGGAAGTGCTCTGATACAGGACAAAGCCATGTTTCCATGGAAACAGATATGCTCGGAGATGTTATTATTCACTGGGGGGTTTGTAGAGATGAAGCTAGAAAATGGGAAATTCCAGTATCTCCATTGCCACCTAATACTGTTCCGTTCAGAGGCAAGGCGTTGAGAACGCATCTAAAGGTACAAATGCTTCTTCTGCTGAACGGTCGAGCTTATATGGTGGTTTTGTCTAATACTAATGATGTCCGTTAAAATAAAAAAACTAACCTCCATTTGGGCTTAATATTCCTTGCCATGGATTGTCATTGGTTATCAAGCTATTTATGCTGTAAAATATTTAGGTTCGTAATTATTGTGTCGTGAGGAATGCATATTTGTAGTAGATCTTCAAATTTGTCTTGCTGTAATGAAAAACCTTGTAACTTCCAGGGCACAAGTATAATCTTAGCGCTTTTTTTGCAAGTTTTTATTTATTTATTTATATATGGATCTCCTTGATGCTGTAATTTCTTATGGTTACACGATAATTCTCGTTAGTTGAAAAGCTGTCCAACCTAGATTTGTTTCATGATCTAATTCACTCTACATGGAAACCTTTGTCCAGGTAAAAGAAGAAGGGAGTGGATCTTTTGGAACTTTTTCTTTAGAAGATGGATATGAGGGGTTTCTTTTTGTTATCAAGCAAAACGAAAACCCGTGGTTAAATTGTAAGGGAAATGACTTCTATATCCCACTTCCCGTCTCAAGTGTCTCTCGTTCCCTTCCCAAGCAGGATCAGCCTGTAGCGGCAGAGACACCCGATCAATCCGCCGGAAAAGAGTCTAGCACTGCCCCCGAACTCGGCAATGACATACTTGGCGAAATGAGGAACTTGATGAGTGGAGTTTCCTCCGAGAAAACCTGGACAAAAAAAAACAAAGGGGCACAAGCAAGCCTGCTCAAAGAAATCGAAAAGCTGGCCGCTGAAGCATACAGTATGTTTAGAAGCTCAATCTCAATACTTCCGAAGGAAAAGGCTACAAAGGTTGAGGAATTGAAGCCTCCTCTAGTAACTTTCCCGGGGACCGGGACAGGGTTTGAAATACTGTGTCAAGGATTCAATTGGGAATCTCACAAGTCCGGAAAGTGGTACATGGAACTCAAAGAAAAGGCCGAAGAATTATCTTCGTTCGGTTTGACTGTGATTTGGCTACCACCTCCCACGGAATCTGTGTCACCTGAAGGATATATGCCCAAAGACTTGTATAACCTCAACTCCAGGTATACCCCTGATTTCTATCGGCGCAACTTTTTCGTATCCTGTTTTCTCAAATGTACATTTCAAGATTGGAAACTCGTTTTCATCTGTCGAATGATTAGGTTGCTACATTGGTTTTTGTTCCAATTTTTAAATAGTGATTGGGCTGTCGTATTTTCCTACAATATCAGATACGGGAGTATCGAGGAGCTTAAGGATGTTGTGAAGAAATTCCACGCAGTCGGTATCAAAGTTCTCGGAGATGTTGTCCTAAATCATCGATGTGCTCACTATCAGAATCAAAATGGTGTTTGGAACTTATTCGGCGGGCGCCTGAATTGGGACGATCGAGCAGTCGTGGCCGATGACCCTCATTTTCAGGTAAATCGTTCGCTGATTCACAGTTGCTTGGAACTATACGGCTTTATAAAAATATCACCCTACATCAAATTTTTCAGCGAGAAACTAGCACCCTTATAACTCAATTGTTGGTCGTCTCTTGTATCAGGGTCGTGGCAATAAGAGTAGCGGAGATAATTTTCATGCTGCTCCGAACATTGATCACTCACAAGATTTTGTGAGGAAGGATATTAAAGAATGGTTGCGCTATCTAAGGTATTAGACTCACCTACATTATTTGAATCCAGTATTTACAGTCACTATTCAACTTGATTGAGAACACGAGTTTCGTATTACTTATAAAAAATGGCTGGCCAAAGCTAAATGTGAGCGAATCCTCAGGTTAGTGTGTGCTTCTCATTCACGTTTCTTTTCTTCCCTTAGAAGCAGTTCTATTTGTTAGAATATAAGTGTTTATAGTTCCCGTTATGATGAGCTTACGAGATAAAAGAGTTTCCGTCTTTTCAGAGCTCTTTTGCTTGTGCTTTTTCTCTTTGCAATCTAACTTCAGTATCGGGTTGACTGTGATACCCGCAGGAAAGAGATCGGCTATGATGGATGGAGACTTGATTTCGTGAGAGGGTTTTGGGGCGGCTATGTCAAGGACTACTTAGAAGCTAGCGAGCCTTACTTTGCTGTTGGCGAGTACTGGGATTCACTCAGCTACACGTACGGAAATATGGACCACAATCAAGACGCGCATAGGCAGAGAATCGTCGACTGGATCAACGCTGCAGATGGGACAGCTGGCGCCTTTGATGTGACGACAAAAGGGATTCTTCATGCAGTAAGCATATCAATTAGTGTATATATAGCCACGGAACATCGCTTTCAATGTGAGTATGTTCATTTTTGATAATTACACTATCTTCACTGTGTAATAGGCGCTGGAAAAATGCGAGTATTGGCGGTTATCGGATCAGACCGGGAAGCCGCCCGGGGTACTCGGATGGTGGCCGTCTCGCGCCATTACCTTTATCGAGAATCACGACACTGGCTCCACTCAGGTTTAGAAACTGCTTTCAAATTTGGATTTTTTTTTTCCTCTTAATTTATTGCTCTTTTCCGTGTTTATTAGATAAAACATGAAATTGTAATTCAGAACCTGCAACTAAATTTAATTTTGAAACCAAGTATTAAAAAATCCCTGAAATTCGTCCGATTATTCGTTCGGTAGATATCGACGGGCAGAAGCGAGTGATGCTGTTTAGTTGCTTTCTTTGTCCAAATTCCGCCGGAAAATTACTCCAACAAAAATCAGGCAACTTTCTGGAAAATTTCAGTTTTTCATTTATATTTTTTTTGCAACGCATCATATGCACTTAGGTATCAAGGTCTTTTATATATACCCACGCACAGACACATTATCGTTTAAAAATTTACATGAAAAATTGGCGAAAATCCTTGGAAAAACTGACGAATTTAACGAAAATAGGTGTGTTATAAAATTTCCGTGGGCATTCCTATTTATTAATCCTTGGTAAAAATTGCTCTTTTTGAAGGGTCATTGGAGGTTTCCGGGCGGAAAAGAAATGCAAGGATATGCCTACATTCTGACCCATCCAGGAACGCCATCAGTGTTTTACGACCACATTTTCTCTCACTGCCGAGCCGAGATCAAAGCTCTGATCGCTCTTAGAAACCGAAACAAACTCAACTGTCGTAGCAGAGTAAGAAAGCATCTATAATTTTGAGGAGGCAATACATATATACTGTGATCACCCAAGCTCGTTTCATTTGATTACTACCTTTCTCTGACGACGACACTGTGAATCACCAGGTTCAAATTACCAAGGCAGAGAGAGACGTCTACGCAGCGATCATCGATGGAAAAGTCGCCGTGAAGATCGGGCCGGGACATTACGAACCGAGCGGGCCTCGAAAATGGACTCGAGCTTTAGAGGGAAGAGACTACAAGGTCTGGGAAGCATCATCCTAAGTATATATAAAATATAAAACTTCTCGTCGTTTGTATATATAAATATTTGTTTTCCACGAGGTTCGAAGAAGGAAGCTTAGTTTCGCGGTTATATGTTTGTATTAAAAAGAATAAATAACGCGAGCGGGTAAGTTTGGGAGCTCCAAAGGCTATGAAAAGCTTGTTTACAGTCATTATTAGAGTATAGGGATTACATATGTAATAAATCTTTGGTCTATATTATTATTTGTAAACTTTTTTGATATGGGATCTTTGGTTACGGAAAGGTATGAAAGAACGTCAATGGAAGTTAACTGCTCTTTTAGTTTCTTGGATGGCCTGTTTGAATGAACAGCAAATTTGACATGTTATACAACATGTTTGGGCTCATATTTTCTAAACATAGAAGCTTTAGAAATAATAATAAATAAATAAAAACTAAAACCACAAGTTATTTTGTTTTACTCTATTACACAAGGCATGGTTAAACACATTACACGCCTTATATATCTCCAACCCCAATAAATTTTGTAACCAGATACTACGCCTAACTTATTCACATCGTAAATAACACATTCGTCTTTATTTATACAATCGTTACTCTCCCAAGATTTAGGATTCTTTTTAATTCATGCCTAAAAGTATCCTCTTTGCCAATTCTAGGGGGTTTCATTGGGCTTGGCTAGGTCTCTCTCTCTCTCTCTCGTCGCTTGATTTTCAAACCTAGACCTTATAGCCTTTAAGCCATATTTTTACCCCAAAAGCTTTCTCATTGACGAGAGAGGAAGCTAATTAATTATATATAAAAAAAAAAAGAAAAAAGAAAAATGAAGGTTGAGGCGAAATCAGCTGTGTTGTTCCTCTTCTTGACTTGTGGGGTTGTTTTGGTTAAAGCTCACATTGGTGAGTTGGATGAATATTGGAAGAGCAGAGCTGAGAAAGCCCAGAAAGATGCTCTTGATGCTTATACCGTAAATCCTCTTGAAGTCACCGATCAGTTGAACGCAGATGTGGAGGAGTGAGTCCAATCCCATTATATACAAATTGCACAGATTTAATTGTTGCTTCTTTTTTTTCTCTTTTTTTTTTAATATGTAGAAAGATATCCTAATAATTTCCTTAAGGATCCAATCATAACCACACGCAATTTCTAGATTAATATAATTTAATGAAATGATATGAGCAGAAAATATTACAATATCTCAATTAATGTACCGTAAAATGTACATTAGTTGTTCTAACGAGCCAATTAAACCTAATCATATATCTTCCGGTTGAGAACTAAATGAGAAGGCAAAAAAAAAAGACGTACAGCTCTTTTGCATGCATGCATGCATGCTTCTTCCCCTCAAGTTTTTTCTTTTAACACTTAATATCAAATTAAAAATAAACAATATATAATTATCTATCTCAGATTTTTTTTCTTTCAAAGAACGAGCTACGTACTATGTCTCCTTCTATGGTTTCTTCGATTTAAATTTAATTATTATGATACGTGACGTGACCACCATTTAGTCACTACAATATCTCATTTTTTTTTCGTTTAAAAACATGATAAATGATAACATGCCATAATTTAATCTAATATACCCACAAAAAAAAAAAAAACAAGAAAGAGAATCCGAATTCAATCATTAGATCCCAATATTTAGAAGAAGAAAAAAAAAACACAAACAATTCTATCTTTCTCACTGCAATCACAAACAGGTCAATAACAACTATCTAGTCAATTACAAAATAATTTTAAAAAATTAGCTAATGTTTCATTTATTTTCCAGTAAATTACTCATGGTACATAACGTATATCTATCTGATTAATAAGGTCACGTCATCAATCAAATAAAATATGACTAAAATTTTAAACATATCTAAAACATTGCCGTTAATTTTTTCTTTTTCAATTCACCACCCTATTTTACAGTAAATTACTCATGGTACATATAACGTATATCTATATGATTAATAAGGTCACGTCATCAATCAAATCAAATGTGACTAAAATTTTAAACATATCTAAAACATTGCCGTGAAATTTTTCTTTTTTCAATTCACCACCCTAGATTGATTTTTTTTTTTTTTTTTTAAATTTAAAAATTTGCCCGCCACGCAGGTCGCTAGCGAACGCCACGTCATCGAGACGAAACCTGATGGGAAGCAAGCACGGCCCGTGCATGGCGACGAACCCCATCGACCGTTGCTGGCGCTGCGACCCGAACTGGGCCTCGGACCGAAAAAAGCTCGCCGACTGCGCCCGGGGCTTCGCTCGCGGGACCCACGGCGGCAAATTCGGGCGCTACTACGTCGTGACGGACTCCTCGGACGTGGACCTCGTGAGCCCCAAGCCCGGGACCCTCCGCCACGCGGTGATCCAGCCCGAGCCGCTGTGGATCGTGTTCTCGCGGAGCATGATCATCCGACTCTCCGAGGAGCTCATAGTGACGAGCGACAAGACCATCGACGGCCGCGGGGCCAACGTCAGGATCGCCTACGGGGCCGGGATCACGATACAGTTCGTGAGGAATGTGATCATTCACAACCTTCACATCCACGACGTCTCGGCCAGCGGGGGAGGGAACATCAGGGACGCCGTGGACCACGTCGGGTTCAGGACGAGGAGCGACGGCGACGGGATTTCGATATTCGGCTCCTCCAAGGTGTGGATCGACCACGTGTCCATGTCTAATTGTCACGATGGCCTTGTTGATGCTATTATGGGGTCTACTGCCATTACCATCTCCAACTCTCACTTCACTCGCCACAACGAGGTAATTAATGATAAAAAAAATAGTATATGTGGGTAAAGATAGCATCAGCAAAGAGATTAGTGTGACCAGTTTTACTAGATTTTGTGATATGACCTATCTTATATTTTTATTTTCAGATGATTTTTTCGTTATTTAAAATGAGGTAAAAAAAAACAGTAAATCAAATAAAGTTGTAAAAAGTAAAGAAAAAAAAACTGTAAAAAATGATATATTATGTGGAGTAACATATTCTCCGAAAATATTTTTTAAATAGGGTAGCTCGGTAATTTCCACTTATTTTTATTGGGTCCGGAATCAATATGGCCCCACTAAAATTCAAGAAAGAAAATTATTTCAAAATGATCATATCAAAAGGTAACCGGAATCAATGTGGCCCCACTAAAATTCAAGAAAGAAAATCATTTCAAAATGATCATATAAAAAGAGTAAAATTTTTACTAAGGATTATTTCAGAATGATTTTAATCAAGTCATATAAGTTTGATACATATACGAAGATAATAGCGTCGATTAATACGTTTAATTTTTGTTTTGTTTTTGTTTTTGTCGGTGCGTGAATATAAAATAGGTGATGTTGTTTGGGGCGAGCGATAGCTACGAGGGGGACAAGGTGATGCAGGTGACGGTGGCGTTCAATCACTTCGGGCAAGGATTGGTGCAGAGGATGCCGCGGTGCAGATGGGGCTTCTTCCACGTCGTCAACAATGACTACACCCATTGGCTCATGTACGCCATTGGCGGCAGCCAACACCCGACCATCATCAGCCAGGGCAACCGCTTCATCGCTCCCCCCAACCTCTTCGCTAAACAGGTACACGTTTATCTTGAACTGCCCGTGTCGCCAATAAAATCGAATAATTAAATTTTTTAAATATTGTGAACTTATTTTATGGAGAGTTAAGCATGTGGCCACTTTAAATCCCTAAAATTAGGGTCCATTAGGTCATACAGTCATATTTACAGTTTCACATTGCTATATAGCCAACGTTTCGTAAATCTTAGGTAAATAACCACGTCTATGTATTTACACCTGTAAATTGACGTGAATACATCACCTTTTCATTTCAATGAAAGGGCAAACTAGGAATGTCACATCATCTTTATGGCTATTTACCTAAGATTTACGAAACGTTGGTTATATAACAATCCCAAACGTTTTAGTTGGCTAGTTACCTAATTTTTTGTTAAGATTATAATCTAACTATCTAATAATTAAGAAAATAACTCAAACTAATACAATATTATGAGAGACATAGACATGAGTTGGACTATATCTTTAATATTCCATGAAGGTTTGGACTATAATTTCAATTGAGGACAGCTATTCGGCTATTTTATATAGTTTTTTTTTTCATTATTTTATCGGTAAGTAAGACAAGGAACACATGTTAAGTATCGAATAGTTTCATCTCAAAATCAATTGTCAGCATTCATGACTTTATAAAACAATTCTTAATAGTACTTTTGTCCATTTGATATGCGGGATTACTAATGGCACATGTATTTATAGCACGGGTTTAGATTTGTCAATCAAATAAAGTCGCGACTATGTTGTTCCGAGCCTAAAAGTTCGCTTTGTTGTAGTGTTTACTTATCAATAATATTTTGGTACAATGAAGGTGACAAAGAGAGACTATGCCCTAGAGACCGATTGGATGAATTGGCAATGGAGATCGGAGGACGATCTTTTCATGAACGGAGCGTTCTTCATTCAGTCGGGGAAACACCTTTCGAAGAGACGGAAGTCAAAGTTGCGGCTGCTCAAGAACAAGCCCGGCACATACGTCACCAGACTCACCCGCTATTCCGGCACCCTCCCGTGCTCCATCAACAAGCCATGCTAAAATTTTATTATTTTAACTATTCATTTATTAGCGAAAAAATCGAATTGCGCATTTTCTTGTTCACATTTTTATTGATTTAACAAAAATTGATCTCCCTTTCTCTTGATTTATTAGAAGACTAATGTTTTGTGTTTGCTACGTCTAATCACCACATGAACATGATCGTACAAGGGTTGATTAATTAGTGATTTTTTTTTTTTTACAAATCCACTCTCACGTCTTATATATTTTGTTGTATTTCCGTTATGTTGTGAACCTTTTTGTCTTTGTTTTTTTAATACATTTTTTTACGAGCACATATTTCAAAAGTTTCGAATAGATTAAAAGAAAGCAAATTTTATTTAGGGAAAAAAAGTATAATTATTGGTATTGCTAATTTCTGGCACTGGTTAATATTGTGTGCAATCCATTGTGTTTATGTAGTTTTACTGCAAAAAAGACAAATATTTATCTCCTTATGATATACGAGCTTAAAGTTATAATTCTTCGCGTCTTACTCATCTATTCAAGGATTTCGCATAGTGAACAAACAAACATAAAATCCACAAGATTAAATATACTGTAAGGGTTACCTTTTTCTTTTTTGAGCGAACTGTGAGTTGAACTCATCTTCTCTTATTTGAGGGCGGATGTTTATTAATTAGTTATGGTCTAATCAGCCAATCAAATCTGACTAACCACGATTACATAAAGCTTAACCGGTTAAATGTTACTACGTACTTACTATATTGTTAAATTTAACCGGCTATACCTTAGTTATTCACACAGTTAAAGTTTAACCATGGAATACTGTTATTTCGTCGTTTATCACAAGTAAAAAACGACACTCTAAGGACAAAAAGAATACAAGAACACGACCAAAATCAAAGTCCAAGCCTGATCATGACAAAAGTCCCAATGCAAAGACATCAAGACTTCGCGCCAATAAGGATCCCATGTCAGGCCTCCCCGTCCACGGGCCAGCGCGGGCTCGCCAACAGGCTCGTTGAGGGCCCACCTACTCATGCACGGGCTGACCTTTCAAGGCCACGAGCTAGCACAGTGATACGACCGAGCTTGGGCTAACCCAACGAACCCATGACCTCGCTAGAGTCTCGTCTAGGCTTGCCCATTGAGTCCATGGCCTCGCCCGGCCTACCTAGCAAGCCCATGCCCTCCTCTAGAGCGAGCCCAAGTCCTCGCTTAAGCATCTTAGAGATTGCTTTCTCGCCCAAGGCACCTCAGGCCGGGCCGGGCAGGTCCAACGCTTTATTTCATAACCAAAAAAGAAGTCCGGGCTCAACCCAAGACCTTTTATTGGAGGGTCAGACCGGGCCTAAGGAATAAGACTTTAGGCCCAACCCAGGATCAAGCCCGAGCTTGAAAATGGCCTAAACTGAGCCTCAAAAAACTTAAAACAATTTAATGAAAAACAACAAATTTTTTTATTCAAAACATTTATATCATTAACATAAATCTTAATTTATGTGTGAAAGGTACTTTTCATACATAAAAACAGAAATTTTAAACAAAAATATTGTATTTATTTCATCTAAAAATAGTTGGGCCCGAATCGAACCTAATTAGGACATGGGTCGGGCCGGGCTTGAGGACCTATACCTTAGGTCCAGCTCAGGCCCTTCAACAAAACTAATTCCACTTGACTCATTTTCGAAAAGGACAGGGCCAGTCCAACACCTCTAAAAAAGAGGGCCGGACTGGTTAACCTACGGGCGATCCGACCCAATTGATAACACTATCCCAAACATCATTTTGATGTAAGTTCACTCTTCAAGTAAAACTTTGCCAAAAAATCAGTCAATCTATACTTTCTCTTTCTAAAGTATAGAGACAAGGCCTAGACTCTCCACTTCGCATTGAAAATGTACTAATTTATTTATGTTGATTATGCTACCTCCAATTTCCCTATAAACACATGCCTTGTGTAAGAAGTAAAAACATCTACTTTATGGAAAATTTACTCTACACTTTTGCTCTCATTTTTTCTCCATAGCTCTCTGTCCAAGGTTTTAAATCCCGGGGGAACCGGACTGGAACCCCGGTTCCCCCTTTTTTGAAGTCCCCGGCACCCGAAGGTGCAAAACCGGAATATTCCGGTGATTTCGGGGGAACCGGACCGGGAACCAGTCAGGAACCCGGTTCCCACTTCCCGGTCCGGTTCAATGTAAAAAAAGAAAAAGAAAAAACCGGGTATAAAACCCGGGAAACCTACAAAAAAATCAAAACTGAGATGAGAATAGGGCTCGTGAATTCCGCCGCGACCCAGACCAATTTTCCAGCAATCCCGCCCTGATCCCGCCGTGCCGTGAGCTTCCCGACGCGGCGAAGGCAAAAAAGCTCCAGATCCCGCCGGTTTTGACATATCCCGATCGTGCCACCAGCTTCCTGTTGGAATTGATCTAGGGTTAAGAAAACAAATAACGCTTCGAGCAAGCGGCGAAATTTAAAATTTTTCTTTAAAACAAGTAAAACGATTTTACTAACCTAGACAAAGAGCAAGTACATATAAATTAAAACATTAATGAGCATTATATATTTACTAACCTTTGAGTAGCTTGAACGTTGAGAAGCCTTCGGAAGGTTGAAACGTTCGTCTCCCCTCGCAGCACGTCTCTCTTCTTTCCTCGGGAACTCGAGCAACCACGAAAGTTTCTATCACTAAAATCACTCGAGAAAAAAAGAATTAGTGAGTGGGCACTTTTAAACACGACGACAAGTCTCAAAGTCAAAGAGCTAAAAACACTAGGTCAAATTAGGACCTAGGTGCCAAAACAAAAGCGAAAAGAACTTAGAGAGAGAGAGAGGAGTGGGCGGCCAAGCTAGAGAGAGAAGCTCTCAATCTCTAAAACTTGGGATGAATGAAATGTGAGGAATGAGGGCTCTATTTATAGGAGAGGTTTATCTTTAATAAGATAGTTTCCTCTTCTATAGAATATCACATATTCATGAGCAATATTCCCTTTATTTCCTTAGAGGCACACGGCCAAGAGAGAGTCTTCACGAATCCTTGGATTTGTTTCCTCTTTTATTTGCTTCTCCCTTGACCCATTTGGCCGCCCACTATACTTTCCCCTTGGAGGAAATTTGTTTCCTCTTTTTCTTTTGGCAAATATCTTCATACATTAATGCACAAAATAAACTCTCTTTCACACTAGGGTTGGGCGTGCAACACATCAAGAAGGGGCTTCTAGATTTTTCTTCATTTGTTCATGACAACATAAGAAAAGTCCATTAAGAATTTTCAATAAAATCCTATGAAATGAAATTAATCCACAAGGCCCAAATAATTTAACTTGGCCGAGTGGTTTTAAATCATTCGTCATCATATGACAATGTCAAAAAATTTATTGACATTCATTTCGTCTTATGTCCAAAAGGACAAAATTACCCTTTAGACAATTTTCGTAAAACTTGTCTCGTTCTTGTTTTGACTTAGCTTCTAGTTTAACTATTCATACTCGATATGATTTGTGACAGTGACCTCATGGATCCAAATGAACAAAGCTTGAGCTAACATACTTGGACTCAAAAGTTCACAAACCTTTTCCAAGTTTTAGCTTAATGTCAACTGACTCCACTAAAGAGTTGACACTGAGAATCTCTCGGTTCAAATGAATTTATTTTCTACTCAAGAATTCAACTTAATTGTGATGAGTGGATCCACTGAATATTATCTATGTTTACCCTTCATGAATATCATCAGCTAGACGGGATTTACAAAATTACCATTTTACCCTTCTAGCTGTTATTTCCTCAACTCTTTTGTCGCTTGTGAATAAGTTAGAAACAATGTATTTATGAGGAGCTAACAAGTCACATTGATTCATCCAAAAGAGTCATGACTCAATTTGGACACTGGCCAGTTCATTTATTCACATTCCAAGGAACAAATCATGAGGTGATATACATTGCATTTCAACAATCTTGTACATGAATTCCATATCTATGAGATCTTCACAAAGTTACTCATGACATCTTTATAACTTAGTACTTCACCAATAGGTTCTGTTTAGAATCACATAGTGAATCCGAACTCTGACTTTCTCAAATGAGAATACGTAAGCTGTGAAATGGCATGTCTCATTTCAGGATTGAGGTAAGCATGATGCAATTCATATGTAGTGACTTTGAGACATAAGAGGTTAAATGGCACTAGTACAAAAAACAGCATTGGGTGCGACTAGTCGCACCCGAAGGTCATGATTTTTAGGTGCGGATATTCGCACCCATATTCGCACCCATAAGTCAGAAAAAATGTGCGAAAAAGTCTGCGCGAAGGTCATTGGGTGCGACTAGTCGCACCCATAAATTTGGCGGGTAGGCCAACGGGTGCGACTAGTCGCACCCAATTGCATTCGCACCAAGTCTTTGGGTGCGACTAGTCGCACCCAATGGCCTTCGCGCCAAGTCTTTGGGTGCGACTAGTCGCACCCGTTGGCCTACCCGTCAAATTTATGGGTGCGACTAGTCGCACCCGATAGTTGTTTTTAAGTTTTTTTATTTATTTATTATTTAATATTTATTAATTAGAAATTCATTAATTACGAATTCTATAATTGTAATCAAATAACTAAATAGTTTATTAATTAGAAAATTCATTAATTAATATTTATAATCATAATATATTACGAATTCTATAATTGTAATCAAATAACTAAATAGTTTATTAATTAGAAAATTCATTAATTAATATTTATAATCATAATAAAAACTAACCATTTGTTGTTCGATTACAATAATTATTATAATGTACGACAAATAATTAAAATAAATGTTCATTCTTTTCCCTTTCCTTTTCCTCGGTTTGTAAACCAATCCTTGAACATTTTACTCCATCTTCCGCCAAATCTTCCTCCAGAACCGCTGCTACCTCCTCGTCCACTTCCGCTCGTACGCTCACTGCCGCTCGTACGCTCTCGCTGGTAATCTGCTGAACCTGGCGGCGTCGTCTGAGCATCTGCCATTGAAACTGATGGCGGCGTTGTCTGATGCATAGGGTGCATCTGAGGCGGCGGCGTCGTCTGAGGCATCTGTGGCATCATGCCGGGCGACATCTGAGGCATCTGTGGCATCGTGCCGGACGACATCTGAGGCAAGGGCGAAAACTGCTGCGTGAACGCGAACATTTGTCGCTGCATCTCCTCCATCTGCTGTTGTTGTGCCGCCATAGCGAGTTGTTGTGCCGCCACCTGAGCTTGGAGCTCGCCAACCACTGGATCTGGAACGCGGCGCCGCGACGAGCCTGAGCCTGACGACGAGCTTTCGTCCTGAGCCTGAGCAATAGCCCAAGATGTTCTCGGGACCGTTGGACCTATTCCAACGTACCAATCTTGACGGTTCCCGAGAATTTCTAGCATCGCGTGCTCCTCTGCGGCGTCCTGGTCAAAGACTACGCCTTGCTCTTCTGCTTGTCGCTGAAGATCCGCCAGTAGAGTAACTATCCGCGCCTTTACACATAAAAAAATTATTAAAAATTAATTATTATGTAAGTAACGTACTCTTAATTATAACATATGACTTACATGTGCTCGTCTCGCCCAATCTGTCGTCCATTCACCTTTTCTATTATGGTGTTTTTGCTCCCACGTCGTTAACGCGGAGCCCAAAGTCCCATCATCCTTACTCTGTAATTGTTATGAAAATATAAGTACTGAATTTATTTCAAATTAAGTACTTCAAAATTAGAATAACTTACGTTCAAATGACGATGAGCCAAGAAAGAAAGAGATCCTTGAGTCGACCTCGTCTTCTTCTTCTTCGAATCATCTAAAACTATCATAATAATCAACTAAACCCTAAACAGAACCTCCGTGGCTCGTTTACAACAAACTAACTAATTATATCAACTTAAATTAATTCAAACATAACATATGTTAATTCAATCCAAACATATCATTTACTAAATCACAAACCTAAGCATGTTACTATACAATCTAAACATGTTATTAAATTAATTCAAATTAACATTACTAAAATTAACATAACATTTGTTAATTCAATCCAAACATATCATTTACTAAATCACAAACCTAAGCATGTTACTATACAATCTAAACATGTTATTAAATTAATTCAAATTAACATTACTAAAATTAACATAACATTTGTTAATTCAATCCAAACATATCATTTACTAAATCACAAACCTAAGCATTTTATTATACAATCTATACATGTTATTAAATTAATTCAAATTAACATAACATTTGTTAATTCAATCCAAACATATAATTTACTAAATCACAAACCTAAGCATTTTACTATACAATCTAAACATGTTATCAAATTAATTCAAATTAACATTACTAAAATTAACATAACATTTACAATATAACATTACTAACTAAACTAAAATGTCTAATTAACATTTCAAATTAAGTAAACTAATGATATCATTTACAATTTACTAATGTTATATATTAAGTAATAATTTCAAATTACAATTAACATATAAAACTAACCTAACTAAACTAAACTGGCTATCTAATTAACTTTCTAATTAATTAGAGTACATATAAGAATATAAATAAATGAACTAACCTCTTGAAGAGCCGACGAGCAAGGACGGTTGCTTGAGGCTGTGAGCGACGGAGCAACGGAAAAAAGCTCGGGGTTGCGGTGAGGCGTGCTCGGACGAAGCGAAAGAGGCTGTCGGAGTGGGACTGTCTCGCAGCGAGAGGCACCGAGAGCCTGTTTTGGGCAGCGAGGCTCGGCAGCGGGACTAGGCTGAGACAACAAGAGACGGGACAAAGAGTTAAATTGAGAGGAAGAGAGAGAGAGAGAGAGATTGAGAGGTACACTAAGAGAGAGAGAGATTACCGGTTGGAACTGAGAGCAGCGTCGACGGAGAGAAGCGCGGAGAAGGCTCTGCACCACACCGGAGCTGGTGGCTGCGACGGGGTGGCCGGAGAGAGAGAGGGCAGTGGCGGCGGTCCTCGTGACGGAGGCTGAGAGAGAGAGGGTCGTGGCGGCGGTCGGAGGAGCGTAGTGGTGGCGGCGGCGACGGGGTGGCCGGAGAGAGAGAGGGCAGTGGCGGCGAGAGGTTGGAGGTTGGAGTGGTGGCTGCGACGGGGTGGCCGGAGAGAGAGAGGGCAGTGGCGGCGGTCCTCGTGACGGAGGCTGAGAGGTCGTGGCGGCGGTCGGAGGAGCGTAGTGGTGACGGCGGCGACGGGGTGGTGGCGGCGACGGGGTGGGAGAGAAGGAGAGAGTCGGAGACAGAGAGATAGAGGCGCAGAGGTTTTTTTGGGCGAATTTGGGTGTTTGAATGAAAACCCATCGAGCATGCTTTATATATAAAGACTTTTAAATTTGGGTGCGACTTTGTCGCACCCAATGACACCTTTGGGTGCGACTAAGTCGCACCCAATGACCTGTGTCAGTGGTTTCGGGTGCGACTAAGTCGCACCCAATGACATTTTGTAAAAAAGGGGGAAGTTTTGGCCGCCAAAATTTTTTTGGACATTTAGGTGCGACTTAGTCGCACCTATAACTTTGGAGACAGTATTGGGTGCGACTAAGTCGCACCCAATAGTAGTACCGCACTATTGGGTGCGACTAGTCGCACCCAAATTCAAAAAATTTCCCGAAAATTTTTCAGCGCTTAATTGATTTTTGGGTCCGACTATTCGCACCTGAAAGTCTTTTTGGTGCGACTTTTAGGTGCGAATAGTCGCACCCAAAAGTCAACCGCACCGGAAAACTGTATTTGTAGTAGTGTGGTTTGTTCTTATTTTGTCTCTAGAATGCACTGGTCAATTCAGTACCTTCAGAAGATACCTAGAAAAACTATAGAGTCTCCAACTCTCAATGTCCCATAACCAGACATCATAGATTCTCCTGACAATCGTACTGAGGTCAATAGTCCATTGACCCTTAGATTGCGAATATATCGTTTTAAGCAAACCATGAAGAGTTTGTTCATGCAAATCTACATTTATCTCTTCATGTGTTGTTAGGTTTGTTTATGGACTAAAGACTAAGGTTTTATCATAAAGCTTCACACAAGAAATAATGAATGAACGTTTCAACTTTTTATTAATGAATAAGCAATTACAAGCAAGAGTCTTCGTGAGACTTTATTACATCAAATATACAAAAGTAAAGACTACAACTCTTCTTGTGGGCACCATTGACAACACTTCCGGCACATACGTCACCAGACTCACCCGCTACTCTGGCACCCTCCCGTGCTCCATCA
The DNA here is from genome assembly GCF_054948205.1 of Urtica dioica subsp. dioica. Classification (NCBI taxonomy): domain Eukaryota; kingdom Viridiplantae; phylum Streptophyta; class Magnoliopsida; order Rosales; family Urticaceae; genus Urtica; species Urtica dioica. Next base: position 45,578,657 of record NC_142758.1, on the reverse strand, counting down.
ACAAGTCATGCTAAAACTTTATTATTTTAACTATTCATTTATTAGCGAAAAAATCGAATTGCGCATTTTCTTGTTCACATTTTATTGATTTAACAAAAATTGATCTCCCTTTCTCTAGATTTATTAGAAGACTAATGTTTTGTGTTTGCTACGTCTAATCACCACATGATCGTACAAGGGTTGATTAATTAGTTTTTTTTTTTTTTTTTTTTTTTTTTTTACAAATCCACTCTCACGTCTTATATTTTGTTGTATATCCGTTGTGCTGTGAACCTTTTTGTCTTTGTTCTTTTTAATACATTTTTTTATGAGCACATATTTCAAAAGTTTCGAATAGATTAAAAAAAAGCAAATTTTATTTAGGGAAAAAAAGTATAATTATTGGTATTGCTAATTTCTGGCACTGGTTAATATTGTGTGCAATCCATTGTGTTTATGTAGTTTTACTGCAAAAAAGACAAATATTTATCTCCTTATGATATACGAGCTTAAAGTTATAATTCTTCGCTTCTTACTCATCTATTCAAGGATTTCGCATAATGAACAAACAAAAAATCCACAAGATTAAATATATTGTAAGGGTTACCTTTTTCTTTTTTGAGCGAACTGTGAGTTGAACTCATCTTCTCTTATTTGAGGGCGGATGTTTATTAATTAGTTATGGTCTAATCAGCCAATCAAATCTGACTAACCACGATTACATAAAGCTTAACCGGTTAAATGTTACTACGTACTTACTATATTGTTAAATTTAACCGGCTATACCTTAGTTATTCAAACAGTTAAAGTTTAACCGTGGAATATTGTTATTTCGTCGTTTATCACAAGTAAAAAACGACACTCTAAGGACAAAAAGAATACAAGAACACGACCAAAATCAAAGTCCAAGCCTGATGACAAAAGTCCCAATGCCAAGACATCAAGACTTTGCGCCAATAAGGATCCCATGTCAGGCCTCCCCGTCCACGGGCCAGCGCGGGCTCGCCAACAGGCTCGTTGAGGGCCCGCCTACTCATGCACGGGCTGACCTTTCAAGGCCACGAGCTAGCACAGTGATACGACCGAGCTTGGGCTAACCCAACGAACCCATGACCTCGCTAGAGTCTCGTCTAGGCTTGCCCATTGAGTCCATGGCCTCGACCGGCCTACCTAGCAAGCCCATGCCCTCCTCCAGAGCGAGCCCAAGTCCTCGCTTAAGCATCTTAGAGCTTGCTTTCTCGCCTAAGGCACCTCAATGCTTTTATTTTTATTATTGCTTGGTAGATAATAAAGGCGTCAAAAGGGTCGGGCCTGGCAGATCCAACCCTTTTTTCATACCAAAAGAAGTCCGGGTTCGACCCAAGACCTTTAATTGGAGTGTTGGATCGGGCCTAAGAAATAATAATTTAGGCCCAACCCAGGACCAAGTCCGGGGCTTGAAAATGGCCTAAGTTGAGTCTCAAAAAACTCAAACAATTTAATAAAAAACAACAAACATTTTATTCAAAACATTTATATCATTAACAATAAATCTTAATTTATGTGCGAAAAAAATACTTTTCATATATAACAACATAAATTTTAAACAAAAAATATTGTATTTATTTCATTTAAAAAGAGTTGAACTGGGTCTAATTAGGGCATGGGTCGAGCCGGGCTTGATGACCTATACCTTAGGTCCAACTCAGACCCTTCAACGAAACCGATTCCATCCAACTCATTTTTGAAAAGGGCCGGGCCGGGCCGGGCTGATTAACTTACAGGCGATCCAGCCCAATTGATAGCACTAAAACATCATTTCGATGTAAGTTCACTCTTCAAGTAAAACTTTGCCATAAAAAAGTCTACCTATACTTTCTCTTTTTAAAGTCTAGAGACAAGGCCTAGATTCCCCACCTCGCATTGAAAACGTACCAATTATTTATGTTGATTTTGTTACCTCCATGTTCCCTATAAACACATGCCTCGTACGTGTAATCAGAGCCAAAAGGAGGGAACGCAAGTTCTCTTCCCTTATTTTAGAGAATTCTCTACTAAAAGGGAAGAGAAATTCTCTTCCTTTAAAAGAGAATTCTCTTCTCCTAAAATATATTTTTGATTTAAATTTAATGGTATTTTATTTGTAGTGTTTTTAATTGAAGGGACTAAAATGCAAAGACATTTTTATGTGTATGCAATTATTTCATGACTAAGTGTGTTGTTCTATTTAATTGTATGTAAATATTTTTTTTAAGGGAAACGTGGTGTTTTTTTAATAACCCTCACCTATGGCGGAGGAATACCGTGGTTACACAAGATATTACAAAAAAAAAAAGGAAAGCAAAACTAAAAGGAAATTACAAATAAAATACTAAGGGTTGGTAAGGTTTATGTTTGAGAATCGAGTATCAAAATCATCAATGATTTCAATTTCGCGAAATGTCTCTTGTGTTCGTCGGCTATGTAGAATCCAATCTTTGCCCACTGTTAAAGCCTCGACCATCTCGGGTGATAAACTACAACGCCTATCATCAATAATACGCCCCGAACTACTAAATACGGATTAAGAGGAAACGGTTGAAACAGGAATCGTCAGAATATCACGAGCCATACTTGCTAAAATGGGAAGCATTCCTTCGTGTTGCCTCCACCAATCCAAGAGGTCAAGTTTGGTGTTCGAGTACTCAACGTGAAGATGAGTAGTGTATCTTGATATTTCGTCGTATATCGGTCGAGACGGTTGTGGAGATCCTCTCCCTCCTCTCCTTCCTCTCCCTCTTGGAGACGATTGTGGAAATCCATCAACTCCACGAAAGTGTCGGTGAAAAGACAAGAACATATACTCTTCTTGTTGCCTTGCATTTCGTGGTGGGCTAGGTTCGGGGGCGGTGCAACTCGTTCTTGATTGACCCTGAAAAGATCATAAAAACCCTCCACGATCCTATTGTGATCATATGTAATATAATCTTCCCCGATGAACATATCTTGTAAAAAATTTAAAAACATTTTAAAACCATCCATTTGAATACGAGGGTCTAAAATACAAGCATACCCCAAGTAAGGAATTTTGCCTTTACCCCAATATTTTAAAAATTTGTCTCTCATAGAGGAAATACAATCTTGAAAAATTACAGTCCATATTGGTTTTAAAATGTTGAGCAATTGCACAAAGACTATGAATTGCTAAATGAGAAGTAGGTTTATAAACAGCAAATAAACAACAAGTTTGGTCATAAAAAAGTTTGAGAAAAGTAACAAAAACTTTAGTCATGTTAATATCTTCCTCGCTTAGTGCACCTTCACCTTCACTCAAACTTGAATTGTAAAAAACTACAATAACCTCATAATAACCCTCGGATAAGAAATTTGTTAACATCAAGTATGTGAAGTTCCAACGAATTTTATTGTCTACATGAAAGGTTCTTTCATGTAGTCCATGAAGTAAAAATCTCCTCTTAAGTTTGTCTACCCTAGGTGTTGAACTATTGATCCAACTTATAGCATGTCTAATTCTCTTAATCCCAGAATGAAAAGCTCGTGGCCCACTTTGAACAATAAGGTTAATGATGTGTGTGGCACATCTTTGGTGCATAAGGTTTTCCTCACAAAGTATTTTGGTTTGTAATCCTCTAATCATGGAATCATTGCTAGTGGCATTATCTAGGGTCACAAAAATAATTCTAGCACTAAGTTCCCACTCTTGAATAACACCTAATATAATCTCTAATATGGTATTCGCGGTGTGCTTTCCTTCTATTCTCCTAAAGGCTATAATCCTTTTGTTAAGGTTCCATTGTTCATCTATGTTATGAACCACCACACTCATAAAATCCATCCTAGATTTACCCATCCATATATCAGAGGTCAAGGCTACACTAAACGTTCCAGAAGATAAAATGGCTTTCATTTTTTCCTTTTTTTCCAAAAAATATTTGAGTACGTCACGCCTCAATATTGATCTAGAAATAATTTGAATACCATGTACCAAATAACTAACATATTTAATAAAACATTCATCCTCAACATGACTAAGCGATTGGTTCGTGGAAATGATGTACTCAACAAAATATTGCCTATGATCAAAGGAATCGTGAATATTTACATTACTTGAAGAACCGATCGAGGAACACTTCTTGTAGTGGTGTTTTTAGACAAGAAGTTCCTTGCACGCCATTTTGAGCTTTGATGATATTTCCACATGCTAGACATTTTCCTCGATGGGTAGAGCATTCGCCTATGTGCTCGAAGAATTGCCGTAAGTGGGATCGAGCCTTTCTTTTTCTTTCGGGGCCTTTGCTCTTGTTGTCTTGGTTGTGGTATTTGGATTGGAGGATGATGTGGTTGCATCTCTTCGGGTCTCCTCCTCATCGTCTTCCTCCTCATTGGCCTCCTCATCGGCCTCCTCATCCTCCTCAGGGTTATGATGTTGACTTTCATAGTGTCGATATATTATATAAGGATCTTGGGTTTCATCATCATCCTCTTGTGGTATTCGGGCTTGTTGGGAATTTTGGACTTGAAATTGGATTTGACTAGGTGGTTGAACATAAGGGAGATTTGGGTTGAACTCGGTTTCATATTGGGTTATGTTGAATGATGGAGGTTGGTAAGAAGATGAAGGTAATGGAGTCGGGTCAAACTCGGTGTTTTCAAAATTAGGAATTTGGTTTAATCCTAACCAATTTTGAGGAAATTGGATGGTCGGAGAATCTTCGGGTGGTGGAGGAATTGTGGGAGGTGTGTTTTGGGTAGAGGAGGTGGATGATGGAATCGGGACTAGTTAGACGATTTACAGGACATTGAAGTATATAATATAATTATTACTATATGATAAATTTTATAACTATGAGAAATGAATTTTGAGAGAGATGTAGAAAAATGAGAGAATTTGAGAGTGTTTTATGAAAAAAAGATTGGAGATATATGGGTGTATTTATAGAGAAAGAAATGAGGGGGTTAAAAATGATTTTTTTTAAGATTTTTTGGGGTTCCAACGATATAAAACGATAATATTTGGGCTGTAACGGTCAAAAAATCTGAGCCATTGGATCTCCAAAGGTCAACAATCCAATGACTCAGATTAAAAAAAAAACATCCTACAGTTTACCAAAGAGAAAGGAGAGAAGAGAATGTTTTTTGGGGTTCTTTTCTCTTCCATTTAATGCAAAGATAAGGGAATTCGCTTTCCTCGTTTAAAGGGAAGAGAAATTCCTAAAAGGAAAGAGAAAAGAAGAGAATTCTCTTATATTTCTCTTCTCCATACTCACGTTTAGCCTCGTGTAAGAAGTAAAAACTTGTACTTTATGGAAAATTTACTCTACACTTTTTTTGCTCTCATTTTTTCTCCATAGCTCTCTCTATTTTTTTTTTTTTAATATAAGTGTCCAAAGCTTTCTTGGTTTCAATTATTTTTTCAATTTTCATAAGATTCTATGTATATCAATAAAATAAACAATTATAAATTATAACAATTGCATACCAGGAGAAATGATATTGAAATGACAGAATGAATACCAATTTCAGTTTGGCCATGTTCTACTATACAAATCGTAAATGTTTCTACAGCTCCCAATGAGAGGTTATAACCAAACATGCCCTTAGTTTTTTGTTTACACTTTTTGTTAGTCTTTAATTTTTTTTTTTTTTTTTTACTTTAAAATTTTGTAAATTAGCTCTCTTAAACCATTTTTTTTCATATCAGCCCCCTAATTTACGTTTCTTTTATTGCTCTGTCCCTGACTTTGTGCATATCAATAGAGTAAACAATGTACACAAGGATATAAAAAGAGAAAATGATATGATCCTCCGACCAAGAAAACAAAGGTACTTTAAAGCTTTAATTTCAAATTCAAAGGCTGAAGACTTTAACGAAGAATTTCATGGTTTATGTCAAGATGAATGAAAAAAGTATAAAGTTTGCAATGGGTTGATCTGCACTTTTGGAGTCAAAATGACTACCTTAGTTGAAGCAAAAACGTTATTGCCTTGATCAGATTCCAAAAAGGAGTGACTATTGTGTTACCATCATTATTTCAGCTCCATTTAGCGGTTTTTAATGACATGAAACTGAAAGGTTACTATTATTGTGTGTTTTAATTATTTTAGTGGGTTTAAATGGTTTTTAATTCTGATTGTGTTTAATGGTTGTTAGTGGGTTTAAATGTGTGATAATGTGGTTTGATTACTTATGGATTCTTAATCATAGTTTAATGGTCATTAGTGGGTTTTAATGTGTGACTTTTGGTTTTCCAAGCATAAAGGAATGTTTCATGCTTATAAATACTTATTCATTTTAATGAGAAAAAATCATCCAGATTTTGATTAAAAAAAGAAGAGTCTTCTCTTGAGTTCTATATGAACTTTTATCGAACTTATCAAGACTAGTATTGTGGCGTTGAAACTGACTTATCAATCAGTATTTCGCATCCGATCGTGACGTCATTCAATCTCCGACTAATCAAACGAGCTTTCACTATCGTTTGTGGCATCTTCATTAATCATAGGTTCGCATCTCTCTAAGCGTTGGATCGCAGAGTCACCAAACTTGTGGAGAAAACGATCCGTTCCACTGAAAATCGTGTTCTTCGCGATGAGTATCGCGTCAGAAAATGAGTGCAACGGCAATAAACAAATAAAAAAAAAATGGTCAACCTTAATATTAACAAAATTATTTGTAGTTAATTATTGCCTCATGATTAATACAAACTGAGCTAGTCTCTCTTCTTCGATAAAGGTTAACTTTTGCTTAACCTTAGTTGGAAATTTTCATTCATCTATTAGCCGCTGACCATAATATTTCAATATCGTACCAGTTAATAAAAAAAAATCCCTTATACCACGGTTTAATATATATGTTACTTTAGGTATAAAAAAAATTATTTACATTTATTTTCTGAACTAAAATCTTCACCTCTAATCAAAACTCAGTAAAAAGCATTGAAATCCGGTGCAAATCAGTGCATTGTAATCTTGGTTTATAGAGTTAGATATAGAAAAAGAATATTTCACCAGCTCATTCCCTTTGGAAATAACGTTTCTGGGGTCTTTTCTAGTCGAATCAAAGTCTCTCCAAACTGTCAAATGGACCCCAAAAAAATAAGAAAAATCATGAATACTAACGAATCATATTTTTGTCAAATTCTCTCTTATCTAATAACTTCTGTCAAACTTTTGTCTGAAGTCTATAGACAAGGTCTGATTACTACCAATAATATATATATAACCACATCATCCATAACCTCAAAACACACAAATAAAATATATCAACACCAAAATAAACCTGTTATTGTCTCATTCACACTGTTTTCTCACATGAGAGAGAGAGAGAGAGTTACTCGCGATCTTAGAAACTCACGTTAGTTTCATTACTCTCCTAAGGCTCATGGAATCCAACACAAATGAATCAAGGAAAGCAAGATATTGTATTTATAGGGTCTCATTCTTTGTTGTATATATATATATTCAATCTGTTTCTCATTCACTACTGATCATGTTTTTTGTTTTGGTCTACTGATATGGGATTTTACCATATTGGTTTCCTCTGTATTTAGAAGAGTATATTGACAATCATTTTTACATTTTTTTTCTTCTTCTAGAAAAGCTGACATTTTTTCAGGATTGTGGAATTAATAAAATCTTATGACAAAGAGAAATCGGCTGCGAGAATGTATGATTTAGCCACTAGCAGAGCCAGGAGCCAGGAGGGGATATGAACTTTGGAAAATCAATTTTTTTCCCCTTAACTTTTACAGAATTTTGTACTTTTCGCCTAAAATTATATAATTTGTTTTTGGGTTATTAAGTTATATAGCCACATGGTTATAGTGAATTGGGATATAGCCCACCTTTGGTTAATTTCTTGTAAATAGCCAAGTTAACTTATTAACGGATTAATAAAAGACTTATTTAACTCAGCCAAACATGTATAAAAGGTAGTTAATAGGTTGTCACGTATGCAAGTTGGCTATTTACAAAGTATTTACTAAAAGTTGGCTAATTTACAATTCTTATAGTTTAGGTGGGTTACGTAGCCAATTTTTTGTTTGTTTTCCATATATCTCCCCCAGTAGATTTAGCGGCTCTTAAAGTACTGGGAACGTTCACTTTGTTACAAACTTTCTAGTAATTATATCATCAGTGACATGATCATATAAAATTGAGGAAACTTAATGTGTTGTGACCAAAATGGATGTTTGTACTCTTTTATATCATCATGACATGATCTAATACAGAGCAGTTGCAATTGCAAAGTAATATTAAAAAGATATTCAAAATTGTAGTCTTAGCTCAGACACCATCACAATGGACAAGTATTTGGAACAAATATCTTTACCTCGGAACTTACAGTAAGTTTTTTTCAAAATCTCAAAGAGGTGTTTTTAAGTATTTCTGAACAATCCCTTTTTTTGTCGACGCGGCTCTCGCTCGCGACCGTGGAGGCTTCGGTGTCGGTTGTATTGTTCGAGACCACTCCGGAGAGGTGATCGCCTCGCAGACGCTTTTCCTGACTAGGGGGTTCTCCCCCCAACTTGCGGAAGCGTATGCTGTCCTCCAGGGCATAGAGCTAGCTCGCAGCGTCGGCGGCAGGAGAGCGGAGATCCAGTCCGACTGCTTGGGGGTGGTGAGGATGATTGATGAGGGCGTGACGCCTGCGACAGAGCTTGGGACGATCTTGCACCGCATCTTCAGAGAGGTGAGGGAGCTAGAGGTTTTTCGCATTATTCATATTTCTCGCCTTTGTAATGTTGCTGCGCATAACCTAGCGCGCTATGCGATCAACCATCACTCGTCCTCGACCTGGCTGGGTTTAGTCCCGCCTTGTTCGGAAGAGGCTATTAGGGCCGATGATCGCGAGTTGAGGTCCCGCACGGCCTCCTAGGGCCTTGTCTATTTGAGTTTTCTGTTTTCTTTACCGTTGGTTTCTGTTTCATTCTTATCTTTGTAACCACGGTTTTCCTCCGCCATACGTGAGGGCTTTTATGATATTCCGTGGCGCCGACCACGTTTCCTCAAAAAAAAAACAATCCCTTTTTTTAGGTTTTTTTTTTAATTAAGGCACATGATGATCATACCTATGACATGGCAGGAATAGAGTACAGAGGAGTCAACGCAGTGACAAACTTTGATTTAAGCACATACATCAATCAGATGGCTCAGACCCGTTTCAGATGATTCGCTTGTGGCTCAAGAAACAGATTTACTCAAAATACACACTAGCTCTCCAACTAGGAAGCCGTCTCCTTATCTCGATCGGGCACAGAAAGACCTGATGCTCTAATTCCCAACCCTATCGACCCTGTTGCATTGCTAGATGACTTGAAGCCGAAGAAAGATCGGGACTAGTTTCAAAGTCCCAACGGTAGATCTTCTTCTGCATCCACTCTCGGCTTCCTCTTGAAGTCCACGGTCTCGTAAGACATGGTCAAGAAGAACATGTGTGTCAAGAGAGATATGAGAAAAATGGCTTCGATGCTGTTTGCTATGATGCCATCGGCAATGTGAATGTCGTGCGAGAGAAAAACTCCCATGCTTTTTTGGGTTTTGATTCTATGGAGTAAAATGGCATTTTGCCATGTTAGGGTAGGGGACATGATATTTTAAATCTTCCCTTGAACTTCTCAACCTTAATGTTGTTTTTTTTTTTTTTTTTTTTTTTTTATATAACCTTAATGTTGTCTTAAATTGACTTTCTTCTTTTTCTTTTTCAAGTACTAAAGTCTGGTGAGCTTTGGGTGTTACAAGAGACATAATGCAAAGTACTGATGTACCTTTGTTCATTCTACACAAAATCCAGAACGTGAAACAAAGCCTCGGGCTTTTTGACAAGAAAATCGGGTAATAGCATTTTACCAAAGCTCTTAACAATCAAGTTCAGCACAACAAAAAAGGCAATTGAACAAACTAGCATTAGTATTGTTTTCGCCTTATTGAGGCCTCCCAAATTTATAGACAAGGCATCATAATGTCTTAAAGTCTGCCGCTTGCTCTCCATGAGCTAAAATATATTTAATTTTACAGTCATCCATGTCAATCACCGCATTGCAATTAAACCCAACGAGAAGGAAAAATAAACCTACGACAGGGTAATAAATATCATGTCGTGCATCTAGAATTTCGACAGTAAAAAACAAAAAAAGTCGCCATGTACATTAAAACAAGAAGCACCACCCAGAAGGTGTAAAACATCTTGTATTTCGAATGTAGTAATCAACACATCATCGATGCCGACCTGGGTAAGAAGAGTTTACTTTTAGCATCGTTTTTTCACGAGAATGCCTCGGTTATAATCTACTTATAATAATTTTGAATGGGTAAATTGGCAAGAAGAAATCAAGAGCGTCTAGTTCTTCCAGAGTGACTCGTGTCTGACCTTTGAAGTTTGGGCTCTTCTTCCAACGGCTCAATTCCATCTTGCACTGCCGACACAGCATCGCTCGATGACTTCTTGATAGTCACGGCAAGCTCAGCCTGAAAATACTTCAGACCCTGCACAAACAAAACAGATGTCACAAATAAATGCCTGAATATATCCAATGAAGCTATATGGCTGTCAACATTTTTAAACAAAAAAATGGTCTTCAAACATTTGTAAACGAAAAACTATTTTAAGGATATTTTGGATAATTTGTTAATTAAAAAATAAATGGTCAATCAAAATCCCAATATTTATTCAGCCAATCTGCGGCCATACCAAATAAGTTGTAGTTGTAAAATCAAATTCTTTTACGAACCGAATTATTATAGAGGCCATCTTCGTAAGTATATAGTATCACTTCACTAACTAAATAGAAAAGGGAAATCGGGTATAAGAAATACAAACCGCTGCTGTATATTGGAGCAAACGTGACTTGCCAGAAGATTTAGATTGCTCCAACTGCAAATACATAAAGAAAAATAATTTACCAGAACTATGCTCGACAAATAAGGGGCATCATTAAAATCAGATGCAATTTTAGATTTCACATTTTGATGTTTAACATTACAAAGATATTTTGTCAAAAATTACTCGCATACCGTAATAAAATAAAGGGGAGTCAAAAGAACAATAGTATATTTATACAAAAAAATAACCCAACAATAATTGGTAGAACATCCTATATATTTACTTCAAAGTCTAACACTAAGATCACCAGGATATGAAAGTCCAAACCTTTAGTTGTTCAGGCCTCAGTACTTTCTTCCCATCAACAAAGTTGCAGAGGTATAACACACCCCTGTTTGTTAAATCCTGTCACCAGAATATACACGAATGTCATACTTCAAAGAAAGTATATATCCTGCAAAAAGGCCATCCTATACCAGCATTGGATCTTAGAAAGCTCGGTTAAGAGTTGATAGCTATATATATATATATAATATCTGGGCTTGCTCTTACCTGATTCATCTCGAGAGCTTGTAATTTGCCATGCTGTTGAAAGGCCAACGACAACAAGATCAGCACAAGGTATAACATCTTTAATATGTTCAAGAGGTAGTCGTTAAATCATATTAAAGAGGTTTTTTTTAAAAAAAAAAAAAAAAAAAAAAGAAACAGCTGACCATATTAAAGATGTTAAATCATGAAATTAGATGGAAACTCACCAGACCATCAACGACGTCACGAATTCCACCCAAGTTGTCTTCAATTCCAGAGATTGCTTGACGGGTCCCTCTAACCTGTTCCGCAAACAAATTTCGGCCAAAATAAGATGTGAAAATAGGAGAAACTCAACATCAACACTAAACTTACAAGGGATCATATCCATTTACTATGAAAAAGACTTAAGACACACTTTCCCATCAAGCAGTAAGTAGAACACACCCAACTTGAGTACAGCTTGTGAAACCGTTCTCCATTTGGCCTTTTTTTATTATTAATTAATTCAGTCATTTGATCAGTTATCGAAAATCTCTAGCCAGCTTACCCATTTACATCTGACCAGAATCTCCCATAATATACCCATTTTTTAGATAGCACAAACACTACATGCTTGCGAAATAGAATATGGAAACTTAAAAAGATGCGGAAACATACATCGTCCTTAATTTCCCTAGACAGCTCCTTCTGCTCCAACATATTATCATCCAAGTGCTGTATCCTCTGAGTCAAGTGCTTCTTTGTTTTCTGACCATGTGATTATTGTAGAATACGTTAAAAAAATGCATGCATACAAGTGAGATCAAACAAGGATGTTAAAAAGAAAAAGAAACAATGGACCATAAATTCATAAGAAACAAGAAATCAGTTTAAAGATACGCATATAGTGTAATACAATTAGACAGCTTCGCATTAATAGAAAAAAAGTTAGAAGAGCCAACAAAAAAAAAAGGATACTTACAGCGAGAGCCTCTGACACATTCTCCAGATGCTTCGTCAAATTTGTAACAGCACTGGCCATATTTTGCTTTGTTACGTACATAAGATCAGAGAATGCAATACCCTGCACATATAATTCCCAAACAAGTCAACCTCCGATAATAAACTACCCCATTTCAAAACCCATAATCAACACACACACACACACACACACACACACACACACACACACACACACACACACACATATATATATATATATATATATATATATAAAGGAAACTAAATAAGACAATACCTTCAACCACATATAACCATAACCCAAAGCCCCAGCCGCAGCAGCTGGAAGGATGAGCGATGAAAGGTTACCTGTCCACACAATTAAGAAGCATCAGAGAACACAAAATATAAAGAAATAGCTGTCGAGTTTGTATAATAAAAAATCAACGCGTGAAGGAACAAAAAAAAACTTCTTGAAACATTATCATTACCATAGCCAGAACCCCCATTCAGAACGGTTATTTGTCCATTCTGTCGACTTGAGGCTAGTTGTCGAACCTCAGCTGCGAGTCTACGCACCTATAAAGTAAGTTGAAACAATAATTTTAGCCTCTGACTCCGGTATAATGCCGAGATAACTTGCCAATAGAAAATTAGGATAAACTAGACAATGTTATATCATGTAGAGAAGTGCTTGGCAGATGCCATGAACACCGAATTTCAAAATAGTGTGCTGGGATATAACCGGAAAGAAGGAATCAGCCTCTAATCCAATAGGGGAGACTGAAACCAAAACCCAGTCTAAACCAGCCACCAAATAGCCCTAATCCCTTGATATGATCCGAGGATGAAAAGTCTTCGAATTCATCACACAAGAACCATAAATATAATGAATTTAGGGTTTTACCTGAGCTGCCACAGCATCAGCATAATCACCTTCGCCTTGCGATTCATCTCCCGATTTTTCCAACCCCTTCACCAGTGACTACCAACACCCAAAAAAAAAAAAAAAACCGAATCATTCGCTAGAACATGAATTCATAATTAATATTTTTCAAAAAAAAAAAAAATCATAATTAAAGCTCGAATTACAAATTCTAATCCTGTAATCTAATCGTACGATTCATATCATTACGCCATTAAATCTCGTCGAAAATCCGATCATGTTTCCTACTTGAAAATATCCGATTGATTCGATCATATAGAAAAACTCAGGTACATTAAAATAAATTTCTAGTCTCCTGATACCAATCACACCTAAAACTCCACAAAAATCAGATTAAAAGATAAAATTACCTGAAGTTCTCCGAGCAAATCTGATAGCTTATTGTTCTTAAGCAGAATCGTAGTTGTGTAACCTAAACAGAACAATTTCTCATTAAAAGAAAGAAAAAAAACTCGAAAATCACGATTCCGTAGCGAAGAACGGCGAAAAAAAAAAACCTGCCCCAGCTAATACGAGAATCTTGGAAACGCCGATCCCGGTATGCATAGCCATGGCTTAATCGGAGACCTGTGTCTAGAAAGAGAGCGAGAGAGATTTGGTTTCCAAGGTTTTTATTTTTGGTTATGAACTTATGACGTAAAGAAGAAGAAGACCAATTCAACATAAATGCTTACACGACGTCGTTTATAAGCGTATCTAAAATTCTAGAGATAATATAGTTGAAACAAAATTTAATTAAAAAAAACTCGTTAATAATCAATAACAGGTGATAAAGGTCGATATATTTAAATTTGTGTACCTGTAGTTAAATTGGAAAGTTGAAATTGCATTTGATCAAACTTTTGCTTTATAACTAAAAATTAGGGAGAGTGAGGCAAATAATCAATTCAAACTTTTTACGTTAAAATTTTAGTCAAATTATTTAAAAAATTTAGAAAGTAGTCAAAATTAAGATATGCCACATGCATCATATAATGGAGACATATGTATACGTTGATTATTTATTTAATTATTTAAATAATTTACTTATAATTTTAATGAAGAGTAGCTATTTTGCTAGTTGATATAGTTTCTTCTAAAAATTAACCAATCAAAGTATTTATTGGGTCCATTAGATATATATATGTAGTTTTATTTATAGTTATGGTTTCTCATTTTGTCAACTTTTAGTAAGTTTTTTATAAATAGCCATGACTAAATATTTACACACGTAAATTGACTGAAATACTTTATCAAACATTGACTATTTACTTAAAACTTACAAAACGTTGGCTATTTAATTAAAATTTACAAAATGTAGGCTGATTATTCCTCTAATTTTAATTAGGTAGTTTGCTAATTATTTGTTATTTATTTACTAAAGAGGTAAATATATTATTTGATCGATTTTAATTTAAAAATATTAATAATAACTAGCAGCTTAATTTTTTGAAAAATAATATATTAATATCTTATTTAAGTTTCTTATTTTCTCTTTTCCTCTATATTTATTTAATAATATTTAATAAGGTCATTGTAGTTTAGTAGCTCAAAAATAAAACTATAAGATTTAGATGTAGCCACTGTTTGAAAAAGTTTGGGAAAATAGTCAAATGTTCTAATTAATTGATTTTTTGTTTTTTGCCTAATTTACCTTTTAACTAATCCACTTAAAAAAATATTTTAATCATGTTAAATGAGATCCGATATTCAAGAACCACTTTCATACACACACGACTTTCTTTATTTAAAAGAATAAAATTTTCGCAAAATTTCATGCCAACGGTTTTCTCCGTAAACTCAAAAACCCATAAATCAACTTTTAAAAAAAATTGAAAAAGAAGATACACAAGATTTATGAAATGTAAGCTTCACAATTTTTTTTTTTTTATGTTAGTTTCAGAAATTTTCAGTTATTTTCATAAATTCTTAAAAATTTCCAATTATTTCCAGAAAAGTTTCTAGAAATTTCATGTTTTTCAAAGGCCGAATTTGGAGTCTCTGACCCGCGCCTTGGTCTCGAAAACGCGGATCTAATTAGAATTAGATTTGAAAAGAAGAAAAAAAAATGTGTAATCTAATTAAGCCACAGACTTGGAAATAAGTAACCAGGCAAGGTTGATGCGGGCAAAATGGCTATTTATTGAAATAAAATAGAAACATTGGCTAAAATACAATTGGTTAATTTTACGTGGCCTTATTAGTTTAAATTTTTCATGACAAATCTTGCTATTCAAATGCCTATAAAAAGTACAATCATAATCGATTTGATAAATCTAGGACGTAATATACGATAATAAGATGAATTTTCAGCTAAATAAATAGCTGAAGAAATTTTCCCAAAATAACATAGGCTACCCTAAACTAAAGTCAAACTATATAAATATTAAAAGTATAGATTAGCTCTTCTATGATTCCAAAATTGTCTAATTTTCTCATAATAAAAAATAGGGTTATATAGGTACACTATTATAAGTGTTTTAGTTTTAGTCAACCTTCTGTTAATTTCCTGTTAATAGCCACAGCAATCTATTTACAACATGTTAAAAGACGTGAATGACCTCAAATAACTCTAGCCAAATTCCCGCTCATTATTTTCAGCCCATTAATTCAAATAGAAAACAAAATATTCGGCCATAACTACTCGCACAAATTGAGGGAGCATTTAAAACTCCATTAATGCAGATATTTATACTCTCTCTTTATCTCTACACAACCGATAAAAACAAAATCAACGCTCTGCAACATCGGCCGACGCTCCACCCTTTGCAACATCGGCTCCGACACTCGCCCACCCTCTGCAACATCGGTCGACGCTCGTCGATGGTGACGGAAAACGGGATGTGCCTATCGGATTGGATTGGTGGAGGGATAATAGGATTTCTTGTATTATAATGATCCTTCATTTTTTATTTCTCTCTTCTTCTTCTTCTTCTTCTTCTTCTTCTTCTTCATCATCGGAATTGCTAGTGGTTTTAAGTATATGAGATTTGTTTCAGTGATTGTGAATTTGCTGAGATTTTGGTTCTGGTGAATTCTTATCCAGTATTGTAAATACGACGTTGATTTACAGTTAATACCAATTGTTTTATCGTAATGCATTGTAAACACAAAGATGATTTACACTATATTCGTGTAAATAAACTGAAAAAAAAAATCTGGAAATATTTTGGACGTTCTAAAATTATGAAAACAAATAATATCAATAAATGAAGAATATATTATCAGATTTTATCCATAATGAATTGCCACGAAAATATAAACTAATTAGCTAAAGTCAACGCTAAAAATTTCCAAATACACGTTAACAATCTTTCCAAATCGGTTAGATTCAAAATTTTAAAAAAAAACTGCCTAGTTATTAGCGGGCGTAATAAATAAGGGCAAATGTGTAAAACTAATTTAATTAATAAGATACCACGTAAGCAAGATGACTATTTACGAGAAATTAGCGAAATGTTGGCTAAAACCAAATTGCTAGTGTTTAAAATGGTTACGTAGCCAATTATTTGTAAAAAAATAACCGCGTTTCTTTACCGGTGATTACTTTCTAATTAGCTATTATAATAAACTAAATTAACCAAAACTTATTAAATTATTTTCGATTGAACTTCTATTTTTTCATGTTTGCAACTGACAATTTTCATAAGTAAATTTAATGTATTGTCACAATTGATTTAATAAATTATCATACTAAAATAAGTCACTTATCGTAGTAAATTAAGTCAACCCAAGTTAATCAAAACCTAAATGATTTTCATCAGCGTTTAGCGGAATCCGAGGTAGTGAAAGAGAGTTTGGTCAGATAATCAGCAGACTCAAGTCAGCTAATTATTTTTGCCAAAAGCATATGTTTGTTTCGAGAATAAAGTCGATGAGGAGACAAATTAAGGAACCGCATCGCAGAAGTTTTGGCGTGTAGTTGACCGACTTCCATCAGAAGTACTTAGGTCTTCCAGATTTCCCAGGTTGATGAAAATGCATCTTTTTGCTTTCTTCTTGGAGTGTGTTTGGGAAACAAAAATTAGAGGCTGACGGCAGGGACGGAGCTAGAGTCTAAACTTAAATTTATGGGGACTAAACTAAATTTTTTTTAGGAGGGGCTAATTTGTAAATTTTCAACATAAAAATATGAAAAAAAAAAATTAGGTAAAATGAGTAAAAAAAAAAAAAAAATTGAGGTGAGGCTTAAGCCCTTGCTGAGCCTTCATTGTCTTCGTCCCTGGTTGACGGGGCTCTCGGGTCTCCCAAACGGGTAAAAGAAGTGCTCATCAAGTCCATTCTTCAATAAGTGTTTAGCTACGTGATGAGTTGCTATGTCTTCCACAGCAACTAGTCAATAATATACACAACATCATTGCTAGTTTATGGTGAGCTGTCCTAGCCAAGAGGCCTATTACCATTTAGAGTTATCCATTAGCCGGAGGGCATGAAAAATCACGGGCATTGGTATTCCATAAAAATAATAATAATAAATAAATAAAACCATATAGAGGTGAGGATATAATCGTGCACTTCATCAAGACCATGAATAAACTCAAGGTTCGAGAGCTTGAATTCTTTTATTACTCGGGCCCGGCATATGTGGAATAATAGGAACTATGTGCTATCGGCATATGTGGCATATGTGGAATAAAATCACTGCTCACTGGTGCTAAGATCCAGAACTCAACCTGGGAGAGAGATCGAGAGAGAGAGAGAACGAAGAATGTAACTGATTTGTGTAACTGCTCAACTAAGGCCATGTTTGGTATTCCTCTCGAAAACAATTTTTTAGTTTTTGAGTTGAAAAAATTGAAAACAAAAATTGAAAACATGTTTGGTTTAAGTTTTTGGAAAAAAATTTCAAAAAATTTTGAAGTTGTTTTGGAAAAAAGTAAAGAAAACTGAAAACAAATAAAATGTGTTTTTGAAAAAAAAAAATATTCTCTTCTCTCCTCTTTCTCCTCATCTTCTCTTTTCATTCTTTCAAAAACAGAAATGAAAACTATACCAAACACTTTTTTTCAGTTTTTTCACTTTCTCAAAAACAAAAATGAAAACTGTACCAAACAGCTTTTTGAAAACAACTACAAAACAGTTTTTCAGTACAACTACAAAAATTAAAAAACAGAAAACAACAACTTTTGAGTTAACTACCAAACACAACCTAAGTTTCTCATTGACTTGATTTGACTATATATATACAATCGTTTATATCATGGCCTTACACGTGTATATAACTTAGTTTGAATCTAAGGGCTGTAAAGCCTTCTCCGGCTTTACTCTAATAACTGGTATTACACTCCGAGTCCGTGATTTCTACAAGCTCTCGCTGAGGTACTCGAAGACGTTTCATTTATTTCTAGAGTCCAATTTTGCAGCTCATTTTTTTTTAGCAAAATTTGCTCTTGAAAAGAATTCCAAATTTGTTTCTATCCCACAAAGACCAATAATGTGATTAATGAAATCTGATTTTATCTATTAAAAAGAAAAATACACTCATAACAATCAACATTACACACTCCAAAGTACGTCCACCAATAAATTATAATCAACAAAGGCAACACAAACCTATTTGTTGAATTGGTTATCTAATTCGACCAGGAATACCATTTATCCATTGTCTTGATGGACAGATCTTGATATATGTTATGACCACATCCTTTATGAAAAATTAATTTAAATAAGCAAGTATTTATGTATATATAATTCATATTTATCTATAATATGCGTTGTGAATACCAAAAATTTTCATTATCTATTTGTTAATATAAAAAACAGCAATAAATAATAAAAAAAAAACAATTAAATTGGATCGTATTGTTGCGGGTCAGAAGAATCGAATCAGGTGTTTGCAAAAGCACGAGGCTTGACCGAAACTAGAGTCTCTGCGTACAAGCTACCATAAGCACTATCAGGCAGAGCGGATATCGGAATCGGAAACTTCCTGAGCTCTTTGGTCCCGAGATTGTACGACGCCAAATTACCATCGTGCCCCTGCATCAATAACTCGTCCTCCTTCCAAAACGCTATCGGCATTTTGATCCCTTCCAAAACCCCCAACCTATAATATTTGGACCAACCACCGGCTTCTCCGTCCATCACCCACATCTCGAAAGAATCCCAAACATTGTTGAAGAAAACCAACGAGCCGTTCCACACGAGGAGCGGCATCACAACCGTCCACTCGTCTCGAGGCCGAGGCAGATCGACGGTGCCGAAGCTCTCGTCGAACATGTCGAACCACACGAGAATCTTCGCCCCGACGAAGCTGTGCCAATACACGCGGCCTTTCAGGTACGCCCCCGGGTAACCCGGGAAACACCAATGTGCGTGGAGTTCGATCTCTCTCCAGCGGCCGGTTCGCAGAGCGTACACCTCGGCCTTGGACGACCCCGGGTCCAAAAACCTCCCCGACAGCCTCACGAACTTGTAGTCGTCGGTTTTCGGGTCGTGGCCGAAACCCCAGGTGTTGATCATTTCGACGGCGTCGAATTCGAGGTCGGAGTCGGTGTCGCCCTTCGAGGTGTGGATAAACTCGTGTTCTCTGAGCGCCGGGTTGTAGAAGACGATTCGCTCCAAGAAACACGGCGAATCGTCCAACAAACAAATGATTCCGTTGCAGTGGTAGCCGCTTAGAGAGCGTATATAGCCGTACCCGTCTCCGAGTAGTTTCGGGCGGATCGGGAGATGGATTTCTTCTTTCACGGTGGTGCTTTTTATGGAATCGCCGAAGGTGAGGAGTGAAAGAACTTGCTTCTTGTCGAGATCGACATCATCGCCGTCTTCGTTCAACACTGCGAACGGGTCATTGCGGGCCCACCCTAGGAGCATAGAACACGACGGCTTGCTTGACTGAAGTTGAAGATGGTCTTTGACGAACTTGTGGCCGGTGATAAGAGAGTTCCAATCCTTGCAAACGGTTTTGAATCGGAGCAGAGACTTCACCGACAACTTCAACAGTATTTGCTCCTCCAATTCTCTCGGGACATCGTACCCGCACAATCTCCTCCTCTTCATCTCTTGTATTTTAACTCTGAATCAAATATATATATATATATATATATATATATATATATATTATGTATCGTAGTTTTGAATAAATCATGCAATATTCCAAGTGTTACAGAGGAACTTACGGTGCAAAGAGGCTTTTACTAGTGCTACAGAGCTTGAAGTGCTATATTTATACGGAAACAACGAAATCCTAGTCCGATTAAATTGCAAACAGGAATGAAATATTTATAACTCTCGACACTATCCTATATCTTTTCTCTCTCTCTCTCTCTCTCTCTCTCTCTCTCTCTCTCTCTCTCCATATATATATATTCTAAAGTCGACGTTCACTCTGTAATCGGCAAATCCGGAATTTAGATACTTCAACATTTTTTTTTTGGCTGATTGAGAACTTTAACTAATTTTTTTTTTTTTAAATAAACCACGACTGGAAAACAAATAATTTATATAAGATAAAAAAAAAATTGTTTAAAAATACAAGGATTACTCAGCGTCTCAGTCCGGCAAGTAACAGCTGAAGAAAAGAGCAAATTTTTTATTAACCAAAAAAAAAAAAAAATTCCTTGTTGGTTGAAATAAAACAAGAAACACTCATGACTGTCCTGATACGGAGAGAGACTTGAATCCCAAGCCACCGTGGCTTTTAGGGCAAGTCCTAATATTGTGTCCGATCTCACCACAGAACCGGCACTTGTACAATCTTCCTCTCTCCGACTCTCCGTCGCCGGAGATTTCAGGACAGGTCCGGCGGTTATGCCCTCTCCGGCGACACACACTGCACCGGCGAAGTCTCCGAGGGTTGCGCCGCCGATCGCCGCCGCCGCTCGGTCTCGTCTCTGGACAAGTCCTTCTATTGTGGCCCTTAACTCCGCAGACCCGGCACGTGAACTTTCTGCCGATCAGACTCTCCTTTAACTCTGGGCAGTAGTGTCTCCTGTGTCCCTCGAGTCCGCAGTTTCCGCAGTAGAATTTCGCTTCTGCACCGCACTAAAATTGTGGGAAACAACCTCCAATATGTTCTTTGCAAACTTAATCCACCAAATATCTTTTTTTTTTTAATTTTTTTATTCAATAAATACATCTTTTTTGCACTTTTATTTAGATTTTTTTTTCTTCTGTTTACGGTTTCATTTTAGAATAAGTGAAAAACCGTCTGAAAAATATGGAAGGTTTGAATAATGGGAGCTATTCTAGAAATTACTATCTTCAAATGAGGTATTTGTAAGTTTGTTACTACGGTGAAACTGACCTTTCATGGACAAGCTTCTCTTGAGGCGGTTTTCTGGGTTGCTGAAGAATGCTTTCAAGGCTTCAGAGGTCCGCTTCCTCGCCGCGGCTGTTCCTTTTGCTTTCTAATATTCGAGGAAAAAATATAAAATCAAAAATAATTTTCGATTTTGAGGCTCGAGAAATTCTCAGAACGTTAGCTTGTGGACCAGGTAATTGAATATAATATTCTATATTTGGGTTTGTTGGCATCAAAATCTTATCAGAAGCCAGGAAAAAAAAAAATCATGTCTTTATCGACTTTTGTTCATGCTTGAATGTTCTAATCTCACAAGAAAACAATAACCGTCTTGACCTTTCACTGAATTCGTTACTACAACTGATAACAGCTATATACGCATTATCATAAAACAAAATAATTCATTGGATTATGAACAGCGATTGTTCTAACCTTAATTGCAGCCACTCTTTGTGCGTGAAGCTTTGGATCGCGATGAATAATCTTCATTCTTTTACTAAACATACCAGTCTTGGCATTGAGACTCTGCAATCATCCAAACTAGACAGAGAAGATTAAATATCCCAACCAACTTTTTGGGAATTCTTCACTAAGCAAGATCGAGAAAAGAGCTTGGACAAAGACCACTAACTTTGAGCGATCGGCTGATTTTCAGTCCAACTTCTGGGGACGGAGATTGGTAAACCCGTTTCGATTTCTTCGCTTTGTCCAACTTTATGTCTAGGCTGTCCACTTCATCGTCTTCCTTCACTTTAAATGGCGAGCTGAAAAAAAAAAAAAAAAAAAAATCAGCATTTCAATACCACTTATGTTCTCCTCAGCACCAACATCACCATAAACTAAATAAATTAAACAATAAACTAATCAATATAGAAATTATCAGATTACATAGAACGAGCTCGCTCCCACGGCCGTTCGTCGATCGACTCCTCCCATATGACACGTTCCCCAATGCACTGACGACACGTCATTATTCCCTGTCGAAAATTTATCAGAATCGAGTAAGCAAAAAAGACCATTCTTTTTATTTATGATTTATTTATGGTATATATGTACCTTTCCCTTACACGTTGAACAGTCGGGTCTAGACCTCTCGACGCTGCAATTCAAGCACGGCGTATAGCCTCGGCCGCGGCAAGTCGGGCAAGGGAGTTCCCGAATGTACTGACCGTTTGGTCCGAACCACGATCTCGGTTTGTCCAACCCGATTCCAGCGCTCCTTAAACAGTTTATACGAATCAAATGTCGTTATCAACGACTCGTTTTTGTGGCAATAAATCAAGTGGGACCGCTTGTATAAAGAGAAGGGTCTAAACCGGATTCTTATTCCTCGTGAAAAGAAGTATAAAATCGGGATATTAATTTGCTGGAATTTGAGCTAAGGTCAATGAGAAATGAATGCTCATAGAATAGTCCATGTACATGGATTTTTATTTCTATGGATTGGCCAAAAAAAATAATCCCTAACATTTTTTTTCCGATAATTCTCAAATTATTCATTTTGCAATTTGGCCAAGATTTTAGTTTTTATCTGCAACAATGAACTTTGTTAATGGCAAATTTTTTGGCTAACCAAATAAATTTCAAAGTTTTGATTTTTTTTTTTTTTGGTCATCTATAATGTGATAATACTGATTCATTTACTCGGCATAAGGAATTCTTTTTCTTGTGGAGAACATTTCTACGATTATCAGCTAAAAACAAGTTAAGAAAAACAAATATGGTATTATGACCAAAATCAAGCAATACCTTTGGTTTGAATTGACCTCGAGCCCAAACAAATCTTCTGAAGGGTCATAACCTAACTGTTATGAAGAAGATTCACCATTTTTAGATAATCATAATCTACAGAAAGCAAATGTGAGAGAGAGAGAGAGAGAGACGTGAAGTGCCTGAGTTTCCTTCGAATGCGAAACAGAGTCGTCGTTGTTGGTGGAAGAAGAAGAAGAAGAAGCGAGTCTCGGAGCGAAACCGCCATTAACGGCTCTGTTGGAGCGACGGAGGATCAGGAACCGCAAGCTTCGGTGCCTCCATTGCGGTGCCAGGACCCGAAACGACGGACTAAACGACGACATTCAACGTTAAACGACAACTTCGAACGAATGAGTGAGGTGATGAAAATGAAACAGCTTTGAACTTCCATCAAAATCTCATGTGTCGAAGAAATAGATACAAAATAGAAAGAAAAAAAAAGGTTCTTAAATCTTTTCTCTGTGGCCTTTGGAGAGACACGTGTTCTCTCTCTCTCCGCCATGTTGTGATTCCCATTATATTACATTATTTAAATTCGAGAAATTCCCAAATACCAGAAGATTTGTTTAGTCTTAAGCTAATATAGTTAACTTAATATTTGTTATTGTTTTTGTTAAAAAATTCCTAGAAGTTGTTTTGTTGTTGGGACGAAAAGGGTTTCCGTTGAATCCGTGAATTCATCATTGCCAAGCAAGTGTGGTGACTTACTCGAGATCGACTAGTTGGCAGCCCGATGTTCTCAAAGGAAAACATTTTTTCGTCGCCCATCGAAAAAACGGTTGCTCATCTGCATGGCAGAGTTTTGCGTGGTGAAATGAGCTATTTAACAAAATTTGGTGTGTGGAAACTGGTTCCACTATCTCTATCTACTTGAATATAACGTCATTCGTTGGCTTTAAAGTGCAATATCCTCGTATTCTTCCCTATTTTACTAAATTTTGTGGTCTTTTTTACCGTTCTAGAAATTGAAACGAAGCGTTAATCAACGCCTCGTTTTCACCATTCGAGGCGTAAATGATTCTAATATGCTCGTTTCACGACTCATGCCCATATTCGACTATATAGAGCTTGGCTCATTAAGTGCAATCTTCCAAGATCATGGATAAGAGGATAAGTAGGAAAAACTCTTTGAGAGTGTGGACTTCGTAAAATAGCTATTTCTTGGAAGAGTCTTAGGTGATGACACTTATCTACCAAGTCAAATATCCCATCATTGAGGAGGTAGAACTTGGTTTGGTTCAATGTCATATGCCAACATCATGGAGAAGCTCTGGACAGAATCACCGGTGTCATTATTAGTTATATGAAAAGTCTATGTTGTCTTGATAATTGTTACAAGGAAAAAAAAAATAAAGAAAACAAAAGGTTGTTCTCTAAGATAAAGATCATGCACCGCCATTATTAGCGTGGGTAAGTGTTCTTGTTTGTGTGTGAAACTAGATATGAAAGTTCATGGTGTTCGGTTTGGAAAATGAGTTCACAAAAATCATCTCTAAACGAATAGAAACCTTTCGGAAATGAGATTTGTAACACCTTCACACACAGACATTTTTCTTTCGAATCTCATAAACATATTGTATTTCAATTTTTTGTTTGAATCATCATACGATTTTCACTTTATATATGTCATATAAGTTCATAATTGTTGAAGTCAGCACCAAGACCTTCTGTGGGCATGATCTAATCCGAGCGAGCTGCGGAGTCTAGCGAGCTGAGCGATCTGCGGAGTCTAGCGAGCTGAGTTGGGCGAGCTGAGCGAACTAAGGAGATGAGCGATCTGCGAGCTAAGGACAGCAGTGCGTTGGCAGTTGGAAGGCTGATGACGTGGCTTCATCACATCGCATAAGGCTTAGATCTACGGTGGAGTTTCATCTCATGTACTAATAGGAATCAGACTGTTTCTATAAAGTCTCATTAGATTAGTTTAGTCAGTACCAATTTCTGTTTACTGTTGTATTGAATTTCTTCAGAGTGATCTATTGTTGTGAGGCTTAGTCAAGAATTGAGAGGCAATTTCTCAGGGTTGTTCTTGACAGGGTAGGTTGTACATTAGGTCTTGAAGAAGATACAATTGAGTGATTGGGGACGAAGGGATTGTAAAGACTTTCATCGGAGAAGATAATCGGAGTGACTCGAACTACCTATTCAGAGGAGTTTCGGGGATTAGGCATTCGTGCTGAACCTCGTTAACAAATCCTGTGTGTCTTTCTCTTACGATTTCTAGCACTTTACGTTTTGTCTGGTTTATCGCGGCCGTGCGTAGTTGATTGTGCAGGAAGGTACTGCGATAGGAGTGTTCGTGAGAGGACGATTCTCGACAAGTGGTATCAGAGCCTTAGGGTTCGAAAGCACTCCTCAATTCCTCAGATCGCCTTCGCGCTGATTTCCGATCGTCGCAACCCTGGAGGAAGAACAAGACTCAAGTAGTCTACCAGGTTTTATGGGCGCCGAAGGAACGAGACACGATTCCAACCAGCCTAGGGATTCTGCGATAGAATCCTCTCAGATTCAATCCTCAAGCGTTCTCCAGTGGAATCCAAATCCGGATATGAAGATCAACATCGAGAAATTTGATGGCACCGGTGACTTCAGGATTTGGCGAAGAAAGATCACTGCGTTGTTGGCTCAGCAGCGCTTGCTGAGGCTAATCTCCGACCCAGTTGTATGGCCGACAGACATCTCCGATGATCAGAAATTGGAGATGACTGAGACGGCCACAGGTACGATAATCTTTCATCTCTCTGATTCGATTATCCGGTTGATTGACAAAGAAGATACTCTTGCCAAGATTTGGAACAAACTCGATGAGTTATTCCAATCTAAGTCTTTGTCTAACAAAATCTACTTGAAAGAGAGATTGTTTGGTTTTAAGATGATGCAGTCAAAATCTCTAGAATAGAATCTTGACGAATTCCTGAAGATGACAATTGAATTGGCCAACTCCGGTGAGAAAGAAGCACTCATTGATGAAAACCAGGCCATTATCATCTTGAACTCACTCCCAGAAGCATACCGTGAAGTCAAGTCAGCCATCAAGTATGGCAGGACTGCCATCACTCTTGAAGAGGTAATCTCAGCTTTGAAATCCAGGGATCTTGAGATTAGATTGGATAAGTTGAACACAGGTGATGGAGAAAACCATATGGCTCGAGGGAGGCCCCAATCAAGATCCTCTGATTCAAGCAATCAGAGATCCAGAAGCACAAGCAAAGGCAAGTCTAAAGCCTCCTCTCAAGAATCCAATCCAAACAAAGAGAAGAAGTGTTATCACTGCAAGAAAATGGGTCACATCAAGAAAGAATGTTACTCATGGCTCAAGAAGAACAAGGACTCAAAGTCAGGCACTTCAAGTCAATCACCTCAAGACTCAGCTAATCTTGGTGATGGTTATGACAGTGGGGAAGTTCTCATGGTCTCACATGACCCCAATGCCTCTGAGTGGATCTTGGACTCTGGCTGCACATATCATATGACCTACAACAAAGAGTGGCTCTCAGACTTCCAAGGAAGTGAAGGAGGCAAGGTGGTCATGGGCAATGATCACACCTGCCAAGTCCTTGGGGTTGGTTCTATAAGTGTGAAGATGTTTGATGGAGTCATAAGAACTCCCAGGGAGGTCAGATATGTGCCTGATCTGTCAAGAAACCTTATCTCCCTGGGAGTCTTGGATGACTTGGGATATTCAAACAAAATAGAAGGAGGCTCAATGAGAATCAGCAAAGGTTCTATGACAGTCATCAAGGGGATCAAGCAAGCTGGTCTGTACTACATGGTGGGTGAAACCATCTTAGGCTACACTGCAGTGGCCATGACACCTGAAGACAAGAAGGCAACCCTGTGGCACAGGCGCTTGGGCCACATCAGTGAGAAGGGATTGCAAGTGATGAGCAATCAGAAACTTCTAGGCAAAGACAAAATCAGCAAGGTTGACTTCTGTGAGCATTGCGTGCTGGCCAAGCAACACCGACTCAAGTTTCAAGTTGGGAAGCACCAATCTACACAAGTCCTGGAATATATCCATTCTGACCTCTGGGGACCATCAAGAACAGCTACACATGGAGGTAATCTGTACTTTCTCTCCATCATTGATGATTTTTCAAGAAAAGTTTGGGTTTACCTTGTGAAAAATAAAAATCAAGCTTTTCAGAAATTCAAAGAATGGAAACTGTTGATGGAAAATCTCACTGATAAGAAAGTTAAGACTCTAAGAACTGATAACGGTTTAGAGTTTTGTAATTCTGAGTTTGACATGTTTTGCACTCGTGAAGGGATTCAAAGGCATAAAACTGTTAGACTAACCCCTCAGCAGAATGGTGTTGCTGAGAGAATGAATAGAACCTTGCTCAACAAGGCAAGAAGTATGATGTTTAATGCAGGTCTATCGAAGGCGTTCTGGGGAGAGGCTATAGTCACAGCTGCCTATTTGATCAACCGTTGCCCTTCAAGTGCCATAGAGTTCAAAACACCTGAAGAGAAGTGGACCAGCAAGCCTCCAGATCTTCAGCATCTCAGAGTTTTTGGTTGCACCGCCTTTGCACACCAAAACCAGGGTAAACTAGAACCTAGGTCTATCAAATGTGTTTTTCTAGGTTACCCTCAGGGCACTAAAGGATATAGACTATGGGTTAAGGAAGGTTCTGGTTTCAAAACCATAAACAGCCGTGATGTTGTGTTCAATGAATTTGATTTTCCATGTATTGTAGAGACTAACCCGCTTGCAGATCAAGAAAGGCCAACATCTACAACAGGATACATAGAGAGTCTCATTCAGGTGGAGCCAGTCAACACAACTTCACCACTCCAAGCACCTGTTTCAAGTGAAGTCCCTGAAGAAAGAAGTGAGAGCCAAGTGAGATCAACTGATCAAGAGGATGCTGAAGAATCCTCTAACCCAGATGAGGGTGATTGCAACCATGAAGATCAGGAAAACTCACAAGAGGAACTACTTGCAGAAGCTGATCAAGGGAATGAGGATTACCAGCTCACAAGAGACAGAGCCAAGAGAGTGTCCAGGCCTACTCAGAGATATGGCTACAACTCTTATTCAGAGCTCCTAGCATATGCCTTCACATCTGCTGTTGCTGTCACTCATCAGGAACCCATGTTCTATCATGAAGCTATGTCCAGTCAGGACTCCAAGAAATGGCATCAAGCCATGAAGGAAGAAATGGAAGCCCTGTACAGAAATCAAACCTGGCTTATGGAGAAGAGGCCCCAGGATCAAAAGCCAGTGGCTTGTAGATGGTTATACAAGCTCAAGGAACTAGCTACACCAGGAGATGGCCCTAGATACAAGGCAAGACTTGTGGCAAAGGGATTTACTCAGGTGGAGGGTATTGACTATAACGAGATATTTTCTCCAGTAGTCAAATACAAGACCATCAGAGTTATGTTGTCCATAGTTACTCAGTTTGACCTCGAGCTGCAATAAATGGATGTCAAGACAGCTTTTCTTCATGGTGAGCTAGAAGAAACCATCTACATGGAACAGCCTCTTGGTTTTGAGGTGCATAAGGGGAAGGACATGGTTTGCTTGCTGAAAAAGTCCCTCTATGGACTCAAGCAATCACCTCGCCAATGGTACAAAAGGTTTGATTCTTACATGCTGAAACAAGGATACCAGAGAAGCTCTTTTGACCCCTGTATGTACTTTAAAGGGTCAAATGTCCTGGATGCAATCTATCTACTGCTCTATGTAGATGATATGCTCCTTATCAGCAAGTCAGCAAAGAAAATTGCAGCTTTGAAACAGGTGCTAAGTCAAGAGTTTGACATGAAGGATCTGGAGCTGCAAGAAAAATCTTGGGCATAAACATTCTCAGAGACAGGGCAAATGGAAGACTACTGCTTACTCAACAAGACTACCTGGAAAAAAGTAGTTGACAAGTTTGCCATGAGAGGATCCAAGGCAGTCAGACAACCCCTTGCAAGTCATTTCAGATTGTCAAGCTCTCAAAGCCCAAAGACTGCCTCAGATCAGGAATACATGAGTAGTGTTCCTTATCCTAGTACAGTTGGCTCAGTGATGTACACTATGGTGTGTACTAGACCAGATATATTCCATGCCATCAGTGTGCTAAGCAGATTCATGTCCAAGCCTGGGAGAGAACACTGGCTTGCAATGAAATGGCTGTTGAGATACTTAAGCTGTACAACTCATTTAGGATTGGTCTACAGACAACAAGGAGAGAAGATTGAAGTTGAAGGATATGTAGATTCTGATTATGCCGGGGATCATGACACTAGAAAGTCTACTACATCATACTTCTTTCTAGTGTGTGGTAACTGTGTAAGTTGGAAATCTCAACTCCAACCAGTGGTAACTTTGTCCACAGCAGAAGCAGAATATATTGCAGCTACTGAGGCTGTAAAGGAGGGCATATGGCTGCAAGGTTTACTGAAGGAGTTAGAGATCTACAAAGAGACTGTGACTGTGTTTTCAGACAGTCAAAGTGCTCTTCATCTCTGCAGAAATCCAGTGTTCCATGACAGGACCAAGCACGTCGACATTAAGTACCATTTCATCAGAGAAAAGATCTCAGATGGTACTATCAATGTTGCCAAGGTGGGAACAGATGACAATCCTGCTGATTGTGGAACCAAGGTGGTCACCCTAGGTAAGTTCAAGCATTGTCTTGAACTCCTGGGGGTTGGCTCTCACTGAGCCATGCCAGAAGATGAACGATGAATTTGAATAAGGTGGAGTGTTTGAGTCATTCTGAGCAACGTCTTGTCACTGAGGTGGAGTATGTTGAAGTCAGCACCAAGACCTTCTGTGGGCATGATCTAATCCGAGCGAGCTGCGGAGTCTAGCGAGCTGAGCGATCTGCGGAGTCTAGCGAGCTGAGTTGGGCGAGCTGAGCGAACTAAGGAGATGAGCGATCTGCGAGCTAAGGACATCAGTGCGTTGGCAGTTGGAAGGCTGATGACGTGGCTTCATCACATCGCATAAGGCTTAGATCTACGGTGGAGTTTCATCTCATGTACTAATAGGAATCAGACTGTTTCTATAAAGTCTCATTAGATTAGTTTAGTCAGTACCAATTTCTGTTTACTGTTGTATTGAATTTCTTCAGAGTGATCTATTGTTGTGAGGCTTAGTCAAGAATTGAGAGGCAATTTCTCAGGGTTGTTCTTGACAGGGTAGGTTGTACATTAGGTCTTGAAGAAGATACAATTGAGTGATTGGGGACGAAGGGATTGTAAAGACTTTCATCGGAGAAGATAATCGGAGTGACTCGAACTACCTATTCAGAGGAGTTTCGGGGATTAGGCATTCGTGCTGAACCTCGTTAACAAATCCTGTGTGTCTTTCTCTTACGATTTCTAGCACTTTACGTTTTGTCTGGTTTATCGCGGCCGTGCGTAGTTGATTGTGCAGGAAGGTACTGCGATAGGAGTGTTCGTGAGAGGACGATTCTCGACAATAATTTATAATTTTTGTTTTCACTTACACAAAACCATTTGTTTTAATAATCTTTTAGGTTATTAATTCCAACTTGACAATGTGTTGTAGAGAGATTTGATAGCAACGAATATTTAGAGAAGTTTTCCATCTATGTCATCTGTCAATGATCTAATGATGTAGTATGAAGCTACTCTGCCTCGCCTGCTTCGTCAAAGATAATTTTGATACTGTATTTATCCTAAATTTCAATCTCGACCAAGTCATATTAGTAGAAACTTTACATAGAGCTCACAAAATAAAAGTGTCCCCGCCAAGAATATTTTACATAGAAACTTTACTTATTATCATATATTTTTTTTTTGAAGGCAGCTTTGCTGCAGCGAGGATTGAACCCACGACCTCCACACAGGAGTTGATGTGGAATTACCACTAGACTATATTAATTACTTTTATTTTTTAAACAAGGTTTGGGCTAATATTTATTTGCCCTAATATTTAAGGATATTATTAAAAAAAAAAAATACTTTCTCGTCAATAAAAATAAATAAACCGGGACATAAATTGTAAAATGAATAAACCCGGGGAAGAGAGAAAGAGAGAAATTAGGGTTTAGGAAAAAATGATGACACAGTCGTTATCTTCTTCCTCTTCGCTCACAGCTCAAAACCCTAATCTCTACCCTGTACATTTCTTCAACAAGTCCACCGAGTTCGGCTTCGTCAATGTCTCTCGCTTCTCTCCGACGCCGAATTTCTCAAGGAACAGGCTCGCCGTGAAGTGCCGACAGGGCGAGTATTTGAACCAGCAATCCACTCCTCCGAACAGCTCTTCTTCCTTATCTTCTCAGCCATCGCCGAGAGGTACTTCTCCGAGTTTCTATGCTCGCACTATTTCCGTTTTGTTGCCTGGAAATTTCGGATGCGAACACACTACTCTGCATTTGGCCGAGAAAACTGCACTTGAGGCTTCGATTTAGCTTTTTTTATTTTTTTTTTTATTTTTTTTTTATGTGTGAAAAAAGAATCTTTTGTTAGGTTGGGACAGAAATGGAAAAAGCTCGTGTCTTTGTTTCATATCCGAACCGCTGTTCTTGTGAATATAATACTATTATGATTGTTTCTTCTGTTCATGCTCTTCTCTGTCTGGGAGAAAAAAAATATCGAGGATTTGGTTGGTTTCCAGGGAAAATATTGGCAGATAAACAAATTATCATATGATCAATTCATTTCTAATTCTCTCCGCATCCCTTGGTTTCATCTGAATTTATTTTTTATAATGTAAAATCTTTCATTCGACTATTCTCAGTTCATCAATGTCTTACTGAAATTAGTCAGATGAATAATAAATTCTGTTTGCATATTTTTTTTCAAGAGAATAGTTGAACTTGTGTTTATGGTTGTGAGAAATGGTGTCATAATTATAGGCCTTGTTGTTAATATTATTATATATAGGGCCTGTTAGCGGTTCTCCTCGATACTTTGTGGGACACTCGATATACAAAGGAAAAGCCGCTCTCACTGTTCAACCTGTAGCTCCTGAATTCACCGCTCTAGATGTACACGCCTCGTCGATTTCGTGATTTTCAATCTTCTTGTTCTTGATGCGATGCTCTGTATTCGAGGCTCTTAAACTTCTTGTTGTATAATGGAAAATGCGTGTTTTGTTTATCTTTTCAGTCCGGGGCTTTCAAGCTTACCAGGGAAGGGTATGTGTTGCTTCAGTTTGCTCCGGCGGCCAGTGTTCGTGTTTACGATTGGGGCAGAAAGCAGGTTAGCGTTATTTTTGCTCATGTCGTTTTTTTTTTATTCTTTTTGTTCGGGGAAAAGTCAATACGATTGCGAATTGTTTAAAATTGAAAGTGGTGTGTGTATAATATCACCAAGTTTCGAACTTTCTTCTCAATTTGACTCAGAGAAGGTTAGTTTCTTTCTTGTGTTTTTTTACATTTCGGGCTGAGTCGAACCATCGTTTGGCCTTACACTTTAAAAACCGACACGAGAAAAATATGTGGAAGTAAAATCAGACTTCTCTCAAAGTAATGCTTTTTAATTTCCTCTTACTGTTATATTTTCCATATTTAAGGGTGCATATAATTAGACATTGGCAAGTTCTTTTTAATTTTCCTTTCTGCATCAAATATTTTGGTTATCAGCTTAGAGATTTTTTATTCTATTTTTGAACAATATATATTAGAACTTAGATGGAGATGGTGTTAGTTGCTCTAATTCTGGGTTTGGTGGACGTGGATGTCAATTTTTTTAAAATCATCTTTATATCGACGGATGTTTATGACAATATCTTTTACTTTGATTCTTCTTCAACAAAGTCTGAATGTGATGCTCTAATTTTTTTCGTTTTTGAATTGTAGGTGTTCTCACTATCAGTGACAGAGATTGGAAATCTACTTAGCCTTGGCTCTAGAGAATCTTGCGAATTCTTCCATGATCCTAACAAGGGGAAAAGGTATTGACGTTAATCTATGTTACACATCGCTTTTCGAAAAAAGACTTTTTTTTTTTTATTTTAGTTTATTTTTTCTTCAGGAATTTCGAGTCACCAAAATGTGTAAGTTATCGTGTTTTGCAGTGAGGAAGGTCAAGTTAGGAAAGTTTTGAAGGTGGAGCCTCTCCCAGATGGATCTGGCCACTTCTTTAACCTAAGTAATCCTTTTTTTTTATTTTTTATTTATTCACTCTCTCTTGATTGTGAACTGATATATTGGAAATAACATTGTTAGCTTTTCAGTCTTGTTCTGTATTGATTTGATCCAACGGGATAGCTTGCTCTGTATTGCTTCTCATCATTTTTCATCAATTTTTTTTTGTTTTACCTAAAATACTTTCAAATTGAACTTTAATTAGCTCAAAAGTTTTTAATTCTATTTTATTACAATTTCTTACTAACGTGGATAAATGGTGTTTGTTTTTATATCCAAGGCGTTCAAAACAAACTCATCAATGTGGACGAGAACATTTACATCCCCGTCACTAAAGCAGAGTTTGCCGTCCTTAAAGCGGCTTTCAACGTAAGATTTAAAACTCTTTTTTTTTTCAAGGTTGAGAGAGATAATTTTTTTGTGATGTTCGAACATTGTTTACTTTTTGTCTCTTATGCAGTTCATGTTGCCGTACTTCTTGGGCTGGCACGCCTTTGCAAGCTCCGCAAGAATGGTGGATGATACGAACCGCGGGACCAACAATGCTAGTCCCAAATACGGGGGTGACTATGAGTGGAACCGATAATAGGTTCGAAAGAATATAAAAAAGAAAAAAAAAACCCAAAATTTGTAACAAATCTGTGGAAGTGTGTTAGAATGGAAGTTAGAGTAGTGACTAAAGAACGAGGTCTTAGAAGACCTTTTTTTGCTGTCATGTTTTCAGTTTCTATTCACACCACTAGCTCTGCGGGGGTTTTTTTTTTTTTTTTTTTTTTGTGTGGTTACTCCACGCAAATGATTCATAAAATGAGATGTGACATGAATGAAAGTTGACATTTTAAAAGCCGGTACCAAGAGTTCTAAAGGTTCAAAGTCTTGCACTGTTGAAAAGTGTTTCCCAAGAGTTTGAAGTCTTCTGTTTATTCATTTGTTTTTATTTTTTAAGCCAGATAGTTTGACAATGTGTTCAGGGAAAAACACGTTGTGCGAGTCATTATCCCAATAATTAACAGTAGGCCCAGATATTGAAGCGATTTTTTGGCATCGTGGATATATTATTACTTTATGATGAATTAAATCTCAACTACAATTCTGCTTTTAGTCGAAAGATATACATAGCATGGGAGAAGAGAAAATAGGCGATAACCTTGTGAAAGAGGAAATAAAAATTCATTCGTGCTCGGCTTTTCATGTAAATGAGCCAAGTCTTGACCTAAGTTGGGCATCATTCGATGAACGAGCCAAATTTGAACTGTTAGGAACTCGCTCGAAATTAGTATATATAGTCCCAATACCTAATTTAAGTTTCATATTTTGAGAACCACAAATCAAACTTGATATGAACTTGAAAAATTTAAAACAACATATTTTATTGAAAAACTTGTACAAAATAGCTATTTAAATTAGTGATTAGTAAAATAGTCAAAAGTATTAAATTTTTAACCAACTAGCTTTAGTTATGTTTTTTTGACACGTTCACTAAAATTTTGAAGCTATATATAAGAAGTTTACCACTTTCAAATTATTTACACAAAGTCAAAAAAAGTTATTGATAGTTGGTACTAGCACATATATGGGAATTTTGAATATTTTATCAATTTTATAAAAACTTTTGTTAGTTTGTAAATCTATTAATTTCAAACCCCCAAACATCTAGTTTGATTGGTACTGCCTCCTATCCGTGAGGTCTACTCTTGCGTGAGGACACGAGTTCAGGCCCCCGCAAAACGCGATTTGCAAATTTTTTGTAATCTGAGCTTAAAAAGATTTCCATGTAATCAAATCTACAATATATGAATGAAAATATAGTAAAAAAAAAAAACTATTAATTTCAATCGCCTATTTAGATATACCCTAATTTATTTACTTTTTGCATGTGAATGTTTATGACTCATAAGTAAAGGTTTACAACTCAAAAGTTGGTTCTTACAACTAAATACAACCATTTCACTTTTTTTTTTTTTTTTTTTTTTTTTTAATTCTTCATAATTTCAGAGCTTAGTGGGTATTTTTGTAATTGACGTATTTTTAAAAAATTCTCTGAAAAGACCCATGACCAAGATTGTTTATGAGCTTGCAGAGACATTTATGAGCTCGTGAACAAGTTCATTTAAGAGTTCATGAATATTTATATGCTCGTTTATGAGACCGTGCATGAACTCGTTTATAAGCCTCTAAATATATTCATTAAAAATCTCAAATAAGATACATTAAAAATTTATTTATAAATTAAATATGTATATTATATTGTGCCTTTACATTTATACATAACTCGTAGAGACGAAAATGTTGGTGAGTCTATATCTCTCAAAAACTCAACTGAGAGCTTTCTCAAGAATTACTTGATTATACTAAATTATTGGACTTTATATTTGGATCATACTAATGATATATTAACTAATTTATTGGACTTTATATATTCGAAATGATATCTTAGCTAATTTGTTTATTTGATTATTATAACTTTTTTATTTATTTCGGATCGAGCTTTTTTTGAAGTCGAGCTCTAAATGAGCTACTTATCGAGCTCGTAAACGATTGTTATTTCAAAACCGAGCAGTATATGAGCAATTAATAAGTTTAGTAACAATTGGGTACTATTCTTGTTGTCCGTTCTTGCCTCAAACCACGTATACTTTATAAACATCATCACTTATTAATTAACCTTTTTTCAGTTAACGTTTTTGAAGTTTCATTAATTCGCGTACTTACGTCCTGAGAATTTAAAAGCAACACCATATATAATGGCTTAGGTACAACTAAACCTGATAGACTTGATTTGCTAGCTATTTGTTTCTAGTGATGCTTACGAATTCATTGGACTAAATTTTTGGCATTCTTTGCAGATTACATTTATACTCACCAGATTATGATAATTACGGTTTGTTGCGAATAAAAAGCAATTATAATATAGCTTATACACAATTATTACAATGGAAACTCGTCATCACTTTCGTATTGGATATACATGTAACCAGTTAGAAATTACTCAGATTTAAATGCAGTTTTACATATATATGAAATGATTGATTCCTTTCGCACAAAAAAATATATATCTAAAAGTTAAAAAAATGATTTTGGGAGGACTTGAACAGAAAATATTTCACTACTTGAAACATTTAAAAAGGACATTGACTTGCTTGCCTAGCTAGCATGTTGTATTTAATTTTAAATGAAATAAAAGAAATAGTAGCTTAAGAAGTTACTAGGCATAAAGTCGGAGGTATAAATTAATTTTCATAGCTAGGTGGATGATATTTTATAAGATATAGGAAAACGATCGTGTTGGCATACGATAATTAAAAACAATAACAGTCTGTGTAGCTAAGCATGCAAGTTGGTTATTTTATATAGTCAAAGTGTTAGCTTGTGGAAGTTGATAAAACAAAAATGAGTCGTTTTTTCAAATAGTTGAAACATCATCCATTGACCTAGGTTTATATATAATATGTGACACTAGGGTATTAATAATTTTTATTGGGAGTTCTTTGAATAGTGCGTTCCTTACAATGTGCTTGTAAATTGTGACCCTCCGTTGATTTGAGCTGTCAACAGGACGCTAGTTTTATTTTAATTAATAATAACAAGTTGATTTTTTTAGATTTAGCAAACTCAATTAATAAGTAGAAGTAGAACACTAATTAGTAAATGAACGAATAAGAGAGATGTAAGGTATTTCTTTGATACAAAGTTGATAACAAAGAGCCAAAGACCACGTCAGTGATGAATTATTATTTATATTATTATTACTCAACATGTTCAAAATAAATCGAGATATGATAATAAAAAAAAAAGCGGAGTTCTTTATATCAATGGAAATCAAGTTATTGGCTACATTTATTTCCCTTATCTTTTAGAAATGTTTAAATCTTATATCAATGGAAATCAGTCACACTAGGAAAACAAAAACTCACTCGTCATTTTATGATGACATTTGACTGGATATTTTATAGATAACCCTACAACTTGTGCAATTGGATAGACTATGATGTATATTATAATATGTGTGAGTGTAAAACAAAAATTGCCTTTTACTAATTTTTCCTTTTGTTGCTAAATTGCTAGCAACATTAGAAAATATATAGAAATAAAAATAATAGGATTAGGTGGTGAAAATTTCAAAATCATTTGAGCTGTAAGTTGGAAAAAAAAAAGATTTCTCTATATTTAAATAAAAATAAAAATTAAATAAATATCCCCTTTAAAAAAGATAATATAAATATAAATTTGCACCGAAATCCATGGAAACCCAGGAAGTCACCATAGTCAACTATTTTGATTACGGCTGATGGATGTTGACCATAATCGACGGTCACAATAACTTTACAAATACCAATCTGAAACCTTATTGGCTGTTTTAAGTCCTTATGATGTCTAATTACCCAATTTTATATTTTCTCAGAAACGTTGAATTTGATTAATATATTCATTATACCACCACCTCACAAGTGACTATATATTTATTAGACGTAATTATTGGGATGGTCCCTTATTTTATAAGTTAGTAGCGTTTAGTCCTTGATTTATTTTTCTTAGTTGAATTGAGTCAATTGACCCTAACTTTGACCCTAATTAGGGCTGGAATTATAACGTTTTCATATAATGAAGGTTATAATATTAACTAATAAAACAATTTGGGGACTAAAATGTCACAGACATATATAATGAAGGACCAATTCAATAATAACTCTATTTATATAATTAAAATTATAGATTTATATTCGATCGCTTCTTAGGTGTGTTTTCCCTTGACGCCTGATATATTTATGAAGAGAAATACGTAATTGCGATGTTTGACATTTCTAAAGGAGTCTCATGAAATTTAAGAGATAAGCACAATGTTTTATTTTAATTTTTAAATAATGGCCAAGTCAAAATCTGCAGGCCTTGCAATATATAAGAAGCCACGCTGATGGAAATGTGTTAAGAAAAGAAAAGAAAAGAAATATTAGGCCAATTATTATTATTATCTCAGAGAGCAATGGAAGACAAAAATTCAGAGAAAAAACCTATTGTTGGCTCAATGACCATCAAGCCACAGAGTGATGAGGACTCAACGATGGCATCAGAGATTATTGATGACAAAGAAAATACCGATTCTTCTGTGATCAGAAACAAGGTGTGTGTGTGTGTATTTGATTTTTCTGTATACCTTTTGGTATATATATAACAAAAAAAAAAAAAATTCCTTTATACGTGGATTGATATAGCTTGTTATGTTATATATTGTTCAATACATATTTTCTGGGAATTACGGTTAGAGCTTAAATTATTGAGATAAAAAAGGATAATATATATATATATATGTATATATATTAATACTTATATTGAGTTTTCGAGGATTACAGATCTGCTGTTTTGCTGTGCCATTTTGCTTTACAGTCAATAAGATTTGGACAGCCCATTTCAAAGACACATATATATAAGCTATTTGAATGTTCAAAATCCAAGGAGGAGAAATTATCAGAAAATAATATTTTTGATTTACAGATAAAATTTAAAATTAGTATATTCGCATATAATAAATTCGATTCAAACGCATTAATTCAAAGGCTTATGTTTGATATAATCTTGCAAATAAGGTCCTTGTTTTCATTCGAGGATTACGTTTGATATATATGAGTTAGATACGTATGTTCTTCTTCAGTTTATTTGACGGTTTATAGTATCTTTCTGATTGTTTTATTTTAAGTAATACATATGTTTTATTATTGCTATTTGAATATGCTTTTATAATATAGGGAAAGAGTAACGAAGGCAATGATATTGGTGTGCAAGAGCAGAAAGATTTGATGATCATCTCGTCTCCTACCGGAAAGGATTTAGCCACTCTTATCAAACAGGTAAATATGTAATATACTTGATTATATATAGATATACTTCGATATATATATATATATATGTATATATGTATATATGTATATATAAGAAGAAGTAAAAACGACGAAATAAAAAAACAAATGAGCAGGCGGGAATAGAGAGCCAATTACACATCTTTTTTTGTCTTTTACTAAAAAAAAATGCACACATATTCATATAAATATATTTCTAAAAAAATTGTTAATATTAGAAGCTCTGGTCAACGGCAAATAGATGTATAGGATTTCAAGGCTAAGATGTGTACATACATTATACATACACACAAAGGGTATAGCGTGATCAATTTTAGTCTTCTAATTTCTGATTTTATATCAGTATCTTTGAACATGATATATTGAATACCTTTGAAAACTTATATTAATTAATTATTATCTCGTTAATAAGTATTAAAGAAAAAGTCGTGGTACAGTGAATGGCGCCTAATAAAAACGCCTCCCATGTGATGCCATTAACTCGTATAAAAATTTCAAGAGGTTTTATGGTTAAAAATAAAAATAAAAACAAGTCGCTGGATATTATATATTGATTGTTGATAAATTTATATATGTGTACAGGAAAACTTGGCATTGAATGGTGTTGAAAGTCCAAATGATCCGCCATCAGCTATTCCAACATCAATAAAGAATGACGATCTGGTAAATATACATGTATGTCTCATTATATATTAAATGGATATTCTTAAGTTGCGTGTAAATTGAAACCTATAGCTTTTGAAACATGTTTTTATTGTTTTTAATTAAATTTCTTCAACGTTCATATTTGGAGGATAATCAGAAGCTGAAATATTCAGCTAAGCTAGCCGAAATAGGAGAAGTCAGAGAAGAAAATGAGAGACTAAAGCTGCTTTTGGCTCGGATATTGAAGGATTATGAGTCTCTCCAATCCAATATCCATGACATTCTCAAAGACCAAGAACAAGCCAAAGAAGAAAAAGAAAACCACGCTTCATCACCACCGTCCGATCGCCATCATCAAAGTGATGATCGCGATCAATTACTCGTCTCCCTTAGCCTCGGAAGAGCCTCCTCAAACGACGACGACGGGGAGCCTAGAAAGAGCGTCGAGAAAAAGATCGGTAATGAAAGCAATAACAATAGTACTAAGGTTTTTGATAAGCTAGCGCTAGGGTTAGGTTCATCGTCGTCGACGTCTCATAGCGCTGATCACGATCGCGACGATCAAGCCGAGCCTACAGAGATTTGGCCTCCGAGCAAAGTTCTAAAGAGATCGTCCGATCAAGAAGACGGGGTTTCGCAAATGTCGCCGTTGAAGAAAGCTAGGGTTTCTGTCCGAACTAGATGTGACACCCCAACGGTTAGTGCGTGGCACCTTAAAATTTCCATGCAAAAGTTAGGCTTGAGAAAAGTAATGATATATAAAGTAGTGATTGACTATTGTGAAATTGATTGGCATGTGGTGTAGATGAACGATGGATGTCAATGGAGGAAATATGGTCAAAAGATATCAAAAGGAAATCCATGCCCTAGAGCATATTATCGTTGCACAGTCTCAACTTCTTGTCCTGTTAGAAAGCAGGTACTTAAGTGAATCATTTTAATAATTTTTTTTTTTTTTTTTTGTCAACCTGTCTTTGTTGAAATTATGTGATGATGATGATGGTTGACTAACTAATGCAGACATGCTATATTTCTTAGATATATCTAGTCCAAGCTTGCTAGTTTACTTCATTTTTCCACGATAAAATAATGGCTCTTTATAACTTCTCGTAGAGTTGAAACGTATGTGCATGGAGAATATTCCATATTAATCGGTGGATGGTCTAATAGATTGTCATCTTAACTACATCGTTGAGATCAATTCAAAATTTAGTTGAAATCAATGAGATTTGATTTCAAAAGTGTATTTATGAGTTTTATATTTGTTAAGTATTTTCAAATCTTATTTCGAAATCAGTTGAGAAAAGTAACTAATGA
This sequence comes from Urtica dioica subsp. dioica, assembly GCF_054948205.1. Taxonomy (NCBI): domain Eukaryota; kingdom Viridiplantae; phylum Streptophyta; class Magnoliopsida; order Rosales; family Urticaceae; genus Urtica; species Urtica dioica. The sequence goes on along the minus strand of NC_142758.1, from coordinate 45,537,604 downwards.
TTTTATAAAGGAGAGAGTTACACATATGGTCTAAACCTCTTAAGTCAAATTTGTAGTCCAATTGTTCAATAATGAAGAAAACAATCCAATTCAAACAATACGTATTATAAGAGAATAAAACATGAATTATTGATCTATTTTTATAATATTTGAATAATTTAAACCATATTCTTAATTGATAGTAGTTAATAAGAATGAAAACAAATATTTATTCTTTAAACAATTTGTTAGGTCATTTCATTTTGTTCAATGTGGAATCTTGTGATTATGTACTCCTCTTGTTGCTTTAAAATTCACTACTCATCTTGAGCCTCCCACATTTTTTTTTCATTAGTTTGTTGAGCAAATTTAGGCTCTAACATATTCTAGAATTCAATCTCAAAATATTGTTTAACAAGAAGACGAAAAAAGTAACACATATAATTCCATAAGACTATAGGCTGCGAAACGTGTATACATAGTGTATAGAATGTGTGTGCAACTCATATAATTGTTGAAATTATTTCGTTACTTCCTTTTCAATTTTTTCTTCTTCTTAATATTTAACTTCTTATTCTTATTCTAAGAATACACATCCCTTAATTACGTGCATTTTTATTTGTATTCTATTATCATACTCCTAATTTAAATCTTCGTTTTCGCCTACAACAAAATCTTTTTCAAACTCGCCGACAACAATAAAAGAGAGATAATATTTGCAAAAAAATATTAAAATAATAAAATGAAGTAGCGTTTAAATATTTTATATAGTAAATATTAAGTATATTCTTAAGGACATATTTGTTCGAATACTTAATTTGTGAGGTATCCCATTAATTTTAAACGTTAGGTATGATACAACTTAAGACATGTGGATTTTCCTCATAGAAATTGATCATTTAATTTAATTTAATTTGATTTAATTTATTTTCAGGTACAAAGATGTGTAGATGACATGTCAATATTGATCACAACCTACGAAGGGACACACAACCACCCTCTTTCCGTCTCCGCCACCGCCATGGCCTCTGCCACCGCCGCCGCCGCCTCGATGCTCCAATCCCGTTCCACCACCTCATCGCCCTCTAACACTGCTCCTGCCACGTCAGCCCTAACGCTCAGCAACAACTTCATGGCCAATCACATCAATCCTAGTAACAACAACAACAGCAACAACAATCACTCTCTCTTACTCAACAATTACATGTCATCGTCCACGTCATCATCGTCGTCCATGTCACTGCCAAGTCAATTCTATCTCCCAAACACATCAATCTCAACCTGCAATTCCCACCCAACCGTCACTCTAGATCTCACCATCCCAAACCCTAATCCTAACCCTAACCCTAACTCTCTACTCGGGAGATCGTCATCATCATCGTTATCGTTACCGAACCCTAGATATCCCGCCACGTGTCTCAGCTTTTCCTCGTCGTCTTCTTCGACGTCGGATTTTCCAAGCATCATGGCCAGCAATTACAACGGTGGGTACGGATTCAATTACGGGAATTACATGATGGCTCAGCAGGCGAGAAATAGTTACAACAGTATCGGAACCTTCAGCAACAAGCAACAGCCGTGTCATCAAGATCAGCTTAGTAAATTTTTTCAACCTTACAGCAACATGATCCTCAACAGTAATAATAATGATAGTAATACGATCAACAACTACGACGATCAACGCGGTTTCATGACGGAGAGTAGTATAGCCGCTGCCACGAAGGCGATCACGGCGAATCCGAAATTCCAATCGGCCTTAGTGGCTGCGCTGACATCATTCGTCGGAAATGGTGGCGGTGGTGATGGTAGTAGTGGTAATGGGGTATGATTAAGAAAAAAGCATTATTTGGTGCATACTTTTTTTTTTCCCTTTAATTTCCGTTGTACACATTTTACATTTTTTCTTTCACAAAGAATAGGTTGTGAAAACTTCAAATGTGATTCAGTTTTGTATTTAATTCGGATAGAACTAGCCATGGGGAAGTTTTTTAGGCCGTGAAAATTGTTTATGTTGCTCTGGACGACGTATACGTTCTAAATAACTTGGCCAAATGTGCATATATATAATATATATAGCCTTCCTTGTTTTAATTTTTTTTTTCTTTATTTATTTATTTTTTTTTTGTCATGTTCTATGTTTTGTAGTTTCTTTTGGGGCCCTCTTCTCGAGCAAGGGGTGAAGAGTATCGACTAATTAAAAACCATATCCGTTTGAGGAGAAAAAACTAAATAAATCATTATTAAAAACCTTTTATTTATTTGTAATTTAATTGATCAAATTCTTTATATAAGAAAATAAAAAAACGACATGTGCACAACAGTTCAAAGTATGAGCCTTGTATTTGTGCGATCGGTTAAATTCTCGGGTTGGATTTCGGCTATCCGAGAGTTCAGGTTAAACAACTTTTCTTCGCGGATGATAGTTTCAAGGCCAAATCGGGAGAAGGGAGTGAGGTGAGGTGCCTTAGATGTCTATAGCCGGGGAAAGTGCTCAACTAAGGTCACTCTAGGGCATGATCGGTACTTGGGAGAAACAAGGTGGATTTCTTTCGCTTCATATCAAATTAGAGAGGGTGTGTAGAACAATATTCGATGGAAATGATATTTTAATTTCTCTCTCTCTCTCTCTCCCGGAAAGAGGTTATTATATATTAAGGTCATCATACAAGCTATTCCTTGCTATGTGATGCGTTGCTTTGAACTACCAAAGAAATTGATTATAGGCGGCTAAAGACTTTTTGTGAGGAAGTAGTGAGGAAAAACAAAAGGCACATTGGAGAAGAGCGGAAGGAGAACGGAGAGATGAGGTTATTATATATATTATTGCTTACGATTTAAAAAAATGTTATTTTCACGATAAATTTTAAACATATACGATTAGTTAAAAAAAGAGAAAAATCATCAAAATAACCCCTTTTAAGTGTAAAATAGCTGCTATTTCAAATTTTTTAAAAATAGTGGTTTTCAAACGATAGATTTTTTTTTTCCTTCTATATATAATATTATTAAATTGTAAACAATAAATAAAGTTAAATAGATCGAGTCTAAAATAAAATAGTAAACAAACTTAAAAAAAAATGTTAGCATAAAGAAAAATCAAGAAAAATAACTGGTAACAATTTAAAAAAATTTATATTTGTAATAAAAACTTTAAACATAGTATTTTTCGCGATAAAAAAAAAAGCTACTAAAAACAATTTCAAAAACAAAAATCACGAAATTTCCATTTCCTATTTTCAGACTTATAATCGCCAAGGCCCGAAAGGCATACCGGCCTAATAAAACAGGCCCAATAAAATGGATCAAACCATTATGAGCCCTTCAAGTGGGAAGGCGAATAAACTGGTGTACACGTGTCTCCCCTTACACGTGGCACACCACAACACATCCACGTAAAAAGGGCTGATTGTCTCGGATGAGAATGACCGTTGATTAGCTTTTTGGCACATCACCAAGTGACCAGAACTCGGATCCCCTTGTTCCACAACGAATTGTAGATACATCCATTTCAATTTCATAGAGGTAAACATTTCAAACTATTTCCTTTTCTTTTTTTCTTTTAAATTAATTGCCTTAACATTTCAGATCCTTTTCACGTTACACGCGCACATGCATGAAAGTTTAGCACAACTTAAACTAATCTGGTTTCATTATTTTTTTGTTAAATTCTGAGATTTTGAAGATCTAATTTTTTGATGCTGCGTTTATCATCAAGAACGCTCTCCTTCCGAAGGTCGAAACTCTTTGATGGCCAAGAACATTAAATTTTGATGAATACCATAATCGATATCTGAGAAAATCAACACTTCATGCCAGTTTATTAATTATATTATTAAATTCCGTATATCTTTCCGAGAAAAATTAGTGTTTTTTTTTTTTTTTTTTTAACTCACATAAGTGCAAGGGCTCTACAATTTAAACATTATTTTACATTTTTAATCCAAAATTATATGAATTTTGCATATACCCCCAACTTGAATAATTTTGTTTTCTCTTGTTCCTCCACTGAGCATATGAATTTTGCATATACCCCCAACTTGAATTTTACACTTTTTTTTTCAAGTCTAATTGTGTTTTTTTTCAACTCTATTTTTTACTCCCGATTGCTTAAATTTAGTATTTTTTTTTCCTTCTATCTTTTACTTGTCAAATAATCACAAGATTCAATTCTCTTTCTATCTTTCATCAATTAATTAGAATCTGCATACTACAATAATAAAATAAGATTAAACCAATCCCTTCATCTTGAAATAAAAATCATGTGGCTTGCGTATTTGAGATTTCTTGAAGAAAAAAAAGAGACGAAAATGATCAAAAATATCATGTATAACAATTTTCAAGGTTTAAAGTATATTCGTCTAAACAATTCATAAATTTCTTAGGTATATTAATATATCAATCATATCTCGGCTGTTTATAGTAGAAATATGACTCAACTGCCACAAGAGAAGAATGAGTACTCCAAACTCTCAAGCTATGAAGAGTATTTCGAGAGAATTCAATCCAAGAAAAAGTTGCCCAAATCACTACAAGAGGATTTAACATCTTCATTTGCAAGCATCCCAGTTTCAAATTTTCCAGGAGTCCCTGGAGGCAAAGGTATTTCTCCTATATATATATAAATATATATATATATATATATATATATATATATATATATATATATATCGTACATCAGCAGTTGAAATGCATTTTTATATATATTAGGTATGTCTTGTAATGTATGCATTCTTGTAGGTTAAAAAATATAAGGGGGTGCAAATATTTTTTAAAGGGGGTAAATATGAAAATATTTTATGATTTTAGATTAATAATAAAAATAATAAAATAGGGGTGATAATACCATTTTTTTTTAAAATATCTCCTTCTATGTAGTCAATTAATTTAGCTTTTTTGTTTTGTTTTTAATAACATAGTTAAAATTCTACCCAAGTATATTGTAATCTTTCTAGTAAAACTTTAATCAGTGTGTAGAAATTTTGTCTAATTTATTAACTGCTGAATGATTTTTTGCTAGTAAATTTTTATTTTTATTTTTAAAGTTACCGGCATTCGACACTCTAAATTTTTTTAATTTCTCTAAAATTTTCATCTAACAATCAACTACTCTTTGAGATCGAACTATCGACTATTGTTAATTGAAATTAATAGATTCCTAAAATGATGGAAGTTTGTCTAAAATTAGTCAAAATTAACAAAAAAAAAAAAGGTGTAAATTCCAGATTTCAATAGCTTTTACAATTTTATGATTAATTTTTTTGAAGTCATGAATTGCTTATATATATATATATATATATATATATATATATATATATATATATATATATATATACCCACTAGAATAATCGAATAACAATATTAAAAAAAAAATTGATTGTTTCTAAAAAAATAATATTTTTATTATTTTTGCTGATCAATTAGTTCAGTATAATTTTTTTTTATTCTTTTTTGACAGTCATCGAGATCGAAGCCGACGCGCTGATCCTCGACGCAGTCCGAATCCTCTCAGAATGCAACATTCTATCGGCTCCGGTGAAAAATCCGGACTCGAAACCCGCGACAGACTGGCGAGAGCGATACCTCGGGACCATCGACTACTACGCCGTGGTCCAGTGGGTTTTGGACAGCGCCGAGCTCGCCGCCGCGACTCTCTCGGCCGGCGCCGCCGCCGCCGCCGGAGTCGGGGCCGGCGCGCTCGGGGCCGTCGGGGCGGCGGCGCTCGGAGCCACCGGCCCCGTCGCGATGGCCGGCCTCGCCGTGGCGGCGGTCGGAGCGGCGGTGGCGGGCGGCGTGGCGGCCGAGAAAGGGCCGGGGAAAGACGCGGCCACCGCGGCGGATAGCTTGGGGGATGATTTCTATAAGGTCTTGCTGAGAGAGGAGCCTTTTAAGTCCACCACTGTAAGTCCAATGTCAGCATAGTAGTTTTTCTATGGAGAAATAATTTCATTATGTGGACTTCAAAAGTTAACAAAATATCAAGATTAAACCTCCTACTTAAAAAATTTAAAAATGGACTTTTGACCTTGTTTCAGAAAAAAAAAATGCTCTTTTGACCATATGTCATCATATGACAAAAAATGCTCTTTTGACCATATAGCATCATATGACATCGTACGTCATTGTATATTACGATGGTCAGAATGATATTTTTGTCTGAAATAAGGAGTCTTGATAATTTGTTAACTTTGAGATCCATATTTTCTCTTTCTATCTTTACAAAAAAAAAAAAAAAAAAAAAACGTAGAAAATATATAGAGCTGATATATAACTATTTTTGAGGGCCTCAGTGCACAGAAATAGTGGATCCCACTGAATGCTTCTCGACCGCAAAACGGTTATAAATCATTTGTGAAAGTATATAGCTGACCAAAATTTTCTTTTAGCTCAAATTGGACAGGTTTCCATTAGAAGTTTTTGAAAATAGAAAATCAGGTTTCGGTACAAAAATTCTGACAAAACCGAATGAAACCTATTCAGAGAAATTTTACCGATTTTAGTTATTCTAATAAAGAATTGATTTAATCATCCAAAGTAGCAACTGGCACGTCCCTTAAAAATTCCACCGCGTTACGATTTATAACATTTTAGGATGCTTTTCTTTAGTAGTACTAGTAACTAGTAAGGCCAATAATTACCTATGGAAAATAGACAGTTTATTTTAACTTGTAAGGAAATCTAGAATTAGTTGAGCTTCAAGTGGATTTTATTAAGAACATAACTTAGGATATCATTTGAAAGAACATAACTTTACTTCTCTCTTCTGTATGGTCTCCAAAAATAATTGATAACTTAACAAGACTGGAAAATTAGAAAACAAGCTCCTACTTTAAAAATAATTTTCCATGATTGGTGAAAACCTGTACTCAATTATTTTTATTTATTTTTTTTCTTTTGGTTTCAGGTGAGGTCGATTGTGAAATCGTACCAGTGGGCCCCATTTGTCCCAGTGGCTACAGACAGCTCGATGCTGACTGTGTTGCTCTTGCTGTCCAAGTATAGGCTTAGGAACGCTCCGGTGGTCGAACCCGGAAGACCCGAAATCGCAAACTTCATCACCCAATCAGCGGTCGTCCACGGCCTCGACACGTGTCGAGGCAGAGACTGGTTTGACTGCATCGCCGATAAACCCCTCTCCGAATTGGGACTGCCCTTCATGATGCCCCACGAGGTCAAACCATTCTTTACCTTTTACTCCCATAAATTGGAAAAAAAAAAAATTCATACGCAACGAAATGTTGCATTTTATAACTTTGCATAAATCGACCATAAATATAGTTAAATTCTATGTGTGGTTCTTAGTTTGGTTTAATGATAATTTCACACCATCTTTTAAGTGAGATCGTTGAATTCAAATCCACCGGACTGCAGGTGCACCCCTGAGCTTTTAAAAATTGTAATTTTGACCTTATTTTTATTTATATTTTTAGCCCAAAACTTTATAAATGTTTTTCTCCGACTGAGAAAAAAAAATCTTGCGCCATCCTGAATTATTTCAAAAAATTTATATTTTTATTAAATCCGCTCCTTTAGTTTGAATTCTGGCTCCGCCACTAGTTACCACCTTATATGTCAGGTGGTACAAACTCTAGTTTTGAAAAAAAAAAAAACTAAGTTTAGAGGTCAACGGCGCGGAAAAAAATACATTTGCATGATCTGAGTTAGGAATCTTAGCTTGTTTTCTTGTGATCGTTAGATGATAAGTATTGGGAGAGACGAGCTAGTTCTAGAAGCTTTCAAGAAGATGAGGGAACATCAAATCGGCGGTCTTCCGGTCGTGGAAGGACCAGGGAAAAAGATCGTCGGAAATCTCAGCATAAGAGACATCGGGTTTTTGCTGCTCAAACCCGACCTCTTCTCCAACTTCAGGTTCGAGTTTCACTTGTGCACACTTTAGCTAAGAGAATTAAGAACTTTCATTCACTTTGGTTCTTTCTTTATCAGGAGATTCACAGTCGGGGACTTCGTGGACACCATTGTCTCGGCACCACTAGAAGCCGGAAGAAAAGCCCATCGACCAATCACATGCGAACTCGACTCGAAGCTCGGCTCAGTGATCCACAGGCTCGCTTCCGAGTCCGTTCATCGAGTTTATGTTGTGGCCGAAGAGAGGAACGAATTGATCGGAGTCGTCACTTTGAGGGACGTGATTTCCTGCTTCGTCGATGAGCCCCCGAACCATTTCGACAGCTACTTCGGTTTCTCCATGAAAGAGATGTTGAACCAGTAAATTGCTTAAAAAGTCAATAAATAATGAAACAAAAGTGAGTACGGCATAATTAAACTAGATATATTTTTTTTTATTTAAAAGATATTTCGAGTATAACTATTGTGGTCTTATAAGTGCAAAAGAGAAACAAAATGATAAGAGCTAACGTGTAAAAATAAGTTTGGAAAGTTAACAATTTAAACTATATGCGTTGAGGAAAAAAAAATATAAGTTTGCTTTTGATAGTTCGATACTTTTAAGTTCATATTTTGAAATGGATGAATAATTTGTATTGTGATTTTTGTATTTCGTAAAAAAGAAATTTAAAGTAGATATAACAAATCTAATTTTATTGGATATATTTAAAAATATATGGAGCCTTGGGATAGTCTCTCAAGGAGTGGATTAGTATCCACAATGAAAGCAAATTTCGGGAGGTGTTAGCGTAATTATTATTATTATTATTATTATTATTATTATTATGTAAGAGTAGTTTAGTCTTTAATTATTTATTATCTTGATTATAAATAATCATCTTTGATGTATTATTGTATAAGTACTTTATAATGCAACTAGTACTCTACTTATCTTTTTCGTTTCTCTCTCAACCTCATTATCTTTTGTAAAGTTATCATGATATCAGAACTTTCAAATCAAAATTCCACATTCGATCACCCTTAAATCCTCACAAAACTTTAACATAATGTTCATGACGCATGGTTGTCTATTATGAACAGTGGAGATTATTTTATGAGAAATTGAAGTTGATGTGTTGAGTGAAGAGATGAACTGCGAATTTGTTTTCCCAACAGCTCGGACCAGTCAATTTGAAATTGCGTTTGCGCTTTCACCAACCGTTGAATCATCACGAAGTTTGTTCAAAGTGTTCTTCACATAGAGAGGTAAACTTTGAACGGTGCGATTGGGGTATTAGGTCTTTTAGCATTTTCTATTGGGTGAACAATGGAGTTGCGAATTTAATTTTGTAATTTTTGGGCTATTTGGTGATTTGGATATTATGAATTAGGGTTTTTGGGTCTATGATAATGATTACTTTTTCAAAAAATTGGCTACGTAAGCCACCTAAACTATATGAATTGTAAATTAGCCAACCTTTGGTAAATAATTTGTAAATAGCCAACTTGCATACGTGGCAACCTATTAACTACCTAAAATATATGTTTGGTTGTGTTAAATAAGGCTTTTATTAATTTGTTAATAAGTTTACTTGACTATTTACAAGAAATTAACCAAAAGTGGGCTATATCTCAATCCACTATATCCGTGTGGCTATATAACTAAATAACCCTTACTTTTTTTATTTTGTATTGAGTATTTTGCAGTGGGTTTTTGGTTAGTTTGCAGTGGGTATTTGGATTTTTTGGTATTCTACATTGGATAGTTGCATATTTTATATTTGGCTGTTTTGGGTGTCTATTTGAGGATTTTGTATGGTCAATTGGATATTTCACTTTGGCGTTTTAGGTGATTGTTTGGGGATTTTTTTTATTGATAATTTGATAGTGGGTATTTTGAAGTGGGTATTTGTTTGGTGTTATCACATTATTTGTTTGGAGATTTTACATCGATTGTTTGGTTGGTTATAGAGATTCAAATTGGCTTTTGAGATTTTGTTTTGGTTGTTTGGTTGATTTTGGAGATTCAAATTGGTTGTTTGGGGGATCTCGCATTATTCTTTTGGTTAGTTTTGGAGATTTAAATTGGCGGTTCGAGGACCTCATATCGGTTGTTTGTGGATTTCACATTGGTTGTTTGTAAATGTTCTTTGCCTCACCCCCTTTGCATTCTCTTCTAAAGATTGGTGATTGTTCGCGAAAGCCAAAATCTTCGGACATGGCTGGATGATGTCTCAAAGACGATTTTTGGCGACAGAGCATTGGATGCGATTTTTGAAATTTTGGATACGATTTTTGCTGCATTCAAAGATATGTTTTGTCCTAATGTTTATTAAACAAAATCATAGATTAATTATTTTACATTATCGATAATATGCAAACGTACAGAAATAAAAATCCATTTTTTTTCTTCAAGAAGATGTAAGTAGAGATTGACGAATTGAAATAAAATAATATGACACAGTGAGTTTTCCCAAAGAAGGGAATAGTATGTGACGTCCGAATCCCAATTACTTTAGGCATGGCTTTACATAAAATGATGTCGTTTGTCACATAAAGCAGTTCTTAGCTGAAGAGAAAAAGTTATAGACACAAATATTAGTCAACAAACGACAGGGACAAATTTATTTCCCAACATTTGATCACTATCTATGCACGCATGCATGTGAGTGAGAAGAGAACCACGTTCCTCGAGATTTCCAGGGTGACTTGGAAACCGAAGTCGGCTTGCAATTTCTTGAGTTATTACTTATTTAAAAAAAAAAAAAGGGTTCGCATGTAACAAAATCAGTGTGTCAGAAGATAAAGCCGAGTGACGTGGGAGTGAGTCAAAATTGCTGACGATAAGGATGGAACGTAACTCATATATCATATTTCAATTTATTTTTGATTTAGTGTATGTAGCTTTATATCTTTGTCCTTGTCTTCAATAGACTTTAATTTCTTCACGTGAGATATAAGCGTAAATTATACTATAATTGATAAATTGTCTAATTTGTCACCAATTTCATAGTATTTTTCCACTTTCCACCGAAACGTTAATTTTTCCCAAAATGTCACATCTATGTCAACAATGCTGACATCTTATAGTGAAGAGAAAACATAGATGTCAACATTGTTGACATAGATGGTGATATTTTGGGAAAAATTAGCATTTTGGTGAAAAGTGAGAAAATGTTATGAAATTGATGGTAAATTTGGCAATTTCTCACTATAATTTTAATTAAAAATATTCCACTATTTAATATAGTTTTTTCTCATTATAATTGAGAAAATTATAATTATGTAAATGGTAAACTGTTAACCGGTTAAGACAAAAATCCAATCTCATCATTTATAAGTCGTAATAATAATTTAAAATTTTCTCTTACGAAATGGCAACCTTGTTTTTAATAGGTTTAGGTAAACATAAATTCGGCGTTGGAATATTTAGTCTGAAACTAATTAGTCACCACGTAAACGGTCCTACTGACTGTGCCATTTTTTTATGCTCACTTGTACTGAGTTGGAGAAGACTAGTCAAATACTAATCTGTTTATGATATAATATTACTATTATATCACGTGTGTTTACCTCAAATGTAGATTCCCTCTGGAGAATAAGAATAGAATCACGTTCCTTTATTTAGAATAAACTGTAATGAAATGACTTGGAAATACTCGAGTTTCTCAACTTTTTTTTAGTTGGCCACTTAAAACTATTAGATTGCAACTTAGTCAACAATGTTATTAGCAAAATTAGTTATCCAAAATGGAGATTGTCTTTGTTATTCCTTATTAGTTGTTTTAACTTTCTTTGATAATAAAGAACTAAACTTGATCTCTAATCCGATCTCACAACCACTCAAGAAGAAATGTAAAAGAAACATAGCCTTAAAACTAATAAAAAATAATGCATAACCAATTTGAGCTATGCAGGAAGTTTAAATATTTAACAAAGAATTCAACGACTATATTTTTTCTACTTAGGACTTCATATATGTAAACAATCTTGCCATTTAACTGATTTAGGTCATTTCACAATATTAATGAATTTGTGTAAAACTGCTCTCTAACATGTTTTTTTTTTTTTTTTTAACAAAAATATCATTCAGATTTTATATCAATTAGGTTTTAATATGAGATTAGACCACAAGTATGACATGTCCAATAATTTTGGACCAAAATCCAAAAAATCTATTTTAATCCAAAATTATAAGTACTCATTATAAGTATTTACTTTTTAACCCTTATTTCCTCTCTCTCTCTCTCTCTCTCTCTCTCTCTCTCTCTCTCTCTCTCTCGTGCGTGCATGCTTTTTTTATTTTTGAATTGTTGAATTCTCACGATTTTCAGGAATTTCATCCTCATAGAACCGTTTAAAGATTTATTTTTCTCATTTGAAAAATATTGAAATTTGTTAATATTTATTGATATTTTGTCACTTTATTGACATTGATGTCAATAAATCTTCAAAGAGTCCAGGAATTTCTTTAAAGATTTATTGACATCTTTGTCAATAAATTTTCTGGATGTCAATAAATCTTCAACAAACCCATAATCTTCAAACGAATTCTCAAAATCTTCAAACGAATTTCCAAAATCATCAAACGAATTCCCAGAATCTTTGAAGATGTATTGACATCCATGTCAATTAATCTTCAAAAGAATTTCTAGATTCTTCAAACAAAAAAAAATTCTCCAAACGGTTCTATGAGAACATCGTGAGGATTTAACAACTCAAAAACAAACAAAAAAATCTGCCAAGAGAGAGAGAGAGAGAGAGAGAGAGAGAGAGAGAGAGAGAGAGAGAGAGAAGATCGTGAGGATTTAACAACTCAAAAACAAACAAACAAGAAGAAGAAGAAGACGACGACGACGAAAAAGAAGAAGTTGAAGAAAATTGTTAAAAAGGTATATACATCAAATAATTAGTCATACTTTGTATTAAAATAGACTCACTGAAATTGGTTCAAAATTATTGACAATGTCATATTTTGTGTAATAATCTCTTTTAGTATTGGAGCAATTAAGATAGTAGTCCAATAGCCCCATCATTCTCTTAAAAATAGCTTAAGTTTCATTTTATTAAAAAAAATACTTCACTAGCCCACAATAAATTAAATTAATTGAAAAGTTAATTTGATTAACTGTTTTATTAACTCTTTAGTTAATTTAATTTACTTCTGGTTCGTGTATTTTTTTTTAATAAAATGAAACTTGGACACTTTATTGTTCTGTTTTGTTTCATTTTTCATAAGTTGTAATGTCGACACTTTATTTATGTTAATAGGTAATCTGCATGAAATTTGCATACATATGTAGTATCAATATTTATCAAAATTTACCATTATTTGCAATGTGCTGCGAAATTAATCCTTATTATATGTTAAACTTTGTGCCTAGTATTCATCATGTACTGAAATTAATCACTAAAAACATATAAAAATAACTACAACATTTTAGTTCTTTTCATGATGGTTTGAAGAGAGAGAGAGAGAGAGAGAGAGAGAGAGAGAGAGAGAGAGAGAGTAATAATAAGTAACTAATTGCTAAAAGAAAAATTAGTCGAACTAAGCCACCTGAAACGCTGAAATTGTAATCTAGCCAACGTTTCATCCAAATTTTGACTCTAGCAAAAAATGATGACGTGTCTTAATTATGTAAGATGTTAATTACTATAATATCATCTACTAGAATTTGCTTACAAAACTTGTAGCTAGGAATGGCAACGGGTATGGGTTTTAGCGGGTACACCAATACCAGTACCCGTACCCGCCTATTAAAATACCCGTTAACCCGGTTTTCCCAACAGGGCGGGTAACGGGTATACCCGCCGGGTGACGGGTGCCAAAATTGAGCACCCGCTAACCCGTTAACCCATTTAAAAAAAATAAAAAAAATAATTTTTAATAAGAATCAAAACAACAACCTACTCATTATGATGTAATCTAATGTTTTCTTAAAAAAAATATCTAGTTTTTTCCATAAAAATAATTAACGGGCGGGTTAGCGGGTTAACGGGGCGGGTTTAACATTTTCGCTACCCGACCCGTACCCGCTAAAATACTAACGGGTAATACCCGTTAGCCCGTTAACTCATTTTGAACGGGTATTACCCGACCCGTTAAGACCGGATAACGGACGGGCCAACGGGTAAAAATGTCATCCCTACTTGTAGCCCACGTTTGATCAACCAAAATTTTCGAAATTAATACACGTGTATATATTTAGAATTTTTAAAAAAATTCTATATTCGGCAAAGTTTGTTATTGAGCGTTTATTTCTTTCTAATTTTTTGTTAATCTCCGCTGCTTTGTTAATTTATATTAATTATGGTAAATTTACATATGTGCTGGTAGAGCCGATCAATGCCCACCAGTTTGAAGTTGTCGATAGTGTTATCAATTGATATTTCTTTCCTTTCCTTTAATACGGTGTTATTCACAAGCCGATCAAATTTTCATTACGAATTTTCGAAGTTAATACACGTGTATATATTTAGTATTTTAAAAAAAATTCTATATTTGACAAAGTTGGTTATTGAGAGTTTATTTCTTTCTAATTTTCTGTTAATTTCCGTTTATTTTAGTTTGAAGTTGTCGATTATGTTATCAATTGATATTTCTTTCCTATCCTTTAATACGTATTTAATACAGTGTTATTCACAAGCCGATCAAAATTTCAATACGAATTTTCGAAGTTAATACACGTGTATATATTTAGAATTTAAAATAAAATTCTATATTTGGCAATGTTGGTTATTGAGCATTTATTTCTTTCTAATTTTCTGTTAATTTCAGTTAATTTCCGTTTATTTTACGCACGATAAACTTCGGCTGGCTGAAACGTTGGCTAGTATTTGATTTCTATGATTATGTTACATAAGGGTATTTTCGATATTTTCTAAACGTTTATTTCTGTAAATGACTAGATTACAAAATTTACCAAACGTTGACTACATCCTTAAAATCATGTTTGAAATTGGTTACGTGTGATATGATGAATTAGTTTTTTATTTTAGTTATTATTAAGTAGTTGTATTTCCTTTCTAATTCGTCCAATTTCATTTTTATTAATTTATTTAAAAATTTAGACTAGTAACCATATATAAACGTTTATTGTGACCTTTATTAGACCGCAATATTAACTAAATTATAAAAAAACAATATTTCCAAATGACTAATTTACTACAGTCGCCTATTTTTTTAGGGGCATTGAAACTTTGTAACCAAAACTAAGCTATAAAATTAGGATGTAACCAATGTTCGCAAACGTTTAGGAAAATAGCTAATGACAGTTATATTTGACTTATATTTATATTAAACATGTTATAATTAATAAAAAAAATGTAAATCATTTAAAAATTCGATAATTAATGTACATATGGTGAACTTCTGCGGAATTCTACAGTAGTAAACAAGATTTTTCATCCAACACAATTAGTCTATTTTTGAAGCTCTCCTCGCCACGAGTTCGTTGATTTTGAATCACTCAATTTCAAGTTCATACGAGGAATATATGAATTTTTGAAGTTTTGATAAGAAAAAAAACGTATGAGGGAGAAAGAATGACAAATCACTTTAGCAAAAAAAAAAAAAACCCTGGAAGGACAAAATGAAAAATTTAAATGAGTTATCCAAGTGTCATTTCATCTGTTTATTTATTTTTAATAAGTTTTTAAACGTTGGCTAAACGTGGTGTTTGAAATGGCCTAATAAATTACAAATTTCTATTTTTAGCTGAAACATATTTAAAATCAAATGAAATTAAGACAGAGTACGGAAGAATGTTTGGAGTACATTTGCATTTTGTTTCACTAATCATGCAGATAAATACTGTTTAGGCTTTAAAAGTATATTTAGATCGGATATTTATAATAACTAGTTTTAGCATCGCGCTATGCACGAATAATTTTAGGATATTATAAATGATAATAGCAAGTAAAATATGTAGAGGTTAATTTGTGTTATCAAGATTCGTAAACAATGGGCACCAAAGAAACCGGAAATTAAGAAAAAACCCTTAAAAATGATCATGAATGAATAATAAAATGTAAAAAATTTATTTTGTACATTAATTAGACTTTCATGGATAAATAAGACTTGCGTTCGCTTTCTAATGAAATATGGAGACACATATAATGGGAAGAGAAATAAATATCAAAGAGAAAAAGAAAGAGAATTTAATAAAGAAAATATAAAACTAACATACACTCAAAATAATGTATGTTATTGATATAATATAGTATCAGTAATTATGATTATAAAATACATAAAAATGAAAAAAAAACAATATACATATAGATTGAAAAAAATAAAAAATAAAAACGAAAGGCAAAGGAAAAAAAATAGAACGAAAGGCAAATGCAAAGGGAAAAAAAAGAAACCGCCACGTGTCGCCGTCTGGCTACGCTGCGTGGCGGCCGAAGAATGAAAGTTGGGGGAGAGATTGCGTTTATTAACTATGTTATAGAAATACGCGGAATATATTAGCACAATAATATAGGGTTCTAAAAAAATTTGTGACAAGAAATTTGATCGAGACCGATCAATATCTACGTCTAGCTTATAAACTAGAGTTCAGTAGAGTTTTATTTTTTCTTCGCTCGCACCGAGACCGGATCATCTGTCCCCTTTGTGTGTCACCTTTCCTGTCCCCCAATAAAATAATGACACGTCATTTAATGAATTTAACGCTAACTTTTGTTGTTTGGTTTAGTTTTCACACCGTTATCGTTGAAATTTTTTTTTCCCTCTGATCGTCCCTGGTCGTTTTCCCCTTTTCAGAAAAAAAAAATTAAAATATTCATTCGGGTGCTTGATTATAATTTTTTATTAAGAAAATAATATGTTGTATTGGCTTGCTTTAACTTTCTTTCTCTGACACAATTTTTTCCCACTATTCCTAGCATCAGAGTATCATTCAGAGTTGGCTTCTTCCTATAATAAAAAATTTGGCTTCTTTTTTTTTTCTTTTCTTTAAAGCAGTAAAAAAAATTAGTAGGAGCACATGTACGGTAAAGGTGAACGAACATGTTGTTATAATATAGTAACATATCGCTGAAAAAGGTGAGTACATGAACGAATAGAATACTGTTTGTATTACTTGCAATTTCATAATAAAATAGTAACATCCAAATCATTGAAGTTTCCTCCATAAACTTAACAAATAACTCATAATAATAAATAAAAAAAACAGCATTCAGATAGTCTTCAAAAATAAAATTTGTGAATTTCACCGAAAATAAAACTCCAATATTGCTGTAGTAGAGCTAAAACTGACTTGGAGGATGTGGTTGAACCTGTTAAAAAATTATCATTAGCTTAGTTAAAGTGGGAAAAAACTTGCATAAACAAAACATTTAAAAATTACCTTCATTAGCAATTCTGTCATACTCATCTCTGTGGTTGGACATGTTCTATTTAGTTGACTCACAAGTTGCATAGATTGTTGAATATAATATGACTACTCTGCCGCAATACGTTAAGAAGAAAATCAACAACAAAATAATGCAAAGGGACAAAAAAAATATATGTACTACAATATTAAACAAATACTCATCATTCAATGCAAAGGGGCAAACCAACAAAAAAACCTGTATCAAACCTGTTTAAAATATATATAATACAATATTAAAAAAAATACTCATCATTCAATGCAGAGGGACAAAAAAAAAA
This sequence comes from Urtica dioica subsp. dioica, assembly GCF_054948205.1. Taxonomy (NCBI): domain Eukaryota; kingdom Viridiplantae; phylum Streptophyta; class Magnoliopsida; order Rosales; family Urticaceae; genus Urtica; species Urtica dioica. The sequence continues at coordinate 45,520,125 of NC_142758.1, read as the reverse complement.
GCATGAGACTCACACTAACGCCAAACTTTCACTGTAATACAATAAAATAATTAAAAGAATTTGAAGTTTGTCAGGCTCTTAGTTTCTCTCGTCATTATATACACAATGGAATAATATACATACCTTCAAGCTACAAAACCACCGAACGATATTTTTTTTTTCTGAAAAGGGAAAAGCAAACACATGTGTGGAGGCGGTCAGAGGGAAAAGAAAAGTAAATTAGGGTTGTTTTTAAACGATAACGGTGTGAAAACTAAACCAAACATCAAAAGTTAGCGTTAAATTCATTAAATGACGTGTCATTATTTTATTGTATTGGGGGACATGAAAGGTGACACAGAGGGGACAGATGATCCGGATTCGCTCGCACCCACTGTTTCTCTATACCGTGGTTTCTCTAGCCCTTGGTTTCTTTTTGTTTTACGAAGTTATATATCAAAACAAAAATCCAAAAGAAACGAAAAATAAACAATCGTGGGACTATGAATTTTAGATTAGTTTGCTCAAGTGGGACTTGAAAAAAGACAAAGACAAATACAGAATATAAACGTTGAATATTCCTCTCATTTGTGTTTCGAGGTTGGTTCTTGAACGACGGCTACTCAATATTGATTGCGACTTAAAAAAATCCTGTTTTTATTTATTTCTTTTCTCTTACGGCTATATATATGTGTTACGAGATTCATATACATACTTACGTAGTTATATAAACATATCCTATTGTGCTTCTAGCTATCTAACTAGAAGCAACAGCCATGACTGCATTCACGCGTTTACGTAAGGAAGAAGAAGAAGATTCTAGAAACTCGAAGAAGCTTGCGAAGCAGCTGGTGAACCCGTGGAATTGGTATCCAGACAAGTGGAACAAGATATTCCTGGTCACGTGTGTGTTGGGGCTTTTCATCGACCCGCTATTCCTCTACGTTCCGATCATAAACACCAAGGATAAATGCCTGGCCGTGGACGATCGCATGAGCTACTTCGCTCACGTTCTCCGAACCCTGACCGACATATATTCGGTGTTTCACATATTGATGCGCTTTCGAAACGCCCGGAAGATGGCCCAGAAGCTCAGACTGTCGCTCTTTTCGGGGCTTCCGTGGTTCCACCTGCTCGTCAACATCTTAGCCCTTCTTCCCATCCCTCAGGTCAGCCCTTATATATATATATATATATATATATATATCAAAATGTTGTCAAGTAATTTTTTAAATTATATATATATATTTTTAAATTTAGTCATTTTAAGCGGTCAAATTTAATCTTTAGTCATTTCTAATAATTAAAAAAGGATCAAGCGACTATATAGTCCAATAGAACTTAAACTTTTGCAAAATAGTCATAGTTTCTCAATTTTAAGCAAACTAGCCTAAGTAAGATTAATCTAGGTTGGATTAAATTTAATCCCAACAAACTATAAAGACAGAATATAAGATTTATATAGGCTGAATTAAAATTAATCGAGACAGAATTAAAAATCATATTACTCTTAATTGACTATTTTGCTATACCTAATGAAACTATGACTATTTTGTAAAAGTAATAGTTTGAATTAGCTACATCATACCATTTTTTCTTAAAAAAATCATGTTAGAATTAACCTTTGGCTATTTTTAAGTGGTTAAAAAACATTTCGAGTTAACCTTAAAGTAAGGTTTTCACCCGCAGATCATAGTGGGATACTTTCCGAAGTTTGCCGCATCAGGATACAAAACGGAGAGGAGGATTTTGAATTCGATTCTTGGCTTGCAATACGTCCCGCGACTCATCCGAGTGTATTTAACGGCCAAAGAGCTCGGGAGGGATCTCGACTCGCTGGCTCGCCACGTGTGGGTCCGCGCAACTTTCTTCTTTATGCATTACATCATTGGTGCCCATGTAAGTCTGCAACTACAAATATGATTTTGATCTTGTTAATAGTTACAAATGGCTAAATTGCTAAATTCTGTGTTTTAGGTATTCGGGGCACTTTGGTACTTTAACTCAGTATTCCGAGAGACAACGTGTTGGCACCAGGCATGCGGAGAAAGGTCGATATGCGATAAACAGCCTTCTTTCAACTGCGAATCGCCGACTCTGATTAGAAACATGACGTACTTGAAAAACTTTTGCTCCGTTGACCCGAAAAACTCCTCCGCCTTTGACTTTGGAATCTTCTCCGATGCTGTGGAGTCGGGTATTCTCCAGCAATATGATTTCCCCTCCAAATTCGCTCGCAGCTTTTGGTGGGGTTTGTCAAATCTCAGGTAAATACATACATACTTCCACTTTCTTTTCTACTTTTAGTTTTCTTATGTTTATGATTTGTTTTTTGGGCAGCTCGTTTGGGCAGAACCTCGAGACGACAAGCAATGCGAATGAGAACCTGTTTGCGATTCTCATCTCAATCACGGGATTGCTTTTGTTCTTATACCTCATCGGAAATCTACAGGTTCATTCATCAACTACACACTCACTCTCTCTTAACACATAAACATGGTCTGAAAAATTGTTGTTATCGCAGACGTACATGCAATTGGCGACCATAAAATCAGAGGAAGCGAGAAAGAAGATCAGCGACAAGCGCCCCGAAATCAAATCCTTTATGGAGAGTCACAATCTTCCGTCTCACAAGGAGAAAGTTGTGAATCACTACCTTCAACACGCCATAAAAAACGACAATGACTTCGACGTTAAGAGCCTCTTGGCTCTTCTTGAAGAGCGCGGTGACAACGATAGCGAGGTTTGATTCATTGTATCATTATCACAAAAAACATAGATATTAAAAATTAAATAAAAGTCCAATTTGGATTTCTTCTATACTCACATACGGTGTATTTTTAATTAATAACCACAAAATGTGGTCCACAGTTAATTAATAATATATACCACTTTAATTAACATAAATAACGAGAAGTATGTCTCTTAACTGGTTTAAATAAAATTGTCTCGTAAATAGTTTTGTGTAGATACCAAGTTCATTAAAAATGATGGTCTGGATCACAAGTCATGCAGTTTTTTAGACTTGATCTTGAGACGGAATAAGTATTTATTTAAGTTATAAAAACGGGTGGTGCATTAGATGTATAGTATTATTTACATATCTGGTTTGCTATTTAGTCAACTTTTAGTAAGTTTTTGATAAATCGTCATTGGCTATTATTTACACGGTCAAAAAGCTTAACTGCAACAACAAAAAGAAAAATAAAATATGTAAATACAACAAGTATGAGACTATTTACCTAATATTTACTGAAGGTTGGCTAAACATCAATTTTGAAAGTCTAAGTGAGTTAGTTTCCTTTTTTGTATAAAAATTGTGGATATTAACTTAATTTATCCAAATTTCTTCTTTTTACCATTAATTACAAGAACGTTATAATCGCTCATTTGTATGGAAACTTTTTATCAGAGCTTTTCGTCGTGGGTGACCAAGATTATGAATGTGAAGAGACGCGACGGAAACACTGAGCTTTGGATTAAAAAAAATGAGATTGAGGCTGACAAGAAGAAGAAGATCTTGCAATATGTAGAACTGAGATTATCTGAAGGAAAAGACATTAACGTTGAAAATCTCATGTCGATTCTTCCCACCGAACTTGGATTGTCAATCAAGAAATTTCTCTGCTTCCCAATCTTGAAAAAGGTTTTTTTTCGTTGTTTTTTTATTTTCTTTGTTTCTAGGCTAAGTGGTCAACTTAGCGTTACCTTAGTAATCTTCTTCTTTCTTATTTTTTAGGTTCCAATTTTAGAAAACATGGACGATCACATGTACCAGATTATATGCATATACGCAAAGCCGATGGTATACGCAGAGAAGAGCTATGTGATTCGCAAAGAAGAGCCCGTTGATTTCTTGTTGCTTGTGACACAAGGCATCTTGTGGAGCCTCGGGAACGAGACTTCTTCGATGAAGCGAATTCAAAGGGGGGATTTCTGGGGAGAAGAGCTGTTGGAGTGGAGGCTCAGAACGACTTCGTACTCAGAATTTCCGGTTTCGAAATCAAACCTCAAATGTCACACCAAAGTCGAGGGTTTCGCTTTAATGGCTGTGGATTTGGAGCGCGTATTGACGAATTGCTGGACAAAGTTCCCGATGTCGCAGGGATTGAAGCCTTTTGCGGCGGTTTCCTTGCAGAAGGGGTTTCGTCGCTTTGTTCGCAACAAAATGGCTATGGAAAAAAATAAACTTTCCATTGTTACCAGTTGCACCTAAGACTATATAGATTCTATATACATTGAAATAGTGAATCTGTTTTCTTTTGATATAGATTGTGTTTTAAGAAATTATATGGGCTTGTTTTGTGGTTTGGTTTGTGATTTTGTTTGAAAGAAAACTAATGCTAGAGTTTTTATCCAACAATGAAAAAGATTGGCAATTTCTTCATAAGTTGAAGTTACGTAATGTATCGTTATCCTTGTCTTTGTCTTTAATGGGCTTAAGGTATATAAGTCATGTCAACTATGTATATCAAAATTCGAATTTCTCTTACAAAACGGCAACTTTGTTCTTAAAAAGTTTCTCTTTTTTTAAGTAATAGGTTTCTCTTTGGGTAAACATAAATTGGAAGTTCCAACATGTATAAGAATGACAACAGGTACGGGTATGAACGGGTGCATCTATACCGGTATTCATACTCGTTAGAAAAAATACTCGTTAATTCGTTTGAGATTTTTTCAAACGGGCCGGATAACAGGTAATACCCGTTGGGTAGCTGGTGTGAAATTTCAATATTCGTGAACCCAGTTTAGAAATAAAATAAAAAAAGAAAAAAAAATTAAAATTAACCACTAAAAAATTCTAAATATTGGTAAGTAATAAATAATTTTAATCACTTAATTAAAAATATAAACATTATAATTATTTATTGAAATATTTATTAATAAAGAGATTGTATATTTTTAATAATATAATAATGATTAATAATATTTTTAGTGTGAAATTTGGTGTTGTGGTTGTAGTTGGAAAAAAATTTGGTACTAAATCAATACAAAAGTTGTGTGATTATAACACCAAATATAATGCATGGGTTGAAGTTGTTCTTAGGATACCATGAACACGTATGAATAACCATCTCTACATGACCCTCTTTTCTTGAAATTTCTTCAGAACCGACTGCGAGAAAGTCTTCTCTTAAAAGGTCTTCATCAAAGGAGGAACTTCGTCACTGTTGACAATAATTTTCCATTGCCGGCGAAAGATAATTAATTTTTTGGAAATTTTTTTATTTTATTTATTTTTAACGTTTGTTAAATTTGGGCCTTCCAAGTGTTCTTCCTTAGGTCACATATTTATGCCGCCATTACCTCTAAAATAAATAATGATGTATCTACATTTTATTGAACAACTTCTAATAAACTCGAGCCAGGGACTTTTCTGTGCCGTCTATGATCCATCATATTTTGGATCATTTCCACGTCTCGCCACCTTTCTAACTCGGCATAAATGTCTGACAACACAACATACGGCATTGGGTTTTCCGGGTCTAACTCGATGAGCCTTTCGGCCATTTCTTTGCCCAGCTCGGGATCCAAACTAGACCTACAAGCGCCGAGAATGGAAGCGCAAACCGAGGAAGAAGGCTCCGGTAACTTCTCCATCAACTCTCTCGCTTCTCTTAGCTTTCCCCACCGAGCCAAAAGTTCGATCATGCCATATAAACGGTTTGGTTTCGGGTCCACGCCGAACTTCTCGCTCATCGACTTGAATGTCTCCAAACCCTTTTCGACCTCGCCGGCGTCACCGCACGCCGATAGTACTCCGGCGAACGTCGCGTCGTTCGGTCGGAGATTTTCCCTCGTCATCCGATCGAGAAGCTCGAACGCGGATGAGTGGTCGCCGTTCCTCACGAACCCGAAGACCATGGCGTTCCACACCGCCGGATCTTCGCATTTTTCAAAAGCTAATTCCTCGAAGACCTTTCTTGCGGAGCAAGAAATCCCGCATTTCATGTAGAGGTCGACTAGCGCCGTGACCAAGTGTCCGTTGTTGACCAAGGTTCTCGTCGCGTGGCCGTGGACCTCTTTCCCACTCCTCAAAGCCGGAATCTCCGAGCAAGCCGTCAGAACGCTCGTCATCGACATCGCGTCCGGCGAGATTCCGGCGGACTGCATTCTCCTGAAGCACTCGAAGGCCTCGGCCGATTTCCCTTCTCTCAAAAACCCGCTGATCATCGAGTTGCACGTTGCGGAATTGAACAGCCCCAACGAGTCCCGGTCCCACCTCAGCTCGTCGTAGATCTCGCGTGACTCTCTTCGGAGCCCTAACCTGGAGTACAAGTAAACGAGCGTCTTTCCGACCATCCCGTTGAGCTCGAGGCCGAGCTTCATGGCCAGCCCGTGAATTTGCTGGCCGAGCGAGACGAACGAGAGCCTCGCGCTCGCAGAGATAGCCGATACCAGGGACACCGGGTTGGGCCTCGGGTCGAAGCCGATCATCATTTCCTTGAACACTTTCAAGACCTCGAAAGGTCTGTTTCTTCGGAGAAGGTAAGACATGTGAGCGTTGTAACTCACAATGTTCTTCTCCCACATCTCTTCGAAGACCTTGGACGTTGAAGAAACCACCAATGTTTCTTCTTCGCCGCTCCTCGAATAAGCGCTGATAATCGCCGTGGCCACAAAAACGTCCTTGTCAACGCCTAGCTTCACAGCCCAGCAATGAATCATCTCGACGATCTCGACACTTTCTTCGCACGATGACAGAAAACTTGCCACGGTCACCGAGTTTGGCCTGAAATCCCAGGATCTAATCTCGTCCCTAAACACCCAGAAAGCTTCTCTCAGATGCCCATTCCGTGCCAGCCCCGAAACAACCGCGTTAATCTCGGCCAAGCCTCGGTCAGGCATTTCGTCGAACACCATGAGCGCGTCTCTCAGGAGGCCGAGACTCATGTACATACTCGTGAGGGAAGTTGCTGAGTAATGATCGAAGATATATCCGGTCTTGAGAAGATTGCTGTGAAGCGATTTTCCATGGGAAGCGAGTCTAAGCTTCGCACAGGCTTTGAGAGCCGGAGGGTATGTGAATGTGTTACGTCGGTTTGAAAAAAGGCATTTCTTTGAATATAGATCGAGCGCTTCTCTGTAAAAACCAGCTGCGACGAGTCTTAAACTTCTGTGTTTCATTCTCAGACTTTGTTTTTTGAGCTCTGCGCTTACGCACCGTTCATCACGAAAGCAGCAACGTAACGTCTTTCAACGTGTGAGTTGTGCCGTTCAATAAACGACATAAGATACATCAAACGGCGTTAGAGGGAATACATAAAACGACATAAGATACATCAAAAGGCATTATATTATATATACTTGTTTTTTGTTTTTTTTAATTTTGAATTTTTTTTAAGAAAGCTTTTTTTTATTTTTTTATTTTTTTTTTATTTTTTTATTTTTATTTTTAATAATAAGCGATTGGACTCTAAACATAAGTAGTGTTCATCTATGTCTATTTTTTTATCAGAAAAATAAAAATGTCTCCACAAAACTTTAATTTTTATTCAAAACTATATATTTATGAACATGTTTCTATATATTTTTTTCTCCTGATTAAAATATATTATTTATTATGTAGCAACGCGCGGGACAACTGTTTGTTTTTAAATATTTTCATGCTACTCCACAAATTTGGTTATGATAACGGAATACGAAAAAAATGAAAATGAATAATAATAATCTAATGTACGGCTAGGTGGTTGACATTTGAGGGATTTGACTATTTAGCTAAAAGAAATTCTCAAACATGCTAGTTATTTATATTCTATGATATTAAATTATTAATGTATTATTGCGTCTTTAGACGTTTGGTTCTTAAAGTTTTTATAAAAATAGAATTGTCTCTAACATTTTATTTACACAATTATTCCTTCATGACCACTTCATATCTTATTTTCCGAAATTAAAAGTTGTTTATTTCTCCTTAGGACCCCCAACTCCCAGGTTTAGATTTATTGCATCGATCGCCTGCATATGGATTACGGAATATTACGAACAAGGGTGACAATATGGTTGCTAAGGAAAACAAAGTTGAAGTAAAAAAATTGATAAAGCAAGAACAAGATCGTGAAAAGAAGATTTGGGGCATGTTTGTTTTGCCCACTTGAAAGGTTTTTTTATTTTTTTCAAACTCTAAAAATAAAAAACAAAATGAAAAGTGGGTTTTTGGTATGGTTTCCACCGAGTGTGGCTTAAAAAATATTGAAGCTGTATTTTAAATATATCAAATGAATGAGAAAGAGTAATGCTATTCGGCACGGCTCACGATTTTCAACGATCCACACTCAGAAGTTGACACGTGGATGTTTAATACCACTAGGACAAAAATCGTCATCGGGTGCGGCGGATGTCGCACCTAATAGCCCAATAGTCGCACCTAATAGTTTATTAGGTGCGACATTAGGTGCGACAAAGTCGCACCTAATCTCCCGTCGCTAAAGGCATTAGGTGCGACATGTCGCACCTAATAGTCACACCTTTAGGTGCGACATTTTCGGGTGCGACAATGTCGCACCTAATACGTTTTTTTAATTAAAAAAAAATTACAAAACTGGACGGCGGGGCAGCGGCTGGACGACGACGTGCAGCGGGGCGGGACGGGGGCTGGCGGGGCTGGACGCGGGACGTGCAGCGGGGCAGGACGGCGACGTGCAGCGGGGCGGGACGGGGCGAGGCCGCGGTGCGCGGGACGGGGCAGCGGGGCGAGGCAGCGGGGCGGAGCAGCGGGGCGCGGGTGGGGGCAGCGGGGCGGAGCAGCGGGGCGCGGGAGGAGGCAGCGGGGCGGAGCAGCGGTGCGCGGGAGGGGGCAGTGGGGCGGAGCAGCGGAGGGGGCAGCGGGATGGACGGCGGCGGTTGACTGGCAGAGAAAGTGTGAGACGGTGAGAGAGAGAGAGTGTGTGTGTGAGAGAGAGACGGTGACAGAGAGAGACGTACCGGGGAGGGACGACGGCGGGAGGGACGGCGGCGAGGAGCAAAGAGAGAGACAGATCGAGTGAGAGAGAAAGTGAGCGAGAATGAGTGAAAAAGAAGGAAGTTTGGGTTTAAAAACCCTAATTCATATTGGGTGCGACACTGTCGCACCTAATAATCATATTAGGTGCGACAATGTCGCACCCAATATGATAAAAAAAAATCGGCGGGATTCGGCTGAAAAATTTAAATTTGAAACCCATTGGGTGCGACATTTGTCGCACCTAAAGGTATTAGGTGCGACACATGTCGCACCTAAAGGTATTAGGTGCGACATTTTCATATTAGGTGCGACAATGTCGCACCGAATAGCACTAAACATTAGCGAAATTTTTAGTCATCCGGATGAGTATCCGGTGCGACATGTCGCACCTAATATGGGCTTAGGTGCGACTTTTAGGTGCGACATGTCGCACCTAATACCCTTCCGCACCCAATATGCTAATTTGTAGTAGTGTACTTTGGGGTAGACACGTGTCAACTTCCGAGTGGATCGTTGAAAATCGTGAGCCGTGCCAAAAATCATTCCCGAATTAGAAAACACAAAAAAGGTGTTTTGCACATTTTACACTCTACTTTTCATCTCCCTCTCTCTCGACAACTCTTCTTCCTCTTTTTTTTTTTTCTCTCACTTCACCACCTTCTCTCTTTCTTCTCTCCTTTCCTCGTGACCTCACCCCACACTCTAGCCCTTCATCGCTCTCTCCTTCCGTGTTCTCACGCTCACAGCTCTCCCTCGACGCTCAACCTTCTCTGATCTCCAATAGGCGCTCTCACTCTCGACGGTGACCTTCTCAGCTTGGCCCTCTCGATCTCTCTGGTAGGCTCTCTTCTTTGCGATTTATTTTTGAAATTTGAGAAGAAAGAAAAAGAAATCTGTGATATATGTTCTGTTTATTTTCTAGGGTTTGTAGTATGGATTTTTGGTATTATGTGATATTATTAAACTCTGTATTTAATAACTTCAGAGCTTTATATTTTGATCATGAGACATTCATATTTCATTCTTAGAAATACAAAAAGATGTTTTACAATTTTTTATATCACTGCCTCTTCAAGAGTCCAAACGTGTCTGAATATATGCCTAACACAGGGAATGAAAGCTTCAAAATAATGTATCATTCATTTTTAGAGATATGAACATGAAAGACATTGTAAACGATTCTCTGACCTTTGGATAGGACTACAGAAAAAAAAAAAAAAAAACCCTCCAGCCAAATTCAAATACAAGAACAAAATTAGAAATCCAGTAAAATGTGTCCGATTTGTTGCTGATTTTTATTTGTGTGCGATTTGTTTGTTCATTTTTATTTGTTTGTTTACTTATTTGTGGGATATTTTTGTTTGTTGATTTTTATTTGTGTGTTTGATGATGCTTGGTTTTGTGTTTGAGGGTGTAATTTTTTTTTCTTTTTTTTCTTATGGTCGAGTTTGAGGGTTTATCTCTTGTAAAATTCAGTTTTTTGAACAATGAATGATGGTGCTCATTGGCCTGAAGATGCCGAGACATTTTTCATTGATCTTTGTTACGAAGAGGTTAAATGGCGTATGGGACCATCTCAATTGGAAAAAAGAAATTGGATGGAAATTGAGTTGGAGATGATAGCTAAATTTGGTAAGGCATATAGGCAAGACCGTCTCAAGCAAAAAATGGCACCGACTAAAAAGTGCTACTAAGATCTTCCAAGGACTGACCGAAGCCACTGGGTTTGGATGAGATACATCAACAAATACGGTGACCGGTGATGATGAAGTTTGGGAAACATATATTAAGGTAGAAACTCTTTATGGACTCCTTTTTATTTTAAAAAAAAAAACTCTTTATTGACTCTTTCATATATGTTTTGTCATATTTACCGTCTAAACTCTATATTTTGCAGAAATATCCGATGCGAAATGGTTTAAGAGAAATGGATTGGCCCATCACGATAAACTTAAGGAGATATTTGCTGGTAAGTCGGCCACCAGTGCATTGGCAATGGGACCACTTGAGGTAGCCGCCATCGGCAAAACTGCGGCAACTGCTCGGGTAATGGAAAAGGTCCCGTGTGTATCGACTGTGGGAAGTGCGCCTACTGTGGAGGAGGTTGGGGAGTCATCTGATGAGATCCTAGAGGTTGGGAAAAATCAATGGAAAAATCCACTCCAAAAAAAAAAAGAAAAAAAAAGAAAGAAAGTCTCCTGTGAGCGGTAAAGGCATGTGGCAAGAAGCCATTGAATCACAAACTGAAACTGAACGTTACATAAGTGATCGGTTGATTACATTTTTGGAAGAGAAAGAAGCAAGGATAATGTCTGCGCAAGCAGACTCGATGACTACGGATGAGCTCCTTTTGTAACAATGAGTGGAAAAACTTACAAAGCATCAAGAGTTGCTTTCTTGCAAACAATACAGTGGAATAATGATGGAGCTCGTGAAATCAAAGGACTTACGCATTGCATTCTTGACCATTCCGGATGACCTGACTTTACATTTTCTCAAGGGCCTACATAATGATTAGAGACTTTGCATTTCTTTATGTTGATGTTTGAATTTAAGTACACTTTGTTGAATTCTTTTAATATGTTTTGCTGGGAATTTTTTTAGTATGCTATGTTTGACTTTGTTAAGTTTGAATTCTCTTAAAATGTTGAGTTCTTTTATCAAACTTGCCGAGTTTTTTTTTTAATCAAAATGTGAAGTATGTATTTGTGCAGAACTGTTGACCTTTAATTTGTGTACAAAACATGGTATGAATAATAATGGATTTATATGGAAGATGTCCTTTTATTTGTGCAAAGCTGTTAACTTATAACTTATATGATTTCATGTAGATATGATTTCATGTAGATAACGGATTCAAGTGATGACGACGAAATAATTATCTTAGACGCCCATATTCATCGTGGTAATAGGTGCATTCGAAGAAGGATACTAGAACAAATGCACGAAGAATCACAACGAATTGAACGGCTACCCTGACGAATGGCATTGGAAAGTGGAAGTGAATATGTATTTGGTATGTTAAATAATCTCAATAAAAAGCCGTTGTTTGAGATTTGTCCCATGTACAAGGAGCCCTTCATTGCAATCGTTGGCATTATTTGACATTTGCTCCCGTCCGGTCACATATCACTGGAAGAGTCATCCATGATGTTTATGAAAGATCTTACACATCCGGACAGAAATAGAGTCGTTCATGACCGATTTAATCATTCCGGTGAGACAATTAATAGACATTTTGGATATGTTCTCGATGCAATAAGTCAGTGAGCACCTGATGTAATAAAGCATCCCGGTTAAAAAATGACACCCCCGGAGATTGCAAACAACCCTAAATATTGGCCATGATTTAAAGTAAGATATATGAATTTCTTTTTTTAAATTGAATGTAGCCCAAATTTTATTTCTAACTCAAATAATTATCTAACTAGAAATTTCATCTCTTTGAAAGGATTGCATTGGCGCTATTGACGGTACTCATATTGGTGTGATCGTACCCACTGAACAACAGACCAATTACCGAGGTCGAAAGGAACATGTACAACCAATGTGATAGCCGCTTGTACATTTGACATGCTATTCACGTACGTCCATGCATGATGGGAAGGTCCAGCTACATATTCACGAATATTGCGTGAGTTATTATTGGCTGAGAATACAATTTTTTTAATACCACAAGGAAGACAATACTATGTAGTGGATAGCGGATATCCTAACGAGCCAGATTTTTTGTCACCGTATCGCACCGCACATTATCACATATTCGAGTTCAGACAAAATAGGCAAATGAGTAGACCAGATAAACTTTTTAATTACAGGCATTCATCGTTAGCAATGTGATAGAGAGATGTTTTGGCGTAGTAAAAGCCCGGTTCCCCATTCTAAACCATATGTCATGTTATCCGTTACATAAATAAGTTCGTATAGTTATGACATATTTTATATTACATAATTTAATAAAAATTTTTTTGCAAATGAATATCCTTTGTTTACAAGATGGAATCAAGATGTGAAAGTTCTAAAAGAGTCGGAGGTCAAGGTTTGTCAGAAGTTGGTGGACCACCGTACACAAGCGCAACTACACAAGCTCGATGTTTACATACAGAGTTTAGAGAATTTATTGCTCACGGTATATGGAGTCATTATGCATGATGTTTATGATATAAGCAAATGATGGTACATAATTTAGACTATAATGTCGAATTTATGTTTTGTGTAGTTATATCTATATTGTTGATGTTTTTAAAAATATTTTTTTTAAGTTAAATAACAAATTCATGTACCAAACAGTTATTATGTTTTTATTCATTTTCTCAATAAAAAATGAAATCTATAACAAACAGTTATTTGAAAACAGCTGCAAAAATTTATTACACTACAACTACAGAAAACAGAAAACAAAAAACAAATGCAGCTGTCCGATGGCCGACTGACTGTCCACATGGAATATAATTTTGCCACCTCTATGACCAAAAAAACGCCAATCAAACAATTGTCACTTTTGGAGCTATTGAAGAGTTGTTTGTTATTATATTTTTGTATGCACTATTAAAGAGTCTTAATACAGTATCAGTGTACTAAAAATCATGAGTGATAATATTAAAAATAGAGAAAATGGCGGCATAAATACCTGATGTTTGCGGGTTGTTACACTTATATACCTATTGTCTAAAAGTCGCGGGATAAATACTTAATGTTGACTTTTTGTATCTTCGTCACTACCAAGCCGTTAATTTTGGATGTCAATGCCACATGTCAAAATCTGGTAATTTATTACACTACAACTACAGAAAACAGAAAACAAAAAACAAATGCAGCTGTCCGATGGCCGACTGACTGTCCACATGGAATATAATTTTGCCACCTCTATGACCAAAAAAACGCCAATCAAACAATTGTCACTTTTGGAGCTATTGAAGAGTTGTTTGTTATTATATTTTTGTATGCACTATTAAAGAGTCTTAATACAGTATCAGTGTACTAAAAATCATGAGTGATAATATTAAAAATAGAGAAAATGGCGGCATAAATACCTGATGTTTGCGGGTTGTTACACTTATATACCTATTGTCTAAAAGTCGCGGGATAAATACTTAATGTTGACTTTTTGTATCTTCGTCACTACCAAGCCGTTAATTTTGGATGTCAATGCCACATGTCAAAATCTGGTAATTTTGATAATTAAAAAATACATAATTAATCTATATTATTATTTTAATATATTAAAAAAATTCAAAAAATCTATTCTCTATGGCACACAAAAAGATTAATTTTTTACTCAAGCGAAATACATTACTAGATTAAAGTTTTCTTTAAAAATATTATTTTGGTTTTTAGTTCGAAATGATTAGCATTAATTGACTGTCAAATATCTTTAACATAATTGTAAAATTTTCAAATTTTGTAATTAACTATACATATATTGACTTAAATTTGTGCCCAAATCTCTGGATCCGTCACTGCTCATGGACCAATAGAAATTTTTTGAAAATAATGTATTTTAAAGAAAATTAGATTAATTCTAATATATTTAGTAATGTCTTCCGTTTGAGTAAAAAAATTAAAAAGTTTGTGTGTGTAGAGAGAGATTGGATTTTTTATTTTATTTTTTAATATATTAAAATAATAATATAGATTAGTTATTTATTTTTTAATTATCAAAATTACCAGATTTTGACATGTGGCATTGACATCCAAAGTTAACGGCTTGGTAGTGACGGAGATACAAAAAGTCTACATTAAGTATTTATCCTACGACTTTTAGACAATAGGTATATAAGTGCAGCAACCCGCAAACATCAGGTATTTATGCCGCCATTTTCTCTTAAAAATACTCTTTTTTAAGTTTGCCCAATTGAATAACATATTCCTCTTTCCAATGGGTTTTGGAGTATAATCAAATCTCTTTGAATCTTAGGGAAAAAACATGGAGAAGTTCATAAATTTTTAGTACCCGCGGCTTTTTATATATATATATAGCCGCGGGTACTATAAATTCATAAACTTATATAATACAAGACTTTTTATTAAATCACGAACATACACTAGAATAAATACAAATAACAAAACTCTTTAGAACAAAAATAGATAAGATCTCATGATGTATACAATTCAACATTCGAATCGAATGATATCATATCGCGTGCGAGTTTTCGACGAACATAAGATAATAGCACACACTAAATTTTCAGCAAAATAGCACTTTCACGATATCCACACGAGTTAATAAATGAAATCAAACACTCGGAGACAACCGACCGAGAGAAAGGACGTTCATATATATATATATATATATATATATATATATATATATATATGTGTGTGTGTGTGTGGGCGCGCGCGCGCCAAAACTCTAATAAAACTCGGGTCACTATAGTTAATACTGGTTCGGTAGAAAACAGATGACATCTCTTTGAATTAGATTGATTATTTCTATGTTCAGAGAAAAAAATTGGCAATTTTTTTTTAACCTTTGTTCTACTTAATCAGGAGTTGTATGAATCACAACAAAATAAGACCACAATAATATGTGGAAACAGTCCTACTGAATGTGTCATTTTAGAGAACAAAATTTTTTGAATTTAATATAATATTAGGATGTAACACGTGCTAATGCACGTGATAATTATAAATATTAATTGATAAATTTTAAGATAATAATATAGTTTTTTTAATACATATTTGTTGATAAAATTACTCAAATTTGAGTAGTACTGTTATGTAAGAGCATAAAAATGGTAACACTGCCATCACAGATTTTTTAAATTTAGTCATATTCATCAACATATTAAAATGAGTTTATGACGAACATGTCGTAATAAATCTGGGAGGCTGAAGAATTAGTAAAGAGAAATATCATTTTCATTTTCTAGATTAACAAATTAACTAAATATTTTGACTGAACTTCATACTTCCAAAATATATAAATTAGATTTTTGTCCTCTTTTCGTACAAAAATATCCCTCTCCACAACTTTATATAAAAAAAAAGGAATTAATTACATCTTTGCCTCCGCTATTTTGTTGTTGTTAACAGGTTGCTCTTGAAACTTTGAAAACTGCATAATTGCCCCCCCTCAATTTGAGACTCGATTATTGTTTTGATCCATCTGTTATAATTGGTGTTAAAATTGCCGATAAATGATCACGTGCTCCTCATGTGGTGGGGGGATGAAATAAAAATGGGATTTTGATATCTGATTCAAAATGAAACGAAATAATATTCATAAAACAATGAATATTAATCGAAATTAAATTCTGTATTTATAAAAGGATAAATGAAATCGTATCCACAAAATTTCACAAAATCTAAGCCCTAGATTTCAGTACTGTGAACAAGAAAAGGAATTCGCTGGCGAAGAAGAAACTGTCGATGTCCGGTGATTCAGTTTTAGGCAAGTCTCAATCGCTGGGTAAGCGACGCGTGAAGAAATCTCATGCGAAAAAAACCCCGTCGAAAAAGTCTGCGTGGAATAGAAATAAAAGCCCATCAAACCGGGGCTTATGTTAAGTGGGTGATGTTGTCTTTTATTGTTTGTTTTTCTCGAAGACAATAAAAGTGTGAACGGGTAATGGGGACCACTCGAGTTTCGAGTTTTTTTTGTCACGCTTGTTTTGTTTTGTAGTTTGGGATGGGTCCATTATTCTGGGTTTTGTCTGGGTATCCATCTTTATTACGATATTTAATGAGTTTTGGGTTGGTGACTGTTATTTAATGGATTCTTTTTTTATTTTATACTTATTTTAAGAGGAATTTTTCAACAACTTCGTACTCAATATATACCATGGGGGCTCGATTGACTTTGACAATGACGAAGTCAAATACTTTGGCGGTAGCGTTAGTCATTTGGACTATGCAGATGTTGACATATTGTCTATTGTTGAGTCGGACGGCATATTGAAAAAGGAAACTAGGTTACCACGCAAGTGCGGTCTACTTCTTGAAGTTGCCTAAGGAGAAAAATGTCTCATATGTTGAAACAGACTTGTATTTTCTTGAAGACATAGCTGAGATATTGAATGCAAGTTGGGAGGTAGATGTGTACTGTGATCACCCGGTGTGTAGTCCAATAATAGGTGAAGAACACAATGAGATCTTCCTTGTTGAGACAGGGCAAGAAGAGTATGATTTTGATCAAACTGATCATGAAGTCGCTGACGAGAAAACAGAGCTTGAAGTTGACACTCAGAAACAAGACGATATGCAAGCAGAGAATGATCAAGTAGAACCTGAGCATGTTTAGTCTGAGCACATTAGGTCTGAGGAGCCATTCATTGAGCATCCATTCACGGACCAAGAAGAGAATGATCAATCAGAACTTGATGAAGATGATGAACCTGATGCAGACATTTATATTGAAGACATCAGTGAGAAGGCATGGGCGTCGTACCTGAAACAACCAACTGAGGAAGAATTCGGATTCGAGCTCAGCGATCAAGATGTCCACGTTGATGGACCAGTTGTTGACATTGGACTCGTTGGGTTACAGAGTAAATGGAAGCGTGTTCTTAGTGATGACAGTTCTGAGGACGACGTTGACTATGACATTGACACTGAGATTGGAGGTTTTGAATTTGAGACTAGTGATTCCGATGAAGATACTACAGAATTTGACAGGCTTAGGGAGAAGAGGAACGTCAAGATAAAGCTTCCACGATTTCAGAAGTTTAGAGAAAGTTCCAACATGAGGAACGTGAGTGCTAAGTTAGGACTATATTTTCCAAATGCGGGTTTATTCAAGGAGGCTACTAGAGAGTACGCAATCCAAGAGGGCAAGGACGTGTACTTTAAAAAGAGCATGTCACTGAGAATCTACAAATTCTAGCTCATTTAAGTATAGGAGTATTGACTAATGGATGCGACTAGTCGCATGTAATGACTGCCAATTCTTTGGATGCGACTAGTCGCATACAAAAGTACTTTTTGTTCTAGTGGAATGAGCTATGCAAGGTTTCCGACGGGATTCCGGAAAGCACCACGAAATTGGATCTGAGAATGGAAAAGGGACGTGAAAACTGAAATAGAAAAGAAAAGAAAAGAAACCGTGCGAAAGAGAAAAAGAAAGAAAAAGGAAAGAAAAAAAATACTAAATGAAAGTTATTTCTCTCACCTAACTTTGGTACTAGATGTATCAATATTTGAGTTTTGGTTGATTTTTGGTAATTGTCAAGCAAATTTTATTATCGCTGTCAATTTCTTGCTTATTACCACAAATAATCTAAATAAGTATAACCACTTGTACTAAATCTCCAGTGGGACTCTACAATGGAAGACTCTCAAATTTATCATTAAAAATTTATTTATATTGCGTATTAGTCCATAATATTTAATAATATTGAACATTGTTATACCTCCATAAATAATATTATTATGACATACATATTACATAATATAAAGTTACATTTTAATAAAACATAGATGAAAACACTAAATTACACACAAATATTGAGTTACATTCTAACAAAACATAGATAAAAATATAAAATTATTCGTTAATTTTATTTTTCTTTAGTGTAGTTTTATTTTGTATGTTTGAGTATGAATGTATTTTTTTTTTTAATGCATTTACTCTTCTTGTACTATGTTGTGTTAATTTTAATTTAATATCAATAGCATGTGTTATGTTTTTTTATTCATTCACTAGTAAATATATCAAATGATTAAATTAAAAGGATTTAATTGTAATATATTTGTCTTTATATATGTACCAAAAAATAAAATATTTGATTAAATTTTGGAAATGAGGTATATTAACTTATACAAAATAGACTAAAATATAATTACACAATAATTTTTTAGATTTTGAGTAGTGAACCCTCAAATTTGAGGATCCACTTGTTCAAACCCTTAAAATAAAGTTTCGAAGGTGATTCGAGACAAGTACGACATTCGAGTCGATGGTGATGCAACCGGGAAGAAGAAGGCGATTGTCGATGCGGCAATCATTCGAGACGCGAAGACTCGTCTTCGCGATTGGAGGCATACATTGCGGTCGTGGTTCGACATCGACTGCAAGAGCAGCGTACAGGTAGCGCGGTCGCTGAAACCGAAAACCGTTAAGCTCGACACCGAATGGGAGACGCTGATACAACGATATACGAGCGATGAATTTAAGGTAATATCGAATCATTTACGTTACTCGAATGTTTATTAAACGATTTGTTATTTACGTGTACGTTTACTTATATTACAACAGGCTATACAAGCGAAGAATAAGGCGAATCGCGCGAAGAAGAAGACGAAGACTCGACAGGGGACGATTGGGTTCTCGATCCACCGCATGAAAAACGTAAGTTTTATGTTTATATGATACATCAAATCGTTAAAATTATCTAACACTTGAAGTTTTGTTTACATGCAGAAGAGCGTCGAGACAGGCGCATTCGAGAGCTTGTTTGCGAACTACAAGCGCCAACATCAGTCCGACAAGTCTGAATGGCTGACTCCTGAAGCCTCTGCACGTTATGTAAGTTTACATTTATTTTTCTTATTTTTCGATTAATATATACTAACTAGTTAATTATATCAGGATCGACTGGTCGCTAGGTTCAACACGTTGCGAGCGGAGGCTGAGCACCAAGGAGCGGACGTTGATATTTCCGTTCTAGAGCAGCAGGCGATCCGCGATATTATGGGTTCGCGGACTGATCACTTGACCGGCGTCGGACGTTTGGTGCCACAGGGAGCACGGATGGCGGATGAAGTCGCCGAAATCTACGGTTCGGAGGCTGGGACGTCGCAACCAGGATATGTCTCGCAGGAGGTGTTGGCATCGACCCTCGCCGCGTTCGCCGAGACAATACAGAGTCAGGTGCCCGACCTCAACCTTAGCTCGTTCATGTCCCAATTTCCGCAGAGTTCGCAGCAGGCTCCGTCATCCCACAGCCAGCAGACTCCGACGGCCGGCGTCCACACTCCGACGCCCGACGTCCGCACTCCGACGGGCGGCCAGCAGAGGACTCCCGACGCCAGCCAGCAGACGACGCCCGGCGGACCAAGTCAGTCTACTCCGACGCCGCAACCTGCAGAACTTCAGCGCCAGCAGAAGAGCGTTTCTCGTCGAGGAGGGGGAAAACGAGTGGCGGGACGACAAAGCAAACGTTGCGACTAGTGGTTTATTAGTTGTTTTGTGTATTTATTATTTACATATTTCTCGATAACCGAAAACGTACGTAACCGGATTTTATATAGTTGTTGATTTGGATAATATAATTTAGTTTTTATTTGATTTTTCATTTTAGAATTTCACAACCAAAAAACCGTAAAAAATAAATAATTAACGACGAAAAAAAAAATTATAATAATAATAATTAGCGACGATAAAATCGTCGCTAAATATTATTCCACACAACGTTTTAGCGACGACTTTGTCGTCGCTAATTGGCGCGGGAAAAATTCCCGCGTGAATTAGCGACGACAAAGTCGTCGCTAATTATCTGTTTCACAACGAAAAAAACTTCTCGTCACAACATTTAGCGACGACTTTGTCGTCGCTAATTGACGCGGGATTTTTTCCCGCGGTAATTAGCGACGACAAATTCGTCGCTAATTGTCTGTTTCAAAATGAAAAAAAACTTCTCGTCACAACATTTAGGGACGATTTTATCGTCGCTAAATATTTACCGACGATTAAATCGTCGCTAAATATATTTAGGCACGGCGAATTAGCGACGATTTTTATCGTCGCTAAATACATTTAGCGACGATTTTAGGGTTATTACCGACGAAAAAAATCGTCGGTAAATGTTGTAAATGTTGTAGTGTTAGAGCAATCAAAATTCTCAAAATGAGGGGTTTAAAGTCTATGACTTGTCGCATCTAAAATATCGTATCCAAGACTTTTAGCTACAGAGTATTGAATGCGATTTTTGAAATTTTAGATAAGATTTTTGAAATTTTGGATGTGTTTTTGTCGCATTCAAAGACATGTTTTGTCTTAGTGTTAATTAAACAAATCCATAGATTAATTATTGTAAATTATTGATAATATGCAAACGTACAGAAATAAAAATCCAATTTTTTTCCAAGAACATGTAAGTAGAGATTGACAAAGTGAAATAAAATAAAATGACTCATTCGTAGAGTTTTCCCAAAAAGGGAACATGACATTAGGCATGGCTTTACATAAAATGATGTCGTTTGTCACATAAAGCAGTTCTTAGCTGAAGCGAAAAAGATAGACACAAATATTACAAATTTATTTGCCCAATATTCTATGGATGCATGCATGCATCCATAGATTTCCAGAGTGACTTGGAAACCGAAGTCAGCTTGGAAATTTTTTTAGGTTATTATATAGAAACAAAGAAAAAAAAAGTCGCATGTCACAAAATCAGTGAGTCGGAAGATAAAGCCGAGTGATGTGTGAGTGAGTCAAAATTGACGACGAAAAGGATGCTGCGTGACTTATATATCATATTTCATCACATATGTTTTATTTTGATTTAGTGTACGTAGCTTTATATCTTTGCCCTTGTCTTCAATATGCTTTAATTTCTTCACGTGAGATATAAGCGTAAATTACATTATAATTTTAATTAAAAATATTCCACTATTTAATATAGTTTTTTCTCATTATAATGAAGAAAATTATAATTATGTAAATGGTAAACTGTTATAACCGGTTAAGACAAAAATCCAATCTCATCATTTATAAGTCGTAATAATTTAAAATTTTGTCTTACGAAATGGTGACCTTGTTTTTAATAGGTTTAGGTAAACATAAATTCGGCGTTGGGATATATAAAGTCTGAAAGTAATTAGTCACCACGTAAACGGTCCTACTGACTGTGCCATTTTTTTATGCTCACTTGTACTGAGTTGGAGAAGATTAGTCAAATACTAATCTGTTTATGATAGAATATTACTATCATATCACGTGTTTTTACCTCAAATGTAGATTCCCTCTGGAGAATGAGAATAGAATCACGCTCCTTTATTTAGAATAAACTGTAATGAAAAGACTTGGAAATACTCGAGTTTCTTAACTTTTTTTTAGTAGGCCCCTTAAAACTACTAGATTGCAACTTAGTCAACAACGTTATTAGCAAAATTAGTATTATGTTATATTTATATCCAAAATGGAGATTGTCTTTGTTATTCCTTATTAGTTGTTTTAACTTTCTTTGAAAATAAAGAACTAAACTTGATCTCTAATCCGATATCACAAAAATAACGCATAACCTATTTGAGCTATGCAGGAAGTTTAAATATGTAACAAAGAATTCAACGACTATATTTTTTCTACGTAGGACTTCATATATGTAAACAGTCTTGCCATTTAACTGATTTAGGTCATTTCACAACATTAATGAATTGGGTTATTAAGTTATATAGCCACACGAATACAGTGGATTGAGATATAGCTCACATTTGGTTAATTTTTTGTAAATAGCCAAGTAAACTTATTAACTAATTAATAAAAGATTTATATAACACAGCCAAACATATATTTTAGGTAGTTAATAGGCTGCCACATATGCAAGTTGGCTATTTACAAAATATTTACCAAAGGTTGGCTAATTTACAATTCCTATAATTTAGGTGGCTTACGTAGCCAATTTTTTGTAATGAATTTGTGCAAAACTGCTCTCTAACTTTGCCTTTAAACATTTTTTTTAAACAAAAATATCACTCAGATTTTATATCAATTAGGTTTGAATATGGGATTAATTAGACCACAAGTATGACATGTCCAATAATTTTATACCAAAATCCAATAAATCTATTTTAACCCAAAAATATAACTACTCATTTTAAGTTTTTATTTTTTTAACCATTTTTCCTCCCTCTCTCTCTCTCTCTATCTCTCTCTTGCGTGCATGATTTTTTATTTTTATATTGCTGAACCCTCACGATGTTCACTTTCGTTCTCATAGAACCGTTTGAAGATGTGTTTTTTTTTTCTCATTTGAAAAATCTGGAAATTCGTTTAAATATTTATTGTTATTTTGTCAATTTATTGACATTGATGTCAATAAATCTTCAAAGAGTCTAGGAATTTCTTTGAAGATTTACTGACTTTTCTGGATGTCAATAAATAATCAACAAACCCAAAATCTTCAAATGAATTCCCAAAATCTTCAAACGAATTCCCAAAATCTTCAAACGAATTCCCATAATTTTTTAAGAGGTATTGACATTCATGTCAATAAATCTTCAAAAGAATTTCCATATTCTTCAAATGAAAAAACAACAAAAAAATCTCCAAACGGTTCTATGAGAACGCCGTAAAAATTCAACAACTCAAAAACAAACAAAAAAATCTGCCACGCACGAGAGAAGAAGAAGAAGAAGAAGAAGAAGAAGAAAATAGTTAAAGAGGTATATACATAAAATAATTAGTCATACTTTTGGATTAAAATAGAATTATTGAGAATGTCATACTTGTGTAATAATCTGTTTTAATATTGGGGCAATAATTAAAGATAGTAGTCCAACATCATTCTCTTAAAAAATAGCGAAAGTTTCATTTTATTAAAAAAAAATAGTTTACTAGCCCGCAATAAATTAAATTAATTGAAGAGTTAATTTAATTAACTCTTTAGTTAATTTAATTAATGCTGGTTAGTGTACTATTTTTTTTAATTAAATGAAACTTGTACACTTTATTGTTCGGTTTTGTTTCATTATTCATAAGTTGTAACGTCGACACCTTATTTATGTTAATAGTGAAATTCTGATTAGTTGCAAAGGCAAGATGTCGCACACAATGTGTTGACAATGTGTCCGACAACTTGCTTGAACACAGATATGGATAAACAACAAAAGTGCAGTAAACAAAGTACACACGATATGGTTACCCAGTTCGGTGAAACACACCTACATCTGGGGGCACGCTGCCAGTGGAAAGGATTTTCACTATCTTGTAGTCAATAGTACACACAAGGTTATATCTGATTACAATAAACAAATCAATAAAACCTAGAGACTATTACTACCAGTGATCACCTAGACAAGGACTCCCCCTGAATTTGAGCTCCGTCTCAATTCCACTCTTCGAGCAACCTCCTGGCTCGGATGACCTTCAGTCTTCAGTGATACGTGAACCTTCAATCACGAAAAGCACAAGAACCCAACTCTCACATACACTCAATCTGTGGAATAGTGTTTGAGTGAATACACCACTTGAAACCAAAACACACAGCCTCCCAGTCCGCCAGTCTTGCACGTCTAAGAGCTCTGAGTGTTTGATCAAAAGTGTCGAGGCTGCTAAGGGAGAGCGCATGGCTTTTATAGCAGCTGGACAATCCTGGAAGATATCTCGGGTTTCCTTACCCGGCCTCAAGGGAATATCACAAAGTAAAGACTCCATCAAAGTGAATATTTGTGCAATGAAGATAGTAGCGAAGGATATCTTGCAATGAAGGCTCCAGCGAGGCAGATATCTTGTAATGAAGACAGCAGCGAGACAATAACTTAGCAATAAGTCACCAGCGAAGCAATCTGACGAAACTGGAAACTTGCCTGAAAAACTGTCTGCACACACGAGGAAAGATGTCAATCCAGAAGAGGAAACATAACACTCGACATCTTTCCATACCACTTGCACTAAAAAATAAAGCCAACAAAACAACGTAACAACAATCTCCCCCTTTGGCTATTTTTTAGGCAAGCACTTTCCAGGACCAGTTCTCATACAAGCATCATGACCAGAGAGAGTCAAAATAAATGACCTCATGACACCTCTCCCCCTGATTGCCCAAAAAAGATACCAAAGGCAAGGATCGACCAACACAGAGGGAGGAACAACACCCTGAAAAGGGAATGAGAACTAGAAAAACAGCATATCATTCATCAGACAAAAGTACGATAAAGCTGTCTTACAAACCATCCAAACGAAACACATTAGTCTGAAGCACAAAGGAACAGTAGCAAAAGATGTCTTGAAAAGAGAATATTACAGACCAGAAAAGAATCAACCAACAGTATCCTGATCATTCTCAGAGACATAAACATCGTCTTCAGAATCGGAGTCTTCAGCGGCTTCAGAGACATGAGACCCAGCGGCTTGACCTGGCTGAGAAGAGGTAGCAGAGCTCGGGGCAGTAAGGTCTTTGAGAAGAGCTTCACACTTGAATTTCCTGGAGGAGAGAGTCTCGATGGTCTTTTTCAGAATCTCAACCTCTTCAAGAAGTTCCTTCACCACTTTTCTCTAAACATCTTCTGACATGGAACTCAAGTGAAGATTGCTCGCAGATGCGTCAGATGTCTCGTCAGAAGGTATGACAAGATCCTGAACATGTTTCCCTTCAAATAATTTGGGACTGAAGGAAAGGGCACCAGGACGCTTACCCACCACATCTGAACTCCTCAAGATGTTCTTGTTTTGATCAAGCAGAATCCCAGTGATAAGAGAGGGAAAGCCGATGGGAAGCTTTACTGCAAAAGACTTGGTATGTTTTGCCAAGTGATCAAAAACAAAATCACCAAAGTCAAAAGAGGAGCGAGTACCTATCTGAAAAATGAGCCGAGCGAGATCTGCTGTGATGCTGGACCCATGAGAGGAGGGAGCCCAGCTGGCGATGCCAATGCGATACAGGACGGAGTACTTGACAGTAAGCTCGGCAGAGGGCAAAGTTCCCTTTGAAGGCCAGACCTTGGTCTTGTTTCCAGTGATTTCTTGCACGATGATGTCCAGAGAAGGTACTCGATCAGCTGTGATGATCTTCCCACGACCCAAAAACTTGTTGATCACATCAGGAGAGATCTCAAAACAGTGACCTCTGACAAAGACCTTCCTGAACTCTGGGTCTTCTGGAGAAACAAAGGAAGAGGAGAGATTAACAATGAATTCTTTTACCAGCACCGGATAGAACACCCCAATGCCAGTGACCGTCCTCAGCATCTCTGCGTTGTGAAGGAGCTCCATAATGGCATCAATTTTCAGCGCCTCAGTGGATAATTCCTTTTCAGGAAAAATGGCGCGATGGTACACATATCTCCACTTGAGTACACCATCTTCTTTGTGGAAGGAGACGTTATCCATGGGAGTCCCGGGGATATTCTTCGGCAGCTTTTGCCCTCCTACAGACCTCTTATTTCCCAAACCAAGAGGGACAACAGACTCTTCTTCTTCAACCACCTGTTCCTCAACAACAGGAGACAAGGGGGTTTGAGCGGACTTCTTTACGCGTTTCTTAATCATGCCCATCTTTTCCTTTTTCTTTTTCTTGCCTGGGATGGGGACGGCAGAGGTGCTTTCTTCAGGAAACTTCTTCTTCTTCCTCTTTTCTGCCAGAAGAGTGGCTAAGCAGACCTCATCATCTCTCTGAATCTTCTTCTTTAGAGAAGAGAGAATGTCTTCTCCATCGTCCTGGACATGATCCCCCTTCCTCTTATGCCCCAGAGAAGAAGTAGGCACATCTTTCATGACATCTTTATTCAAGCCCATCATGCCACCAATGGCATCCTCAGGAGTAGCCTCATGAACATGAGGAGGAGAATTTCTGTTCCTAGAACTATCAACCGGGATATTAGGAGCATTAGGGTTACCTCGAACACTCTTGTGAGGACTCTCGATGGGGGATCCTCCAGACCTAACATCTTCTTCGCGATCAGCTTTGTCTTGTCTCTTATCTGAGGAGGAACTGCTGGAGCTTGCTTCTCCAGTGATGTCGGCGATGGACAGAGCAGCTTTCTTCAGAATTGCGCTTCTGGCTGCAGAGAGAGATGGGTTCTGAGGTGGTACTGATGACCCGGCGATCGCACCTCCGGCCTGACAATCGGCGCGTATGCTGGGTTTCAGACCACGAACCCTAACTCCATGCATGTTGCTCTCTGCACCAGGCTTTCTTGTCCCGACACTCTTCTTCCTCATTGTGGCTTTCTCTTTTCCAGAAGGAGTAGTGGTACTGATCCCGCTTCTTGTACCCACCATTTTGGAAATAAAAATAAGGACACTGCCACACAGATAACTGTCAAAAGAGGTAAGAAAGGAAAAATGGGAAACAAAGCTTAAGAGCGCCGAAGAAAAATGGGAAATTTCGAAATTCAAACAAGAAATAACTTCCCCTTCTTTCTCGGGAGAGTAACCGTCTGCATGAGTGCGAACAAGGCATGGAGAAAAACGACGTCGCGACTTCAAGTGGGCCTTGTTCGTTCCTAGGCCCAGAGAGACAACAATTGGCATTTTAGCCCGGCAAACCAGTCGAATGGGCCAACCAGATACATGGGCCCATGAGAGAAAAAACACAACAGTAACACGAACAAGAATCAGCGAAGGATTAGCACATAAGTTAAGACCAAAAAATCCTCCGATAAACAGTAATTGCTATTGATCAATAACGCATAACCCAAGGGAAGATCTCGAATAAAATGATGTCTGATCTCAATATGCTTGGTCTTACTGTGTTGAACTGGATTCTTTGAGATGTTGATGGCGCTAATGTTGTCGCAGAATAATGTCATGACATCTTGTCCAACATCATATTCAGCGAGCATCTGCTTCATCCAGAGGAGCTGAGTGCAACTACTCCTAGCAGCGATGTATTCAGCCTCAGCTGTGGACAAGTAAACACAGTTTTGCTTCTTGCTGAACCATGAGATGAGATTGTTTCCAAGATAGAAACATCCTCCAGAAGTACTCTTTCGATCAACCGTGCTACCTGCCCAGTCAGCATCACAGTATCCCACAAGCGTAGAAGAAGTATCATAGGTATACAGTAAGCCAAAGTTAGCAGTTCCTGAGATGTACCTTATGATTCGCTTAGCTTGAGCCAGATGACTAGCTTTGGGATTGGCTTGGTAGGGCGCACATACACCTACTGAGTAGGCTATGTCAGGTCGGCTGGCAGTGAGGTAAAGAAGGCTGCCAATAATACTCCTGTAGAGACTTTGATCAACAGATTCTCCATGCTCATCCTTAGTGAGTTTGTGAGTAGCGGCAGGGGTCCGCTTGTGAGAAGATTTTTCCAGGCCAAACTTCTTCACCAAGTTTTTGGCATACTTACTTTGGGAAATGAAGATACCATCACTCATTTGTTTGATCTGAAAGCCCAGAAAGTAGTTTAACTCGCCGACCATACTCATCTCAAACTCTGACTGCATTTGTCGAACAAAAAGGTCCACCATCTTGTTAGACATTCCTCCAAAGACGATGTCGTCAACATAGATCTGAGCTATCATGAGATTGCCATTCTCTTTTTTCACGAACAAAGTCTTGTCAACGCCACCTCGGGTATAACCATTCTGCACAAGAAATTGGGTCAGTCTCTCATACCACGCACGAGGAGCCTGCTTAAGGCCATAGAGAGCTTTTCTGAGTTTGTAGACATGTAGTGGAGAGCTGGGATCTGTAAACCCTTTTGGTTGAGCTACATAGACTTCCTCATTTAGGTACCCATTGAGGAAAGCACTCTTAACATCCATCTGATAGAGCTTGAATTGCAGGTGACATGAGATGCCAAGCAGAAGTCTGATAGCTTCAAGTCTCGCAACAGGGGCAAAGGTTTCATCAAAATCTACGCCTTCCACCTGTGAATAGCCCTGCGCCACAAGTCTAGCTTTGTTCCGAGTTATATTACCGTGTTCATCAGATTTATTCTTAAAAATCCACTTAGTTCCAATGACATTCACATTGTCAGGTTTAGGAACCAGCTCCCAGACCTCGTTTCTTTCAAACTGGACCAGTTCTTCTTGCATAGCATTAACCCAGTATTCATCATCAATAGCCTCATTAACATTTTTTGGTTCAATCTTAGAGACAAAGCAAAGATTACCAATCATTTCCCGGTAGTTAACAGGAGGCTTTGGACGAGTCTTTATATCTTCACTGATTTCGCCAATCACCTCATGAGCCGGATGATTTTTCTGAATTCTTCGGGAATGAATTCTCTGTTCAGTCTCAGGAGGGGATCCTTCATCTGGAACAATGTCGCTAACTTTGTCATCAGCATTAGTCCTGACATTTGGATTTCCAGTGGAGATGTCGTCCAAGGGGTTATCAGCATCTGTCCTGACATCTGTGTTACTAGGAAAAACTTCATCCTCATCATTAGGGCTGTTAGTAACATCATGATCATCATTTATCACCACATTTATCGATTCCATCATAGTCTTAGTGCGTTTGTTAAAAACACGGTATGCACGACTATTTCTAGAGTATCCAAGAAATATACCTTCATCACTTTTCGGGTCAAATTTACGCCGAGGATCTCTGTCAGCAAGAATATAACAGACAGAACCAAAGACATGAAAGTATTTCACATTTGGCTTTCTCTCCCTCCATATTTCATAATGAGTGCTGGAAGTACCTGGACGAATAGTAACTCTATTGTGAATATGGCAGGCAGTGTTGAGAGCTTCAGCCCAGAAATGTGGTGGAATATCCTTGGCCAACATCATCACTCTAGCCATCTCTTGGAGGGTTCGATTTTTCCTTTCAACAATTCCATTTTGTTGTGGTGTGATAGGAGCAGAGAACTCATGTGCTATCCCTTCTTCAGTACAAAACTTAGCAAAGCTCATGTTCTCAAATTCCCTCCCATGATCACTCCGGATTCTGATCACTTTGCATATGCTCTCTCCTTTTTCTCTCTGAACCTTCTTACATAGATCTTCAAAAACAGCAAAAGTGTCAGATTTCTCACCAATAAAATCAACCCAAGTGTACCTGGAGTAGTCATCCACACAGACGAACACATATCTCTTCCCTCCAAGGCTCTCGACCTGCATCGGTCCCATCAGGTCCATGTGGAGAAGTTCCAGAACACGAGATGTGGTAAGATGTTGCACCATCTTGTGGGACTTCTTGACCTGTTTCCCAATTTGGCACTCACCACAAATTTTTCCTTCGACAATCTTCAGGTTTGGGACACCGATGATGGCTTTCTCAGAGACAATTTTCTGCATGCTTCTGAGATTTAGATGACCAAGCTTTTGATGCCATAGCTTGGTTTCGTCAACTTTGGTTAAGAAACAATTGCTGGTTGGTACGGGAGACCACATATAGCAGTTGTCACGAGATCTGTTTCCTCGTATAAGTTCATCCTGTTCTTCATTAATCACCACACACTTATCACTAGTAAAGTTGACATGCAAATTCAGATCACAAAGCTGACTAATACTAATAAGATTAGCAGTAAGTCCTTCTACCAACAAAGCCTCAGTCAGACAAGACATACCAGGATAGTTTAATTGACCTTTACCCACAATTTTGGCTTTTACTCCATCTCCAAAGGTAACATGGCAGTTGGAATAAGGTTTCACGTTGGTCAGGAAGGTGTGATCACCAGTCATGTGGCGAGAGCAGCCACTGTCGAAATACCAGTCATTCCCGATGGATGCACTCAGAGACGTGTAGGCTATATTGGCACGATATGAGGCATTTTTCACTCTCCATTCTAGCCGAGTAGCTGGTTGTTGATGAGATGAGACATTCCTGTGGATGGACCTGTGCTGACGGACATTCCTCCCATACAATCGATAGCAAAAAGGACGGATATGTCCCTTCCTACCACAATAATGGCATACCCAACGAGGTCTGTTGACAGGAGACCTGGTTGGTCCAAATTGATGATGTCGAGAAAAGTCATGAGACTTGTTGTTACCAGATGGTTGATGCATGTTTCGCGACATCTGGTTAGTCTGCTTTTGAGGAACGAACGTAGTCTGGGATGATGAAGCTCCATGGGTATATCCAAGCCCCTTCATGTTCTTCGCAGGTTTGCCGATGGTGAGGATTTTGTCAAGGCTGTCAGTCCCAGAATTCAGCATTCTGACAGTTTTAGTCATGTGCTCGAGTTCGCCATTCAGTCGACTGACTTCCTTCTTCAGATCCACAATAGTCTCCAGGAGCCTTGCCTTATCTTCAGTCAGGGTAAGGATAAGAGCACTCTGTTTGTCTAGAATCTGGGATTCCTCAACCCATTTGGTGTGTAGGGTATTGTATGCTTCATTCATAGCATCGTCAGATAGTTCTTCATCTAGAACATATTTCTGAGAGCATTCACCAAATTCATTAGTAGACTCATGAGTATGGACAGAGGCAGTAAATGCTACAAAGTTACTTATCTGATCTGAGTCATTCTCTTCATCTTCTTCATCCGAAAGAGTAGCGTTGTATCCCTTTTTCTGTTTCTTGAGGAAGTTGGGACACTCTTTTTGAATATGTCCAAAACCTTCACATTCGTGGCACTGAATGCCTTTGCCTTTCCCAGATCGTTCACCACTTTTACTATTCCTGTGAGGATAGGTGTTTTTCTGGAATCGTTGTTGGAAATTGTCCTTGACATCTTGTGAGACATTTTTCCCATTCATCTGGTTGAGTCTTTTCATGACCCTGCCATAGTTTTTTTGCAAGCATAGCAATAGTATCGTCAATATCATTGTCAGAGTCTGAATATACCTGATCCCTTGGTTCATGAATAGAACTTTTGAGGGCCATTCCTCGTTGTTTCTTTTCCACCTTAGGAAGAGAGAGCTCAAACGTCATGAGAGATCCCATCAGCTCGTCGAACTTCAACGTCTTTAGGTCATGAACTTCCTCAATGGCCGTGATTTTCATTTTGAACCTAGAGCTCAAAGCTCTCAGGGTTTTTCGAACAAGATCTTCATCTGTCATTGGTTTCCCGAGAGAATATGATTCATTGGCGAGATCACGAATGTGAACGTTGAACTCAGCGACTGTTTCATCCTCGAGCATCGTGAGGGCTTCAAAATTGGTTGTGAGGTACTGAAGTTTTTGTTCACGGACCTTTGTAGTTCCCTCATAGGCAACAGCGAGGATTTCCCAGGCCTCTTTGGCAGTAGTGCAAGTATTTATCAACCTGAAAACATCTTTATCGACACCGTTAAATATAGCATTGAGAGCACGGGAGTTACCAAGGGCCGCCTCATCTTCAGTGGGGGTCCAGTCCTTTTCGGGCTTTGTGCCAGTACGGGCTCCTTTGTCATCAGTAGTCATAGGAGCTTCCCACCCATGTATCACAGCTTTCCATGTTCGGCTATCAAGGGACTACAAGAAAGCGGTCATGCGTGCCTTCCAATATCCATAGTTGGTTCCGTCGAGTACTGGAGGGCGATTGACAGAACCTCCTTCTCGGGAACTATCCATAATAGGCAATCAGAAAGAAAATACAGGAAACCACCTAAGAGATCAAGGTGCCTGCTCTGATACCAATTGAAATTCTGATTACTTGCAAAGGCAAGATGTCGCACACAATGTGTTGACAATGTGTCCGACAACTTGCTTGAACACAAATATGGATAAACAACAAAAGTGCAGTAAACAAAGTACACACGATATGGTTACCCAGTTCGGTGAAACACACCTACATCTGGGGGCACGCTGCCAGTGGAAAGGATTTTCACTATCTTGTAGTCAATAGTACACACAAGGTTATATCTGATTACAATCAACAAATCAATAAAACCTAGAGACTATTACTACCAGTGATCACCTAGACAGGGACTCCCCCTGAATTTGAGCTCCATCTCAATTCCACTCTTCGAGCAACCTCCTGGCTCGGATGACCTTCAGTCTTCAGTGATACGTGAACCTTCAATCACGAAAAGCACAAGAACCCAACTCTCACATACACTCAATCTGTGGAATAGTGTTTGAGAGAATACACCACTTGAAACCAAAACACACAGCCCCCCAGTCCGCCGGTCTTGCACGTCTAAGAGCTCTGAGTGTTTGATCAAAAGTGTCGAGGCTGCTAAGGGAGAGCGCATGGCTTTTATAGCAGCTGGAAAATCCTGGAAGATATCTCGGGTTTCCTTACCCGGCCTCAAGGGAATATCACAAAGTAAAGACTCCATCAAAGTGAATATTCGTGCAATGAAGATAGCAGCGAAGGATATCTTGCAATGAAGGCTCCAGCGAGGCAGATATCTTGTAATGAAGACAGCAGCGAGTCAATAACTTAGCAATAAGTCACCAGCGAAGCAATCTGACGAAACTGGAAACTTGCCTGAAAAACTGTCTGCACACACGAGGAAAGATGTCAATCCAGAAGAGAAAACATAACACTCGACATCTTTCCATACCACTTGCACTAAAAAATAAAACCAACAAAACAACGTAACAACAAATAGGTAATCTGCGTGAAATTTGCATGTATATCTAGATTCAATATTTATCAAAATTTATCATTATCTATAATGTGCTACAAAATTAACCATTATTATATGTTAAACTGTGGGTCAAGTATTCATTATGTACCGAAATTAATCACTACAAATGTTAATGCGTTTTTTTTTTTTCAACATTCACGAGACACGTGTCGGGGTGCGAGTTTGCGACGTGTATCGATCTTGGGTTGCAGACATCAAATCTCTTATGGCTCCGAATGGATCGTAACGGGTCGGGGATATCTCGTGACGTTACGACAGTGGTGGAGACCTTAAGGAACTCGACGTGGGTGGTGTGGTTTGCCATGATCTTCATTTTCCTTAGCTAAAATAGAAGACACAAATGGTGATATATAATGGAATGTTCCTCTTACTAAGTGAAGAACATGAGAATTGGGTTTCCCAAGTTCTTGGACACCTTTTTAGAGGGAATATAATGTGACATAATTTCATCCTTTGTTTGTGAAAAGAAATATGAGAAAGAGAGAATAATTCTTCTTCCATTCTAGAGAGAAAGGAAGTAGATAATTCATCTTTTGTATTTTTCTAAATCAAATGTGAGAGATGTGGAGTAACTCTAACATTATTTTGCGGGTATGCGTTGGGTTAATTTTTAGAGAGAGAGAGAGAGAGAAGTTGTGGTATTTTTCTTCTCTTAGAATTGGTTGTGTAGCGACTCGAAATCTTAAGATTAATTTTGTAAATTAAGTTAATCAAAAGGACGAAAAAATTATGTAAATTAATTTTCTGAGAATTATTTCCAGTATTTTGGAGTGGAGTAATAAGTTTATCGAATTAATTTGAAATATATTAAGGTAAGGAGAAATCTCGGAATAAAATAAAGGATTTATTGAATTCGTTTCGAATAATAAATTAATTCCGAGGAAATGTTCCAGAAATTAATTTATGAAAATAAATTCTCAAGGATGAGAATTATTTCCGAGAAACCTTAATTATATTTGAAATAATCGAGAACGAACGAGAAAATTATCGGTTTGAATCATTTAATTAAAAGTTCGATCGGTTATGGTTGAAGTCACAAAATTTTGTGACAAAGACGTGATTGTAAGGTTTTCTGGACTCAATTGAAAAAAAAAAACTTGAGTTGGTGTTGGTTTACAAGCGGTGGAGTTAAGAGGGAGTTAATGAGCAAATACCCGATTCTCGTTTAAATATAAAATGGTATATTTTTATTTCCCTTTTTTCTTTCTTCCTTTCCTTTCTCCCGATCCTTCTTTTCTCTTCTTCTCCTTCCATTGCCGCGCCAACCTGCAAAAGAAAACAGAGAAAGAAAAAAAAAGCAACACCACCGAGAAACACCATCGGCCATCACCGTCCCTTCCTCTTCTTCTCCATCTTCTTCTCGTTACCTTCCTCCTTGCGCTCGGCCGCCAGCCTCAACACTGAGCCACCTAAACTATAGAAATTGTAAATTAGCCAACATTTGGTAAATACTTTGTATATAGCCAACTTGCATATGTGACAGTCTATTAACTACCTTTTTTACATGTTTGACTGAGTTATATAAGTCTTTTACTAATCTATTAATAAGTTAACTTGGCTATTTACAAGAAATTAACCAAAGGTGAGCTATATCACAATTCACTATAACAGTGTGGCTATATAACTTAATAACTCATGAAAATAATAATAATAATAATAAATGAGCTTATTATTTCACGAAGCTCGTTTATGGGTTTTAAAAATTAAATCTCGACTTTGCTTTAACGGTTAATATCTCAGTTACTCAAGCGTCGCGATAAGAAGTTTGAATACTTTCCTTGAAATTCATAAAAGAAAAGAAACGATAATGTTTTGTTAGGAATTATTTTATAGTCTCATTTTGGATATATGAAATTAGATTTATTCAAAGAAGAACAAGCTTGCTTACTAAGATTAACTTCTCGAGTTTTAAGTTTGAACGTAGTTTTTCATTCGAGTTTACACGTTCTTGAATAGTTTGAAGTTTTGTTCCGAGGACTTGGTTTCCTTATAATTGGATATGTCTTTGGGTTTTACGATTATTCAATCGTACGTTTGAGTTGAAGTATTGTGGATTACTCATAGAATTTTGATTCAAGATCAGTTTGATTTACCGTGATAGGATTCAAGACCGTAAGTCGTTGAGAGGATTCACGAAGTAAGTGAACGTCTGGATTCTTAGTTTTAGTGAACATTCAGGTTCATAGGACGAGCTAACATCCCGTGGAAGAGAGACATAGACGCTTACTCTCGAGGTAGGTTATTATAACCCTTCTCTCCTGATTTTATGGTTTGGCCTCAAGTATATATTATTTTCGAAATGAAAATGTTTGTGAATATGCCACGTAACCTAGAACCGTTTTTAGAAAATGTGACGGAACTTCAACTCGGGATATCCGATTATGAAGTTGAGAATATTTTTGATATTATATATATATATATATATATATATCCCGTATTTACGAAAGAAAAGTTTCGTATATCCTGGATAAGCAGGTTTCACACACACATGTATACGGTGCGGAGAGTGCACCTTGCTCTAATCAGAGGACTGCCACGGGTTAAGTTGGCAGGCGGCTCAGGAGATAGTACACGTTTAGATGTATCTAGAGACATGTTTTAAATTTATGTCATTTACATTTCTGCAATTTACATTTCTGCAAGGTATACTTGTACGTGTATGGTAATTTACACGTGACAATAATATTAGTATTATAAAGTAAGTATTATTTTTGAAAATCTTTTTAAAAATCAAACCATTACTATAGCACATACTGGGCCTCAGGCTCACCCCGTATTTCCTCAAAATTTTCTTATAATCAGGAAACGAGAAAAAGGGTTAGGACGACCTCGGAGTTTAAAGTCCTCAAGTTTTTTTGAAGTTTCACTTTCAGTAACTAGCAGGTCTGTATACAAGCTTTCGCTAATAAAAGTTTGTTATATTTTCGCATTCTGTTTTGTTTATCTTTGAATCTGTAAAGTGAATGACTGAGTATGCACTGTGGGATGTTTAGTTACTCGCTTAGTGTTTTGTAAATTATGTTTAATATCGCTAATCTTCGCTTAGTTCACGTCTCGGTTCTCGGGACGTGACAGGTTATTCTTTCTTCTACATCATGGATGATATTTATAGGGAGAGTTGAACATTGACTTATCTCAAATGGTGGTTTAACATTGTGGGAACATTAGGGGCTCAGCGCCGTTAGAGGCTCTGCCTTCAGAGCCATTTATAGCTCAGCCTCCAAAGTCGTTTTACGTCTCAGCCTTCAAAGTCACTTGTGTGAACGTTTAGGGCTCAGAGCCGTTAGAGGCTCTGCCTTTAGAGCTATTTTTGGCTCAGCTTCTAGAGCTGTTTTGCAGCTCGGCCTTTAGATTCGTTTGTGGGAACGTTTGGGGCTCAAAGCCGTTAGAGGCTCTGCCTTCAAAGCCATTTATGGCTCAGCCTCCAGTGCCGCTTTGCGGCTCAGCCTTCAGAGTCGCTTGTAGGAACATTTGGGGCTCAAAGCCGTTAGAGGCTCTGCCTTCAGAGCTATTTCTGGCTCAGCCTCCAAAGTCGTTTTACGGCTCAGACTTCAGAGTCACTTGTGTGAACGTTTGGGACTCAGAGCCGTTAGAAGCTCTGCCTTCAGAGCCATTTGTGGTTCATCTTCTATTAGGGGTGTACAAAAATTGACCGAAAATTGGTTAAACCGATAACCGAACCGATCCGGAACCGAAATTCGGTGCCACATCATCAAACCAAAAATTCGGTTCGGTTAACCGAAACCGAATTTAAGAATTGGTTCGGTTATCGGTTTTGAAAATCTAAAAAATCGGTTATCGGTTATTTAACCGATTTTTTTTTATCCGGTTTTGAAACCGGATAACCAGTTTTAAAATTGGATAACCGATTTTAATCGGTTAATCGATTTGAACCGGATAATCGATTTGAATAATTGCAACATCTTTAAAACTGGTTAACTAGTTTTGAAATCGGTTAACCAGTTTCAAGACTGGTTAACCAGTTTTAAAACGGTTATAAAACCGATTATCGGTTTTACAAAACCGGTTAACCGAATTTTCGATTAACCGATTTTCGGTTTTGGACCAATTCGGTTCGGTCATTGGTCCAAAATTTTCAAAACTGAAAATTCAGTTTCGGTTTTCAGATTGGTCCAAAACCGAATCGAATCGAACTTATTTCACCCCTAGCTTCTAGAGCTGTTTTGCAGCTCAGCCTTCAGAGTCGCTGTGGGAACGTTTGGGGCTCAATGCCGTTAGAGGCTCTTCCTTCAAAGCCATTTATGGCTCAGCCTCCAGTGCCGCTTTGCGGCTTAGCCTTCAAAGCCGCTTGTGGGAACGTTTGGGGCTCAGAGCCGTTAGAGGCTCTGCCTTCAGCGCCATTTGTGGCTCAGCCTCCAGAGCTGTTTTGCGGCTCAGACTTCAGAGCCGTTTGCTTGTCGTTTTTTTTTATTAGGAGTATCATTTTTCAAGTGTGAAAAATAACGGCATAACAACAAAAATATAAAATAACTACAACATTTTGGTTTTTTTATGATGGTTTGAAGAGAGAGAGAGAGAGAGAGAGAGAGAGAGAGAGAGAGAGAGAGAGAGAGAGAGAGAGAGAGAGAGAGAGAGAGAGAGAGAGAGAGAGAGAGAGAGTAATAATTAATAATTAATAACTAATTGCTAAAAACGTGTGATATGATGAATTATTTTTCACTTTAGTTATTATTAAGTAGTTGTATTTCATTTCTAATTCGTCCAATTTCATTTTTATTAATTTATTTTGAAAATGTAGACTAGTAACCATATATAAGCGTATATTGTGACCTTTATTCGATTGCAATATTAACTAAATAATGACTAAATTATAAATAAATAAATAAATAAACAATATTTCCGAATGACTAATTTACTAGTGGCCTATTTTGTTAGCTGAAACATATTTAGAATCATTCAAATTAAATTAAGACAGAGTACGGAAGAATGTTTGGTGTCCATTTGCATTTTGTTTCACTAATCATGCAAATAAATACTGTGTAGGCTTTAAAAGTATATTTAGATCGGATACTTATAATAAAATACGGAATATATTAACACAATAATATTACGTTATAAAAAAAATTGTGACAATAAATTTTATCGAGACCGATCAATATCTACGTCTTGCTCACAAACTAGAGTTCAATAGAGTTTTATTTTTTTCTTCGCTCGCACCCACTGTTTCTCTATACCGTCGTTCTCTATCCCATGGTTTCTTTTTGTTTTACAAAGTTATATATCAAAACAAAAATCCAAAAGAAACGAAAAATAAACAATTGTGGGTCTACGAATTTTAAATTAGTTTGTTCAAGTGGGACTTGAAAAAAGACAAAAGACAAATACAGAATATAAACGTTGAATATTCCTCTCATTTGTGTTTCGAGGTTGGTTCTTGAACGACGGCTACTCAATATTGATTGCGACTTAAAAAAAATCCTGTTTTTATTTATTTCTTTTCTCTTACGGCTATATATATGTGTTACGAACTTGGTTTGTCCAGCAAGAAAGCCAACTCATTGTGTTCGAGCAAAAGTACTTACTATAATCTCATTTCATATATAGGCTATCTAGCTAGAAGCAACAGCCATGACTGCATTCACTAGTTCACGTAAGGAAGAAGAAGAAGAAGAAGATTCTAGAAACTCGAAGAAGCTCGCGAAGCTGGTGAACCCGTGGAATTGGTATCCACACACGTGGAACAAGGTATTCCTGGCCACGTGCGTGTTGGGGCTGATCATCGACCCGCTATTCCTCTACGTTCCGATCATAAACACCGAGAAGAAATGCCTGGCCGTGGACGATCGCATGAGACACGTCGCTCTCGTTCTCCGAACCCTGACCGACATATATTCGCTGCTTCACATATATATGCGCCTTCGAAACGCCTGGAAGATGGCCGACAACCTCAGACTGTCGCTCTTTTCGGGGCTTCCGTGGTTCCACCTGCTCGTCAACATCTTAGCCCTTCTTCCCATCCCTCAGGTCAGCCCTTATATATATACATTTCTCAAAATGTTGTTGAGTAATTTTTTAGTAAATGAAAAATATTATTACTCTCTTTTATTACACTCGAAAGAGGAATACCGCTATAGTAGGGTTGTTGTATTTAGTGGCGGAGCCGGAATTTGAAGTTTTGAGCTTAGCAACAGCGTATAAAAAAGAATGAAAATGTTATAATTTTTGGACAATTAAGCTAGTAGTCCAATAATTTACCATGTTTTTAAAAAATAGTCAAAATTTCATTTTATTAAAAAAAAATAGTCCACCAATCCGAAATATAAGTTAAATTTAGTCAAAGGTTAATTAACTCGACATATTTTTTTAAAAAATTTAATCATTTTAAGCGGTCAAATTTAATCTTTAGTCATTTCTAATAATAAAATAAATTATGTTAGAATTAACCTTTGGCTATTTTTAACCGATTAAAAAACTTTTCGAGTTAACCTTAAAGTAAGGTTTTCACCCGCAGATCGTAGTGGGATACTTTCCGAAGTTTGCCGAATCAAGATACCTCCCGACGAGGTGGATTTTGAATTCAATTCTTATCTTGCAATATGTCCCGCGACTCATTCGAGTGTATTTATCGGCCAAAGAGCTCGGGAGGGGTCTCGACTCGCTGGCTCGCCACGTGTGGGTCCGCGCAACTTTCTTCTTTATGCATTACATCATTGGTGCCCATGTAAGTCTGCAACTACAAATATGATTTTGATCTTGTTAATAGTTACAAATGGCTAAATTGCTAAATTCTGTGTTTTAGGTATTCGGGGCAATTTGGTACTTTAACTCAGTATTCCGAGAGACAACGTGTTGGCACCAGGCATGCGGAGAAAGGCCGATATGCGATAAACAGCCTTCTTTCAACTGCGAATCGCCGACTCTGATAAGAAACATGACGTACTTGAAAAACTTTTGCTCCGTTGACCCGAAAAACTCCTCCGCCTTTGACTTTGGAATCTTCTCCGATGCTGTGGAGTCGGGTATTCTCCAGCAATATGATTTCCCCTCCAAATTCGCTCGCAGCTTTTGGTGGGGTTTGTCAAATCTCAGGTAAATACATACATACTTCCACTTTCTTTTCTATTTTTAGTTTTCTTATGTTTATGATTTGTTTTTTGGGCAGCTCGTTTGGGCAGAACCTCGAGACGACAAGCAATGCGTATGAGAACCTGTTTGCAATTCTCATCTCAATCACGGGATTGCTTTTGTTCTTATACCTCATCGGAAATCTACAGGTTCATTCATCTACTACACACTCACTCTCTCTTAACACATAAACATGGTCTGAAAAATTGTTGTTATCGCAGACGTACATGCAATTGGCGACCACAAAATCAGAGGAAGCAAGAAAGAAGATCAGCGTCAAGCTCCCCGAAATCAACTCCTTTCTGGCGAGCCACAATCTTCCGCCTCATAAGAAGAA
Organism: Urtica dioica subsp. dioica; assembly: GCF_054948205.1. NCBI lineage: Eukaryota > Viridiplantae > Streptophyta > Magnoliopsida > Rosales > Urticaceae > Urtica > Urtica dioica. The sequence goes on along the minus strand of NC_142758.1, from coordinate 45,479,701 downwards.
AGTTGTGATTCAATACCTTCAACACGCCATCAAAAACGACAATGACTTCGACGTTAAGAGCCTCTTGGCTCTTCTTGAAGAGCGCGGTGACAACGACAGCGAGGTTTGATTCATGTTATCATTATTACAAAAAACAGAGACATTAAAAATTAAATAAAAGTCCAACTTGGATTTCTTCTATAACTCACATACCGTGTATTTTTAATTAATAACCACAAAATGTGGTCCACAGTTAATTAATAATATACAATGTTTAATTAACATAAATCACGAGAAGTATGTCTCTCAACTGGTTTAAATATAATCGTCTCGTAAATATTTTTGTGCAGATACCAAGTTCATTAAAAATGATGCTCTGGATCATGTCATGCACTTTTTTAGACTTGATCTTGAGACGGAATAAGTATTTATTTAAGTTATAAAAACGGGTGCATTAGATATATAGTATTATTTACATATCTAGTTTGCTATTTAGTCAACTTTTAGTAAGTTTTTGATAAATAGTCATTAGCTATTATTTACAAGGTCAAAAAACTTAACTGCAACAACAAAAAAGAAAAGAAAATATGTAAATACAACTAGTATAAGGCTATTTACCTAATATTTACTGAAAGCTGGTTAAACAGCAATTGCGAAAGTCTAAGTGAGTTAGTTTCCTTTTTTTGTATAAAAATTGTGGATATTAACTTAATTTATCCAAATTTCTTCTTTTTACCATTAATTACAAGAAAGTTTAATCGCTCATTTGTATGGAAACTTTTTATCAGAACTTTTCGTCGTGGGTGACCAAGATTATGAATGTGAAGAGACGCGACGGAAACACTGAGCTTTGGATTAAAAAAAATGAGATTGAGGCCGACAAGAAGAAGAAGATCTTGCGATATGTAGGGCTGAGATTGGCTGAAGGAAAAGACATTGACGTCGAAAATCTCATGTCGATTCTTCCCACCGAACTTGGATTGTCAATCAAGAAATTCCTCTGCTTCCCAATCTTGAAAAAGGTTTTTTTCGTTATTTATTTATTATTATTATTTTTTAGTTTCTTGGCTACATGGTCAACTTAGCGTTACCTTAATAATCTTCTCTTTCTTATTTTTTAGGTTCCGATTCTAGAAAACATGGACGATCACATGTACCAGATTATATCCATATACGCAAAGCCGGCGGTATATGCGGAGAAGAGCTACGTGATTCGCAAAGAAGAGCCCGTTGATTTCTTGTTGCTTGTGACACAAGGCATCTTGTGGAGCCTCGGGAGCGAGACTTCTCCGACGAAGCGAATTCAAAAGGAGGATTTCTGGGGAGAAGAGCTGTTGGAGTGGAGGCTGAGAACGACTTCGTACTCGGAATTTCCGGTTTCGAAATCGAACCTCAAATGTCACACGAAAGTCGAGGGTTTCGCTTTAATGGCCGTGGATTTGGAGCGCGTGTTGACAAATTGCTGGACAAAGTTCCCGATGTCGGAGGGATTGAAGCCCTTTGCGGCGGTTTCCTTGCAGAAGGGGTTTCGTCGCTTTGTTCGCAACAAAAAGGCTATGGAAAACAATAAACTTTCCATTGTTACCAGTTACACCTAAGACTATATAGATTCTATATATATTGAAATAGGGAATCTGTTTTCATTTGATATAGATTGTGTTTTAAGAAATTATATGTGCTCGTTTTTTTTATTTGGTTTGTGATTTTGTTTGAAAGAAAACTAATGCTAGACCCTGTTTAGAAATTTTCTTGAGTGTTTGTGCTATAACTTTTTTTTTTTTTTTTTTTGTGAAATTTCAATACTCGTTAACCCAGTTTAGAAAAGTACAAAAAAAATTAAAATTAACCACTCAAAAATCTAAATATAACTTAAAAACTACAATATAGTCAAAATATAATGTTACAACACAAATAATTTAAATGAATTTAACGGGTTGTAATGTATCTAATTTATAAAAAAAATATATTAAAAAATTAAAAAAAATCATTATAATGAGTCGGGCTAACGGGTCGGGTAAAAGTTTCCTAGATTTGTACCTTTTTAAATGTTAAACGGGTATTATCCGTTAACCCGTTTCGAACAGGTATTACCCGATCTGTTTCGAAGGGATAACGGGCGAAAAAATGAGTATCGGTTGATAATGTCATCCCTACTCTGTATCGATCTTAGCCGGTGAATATAAGTCGGTATCTTATCTTGCTCATTGAATACACAGAATGGATTTAGAAAGCCCTAAAAGACACCCATAAAGATATAAAAAAAAAAAAAAAAAAAAAAAAAAAACACACACACACATGTACCAAACAATCATCAAACAAAATAGTCATTAGAAAGTAGAAACTACTGAGCAGTAATAAGCATCATCGACCGCTGTATGCCCTCACATTAGGTGGGACCCACCTAATAGGTGGGTCTCACTTTCCCTCACTTATCAGTGGTCGCTGATCGCTGAAGTGCATTATCCCAAACTTCTACATGCTGGATCTTTTTTCAAACTAATATCAAACAAACCCGGTAAAAACAGCACTCTGTTATTAGAGGTCAGTGGGGTGGGGATTGGGGTCAGCGAATACACAAGCTGATCTTCTACCAGTTTGCTTCAATTCATCATTGTCCGCAAATGCTTTTCAAAAGTGAAGCCCTTTGCGGCGGTTTCCTTGCAGAAGGGGTTTCGTCGCTTTGTTCGCAACAAAAAGGCTATGGAAAATAATAAACTTTCCATTGTTACCGGTTGCACCTAAGACTATATAGATTCTATATATATTGAAATAGTGAATCTGTTTTCATTTGATATAGATTGTGTTTTAAGAAATTATTTGGGCTTGTTTTTTTGTTTGGTTTGTGATTTTGTTTGAAAGAAAACTAATGCTAGAGTTTTTATCCAACAATGCAAAAGATTGGCTACTTCTTCATAAGTTGAAGTTACGTAATGTATCTTTATCCTTGTCTTTGTCTTTAATGTGCTTAAGATTTATAAGTCATGTCAACTATGTAGATCAAAATTCGAATTTCTCTTACAAAACGGCAACTTTGTTTTTAAAAAGTTTCTCTTTTTTTTAGTAATAGGTTTCCCTTTGGGTAAACATAAATTGGAAGTTTCAACGTGTATAAGAATGACAACAGGTACGGGGTGCATCTATACCGGTATTCATACTCGTTAGAAAAAATACTCGTTGGCTCTGTAAAAAACCAGCTGCGACGAGTCTTAAACTTCTGTGTTTCATTCTCAGACTTTGTTTTTTGAGCTCTGCGCTCACTACTACAAATAAGTCTTTCTGGTGCGGAGGGGCATTAGGTGCGACTTGTCGCACCTAAATGGGCAACAGGTGCGACTTGTCACACCCAAAGGGCTCCAAAAATGAAAAAAATTTCGCTGATTTTAAGTGGTATTGGGTGCGACTAGTCGCACCCAATAGTTTTGAAAACTTTCAGGTGCGACTAGTCGCACCTGAAAGTCTTAAAAAAATAAGCGCTCAACTTCTCCCCCTCATTTTTTTCATTTGTCTGACGTGGTATTTATTTATTTTATTTTTTTTTTACTTTCAGCTGCGACTAGTCGCACCTATTATCTTTTTTGCACCTACTCGAGTATCAGGTGCGACTTTGTCGCACCTGATTACTAGGGTTAGTTTTTAAACAGCTGCGTCTTCTTCATCTTCTTCACAACAGCCCCAATAGCCCCTCTGCGACTCTCCCTCCCTCTCTCTCTCCCTCTGCGACTCTCCCTCCCTCTCTCCCTCCCTCTCTCCCTCCCTCTGTCTCTCCCTCTCTCTTCTCCGAGTCTTCTCCGACGTCCAAGTCCGCGCGCCTTCTCCGACGTCCAAGTCCGCGCACCGCTCTTCTCAGACCGGTCTTCTCCTCCTCCGTCAGTCCTTTCCTCCGCAGCCGCTCCTCCGCGCCGGTCATCTCCTCCGCGTCGGCCGGTCCTCCGCAGCCGCTCCTCGTCGGTCCTCTCTTCCGCGCCGGTCCTCTCCTCCACCTTCGCTCCTCCGCGCCGCTTCTCCGCGCCGGTCCTCTCCTCCGCCTTCGCTCCTCCGCGCCGGTCCGATCTCCTCCGCCGCCTAAGGTATAATATTTTTTGTGTATATATATATATATTAATAATTAGTATTATATATATATAATTAGTGTTAATTAGTAATTAGTATGTTTTAATTAGCATATATAGTTAGTGTTAATAATTATTAATTAGTTTTAATTAGAAAAACAAAATTTAAATGGTTTAGTATGTTTTAATTAGCATATATAATTAGTGTTAATAATTATTAATTAGTAATTTAGTGTGTTTAGTTTCAAATTCTATATATGTGTTTAATATATATAGTATTTATAATTAGTTTAGTAACATGTATTAATTAATGTAATTATAATTGTTAATATATATAGTGTTTATAATTAGTTTAGTAATATGTTTAGGTTAATGTTTAGTTGAAATTAATTGTAATTGTAAAAGTTTAGATTAAATATTATTTTGAAATTGAAATTGTAATGGAAATCAAATTGGTTAATTAGTTGTTAGTTTAGTTGTTTATGATATTGTAATTAATTAATTACTGAGTGATTGTTTTATAGATATTGATAAAATGTTGTGACCGAGCCACGGAGGCTCGGTTTAGGACTTAGTTAATTAATATGATACTTTCTGGATGGATTTTAAATGTTTTTAAAGTAGTTTGCAGGTTTTTGGTTTAACAATATTATAGGGGAAACTTTGCCAAACTTTCGGTAGAGTTTTGAACCAATTAGAATCGAAATCCACTAGAAACAGTCGATTTTCAAAAACAATCCATTTTCCAGGATTGTTTCCAGGATTTTGAGGCGCTTTAGTATCTTTCCCACAATTTCTATAATCCAATTTAAAAAAATAAGATACCTTTCACAGTCTCTCTCTCATTCCTTCTAAATTCGCTCTCGGTCCTTTAGTAAGATCGGACTTTCAATGCTAATTAATAATTCTCGTTGTCTTTCTCGTTCAGCGAAATCAATGTCTAATCCAAATAGAGATTGGGTTACCGAGAACGAGAGGTTGAGCTTGCAGTATAAAACAGGGGTTAACGAGTTTATCCGCATTGCAAGCAGACAACCGAACGAAAATGGCCGATATCGTTGTCCTTGCAAGTCTTGCAACAACGTAATTTTATTTGGTTTTTTTGTAAAGGCGCAAATCAACGCCCAAGTGGCAGATATTTTGCGACAAGCGGAGGAGAGAGGCGAAGAGGTGAGCCTCGAACGCGCAGAAGAGTATGCGATGCATGACGTTCTCGGGCCACGCCGTGATTGGGATGTCGGGATAGGACCCACGACACCAGTTGGGGCTTTGAGTGTGGCTCGAGCTCAAGATGGAAGCTCGTCTGGTTCGTCACCTCAGTCACGCGCCGATCCAGTACTGTATACCGAGTTGCAAGCTCAGTTGGCAGCACAACAAGCTCAAATGGCGGCACAACAAATGCAGATGGAAGAGATGCAGCGACAGCTGCTTTCGTTTACACAGATGCATACTCAGGCTTCCCTTACGCCGACATCAGCGGCAATGGCTGATAATGAAACGCCAGGTTCTGCGGAGTTTCAGCGTGATCGTCCTAGCGGTAGCGGCAATGGCCGAGGAGGAAGCAGCAGTAGTGGCCGCGGAGGCAACTTATTTGGAGGAAGAGGAAATTTCTCTATAGATAAGTTGTATAGGCAACAACGAAAATAGTTGCACTTGTATATTTTTATATTAGCGAACAAACTCGTATTAGTTGCTTGTATATTAAAAATATTTTAATATGAAATATTAATTTCTAATTCTAATTATAATTCTAATAATATTAATTTATAATTCTAATAATATTATATTCTAATTCTAATATTTGTAAATTTTTTTTTTTAAATAAATTGGGAATCGGGTGCGACTAGTCGCACCCAATACTATGGCAGGAAGGGTATTGGGTGCGACTGGTCGCACCCAATAAGTTGGCGGCTAGGCTATTGGGTGCGACTAGTCGCACCCAATACGTTGGCGGGTAGGGTATTGGTGAGACGACCCGACTTTTCGGACCGTCATTCTTATCTTAATTCTCTTACTTAGAAAAAAATAGTGGATAATTTTTTTTTTTACATCGTTTCATATATTTATAAAGTTTGGACTTTAAAATAAAAAAACTTTGAAAATAATCAACACTTGAAATCTTACAAAACATTTGATGAAAATAAGAGAAATACTTAATTCGAAATTCCAAACTAAAGTAGATGGTTGGAATATTCAACGGAAACTAAACCATAAAAATTCAACTTCAATTTTTCAAAACTAATTAAACTTGGAAAATAGCTTAAGCATAAAAATCTCAAACCGATTGTTTATAAAATTTCGTAGCGGAAGTCTTTTAAATAAGCAAGCGGAACCGTAACCCAACCCCTTAGCCATCGAACGCCGCTGATCCACCCTCCTCACTTATTCATTTGTTGCTTACCTACAATACGGACGAAAACACATAATATGAGCTAACGCTCAGCGAGAATAACTATAACTCACAAAAAGATGAGTAATGCAATGCATGACCGATTAATTAGTGTTTTAGTTCTAACAGTGTCATGGTCTTTCGTATCATAATTCTTATCATATTTTATTCGGGGTGCCCCTAGAGTAGTCGTACCAATTTCAGTGTACACTTTGGAAACGAACTACGGGGCTGCGACCTCCCATAGTTCGCACCATCTAATAACATATCATATGAGAAAACTCCCTTTATGAGCCCGTAGGTCGGCTCGAGAGAATTCTCTTAATACCTCCGTAGCTCGAGGCGGTACGACTCTCTTACTTATCTTATCACTTGATTATTTGCGTTACATACAAAGATGACATATGACATAAACATAAATGAAACATGCTAATAAATAGAACATGTTATGCCAAAGTTGTACTAAACTCATACATAAACTCATCATAACCAAACATGACATAATAATCACAAATCACTCAATAACATATACACGCACATAAGAAATATCACACAATCAATCATATAACACATATTAACCAAATCAGATCACACACTCATCGTAATTAATTTTAAGCTAATCCGTATTGTAGTGAGATTATTCTCACCTTGTTTCGGAAACGTGCGACTTTAAACTATCGAACGATTGGAAAAAGTACTTTGCTCGGGACCTAAACGAAAGAATGAAATTTAGGTCCTAATAATCAATTCTGAACATCTCCAGGTTTCTGGAAAAACACAAAGACGATACTCAATAGTAAAAAGACGAAAATGCCCTTCGCCCGAAGATTTCGGCAAGAAAAATAATTTCCGAGAAAAATTATGGAAAACTTCCAGAGAATAGGAAATAAAATTTTAAACATTTTCTTCTTCAGTGAAAGTTCCAAAATCGGAATCCAACATGAAGAAATATAATTAAAACTTATATTGTCTAAAAATTGGGTTTTAGAGAAAACGGGACAGATCTGCGCACTTGTTAAAATAAATACTAACAAAATTTCTTCCATTAATTTAAACATCATAATTATTTTTCTATGTAACAACAACATATATAGGTGTCTTGTATACAAAATTCCAGCCAAAATACGATTTGCAAGTATTTTAAAAAATATAAAACCTCGCTGTTTGAAACAGGAATAAAACTTCGCGCAAAACGTTTAATTTATTTTTATAAATTAAATCGTTAATCCAAAAATTACATGATTTTTAAGACATACTAAAAACATGTTGAATATTCTGATATAAAATTCCGAATCACCATTCCTCTGTTAGCTATTTTATTTTAAATCAAAACCTTGCTGTTTGAAACCGAAAATAAAATTATGTGCGCTGATCAAAATTGAATTTTAGAAACAAAAAAGTTACTCCAAAAATTATGAAATTTGAAATATGTATTACAAACATCTTGAATATTTTGGTATAAAAAATTCAAATCAAAATTCGTTTTGTAGCTATTTTATTAAAATCAAAACACGCTGTTTGGATCATAATAAAAAAGGTTCTACGTACCGATGGTAAAAGATTTTTAGAATAAAAATGGTTCATCCAAAATTCCTGAAATTTAAAACACATACTGAAAACATCTTAAATATTCATGTATAAAATATTCAGATCGAAATTCTAAACGTAGCTTTTAAAAAAAAAAACAAATGTAACCATTTATGTTACTTCTCAAAAACCTTTGCAAAACAAGAAGTATTGAGTATTGTTCGTAAGAAAAAATGTAACAATCAATGTTATCATGTAAAATATGTCACATAGGGAAGAAAATACCTCTGAATAATTTAATCGTATAGGATGCTCCTTGATCTTTGTAGGAACATCAAACTCAGAGAAAATACTACTAGGTAAATTATGATTTTTTTTTTTTGAAAAGGATGAAAAGAAAGAGAGAATGTTGAAGTGTGTGTGAGGAGAAAAAACAAGCCTTGAATACAATCCTAACGTGCATAGCAATACCAATTGGCACGAAGAACGTTTTGATTTGACTATTGCATAATCATGCCATTATTAGCCATCATTACATACATATTTCTTCTTTCCTTTTGAAAACCTTACGCTGACATAGCAAAATACACCATTATGTAACCAAATCTATATATAAAAGGTAAGAGTGATGTATGTGCATATATGTATATAAACGTGATATATATATATATTGTTGTCGCTGTTTTTCGGACAACGATTTAGGAGTCGCAGACGGTTAGACCCAAGGCCGGACCAAGTGGTCTCGTCTTGACTCGAGCTTGTCGGACCCGGTATCCCGAGTCGTCCCTTAGCTGTGGATGTCCCTTGAGTTCGTCAGAGTACCTGAAAAGGAGTAGAGAACACGTGAACTACAAAGGGGAAACAAGGGGGTGCCCCTGTTTACCTCTCCGACGATCAACATTAGTGTGATTGAGGTGGAGTATAGAGGTTTTAGGGGTGTTTAGAGGCCAAAGATGAGCGAAACGAGCGAAGTACGAGTTCGGCAGCGTTTCGGGACTCAAAAATGGATTACCTGGGTCAAGGGAAGGACCCTTGTATTTATAGGCAGCCAAGGGGTGGTTTGAAGACCCCTTGGCCGAGTGAGCAAGGTTGGGCCGGCCTTGGAGGAGGGCCGGCCATGGAGAAGGGCCAGCCTTGGAGGAGGGCCGGCCTTGGAGCGCCGGCCTTGGAGAGCCGGCCATGGAGGAGGGCCGGCCTTGGAGGAGGGCCGGCCTTGGAGGAGGGCCGGCCTTGGAGTGCCGGCCTTGGAGAGCCGGCCATGGAGGAGGGCCGGCCTTGGAGGAGGGCCGGCCTTGGAGAGCCGGCCATGGAGGAGGGCCGGCCTTGGAGGAGGGCCGGCCTTGGCATATGGCCGGCCATTGGGCGGCTGACCTTTGGGCCGGCGACAGGCCGGCCAAGCATATGGCCGGCCGCTGGCCGGCTGAGCATATGGCCGGCTGACCTTTGGGCCGGCGACAGGCCGGCCAAGCATATGGCCGGCCGCTGGCCGGCTGAGCATATGGCCGGCCGCCGGCCGGCTGACCTTTGGCCCGGCCATTGGTTTAGGCCGGCCAAAGGCCGAGGTAAGGTTTCGCCGGGCCTTGCACCGGTCGCATGGGTCGAGGTGACGCCTTAGTCCCTGTCGATCCGAGACGGACCGACAACATTAGCCCCCCGAGTTTCCGGTCGAGCGTAGATCGAGTGGAAACTCAAAATCTACTCTTTATACGGATGCGGGATAAACGCTCTCGGGTTTGCGTCATGAGGAATGGCCTTTGGGCGCCGCGAGGGACGACTTTTTGTTTCGGGTTGATCGTGCGTGGCTCATTTTCTCGATCTACCAATGAGGGCGTGATCGATTAGCACGGCTTTATTGTGTTGTGCGCGCCTTATTTTCTCGACTTGCCAACGAAGGCATAATCGGTTTGCACGTCTTTGTTGTCTTGTGCGCGTCTTGTTTTCTCGATTTGCCAACGAAGGCATAATCGATTAGCACGTCTTTGTTGTATTGTGCGCGTCTTGTTTTCTCGATTTGCCAACGAAGGCATAATCGATTCGCGCGTCTTTATTGTATTGTGCGCGTCTTATGTTCTCGATTTGCCAACGAAGGCATAATCGATTTGCACGTCTTTGTTTTGTTGTGCGCGTCTTATGTTCTCGATTTGCCAACGAAGGCATAATCGATTTGCACGTCTTTTTTGGACGCAGACCTTGAACCCATTTGTAACTCGTTGCCCGTCGGCCGACGAGCTGGGCGGCGAGCGCGATGCCACATTTGCGTGGCGAGGTTTCCCGTGGACGCTGGCTAGACCAGATACGCCCTGCGGACGCAGACCTTGAACCCATTTGTAACTCGTTGCCTTTCGGCCGACGAGCTGGGCGGCGAGCGCGATGCCACATTTGTGTGGCGAGGTTTCCCGTGGACGCTGGCTAGACCAGATACGCCATGCGGACGCAGACCTTGAACCCATTTGTAACTCGTTGCCTGTCGGCCGACGAGCTGGGCGGCGAGCGCGATGCCACATTTGTGTGGCGAGGTTTCCCGTGGACGCTGGCTAGACCAGATACGCCCTGCGGACGCAAGCCTTGAACCCATTTGTAACTCGTTGCCTGTCGGCCGACGAGCTGGGCGGCGAGCGCGATGCCACATTTGTGTGGCGAGGTTTCCCGTGGACGCTGGCTAGACCAGATACGCCCTGCGGACGCAGACCTTGAACCCATTTGTAACTCGTTGCCTTTCGGCCGACGAGCTGGGCGGCGAGCGCGATGCCACATTTGTGTGGCGAGGTTTCCCGTGGACGCTGGCTAGACCAGATACGCCATGCGGACGCAGACCTTGAACCCATTTGTAACTCGTTGCCTGTCGGCCGACGAGCTGGGCGGCGAGCGCGATGCCACATTTGTGTGGCGAGGTTTCCCGTGGACGCTGGCTAGACCAGATACGCCCTGCGGACGCAAGCCTTGAACCCATTTGTAACTCGTTGCCTGTCGGCCGACGAGCTGGGCGGCGAGCGCGATGCCACATTTGTGTGGCGAGGTTTCCCGTGGACGCTGGCTAGACCAGATACGCCATGCGGACGCAGACCTTGAACCCATTTGTAACTCGTTGCCTGTCGGCCGACGAGCTGGGCGGCGAGCGCGATGCCACATTTGTGTGGCGAGGTTTCCCGTGGACGCTGGCTAGACCAGATACGCCCTGCGGACGCAAGCCTTGAACCCATTTGTAACTCGTTGCCTGTCGGCCGACGAGCTGGGCGGCGAGCGCGATGCCACATTTGTGTGGCGAGGTTTCCCGTGGACGCTGGCTAGACCAGATACGCCCTGCGGACGCAGACCTTGAACCCATTTGTAACTCGTTGCCTTTCGGCCGACGAGCTGGGCGGCGAGCGCGATGCCACATTTGTGTGGCGAGGTTTCCCGTGGACGCCGGCTTGACCAGATACGCCCTGGCGGACGCAAGCCTTGAACCCATTTGTAACTCGTTGCCTATCGGCCGACGAGCTGGGCGACGAGCGCGATGCCACATTTGTGTGGCGAGGTTTCCCGTGGGCGCTGGCTTGACCAGATACGCCCTGGCGGACGCAAGCCTTGAACCCATTTGTAACTCGTTGCCTTTCGGCCGACGAGCTGGGCGGCGAGCGCGGACTCAAGACTCAACTCGAGGGCTCATGTAGAGCCTGCACGAGGAATAGTTAGTTGACTTGTGGACTTGGGACTCAACTCGAGGACTCATGTAAAGCCTGCAAGAGGAATGGTTAGTTGGCTTGTGGACTTGGGACTCAACTCGAGGGTTCTTGTAGAGCCTGCACGAGGAGTTTCGTGAAGAGTCGTCGCGAGGAGTATCGGTCGACTCGCGGACTCGGAGCTCGACTCGAGGAATGAATTCATCTCGAGGAGACATGCGAAGAGTTGGCACGAGGAGTATCAGTCGACTCGTGGATTCGAACTCGACTCGAGGACTCACGTAGAGCCTGTACGAGGAGTCTTGTGAAGAGTCGTCGCGAGGAGTATCGGTCGACTCGCGGACTCGGAGCTCGACTCGAGGAATGAATTCATCTCGATGAGACATGCGAAGAGTTGGCACGAGGAGTATCGGTCGACTCGTGGATTCGAACTCGACTCGAGGACTCACGTAGAGCCTGTACGAGGAGTCTTGTGAAGAGTCGTCGCGAGGAGTATCGGTCGACTCGCGGACTCGGAGCTCGACTCGAGGAATGAATTCATCTCGAGGAGACATGCGAAGAGTTGGCACGAGGAGTATCAGTCGACTCGTGGATTCGAACTCGACTCGAGGACTCACGTAGAGCCTGTACGAGGAGTCTTGTGAAGAGTCGGCGCGAGGAGTATTGGTCGACTCGCGGACTCGGAGCTCGACTCGAGGAATGAATTCATCTCGAGGAGACATGCGAAGAGTTGGCACGAGGAGTATCAGTCGACTCGTGGATTCGAACTCGACTCGAGGACTCATGTAGAGCCTGTACGAGGAGTCTTGTGAAGAGTCGTCGCGAGGAGTATCGGTCGACTCGCGGACTCGGAGCTCGACTCGAGGAATGAATTCATCTCGAGGAGACATGCGAAGAGTTGGCACGAGGAGTATCAGTCGACTCGTGGATTCGAACTCGACTCGAGGACTCACGTAGAGCCTGTACGAGGAGTCTTGTGAAGAGTCGGCGCGAGGAGTATCGGTCGACTCGCGGACCCGTAGCTCGACTCGAGGAATGAATTCATCTCGAGGAGACATGTGAAGAGTCTCTCTTATTTTTATTTTTTGAGTTGTTGTTGAATTGTTTTTTTGATTGAGCGCTGGTCCCTGTTAGCCCCCCGAGTTTCTTGCGTTTGTGAGACAAAGGTTGAGAAACTCTCGCGTTAGAGGTATACAATAGTATGCGTTACATTTTTTTTCATGTGTGAAATAACTCTTTATTGCAATAAGGGGGTCATTACAGTTTGTCATGGCACTTGGCCTTCTTTGAAAAAAGGAAATTACATTTTCGAAATGAAAGTGACCACGAAGCCGATCGAGTTCGGGCGTGAATTTAAATGTCGAAGTCGCGACAATCACGGCTTGCTGGCAGATGCGACGAATTCCCTGAGATTCCCAACTCGAATTAGGGAATCAATTCGCTTCTTAAGCTGCTTGCATTCGATCGTCACGTGCCCGTGATCTTTGTGGTATTCGCAGAATCTGCTTCGATCTCGCTTTGCGGGGTCCTTTGTGAGTGGAGCGGGGCTTCCCAGCTTATCGCGGCGTAAGCTCAGGATCCGGTCGGGCGTTGTGTTGAGCGGGACGAAGGATCGCTTCGGAGCTGGAGAAGGGTGGTCGTTAGGGACTTGACCCTTCCGGCGCCTTTTCCTTCGTGACTCGGGACCACCGGCCGGCATCACAAGCGTGGCTGCGCGCTCTTGGTCGAGTGCTCGATCAATGTTGGGTGGTTGCTGCCCCAAGATGATCGCGGTCTCGCGTCGGGCGTTGAGCTTTTCTCTCAAGTCGAACTCGGGATCCTCTCTTTGAGAGTTGAGGCGGTCTCTCAAGTCTCCGGAGGCCGTCCCTATCACCCTTGTTAAGGGCGCATCATTCAGGCGACGCCTTTGGCGGAGGCCGAGACCATCGACGTTGTCACCTTCACAAGGGTTTTGGACGCGGATGGTGAGCTTGGAGCGTCCCTTTCGGGACCTCGAGGTCAAGCGTCCTCGGGCATTGTGCGAGCTTTGATGCCTTGACGTGGTCGCCCGAGGGTGTCCCCTCGAGGGCGCGTGTGCGTGCTCACCAGAAAGTTGACGTTTTGACGCGGCCGCCCGAGGGTGTCCCCTTGGAGGCGTGCGCGCGTGTCCACTTTCGTGAGCAAGGTGGCCGAGGTCGGTCTCGAGGTTGATGTCATCGACATTGTTGGAGTCGAGGAGGTCGGCGATGAGCGCGCCGGTGACGCCGGGGCGGTCTAAGAGCTCGGCGAGCCTTCGAGCCGTGTCCTCTCGGACTGCGGCCTCGGGGTCATTCGCCGGGTCTCGGGGCTGGCTCTCGTTATCACGAGGTTGCCCTTCGAGACGGTGCGCAGAGCCTTGGAGGTCGCGCCTCGAGCTAGTCGCTCGGGCGCCCACGGAGGTGGCGGGGCTACGACTCATCTTTCGAGAGTCGTAGAAGTGAAAAGAAAACCGGTAGAGGGGATGTGTTGCCAAGGTCGAGAGATCCCCTCCTTCTAGCGCCAAAATGTTGTCGCTGTTTTTCGGACAACGATTTAGGAGTCGCAGACGGTTAGACCCAAGGCCGGACCAAGTGGTCTCGTCTTGACTCGAGCGTGTCGGACCCGGTATCCCGAGTCGTCCCTTAGCTGTGGATGTCCCTTGAGTTCGTCAGAGTACCTGAAAAGGAGTAGAGAACACGTGAACTACAAAGGGGAAACAGGGGGGGTGCCCCTGTTTACCTCTCCGACGCTCAACATTAGTGTGATTGAGGTGGAGTATAGAGGTTTTAGGGGTGTTTAGAGGCCAAAGATGAGCGAAACGAGCGAAGTACGAGTTCGGCAGCGTTTCGGGACTCAAAAATGGATTACCTGGGTCAAGGGAAGGACCCTTGTATTTATAGGCAGTCAAGGGGTGATTTGAAGACCCCTTGGCCGAGTGAGCAAGGTTGGGCCGGCCTTGGAGGAGGGCCGGCCATGGAGAAGGGCCGGCCTTGGAGGAGGGCCGGCCTTGGAGCGCCGGCCTTGGAGAGCCGGCCATGGAGGAGGGCCGGCCTTGGAGGAGGGCCGGCCTTGGAGTGCCGGCCTTGGAGAGCCGGCCATGGAGGAGGGCCGGCCTTGGCATATGGCCGGCCATTGGGCGGCTGACCTTTGGGCCGGCGACAGGCCGGCCAAGCATATGGCCGGCCGCTGGCCGGCTGAGCATATGGCCGGCCATTGGCCGGCTGACCTTTGGGCCGGCGACAGGCCGGCGGAGCATATGGCCGGCCGCTGGCCGGCGGAGCATATGGCCGGCCGCCGGCCGGCTGACCTTTGGCCCGGCCATTGGTTTAGGCCGGCCAAAGGCCGAGGTAAGGTTTCGCCGCTCGAGGCCTTGCACCGGTCGCATGGGTCGAGGTGACGCCTTAGTCCCTGTCGATCCGAGACGGACCGACAACATATATATATATGTATATACATTCCACTAATAAAAGGTAAACTTGATAAAAGATAAACGTGATATACATATATATATATATTTATACTTGTAAAGTAAGTAATCGGAAAGTATTTGTACTATAAATTTATACATTGCACTAATATGTTATTTTGATGATATATATATATATATATATATATATATATATATATAAAGTAAATCGGCACGTATACATATGCATAAAATATTAACCGAACATAATAGCTTGAAAAAAATAAAATCACATATATATACGTACATATTTATAGCCTTTTAGATGATTCCTGATAAAATTAATTGGGTTTAAATTGTCCTAAAGAGAAATTATCTCCGGAACCTAAAATTGAAGTCAGCATAACAATTAGAAAAAAAAAAAGAAAACATACATACCACCAACCCATATAACTGAAATAAGGGTTCCTCGCACAAGCAAATTCTAATTATCTTTTTTTTTTTTAAGGCTAAGATTCGGAGTTTCACAATTGGGTCCCTCATTTCCCACGGAAAAATAGGCGCGACTTCAGATGCGATAAGTTGCACCCAATAGTGTCGCACCTAATAGTATATACTATTGGGTGCGACATGTCAACCCAATAGTATTAGCTGCGGACTATTAGGTGCGACTTAGTTGCACCTAAAGTCGCACCCGATAGTACTATCGGGTGCGACTCGGTGGGCATCAGGTGCGACTTTTGTCGCACCTGATGCCCATATTTGTAGTAGTGGCTTACGCACCGTTCATCACGAAAGCAGCAACGAAACGTCTTTCAACGTGTGGAGTTGTGCCGTTTAATAAACGGCATAAGATTCATCAAACGGCGTTAGATGGAATGCATAAAAACGACAAGGAACCAACAAATCATTAAAGGCATTTTTAATTATTTTCATGCTACTCCACAAATTTGGTATCTTGCATTGATATCTTGTTCTAGAGTTAATGATGTTATTCATGAATGTAATGTCATTTCTTCCCCATACTACGAGTGAAAGGAAAAATGTAAAGACTACCATTAAAGGTCGGCTCCTCCTCCTATCATGAATCTATTGGGGTATTATAGGTACGTTGCTCAGTTAGTTTTAATCATGGATTTCTTGATCGATTAGAATGTACTTTTTCTCAACTTTCTAATGGTAATTCAAAGAGTCCAATCCGGTCTCTCACTGTGCATTAATGCTATCCAGGAATTGAGTTGGGAAAGTCTGGTTTCTAACAATAATAGCTACATAAATAGTAAGTAGCGGCTGTTTTGCTCTAACTATTGGCGCTATGAACCGTACTAACTAGGAGAAGCATCGGACTGGTAAGAAATAAATAGTATTCAAGATGATTTAAGGGGCCTGCATCTGTATGTTGGGTGTTCGAACTGGAAGGTGGGAAGCTCCCTCCAAGTGAAGTGTAGTCATGAGAAAAAGAGATATTAACTGCAATTGTCTACGGTCAAATGAATGAACCACCGGGAGCTGGTATGAGAGTTGGTTTAACTGCCCTAACTATGGCGGCTGGCTGCAATGTCTGACTTGGAACTTTTGTCAACTCCAAAAAAAAAGAAGAAACAAAAGGAGTTTATGAAACAATAAAGATACATACCAGCATCTTGCTTCACGGAAAGACATTGAATGTATATCAATGCTTGAAACAAGGAAAACAAGAGCATTCCTTTTTTATCGATAAATTAGAACGATGGGTGACTGATCTTGAGAAAAACTCCTTTCCATGAATATTTGAACTCAAGATCAAGTAAAGTTGGAATGGAAAATGGAATCATCAAATGCTATCTTTGTAGCTCCAGAATGTTTCAGTTAGGTACAGTGTTCGGTCCTTGAATTTAGAAAGAATTTATGGACAAACCCCATCGTCTCACTGGCCGACCTTGACCCCTGTTATTTTACCTCATGTAAATATATATATATTTTTTTTATTATTGCAATATTTGCATAATCTATGTCTATTTTCAAGTCGATCATTTTTCTTTGTTAATAAAGGTAATAAGGAAAAATTGGTTTTAATTTTCTCTCATAGGTATCGTAGATACTCACATGAGGTATCGAAGAAACCAATCCAAAAACCAAACATTTAATGGATTTAGTGACCTATACGAAAAAAAAAATGAAAATTAATGATCATAACAGTAACAATAATACTAATCTAATGCATGGCTAGGTGTTTGACATTTGAGAAATTTGACTATTTAACTAAAAGAATTTCTCATACATGCTAGTTATTTATATCATATGATATTAAATTATTAATGTATTATTGCGTCTTTAGACGTTTGGTTCTTAAAGTTTTTATAAAAATAGAATTGTCTCTAACCTTTTATTTACACAATTATTATGAACAAGTGTGACAATATGTTTGCTAAGAAAATTTAATAAAGGCTCACCAACGTCGGACCATCACATGAACTACTGCCAAATGTCTCATGAACAGACCCGACGACCTGATCGAGTTCAGGGAAAGCGAGTTATGGTTGTTAGATGGCCCTCACGACGACGAGCTTGTCCTGACCTTGTACATATCGAACTGCACAGTCTCTCGGATTCTCGTCGACAACGAAAGTTTCGTCGACGTCATCTATCTAAGCACCCTTCAAAAGATGGATATAAACGAATCCGACTGCCTCGAACGTGCCATGCGAGCTGAATACCACTTGATCCAAGTAAAGGAAGAACGAGCTCAGTTTTACAAGGCTCGAAAAGAGGAGAAAGGTCAAAGCAGAGGACCCGACATCAGGAAGCCAAACCAATCAGGAAATCCCCTGCCTAACCATAACCGTCAAGGCTTCAAGGCACAACCCCAATGGAATGGGAATGGAAAGAAGAGAATTCATCCTGGAAATGGTGGCAACGCCAACAACAAGGTCAAGGTAGAGGGAACGACCTTTCCAGTATGCAAGACTTGTGGGAAGATGCATCCTAGAGAGTGCCGGAAGGGAACCATGACCTGTTTCAAGTGTGGTCAGCCTGGTCACTTTCTCAAGGATTGTCCGAAATCAAATTCCTCTCAGAATGGACAATATCAGCAGCACAACCCGAATGGACGACTTAACTTCATGCAAGCTGCCATCGAAGGGCCACAGATTTCTCAAGGTCGTTTAGAAGCACCTCCAACCACCCAAGTTCCACCACCACAACAAGCCCGCATCTACGCCTACACCAACGCTGATGCTCTAGCCAGCTCTTCGAATGTGGTAGCAGGTCAGCTTCCTATAGCTCATTTTGACGCTTTAGTATTGTTTGACTCTGGTGCTACACATTGTTTTATTTCGTTAGAACTGGCTAGGAAATTAGGCGATAGTGTAGTGAAAACTAGGAAGGTTTTCAGGACGGCATTACCGTCTGGCGATGTGCTATTATCAGAGTACTGTTTAAAAAGAGTACCGATAATAATTGGTGGTCATGAGTTAAGGATCGATTTCATTGTCTTAGAAATGAAAGACTTTGATGCCATCTTGGGTATGGACTTCTTAGGCGAGAATAATGCAATGATCGATTGTCGCCGAAAAAGAGTAATCTTCAAACCGGTAACGGGGAGAGGTTTTACCTTTGAAGGAAGGCCACTCAAGAAATCTAAGATGTTGGTGTCAGCATTACAAGCTAGAAGATTGATGAGTAAAGGGTGTTATGGATTCCTAGCGTCGGTAGTGGATAAGACTAAGGATGTAGAAGCAACTCTTGACGACGTGCCAGTGGTGAAGGATTATGTAGATGTTTTTCCCGAAGAATTACCAGGCTTAGCTCCAGAGCGTGAGATTTCTTTTGGGATTGAATTACTACATGGTACGGGACCGATCTCTAAGGCCCCCTACCGAATGGCGCCAGCTGAACTCAAGGAGCTACAAACACAACTTCAAGAGTTGTTGGATAAAGGATTCATCCGCCCAAGTCATTCACCATGGGGAGCACCGGTTTTATTCGTGAAGAAGAAGGATGGATCTTTCCGTATGTGCATCGACTACAGAGAGCTTAACAAGGTCACCGTCAAGAACAAGTATCCGCTTCCTAGGATTGATGACTTGTTTGACCAACTCAAGGGAGCGAAGGTATTCTCAAAGATTGACTTGCGATCCGGCTATCATCAACTACGAGTCAAAGAGGACGACATTCCAAAGACTGCTTTTCGCACCCGCTATGGTCATTACAAATTCACGGTCATGCCGTTTGGACTTACTAATGCACCTGCGGCATTCATGGACATGATGAATAGGATCTTTAGCAACGTCTTGGATAAATTTGTAATTGTCTTCATTGATGACATTCTGATTTACTCTAAGAGTGCCGAAGATCACGAAGAGCACCTGCGAGTTGCACTACAGACGTTGAGACAACATCAACTATATGCCAAGTTCTCGAAGTGTGAATTTTGGCTAGATAAGGTGCATTTCCTTGGTCATGTGGTTTCTAAGGATGGGATCTCTGTTGATCCTTCCAAGATAGAATCCGTCAATGATTGGAAACCGCCTCGAAGTGTGACAGAGATCAGGAGTTTTCTCGGTTTAGCAGGCTACTATAGAAGATTTGTTGAAGGGTTTTCTACATTAGCTGCTCCACTCACCGCCCTCACGAAGAAAGATAAGAAGTATGAGTGGACCGAGAAGTGTGAAGAGAGTTTTCGCGAGTTGAAGAGAAGACTCACCAGCGCGCCAATATTTATAGTCCCTGAAAGTGGAGAACCTTTGTCTATTTACAGCGACGCGTCAAAGACAGGTCTTGGTGCTGTGTTAATGCAAAATGGAAAAGTAGTGGCCTACGCATCACGACAACTCAAAAATCACGAGAGGAATTATCCTACTCATGATTTGGAGTTAGCCGCAGTGGTTTTTGCCCTCAAGATTTGGAGACACTACCTGTATGGTGTTCGGTGTGAGATATTTACCGATCATAAGAGCTTAAAGTATATTTTCACTCAAAATGAGTTGAATATGAGACAAAGAAGGTGGCTAGAATTGGTTAAGGACTACGACTGTGGTATCCATTACCACCCCGGAAAGGCAAACGTGGTAGCAGATGCCTTAAGTAGGAAGGGTGAGGCTAGTCTATCGATGATGCGAACTTTATCTCCTCAACTCACTGATGAAATCAACAATTTAGGGGTTGAAATTATCACACAAGGATTAGCCAATATGACCTTACAGTCAGATCTTTTTGAGAGGATCAAGGAAGCGCAAATGCGTGATCCGGAGATGTCAAAGTTGAAGGATGATGCGTTGGAAAGCCAAGAGTCAAAATTTTCCATTTCGGAGAATGATGTACTCTTTTTCGATGGACGGATTTGTGTACCCAACGAAGATGAGTTACGAAGGCAAATTCTTACCGAAGCACATGAGACACCGTATTCAGTTCACCCAGGTTCCACGAAGATGTATCAAGACCTCCGAGAACACTTTTGGTGGAACGGAATGAAGGGTGACGTTGCAAAGTTTGTCAGTAAATGTCTTACCTGCCAGAAAGTGAAAGCCGAACATCAACGACCAGCTGGAGAATTACAGCCAATCGAAGTTCCTGAATGGAAGTGGGAACAAATCACAATGGATTTTGTGGTTGGATTACCTAAGACGGTTGAGGGTTATGATGCTATCTGGGTAGTAGTGGACCGTTTGACCAAGTCTGCTAGATTCATCCCGATGAAGGTCACGTACTCCGTGGAGAAGTTGGCTGAGTTATACGTGAATAACGTGGTGAGACTGCACGGCGTTCCTCTATCCATCATCTCTGATCGCGATGGTCGTTTCACTTCTAACTTCTGGAGGTGCGTGCAAAAGTCGCTGGGATTGCAACTGAAGTTTAGCACCGCTTTTCACCCCCAAACGGATGGCCAATCCGAGAGGACGATTCAGACCCTAGAGGATATGCTAAGGGCATGTATCATGGATTTTGGTGGGAGTTGGAGTAAGAGGCTGCCACTTATTGAATTCTCATACAACAACAGCTACCAAGCCTCAATCGGCGTTGCACCGTATGAAGCTCTCTATGGGAGAAAGTGCCAATCTCCAATTCACTGGTTTGAAGCGGGAGAAAATAATCTCGAGAAAACAGATTTTATCCGAGACACAACAGAGGCTATCAAGAAAATTCGTGATCGAATGGGAACTGCCCAAAGTCGACAGAAAAGTTACGCCGATAAGAGAAGACGACCTTTGGAATTTCAAGTCGGAGATTTGGTGTTCTTGAAGGTAGCACCTCTCAAGGGTGTGATGAGGTTCGGCAAGAAGGGAAAGTTGAGCCCGAGGTACATTGGTCCTTTCGAGATCATAGAAAGAATCGGAAAAGTAGCCTACCGTCTAGCCCTGAATCCCGAGTTAGCATTGGTGCACAATGTGTTTCATGTCTCGATGCTCAAGAAGTACCTACTTGACCCAACGCACGACTTAATCCAAGAGCCCATCGAAGTTCACGAAGACTTGACGTATGAAGAGAAACCTGTCCAGATTCTCGATCGCGAAGAGAAAGTTTTGAGGAACAAGGTGATTCCTTTGGTAAAAGTGCTATGGCGGAATCATAAGATAGAAGAAGCTACTTGGGAACGGGAAGAAGACATGAAAACACGATATCCCGATCTTTTCAGAGATTTTTAGTATGTCCAAGTAAGAATTCTTATGTTTTTCTCGACTTTTGTTAATTTTCGGGACGAAAATTCTAATAAGTATGGGAGATTGTGAAATCCCAATTTTTTTTAGCTTAATTAAAAAGCTAAAATTTTTATGTTCGAGTTACGTTAGTTTTTTTTAATAAAGTAGTAGTAAATGATTTATTTATGTGGTAGTTTTTGAAGTTTTATTTTTTTTTATGTGTACTTTAGAGTGTTTTTAATTTTATTATGCTCTTTAGATTACAAAATATGGATATAATATATATAAGTTATATATTATAAATAAGTTATTATACATACTTTTTATATATATATATATATATATATATATATATATATATATCTTATAGAAAAGTAAAATTAACGTATAATAGTATATATATATATATATTACTTTATATTATATACTGGTTATAATAGATTACGTAATGTGTTTTCACATGTTTTTATTATATATATATATATGGTTATATAATCTATATTTATATGTATGTTAGTTATTAAGTTAAGTCAGCGTGTAGGTTAGTATAGGTTAGGATTTACACGTATATACCTATATAATAATAATAATAATTAATATATTAATATTAAAAGTAGGATTAGGGTTTGAGCTTTTAGGGTTTATTTAAACCCTATTTAAGCATCCCTCATCTTTTTTAACGCTTCTTCTCTGCTCTCTCTCCCCCATTCCTCTTTGGTTTGAAAAATTCGTAGCTCCTAATAGGTATGTTTTTTTTTCTCTCTGGTTCGGATTCCCTGAAAACGTTTTCTTAAAACGCTTGTGCTGGTTTCAAAAAAATTGTTTTTGCGTTGATTCTTTTTGGAAACGTTAGTTTTAAGTGTCTTCTATCTAAATCTGAAATCGAAAAATATTTTTATGAAATACAGAATATTTTCCGATTATTTTCAAATCGGCGCAAAGACCTGAGACCTATTCCCGATTTTCAGACTTTAAACGCTTACTTTGGATTCAACAAATTTGGTTTTGCGTTGATTCTTTTTGGAAACTTTAGGTTTAAATGTCTTCTATCTAAAACTTTAATCAAAAAATATTTTTCTCAAATACTGAATATTTTCTGATTATTTTCAAAACGGTGCGCAGACAGTTTTTGACAAAAACTTTAAAGATTGATCTTAGCACCTTTTTTTATTTTTAATAAATAGTTAAAATATTATTTTGGCCGTGATGCCTTTACAAAAAGTGCTCAAAATTATATTTTATACGTACTTGATTTTTTACAAAAGTTTTTCCAGAGTTTCAGTTTTCTCCGAAACCCTAATAGCCAAGGGTATTTTAGTAATTTCACGTCGGATCTCGTTTCTGAAAATTTCCAGAAACTAAGTCATGTATTAAATCCTTTTCTTACCTGATAAGTAATAGTCAACCTTTTCCGTTTAGGTTCCGAGTCATTAAGAGCATCATTTTCCTTCGACGGTCTTCGATCGTAATTCCGATATCCAGGTGAGAATAATCTCACTGCAACACGGATTAGTTAAATATATATATATATATATATATATATATATAATATGTATTATGTGATATGAAGTATTTATGTATTGTGTGAATTTTTGTGTGTGCGTGTTTGTTCGGAATGTGCTTGTTATGATATGATATGACGATATGTGAGTTTATGTTATTATCTTATGCTGTGTGTTAGAATATCTATAACACGTCTTATGTTTCTAGCTATGTTATCATGTATGTTTTTTTATCTTATGTCGCTCATGCTTTTAACGTAATAAACACGATTAATAAGTTAAGTAAGCAAGAGAGTCGTACCGCCTTGAATTACGGAGGTACCTAGAGGAATTTCTCGAGCCGAACTACGGGCTCACATAGAGAGTTCCTCATATGTTTATGTATGTGACGGGGCGTACTATGGGAGGTCGCAGCCCCATGGTTCGTTACCAAAGTGTACACTGAAATCGGTACGGCTACTCTAGGGGACCCCCGAACTAAAATACGATAGACTTTTAATAGGGTATCTCATGTCACGGTTAAAATTTAAAGTACTAATAACCGGTTCATGCATTGTTGTTTTATGGCTTATGTTTTGTGAGTTATAGTTATTCTCGCTGAGCGTTAGCTCACTCTATGTATTTACGTCCGTGTTGTAGGTAAACAACATATGAACAAGTGAGGAGGGTGGATCAGCGGCGACGATAGCGAGAGGGTTGAGTTATGGTTGCCGTTTTCGAAAATAAAAGACTTCCGCTTTGGTTTCAGTTTTTCAATAATCCAAACCCAAGGTTTATTTGTTCATGGTTTAAGTTATGTTTTTCAATTTCGTTAAAGGTTACGACTTTATTTATGGTATTTATTTTACGATGGTATTTTGTTGGTTTTAAATTTCCATTATGCATCTTCGACTTTTTGGTTGTTTTCGTTCATCAAGTTTAAATGAAAAATTATTTTTAGGTTACGAGTTTTCAAACTTTATATTTTAAGTTATGTTTAAAAAAAAAAAAAAAATTTACCTCAAATTTTCTTAAGTTTTAAAAAGTAAGATAAGTAAGACGGTCCGAAAAGTCGGGTCGTTACATAGAAGCACAATAAATAAATATAAATATTTTCTACGTTATTATCTCTGTTAAAATTTAATTAGCTTTTATTGCTTCATTAAATTCTTATGTTGAATATGTTTTATTGTTTAAGAACTATTTAGAGCTTTGAAAGCGTCTAAATAAATATTACCATTATTCGACAATGACTTGTGCGAATAATAAGTAATAAAGGAGACACAACTAAAAGTTAGTGTTGATGATGAATTAAATTAGTGGGAGCTTCCTTAATTGGAACCTAGTCACTAATATTCGTATTGATTGAGTGGGAGCATCCTTGAATGGAACCTAGTCACTCTAGATTTATTGATTGAGTGGGAGCATCCTTAATTGGAACCTAGCCAGTCTAAAATTCAATAATCGAGTAGGAGCATCCTTAGCTAGAACCTAGCTACTCTTATTCATTGACATAGTGGGAGCATCCATAAATGGAACCTAGCCACTAAATAACCAATATTATTTAGTGGGAGCATCCTTATCTGGATTCTAGTCACTATTGTTCAATAAAAGAGTGGGAGCTTTCTTTAATGAAATCTAGCCACTTGTTGTTCAATAAATAGCAACATCCTTCACAGGATTAAACCCATCATTGAAGATGGCATCCTTAACCGGAATGTATATGCTATTATTCAATAATTAAAGTGAAAGAGTAATCAATGATTACCTTGCCACATAAATCAATGAATTGAAAGGAAGGATACTTTTGAATTATCTTGTCGTTAAAATCAATAACCTAGTGGGACCATCCTAGAATGGATCCTTGTCACTCTCCTCAACAATAAACTTTCCTTAAATGGAAAGACATGATCTTGAGATATCACTCTCGATCAAACTAACTTGTCTGAAAGTTATTAGCCCATATTTAATAGATCTACTTGTTAAGCTATTAGCTTAAAGGAATAGAGAGATCTATAAAAGGATTAATGAAATGGTTTAAGCTTTAATAAGCTATAAGGTAAGGTTTATCAAAAAAAAAAAAGCTATAAGGTAAGGGATTGAGCCCTTAAGGAGAGACATTATCATTAATGATACTCTTCTTTCTGATACCACGAACCACTTCATTTGGGATCTTCAAAAGTGAAGATGAACTGTCCTTTGAGGATGAAGCTCCAGTAACATAAAGACATGGATCAAAGTAGTTATACTACTAAACCTTTTGAAATATGAAAGGTAGATCCTAAGTACTTAACAAACTAGTCATGATAGTACATGGATGTTTGTTATAATCGATATTTTGAGAATGATCGATACAGCTCCTAAACAAGTGTCATGAATAAAGTCATTACTATTATAGTTCTAGACCTCATTATGACACAAATAAATTGACTGAGCTAACTGTTTCTAAAATTAAATTTAGAAACGACAAGCTCGTTCCATTATGTCTCAAACATACTTATTGATGTAAGGTATGAGCTCAATGTTGAGGCTATCAACATTGTCTTTAAAAGGACTAATAATTAGACCTTAGACAATGTCGTATTTCCGAGAATAACTACATGTGTTGTAAACACTGTAATTTCTGGAAATAGTGAGATACTTAGTTATTTAAATATAGTAAATCCTTAAAGTCCTGTGTATATATTGAATATGAACACGACAAACAAGGATGAACTATAAATAACCAAGTAATGGAAATAGGTCAATAAAGTTCTTATTTAAACACGTTCAATAAATCACACTATAGTAAGTGGTGATGAGATCAAACCATGCAATGGTGCAACCCGTTTTGGCACCAAAGGGATGTACACCTTGATAGGGAGACTTGTTATCTTTAGATATAAAGTCTGGTGTATAATCTAAAGGTATGCGAAGTGTTAATTTGTTCTAAAGTAAAATTATTTACTATGAACAATTTGACTTGACCTTAAATGGTAAGTCAATCACTTGCAAAGATGTATGAACTAGAATAATATGAAAATGGGACATATGTCAGATCGACATAAATGATAGAGTATAGATAAAATGGGAATCCATATGATGGGAATCTCAATCCTGGGTCAAAGTCTAAACCGTCTACAATGATGGCAAAGAATTAAATTGGCTGAAGGAAACTTATCTTCTCTGGTCAAAGTGGGAGATTGTTGGGAATATTGCCCACTTGAAGATAAATAAATGATTACTAAATTCGATAATAAGATTACTTTATTAGCATTATATGATTAGTGGGTTGAGTTCTAAACAATTAGAATCAATAACAACTATCTTCCATAGCCTCCGTATCTAACTGAGTCACGTGCTGGGCACCTGAGTTCGGGCGGTGTACTAAAACATGGTCGATGACTGATATACACCTGGAAAGCTATATCTAAAGTCATATATGTGGAACACATAGGTGAAGGCTGTTCACTATGTGGGAGCATTCTACACTTGTGGTAAGTGTACGACCTGGACAGGTCTTGGTGTAGATGTGTCGTTTAAGGACCGTTACGACACACTAACCGAGGCCACTATGATGGTCACAGTGAGACTTGATCTAAATCCTGAAGTGATCATGGACACTGGGTTATGTTACTGAGCTCTTTGACTCATTCGCTAAAAGGGTATTCATGCTAATCACAGCTTATGTCTTGGGAGTTTTCTCAGAGCATGATTGGAGTGGGAAGTGATTTACAGATACAGAATCCAGCCTTCCTGAAAGAAGGTTAATGTTCACTCACCTAAGGGTTGATTCCAGAACCGATAGATTGCTAGCACTTTCGAAGTAAGTAACGTTCGAAAGAATCTTTCGCTGGGGAAGCAACAATGCTTAGGGCTGATATGTATCAAGAGAAGTATAACGGATAAATTGACTTCTCTCGATACGGGTTGAACCTGGAGGATCTTGATCATGAACTGACTATATCAGTGGACACTCTTCACGATGAGTAAATATAAAGGAGAGTTCAGTCTTGGCTTACAAGGTAGAGTTCAGTCGATGGACAAAAGAGAAAGGACTATTTCGTCTTTTTCATCGGATTTGTTAAGCTCCTATTACTAGGTCCATAGTCCCCGATTCGGCTCTAATAAATGCGGATAAGAACTTTCGTATGATAATGTTTATCACTATTAATCTCACTTGCTGTAATTGTGATTGACAGCATTAATTCTGGAAAACGGGTATTCGCAGAATTAAATAAATATTTATGGTAGAATTGTTTATTTATTGTTTGATCAAGTAAATAAACAATTATTACTTATTTGTTTATTGTTGGACCAGGTAAATAAATAATTAATTGGGTTTTAAGCAATTGGGCCCTGCACAAAATATGAAAATCGGATTTGGGAATTTTGGCACTAGGGTTTGCGCAAATTCCCCCTTGGCCGTGTGCCTAAAATTCGAATTTTATAATATTGGTATTTACCAATATTTTCTCTTTAGTTTTTTAAATAAAGGAGAGAGAAAAATATAAGATATTGTCCTATATTTTCTCCTTATTTAAAGGAAAGTATTTAGGAGAATATTTAGGAGAATAATATATTCTCCTTTATTATCTCACTAAATAAATTATTCTCTATTTAAATAAAAGAATAATATCTCATAGATATTGATCTGATGGATGAGAGAAAAAGTAGGATTCACTTGTTGAGATCCAATGGCCTAGATTTAATCCACTAGTGTGAACGCAATAAAAGGAAATAAAATATTCTGGAAGATTCCATGAATATCTTCTTTTACTACTATAAATAGGGGTTCATGAGAAGGCAAAAATAAGCAATTATTTTAAGGAATTTTGAGTGAAAATTTCGTGCATCACTAGCCTCTCTTGGCCGTGCATCTGCCTCTTTCTCCCCTCGGAAATTCGTTTCCATTCTTAGTAAAATAAGAGAGAGATCTCGAAACACCTAGTTTCGTGATCTAGTGAGATAAAGACTGTGCCCACTCATCTTTCTTATTCGTCTCGGAGATTACGTTTCGGAAGACTAAGGTGTCATCCTCGAGTCCTTCATCAAGACGACGCAAGGAGTACGCGATTGGATTGGAGCGTTCTGTAGCTGAACCGAAAATCAATGTAAGTACTCGTTTACTCTTATATCGGTTGCTTGACTTATATGCTCTCGTGAATTAAATTAATTAAACATAACTAGATCTTGTTAATTATAACATTAATTTAATTAGCTTATGATCAGCGTAATTGATGCAGAGTAAATATGAGATTTTAATAGAAAATCTTAATCTTTTATTTTTTAAATATATTGTAATCAGAATTAGTTTTATTAGTAGTAGTTAAGTATTAGTATTCTCTATATAGAAATAGATACTATATTTATATAGCATATTCTCTACGTGATAATATATATCACTAATATATCATAGTATTAGTTATATCCTATATATAGTATTACATACGTAAGTTTTAATATCCTTTCTATATATAATTTAGAAATAATATATAATATTAGTTATAATATATATGTATTCGAATTCTTACATTATATATATATATATATATATAATTAAATAGGTTTATTTAGTATCATATACGTATTAAAGTATTGAATATTTTATTTTATTTAGTTTTTGAATTCAGGATCGTAGTAGAGATTAAGGTTTTATTATAAATAGGCTTTTAGACCTCATTGTAATGCAGTTTTAGAATGAACGAAAAATCGATCTTTTGATCAAGAGTGTTTTTCCGTCTTTCCTATAATCCAAGTCTACATCAGTGGAAAGACGTATCACCAATGCATTCGTTTACCGAACTTACTACCCCGATCCAAGTCGACGGTCTAACCCGGAACGAGTGGTAGGGATAGGTTCAGAACTAAAGGGTGAAATAAAGCATCAACTCATTCGTTTCCTAAAAGCGAATAAGTCGACTTTCGTCTGGACCATCGAAGACATGCCAGGGATTGGATGTTAGCATCACATCCCACCAATTGAATGTCGATCCGAGTTTCAAACCGGTGAAACAAAAGAGATGCGAGCTCGGCCCGGACAGGGCCAAATCGGTCAATGATGAAGTAGAACAGTTCCTGAGGGCAGGATCAATCCGGGAAATTAAATACCCGGACTGGTTAGCCAACACACTCGTTGTAAAGAAAAAGAACAGGAAATGGAGAATATGTGTAGATTTCACATATCTCAACAAAGAATGCCCGAAAGACAGTTTTCCCATTCCGGACATCTATCGGTTGGTCAAAGCAACCGCCGGACACAAGATGTTATCCTTCATGGATGCATTCTCCGGGTATAGTAAGATCTTGATGCACCCCGACGATCAAGATAAAACCTCATTCATCACCGCTAGAGGAATTTATTGTTAAAAAGTGATGCCATTTGGTCTGAAAAACGTGGGCGCCACTTACCAAAGACTCGTGAACAAGATGTTCGAGAGAAACTGGGTAAGACCATGACGGTCTACATCGACGATATATTGGTGAAGTTCGTCCGCGACATCGACCACTAGCGCACCTCAAGGAATGTTTCAAGGTACCGAACCAATACCAGATGAAACTCAATCCTGCGAAGTGTTCATTCGAGGTATCGTCAGGGAAATTCCTAGGTTACTTGGTAACCCAACGAGGTATCGAGGCGAACTCCGACTAGATTTTGGCATTGACGGGAATGCCCTCGCCTAGGAATAAACGAGAAGTACAACAATTAAACGGGAGAGTGGCAACACTGAACCGGTTCATCTCGAAATCAACAGACAAGTGTCTCTCATTCTTCAAGTGCATCAGCACGATAGAAGATTCAAATATCAGCTCGAGATAACCGATCCCTGAAGATTCGCAGGTACAAGGCCAGTTATCCTGAACGATCCATAACCGCTATCCATACGAATAAGTCTTTGAACGACAAATTTTCGGAACATAGTAATGAACTCCAACTAACATACGACGTGTCACCCGTAACCCGGAGCTCGCAACCTCATCTCTAGTACAATAAATATAGGATAATTAGGCCTATGTCGGATACGTTACTTTTAGTTTTCCTTTCCTACTCTACGATCTAGCAATTTTTGCCTCCCGATTCAAATCATTATACTACTTTGAGCGATTATAATAAAAATCCCCGAGCTTACTTTGCATTCGGTTTTTCTTACCTTTACTTGTTATAAAAAATCTTCCAATTTTCCTATTTGATCTTGCAACGGAGAATTGAAGCAATTATAAATCTAAATCGACCCATCTAATTGTCTAAGTTGTCGTGACTGCTTTGTTGTGATTTCTCACATCAACAAATATTGTCTGATTTCTGTCGAAATCAGAAGAAGCTTTAGTCATTTTCTCATATCACAAATAAGTAAAGAGTATTGATGCATATAAGTTAAAATGCCGTTGTCCGGTGACCGTCCACATGGAATATAAGTTTGCCACCGCTATGACAAAAAAAAAAAAAAACAACAACAACAAACAAACGCCAATCAAACAATTGTCATTTTTGGAGCTATTGAAGAGTTCTTTGTTATTATTTTTTTTATGCACTAGTAAGAGTCTTAATACAGTATCAGTGTACTAATAATCATGAGCGATAATATTAAAAAAAATACTATTTTTTAAGTTTGCCCCAATTGAATAACATATTCCTCTTTCCAGTGGGTTTTGGAGTATAATCAAGTCTCTTTGAATCTTAGGAAAAAACATGAAGTTCATAAATTTATAGTACCCGAGGCTTTATATATATATATATATATATATATATATATATATATATTACTCAAGTGAGAAAGTTTCACATTGATTGTGTGTGAATAAACATATATTTATATATCAGTTGAGCCTCTTCACTTAGTATCAATTGGCGTTACCCAATTTTCGGGATGACTTCTATTCTTTCCATTCCCAAGACATATCACGTGTGTCTCTTATAGCCGCTATTGTATCCAACTAGTATCAAGCATGTTTCCTCAGGACAAAAGACGCGCATATCACCTTCTTGGTCTCCTAGATATTCATGAAGTTTAATATATTCTTGATCTCTGGCATCCACTCATCATTCACTAAAAAAATCAGTCGGTCTTTTAAAATCTGGAGCTCTCTTCCTCGTGAACCTCTCGAAAAGATCATCAACCACAACGACTTGCTCCATTTGATGTACATTCTCGGGAGGTGCTGCTATTGCTTGTGCCAGAACTTGTTTAAGTTTGTCAACTTTTTAAATGACTTCATCTACTCCTATGTCTTGAATTCTTGAACTTCAACACGAATCTGATGTAGTGACTAGAACTACTAGCTTCGGTTCAGTTGTCGGGGTATGTCATTGAGATGTTCTTTGTAAAACTAGATATAGGGCAACTAACTAAACTCGTATCGTGTTACACTAGTATTGCGATTAAAACTAAAAAAAATTTAATCTCTTTTCATACTGCATATAAAAAAAATCATTTATTCAAGAATTTTATTTTGCCGTAGAAGATATCATATGGGTATAAAATTGAACTTAATTATAAAGTAAGATATGGCATCTTGAAGCCATTGGAAAAGTCATACAATTTTTTTGAAACAAAAGATTGAATAAATACTTAAATAAATGAGAGTAGTTTCATCTCATAAAAAAATAGAGTACAATATTGACATCCAGATCCCATATTAAACATCCATGAAATAGACGAGTCTTTGCTTGTGATTAGTACAAATAACGACATATCATTTCTTCCATAGCTATTGTCTTCTCATCATAATATAGTTTATCTGCATAGTTATTACTTAGAGAATAACTCAAACATACAATTTTACTAAAACTTACTTGAGTAATGGACGAAGCTGTGCGATCGAATAGCAAGGGCAGTCATAGGTTCCTTGCTCTGATACCAATTGTGACGACCTGTCTTTTCGGACCGACATACTTTACTTACTTCTTTTACTTATCAAAATTATGTATTAAAAAATATGAGGATTTTTTTTTCTATCATATAATACTCTTACAAAATCGTAATCTGGAAATTCGCGGATTATATATATTTTTTTTTCGAATACATATATTCTCAAATACCTGAAAACAATAATATCGTACTAGTCCTTATCAAAATAACTTGGTCAAAAGTATAACAAATAAATGAATAAAAACTAAACTTTAAGCTTTGATCATGGCAAATCTTTGACTTGAAAATATTTTGACCTTTACTTGAAAACTGCTATTTTAATACCAACTTAATAGAAAATTAATTAGAATAAATTTGTTAATCAAGCTAAGGATAAAATGATGCAAAACTATAACATACTACTTAATCTATATTAAAGATTTATTTTATAAATTATATTAATATAATTCATCTTATGCTTAGCGGAAGTCTTTCTTACGTAGTTGCAACCATAACCCGACCCTTTTGCTATCGATGCCGCTGGTCCATACTCATCACTTAATAGTAAGTTGTTTACCTACAGCACATACATAGAATTTTCGTGGAAATGAGCTATCGCTCAGCGAGGACAATATAAAACTCACAAAACAAGATGAGTAATGAAATGCATGAACCGATTATTAGTATTTTCATTCTAAAGGTGAAATGGTCTTTCTTAACATAAATCTTATCATATTTTATTTGGGGCTCCCCTAGAGTAGTCGTACCAATTTCAATGTACACTTTGGAAACAAAGATATGGACTTGCAAGGTCCCATACTTTGCTCCATCTTATGAACTTATAACATATGAGAAATTTCTCCATTTGGGCCCGTAAGTCGGCTCGGGAAATTCTCTTTGCAGACCTCCGTAACTCGAGGCGGTACGACTCTCTTACTTATCTTTTCACTTTATTATTTAGGTGACATGCAAATATGACATGTAATATAGATAACCATCATACATAACATCAAACTTGACATGACATAGCTTACCAATGCATATGAAACATAACATAGGTCAACAGAAAGCGTTAACTAACATCTCATACATCATACATAAATTTACTTAGCATAAAGACATGCGCAAACATCAACATACATAATGTCATATAAATTAAAAACATGTCATTATTACTCCATCATCATCATTTATCATATCATAACATATCATAAGCTAAAATTCATAAACGTAGACATGTAATCATCGCATAATATATAACAACTCATAAATCATACCATCATACTTAAGCATATCATATCATATATCACGTGGCTTATAACTATAAACAAAACCACATAATACTATCAAACAACCACGTCATGAATCACAAAACCCATCATAATTTTATTTAAAACTAATATGTGCTGTAATGAGATTGTTCTCACCTGAAGTTGAAAGTTACGATCTTTGATCGTGAACCACTTAAATGCTCTACTCGGTTCAAAACCTAATCGGAAAGATTAATAATTAGGATATCACTTAATACCCACTAAAAATACTATTATGGACGGGGAAAAGGTTTATGAAAAAAAATTCAGAACTCATCGCTAAGTAAAATTAATAAAAAACCCTAGCCATGAAATCTCGGGAAAATAAAATCGTTGAGATAAAATCTGCGAAAATTACAGAACCTAGAAAAAAATACCGTGAACGTTTTCTTCTCAAGTGACATGACCAAAATCGATCTTAAATCATCAAAAACAAATAAAAGGACGTAAAGAGGAAATACTAGTTTTATTAAAAATTGGGACAGATTTGTACATGTAACGGAATAACACTCATACGCATAAACATTTTGGTCTAAAAATTCATCAAACTTTTATCCTATAAATAAGACACATAAATATACGTTGTATAAAAAATTCAATCCAAAATCCTTTCTGTAGCTATTTTTAAAAAATTCAATAGCTACGCTGATTTAAACAAGATCTTTTGTCTAGATGCTAATCGTTAATTGTTTTTAAAATAAAAGTTATTTATCTAAAAATCTTGAATTTTTATACATGTTTCAAAAACATGTTAATATTCGGGAATAAAAAAAATATCAGATAAAAAAAATACTTTCGTAGCTAATTGAAAATCATACGATTTCTTACTTCCTATAAAGTATTGCAGATCAGAAAAAATAAATTAATGATTATTGCTCATACGAAGAATAATTAAAGTAATAAAAAAACTTATTATTGTTCAAGTCTTTTTATTAATATATATTTATTTTTAAAAAAATATCGGTTAAATAACCGATATCCAGATTTTCCCAAAATCAAATCCGATATCCGGTCCAGTTTTGTAAACCGGATCGATTATCCGAATTTCGGTTAGCTGACGTGGCTCCAAATTTCGGTTTCGGTTCGGTTTGGATATCGGTGTTATCCGATTTTCGGTTCGGTTTTGTACAGCCCTAATGGAACCAAGAGAAAAAGATATTATCCATGTCCAATTAGAGTAGCATTTCCAAATTAATAATTATTAACCTTTTACAAAGGCTAAAATTAATGCCATTAACTCCCCACTTTAATTCTTTTAAAAGTAAACGTTGCTACGTAATTATACTTAATGAATATATCCGGACACATATATACTTATATATAAATCCGTATACACTAACGTCATATTACTATAAATTTGTATAATTCACATTACCACTATTTTTATTGAGATTTGATTACAGATCTCTTTCTTTATGTGTATTTGAGTCAACACATATAAAGAGCTTTTGTCTTAACTCACACGAATATCATATATTTATTTCTTTTTTCAAAACATTCTGAGAGTACAATATATATATATATATATATATATATATATATATATATATTTATATGTAGATATACTTATATGCATGTATAATTTATACCTTCCCTACAAAACTCTTCAACGTGTATACATATATATTAAAACGTTTTTACTATATTTTGGTAACAATATCTTAATATTAAAATGGATTATACCATACTGAATAAATAATGCATACTAGCACGTAAGGATGTAGCTAAAAAGAAAAAAAAAAATCACATCACCAAAATTAAATCTTTAATGATGATATTTTTTTTTTTTTTTTTTTGGATTTCACAATCTCGCCTACTTAGTAGAATTTTCGTCCCGAAAATTATTATAGAAGTCGTCATAGCAGCATAAAACGGCTTCCTCTACAACATTAAAAGTTCGAAGAATTAATAAATTAAGATATTTAGATCTCATTTCGTCTTCGCGTTACTGTGTCCCTTTTTTTTTTTCTATCTTATGATTTTGTCATAGTCCCTGACTAGTTGAATCACCGTTTTCCTTAGAATTTCTTCGCGATCAAGAAATTGGACTGACTTTTTTTTTCATACATCAAAACTTTGTATGCTTTGATAGGCGCTCTTGGATTAGCTAATGATTTGGAAAGGGTA
This sequence comes from Urtica dioica subsp. dioica, assembly GCF_054948205.1. Lineage (NCBI taxonomy): Eukaryota > Viridiplantae > Streptophyta > Magnoliopsida > Rosales > Urticaceae > Urtica > Urtica dioica. The sequence goes on along the minus strand of NC_142758.1, from coordinate 45,444,329 downwards.
GGTACTTTTTAAGCACCAAGACGTGAAACACATTGTGTACCGGTGCTAACTCGATATTGAAAGCTAGACGGTAAGCTACTTTTTCGATCCTTTATGTGATATCTAAAGAACCAATGTATCTCGTGCTCTATCTTCCCTTCTTGCCGAACCTCAATTGCTCGCTTAAGAGCACTACTTCAAGAATTCAAAATCTATGACTTGGAATTTTATTGGTCGCCTTCTCTTATCAGCGTACTTTTTTTTGGTCGGCTTTGAGCAGTTCTCAACCGATATCGTATTTTCTTGATAGCTCATGCGGCGTCTTTGATTAAATTTGTCTTTTGAAGGCTGTTTCCTATGAATTCGAACCAGTGAATTGGAGATCGACAATTTCGACCATAAAGAACTTCATACGGTGCAAGACCGATTGAGGTTTGGTAGTTATTGTTGTATGATAATTCAATAAGTGGTTGTCTCTTATTCCAACTCCCACCAAAATCAATGATGCATACTCTTAGCATATCCTCTAAGGTCTAAATATTCTTTATGGATTGGCAATTCATCTATGGTGAAAAGTAGTGCTAAACTTCACTTGCGATCCAATTGACCTTTGCATGCGCTTCCAAAAGTTAGAAGTGAAACGACCATCGCGATCTAAGATGATGAAAAAATGAATGGCATGCAGTCTCACTACGGGATTAACGTATAACTCAACCAACTCCTCCACGGAGTACGTAACTTTTGCCGGAATGAACCTAGCAGACTTGATCAAACGGTCCACCAGTACCCATATAGTATCATAGCTCTCAACCGTCTTAGGTAGTCTAACCACAAAATTCATTGTGATTTGTACCCACTTACATTCGGGGAACCTGAATTGGCTTTAATTCTCCCGCAGGTCGTTGATGTTCGGCCTTCACTTTCTGACATGTATTTTGAAAAAAGGCATTTCTTTGAATATAGATCGAGCGCTTCTCTGTAAAAACCAGATGCGACGAGTCTTAAACTTCTGTGTTCATCACGGAAGCAGCAACGTAACATCTTTCAACGTGTGGAGTTGTGCCGTTTAATAAACGGCATAAGATTCATCAAACAGCGTTAGAGGGAATACATAAAAACGACTAGGAACCAACAAATCAGTAAAGGCATTATATTATATATACTTGTTTTTTTTAATTTTTTTTTTTTTGGTAAGAAAAGCTTCCGCGACGTGCAACTCGGTGATCAGAGGGTTTTTAAGAGAAGGGAAATCGGCCGAGGCTTTCGAGTGCTTTAGGAGAATGCAGTCCGCCGGAATCTCGCCGGACGCGATGTCGATGACGAGCGTTCTGACGGCATGATCGAACTTTTGGCTCAGTGGGGAAAGCTAATAGAAGCGAGAGAATTGATGAAGAAGTTACCGGAGCCTTCTTCCTCGGTTTGCGTTTCTATTCTCGGCGCTTGTAGGTCTAGTTTGGATCCCGAGCTCGGCAAAGAAATGGCCGAAAGGCTCATCGAGTTAGACCTGGAAAACCCAATGCCGTATGTTGTGTTGTCAGACATTTATGCCGAGTTAGAAAGGTGGCGAGAAGTGGAAATGATCGAAAATATGATGGATCATAGACGGCACAGAAAAGTCCCCGGCTCGAGTTTATTAGAAGTTGTTCAATGATAGTATATACATTATTATTTATTTTAGAGGTAATGGCGGCATAAATATGTGACCTAAGGAAGAACACTTGGAAGGCCCAAACGTTAAAAATAAATAAAATAAAAAATTTTCCAAAAAATTAATTATCTTTCGCCGGCAATGGAAAATTATTGTCGACAGTGACGAAGTTCCTCCTCTGATGAAGACCTTTTAAGAGAAGACTTTCTCGCAGTCGGTTCTGAAGAAATTTCAAGAAAAGAGGGTCATGTAGAGATGGTTATTCATACGTGTTCATGGTATCCTAATAGCAACTTCAACCCATGCATTATATTTGGTGTTGAAATCACACAACTTTTGTGTTGATTTAGTACCAAATTTTTTTTCCAACTCCAACCACAACACCAAATTTCACACTAAAAATATTATTAATCATTATTATATTATTAAAAATATACAATCTCTTTATTAATAAATATTTCAATAAATAATTATATTTTTTATATTATTTAATTAAGTGATTAAAATTATTTATGACTTACCAATATTTAGAATTTTCGAGTGGTTAATTTTAATTTTTTTTATTTTTTTTTATTTTATTTCTAAACTGGGTTCACGAGTATTGAAATTTCACACCAGCTACCCAACGGGTATTACCCCTTATCCGGCCCGTTTGAAAAAATCTAAAACGGTTTAACGAGTATTTTTTCTAACGAGTATGAATACCGGTATAGATGCACCCGTTCATACCCGTACCTGTTGTCATTCTTATACACGTTGAAACTTCCAATTTATGTTTACCTAAAGGGAAACCTATTACTAAAAAAAAGAGAAACTTTTTAAAAACAAAGTTGCCGTTTTGTAAGAGAAATTCGAATTTTGATCTACCTAGTTGACATGACTTATAAATTTTAAGCACATTAAAGGCAAAGACAAGGATAAAGATACATTACGTAACTTCAACTAATGAAGAAGTAGCCAATCTTTTGCATTGTTGGATAAACACTCTAGCATTAGTTTTCTTTCGAACAAAATCACAAACCAAACAAAAAAACAAGCCCATATAATTTCTTAAAACACAATCTATATCAAATGAAAACAGATTCACTATTTCAATATATATAGAATCTATATAGTCTTAGGTGCAACTGGTAACAATGGAAAGTTGATTATTTTCCATAGCCTTTTTGTTGCGAATAAAACGACGAAACTCCTTCTGCAAGGAAACCGCCACAAAGGGCTTCAATCCCTCCTACATCGGGAACTTTGTCCAGCAATTCGTTAACACGCGCTCCAAATCCACGGCCATTAAATCGAAACCCTCGACTTTCGTGTGACATTTGAGGTTTGATTGCGAAACCGGAAATTCCGAGTACGAAGTCGTTCTCAGCCTCCACTCCAACAACTCTCTTCTCCCCAGAAATCCCCCTTTTGAATTCGCTTCGTCGGAGAAGTCTCGTTCCCGAGGCTCCACAAGATGCCTTGTGTCACAAGCAACAAGAAATCAACGGGCTCTTCTTTGCGAATCACGTAGCTCTTCTCCGCATATACCGCCGGCTTTGCGTATATGGATATAATCTGGTACATGTGATCGTCCATGTTTTCTAGAATCGGAACCTAAAAAATAAGAAAGAGAAGATTATTAAGGTAACGCTAAGTTGACCACTTAGCCAAGAAACTAAAAAATAAAAAAAATTAACGAAAAAAAACCTTTTTCAAGATTGGGAAGCAGAGGAATTTCTTGATTGACAATCCGAGTTCGGTGGGAAGAATCGACATGAGATTTTCGACGTCGATGTCTTTTCCTTCAGCCAATCTCAGCCCTACATATCGCAAGATCTTCTTCTTCTTGTCGTCCTAAATCTCATTTTATTTTATCCAAAGCTCAGTGTTTCCATCGCGTCTCTTCACATTCATAATCTTGGTCATCCACGACGAAAAGCTCTAGTAAAAAGTTTCCATACAAATGAGCGATTATAACGTTCTTGTAATTAATGATAAAAAGAAGAAATTTGGATAAATGAAGTTAATATCCACAATTTTTATACAAAAAAAAAAAGGAAACTAATTCCCTTAGACTTTCGCAATTGATGTTTAGCCAGCTTTCAGTAAATATTAGGTAAATATCCACATACTCGACGTATTTACATATTTTATTTTTCTTTTTATTGTTGCAATTAAACTTTTTAACCGTGTAAATAATAGCTTATGACTATTTATCAAAACTTATTAAAAGTTGACTAAATAGCAAACCAGATATGTAAATAATGCTATATATCTAATGCACCTGTTTTTATAACTTAAATAAATACTTATTCTGTCTCCAGATCAAGTCTAAAAAACTGCATGACTTGTGATCCAAACCATCATTTTTAATGAACTTGATATCTACACAAAAGTATTTACGAGAAGATTATATTTAAACCAGTTGAGAGACATACTACTCGTGATTTATGTTAATTAAACATGGTATATTATTAATTAACTATTAATACGATCGAAACCCTAGAGAGAGTTTCTGGGAAGAAGAAGTACGAAGCTTGAAAAGTAAAACTGAAAACAAAACTTCATTGATTCGAATTGGGACGAAGACCCAATTTAAACATATAGGAAAGATAAAAGTACAAAACTATCCTCACTTAACAGATTAAGTCAGGGACAAAAAGGTAAAACAACAATCTTTATAACTACCGTTTAAAGATTACTTAGAACTAAAGAAAAGCTATTAAAAGCTAAACAACTCAGCAAACTAATTACAAAAACAACACCACTTAATTCCAATACTCCCCCTCAAGCTGGACGATATACGTTCGTGAGAGTCTGCTTGGACGTAAAAGACTTCAACGCCGGAGCTGGAAGAGGCTTTGTAAATATATCAGCCAACTAATGTTGAGAACTGACTGGTAAAAGCTTCACATCACCGCACTGCACATGATCCCAGATAAAGTAAAGATCGTTCTCTATATGCTTCGTCCGTTCATGAAATGCAGGGTTCGAAGCTATATACACAGCTGCTTGGTTATCACAAAACAAAACTGTTGGACCAGTCAAAGTGACCTGAAAATCCTTCAACAGTTGTTGCAACCATACAAGCTCACTAGTCGCCGCTGCCAAGGCTCTGTATTCTGCTTCGGCCGAAGACCTGGAAACTGTGCTTTGCTTCTTTGACTTCCACGCGACCAGGGATTCTCCTATGAACACGCAATATCCAGACATAGATCTTCTAGTATCCAAGCATCCACCCCAATCAGCATCGGAGAAGCCTCTGAGCTGTGTAGACGACTGTGCTGGAAACATCAAACCTTGTCCTGGATTTCCCTTAATGTATCGCAACAAATGATGCACAGCCTGCAAGTGCGAATCACGTGGAGCCTGTAAATATTGACTTAAAGCATTAACGGCAAAAGTTATATCAGGTCTCGAGATAGTTAAATACAAAAGTCTTCCTATCAAGCTCCGATAATGAGTTATGTCATCTAATCAAACACCCTCTTTTGCGCTCAAGGATACACGCGGGTTCATAGGAGTAGACACAGGCTTAGAGTGTAGGAACCCATAATCATCCAAAATTTGTAGGGCATATTGGCGTTGACTCAACACAATGCCAAGACTAGATTTCGCAATTTCCATTCCAAGAAAGAACTTCAGAGGTCCTAAGTCCCTCAATTTGAACTTTGAATGTAAAAAAGTTTTGGTCTCATCTATAGCAACAAGACTTGGTCCTGCAATAATGATATCATCTACATAAAGCAGTATAATAACGAAGTTGTCCTTAGAACCACGTGTAAATAAGGAATAATCACACCTGGACTGAGTAAAACCAAAAGAAAGAATCGCCTTTGTGAAGGTGATATTCCATCGTCGGGAAGCCTGCTTAAGTCCATAGATCGACTTATGAAGCTTGCAAACCTTCTTGGCAGGTCCTTTTCCTTGCTCCCCCTGAATATCATAACCTAAAGGCAGGTCCATATAAACTTCTTCAAAAATTTCACCGTTCAAAAAGGCATTATTTATATCTAATTGTGCAAGAAACCAATTATGTGAAGCAGATAAAGCCAATAACACTTTGATGGTGGTTAATTTTGCTACCGGAGATAAGGTGTCGATGAAATCGACTCCTTCTACCTAGTTATAACCTTTTGCCACTAAACGTGCTTTGTTGCGAGCAAGAGATCCATCTGCATTAAATTTGTTGGTATAAACCCATCTGCAATCAATAGGGGTTTTACCACTTGGTAGATCAACAATTGACCAAGTTCTATTGTCTTCCATAGCTTTAAGTTATGCTGCCATAGCCTCTCTCCAATTAGCATGTTTACATGCTTGATGGTAATATTGAGGCTGGTAATGACTGGGAACAGACAAAACAAAATGTTGAAAATTGGCAGACAAATTGTGATATGCACAATACTTAGATATGTGATGTAAAGTTGGAGCTTTAACACCTAATGTTCCACATGTAATGTTGCAATGATAGTCACTTAGCCGTGTGGGAGGTGCTCTTGGCCTGTTTGATCGTCTGGATGGCATAATGGTATCAACAGGCTTGTCAGGTAATGCGTCAGTAGTTCCCGAGTCCATACTCTGTCTGGGAGTGCTATCATTACTTGGAAGAGGCTCATCTCTATTGTCCTGGATATGATCCTTTGGCATAGTATCTGACAAGTGAAGATCAGGTAGAGGAAAAACTATATCCGGGAAAGGATCAATAGGGGCTAAGTTAGATTTAATATTATGGAAGGGAAAAATTTTCTCATGAAAAACCACATCTCGAGAAATAAAAATATCACGAGTGGTTAAATCAAGCAGTTTATATCCCTTAATACCAGGTGTATATCCGAGGAAAACACACTTCCTTGCCCTTGGTTGGAACTTAGTACGATGAGCCTGCAAAGTGGAAGCAAAGGTCAAGCATCCAAAAACTCTTAAAAAACTGTAATCAACCTCCTTTTTGAACAAAACTTCGTAAGGACATTTATGAGATAAAAGAGGGGTAGGTGTTCTATTAATGAGATACACCGCTGTCATGACACAATCAGTCCAATAAGCAATAGGAATCTGAGACTGAAAATATAGAGATCTAGCCACATTCAATAAGTGTTGATGTTTCCTCTCCACAGAGTTTTGTTGTGGAGTTTCAACACAGGAGATCAATTGATATAGAATCCCCATTTTCGAGAAGAAATCAGAAAAAATGAGTTTTTTGGTGTTATCAGATCTGAAGTGTTTGATAGAGCAAGAGAAATGGTTAGTGATCATAGAGCAAAAACGTGGGATAATCTTGTGAACATCGGACTTATTTTTCATGAGATATATCCAACAAAATCTGCTACAATCATCAACAAGGGTAAGGAAAAAACGAAAACCATTATATGAAGTAACCGAATATGGTCCCCATTGTGACGACCCGACTTTTCGGACCGTCATACTAAGCTTAATTCTATTACTTAAAAAAAATGGATAATTTTTTTTAAATGTCATTTCGTTTACTTATAAAATTTAGACTTTAAAATAAAACAACTTTGAAAATAACCAACACTTGAAATCTTACAAAACATTTGATGAAAATAAGAGAAATACTTAATTCGGAGTTCCAAACTAAAGTAGATGGTTGGAATATTCAACGGAAATAAAACCATAAAAATTTAATTTCAGTTTTGCAAAACTAATTAAACTTGGAAAGTATCTTAAGCATAAAAAAATCTCAAACCGAATATTTAGAAAATTGCATAGCGGAAATCTTTTAAATAAGCGAGCGGAACCACAACCCAACCCCTTAGCCATCGAACGCCGCTGATCCACCCTCCTTACTTGTTAATTTGTTGCTTACCTACAATATGGACGAATACACATAATATGAGCTAACGCTCAGCGAGAATAACTATGACTCACAAAAAGATGAGTAATGCGATGCATGATCCGGTTATTAGTGTTTTAAACTCTAATAGTGTCATGGTCTTTCGTATCATAAGTCTTATCATATTTTATTCGGGGTGCCCCTAAAGTAGTCGTACCAATTATAGTGTACACTTTGGAAACGAACTACGGGGCTGCGACCTCCCATAGTTCGCACCATCTAATAAACATATCATATGAGAAAACTCTCTTTATGAGCCCGTAGGTCGGCTCGAGAGAATTCTCTTAATACCTCCGTAGCTCGAGGCGGTACGACTCTATTACTTATCTTATCACTTGATTATTTGTGTTACATACAAAGATGACATATGACATAAGACATAAACATAAATAAAACATGCTAATAAATAGAACATGTTATGTCAAAGTTGTACTAAACTCATATATAAACTCATCATAACAAGACATAACATAATAATCACAATTCACACAATAACACATACACACATATAAGAAATATCACACAATCAATCGTATAACACATGTTAACCAATTCATATCACACACTCATCGTAATTAATTTCAAACTAATCCGTATTATAGTGAGATTATTCTCACCTTGATTCGGAAACGTGCGACTTTAAACTATCGAATGATCGAAAAAAGTATTTGGCTCGGGACCTAAACGAAAGAATGAAAATCAGGTTCTAATAAAAAAAAATTTGGCGTAACAAACTTTCTGGAAAGAACTCAGTGACGGGACTCGAAAGTGAAAAGACAAAAATACCCTTTGCCCTAGGGTTTCGGCAAAACAAAAATTTCCGGGAAAAATTCCACAGAATAGGAAATAAAATTTTAAACATTTTCTTCTTCAGTGAAAGTTCCAAAACCGGAATCCAACATGAAGAAATCTAATTGAAACTTATATTGTCTACAAATTGGGTTTTAGAGAAAACGGGACAGATCTGCGCACTTGTTAAAATAAATACTAACAAAAATACTTCCGGTAATTTAAACGTCATAATTATTTTTCTATGTAACAACAACATATATAGGTGTCTCGTATACAAAATTCCAGCCAAAATACGATTTGCAAGTATTTTAAAAAACATATAAAACCTCGCTGTTTGAAACAGGAGTAAAACTTCGAGCAATAATTTTAATTTATTTTTATAAATTAAATCGTTAATCCAAAAATTACAAGATTTTTAAGACATACTAAAAACATGTTGAATACTCTAATATAAAAATTCCAAATCACCATTCCTCTGTTAGCTATTTTATTTTAAATCAAAACCTTGCTGTTTGAAACCGAAAACAAAATTATGCGCGCTGATCATAATTGAATTTTAGAAACAAAACGGTTTGTCCAAAAATTATAAAATTTTAAACATGTATCAATAACATCTGAAAAGTTCATATTTAAAATTATTGGCTCAAAATAAAATTCGTGGCTATTTAAAAAAAACACATTTCTTTACTGCCCTGAAATGTGATGAAATCAAAACGTATTTACTTTAGAATTCTTTAGAAATAAACATAATTACTGAAAAGAAAATACCAAAAACAGTGAGAGATAAATCTTTTCGAAAATACCTTAAGAGTTGTGAAAACCTTGTTGGAAAAAATAGTCCTAAGGCTTTTAAAATAGAGTAGTAGAAACTATAATATGGTGACTAGGGTTTTTTTTTTCTTTGATAGAAGAAGAAAAAGAGAATTTGTAAAGTGTCTGAGGAAGAGGATGAGAGAAAAGAAATTTTGAATGTGTGTGGCATATGATTTGAAGAGAAAAGAGCTTTGAAACAATTTCTAACGTGCCATATCAACTCAATTGGTAAAAAGATCATATTCCATCATGGGATAATCAAAGCCATTTATTAACCACAAAACTTGCTATTTTTTTTTTCTCTTTTTGAATTCCTTACGTTGACATAATATATATAGAGTATATATATCAATATAATCAAAGCCATTTATTAACCACAAAATCTAATTATTTTTTTAAGGTTAAGATTCGGGGTTACGCACCCATACATCACAATGAACAAGATAAAAAATGCCTCCAGAAAGTTTATTGTTATTCTGAAAAGGCAATCTTCTTTGTGTAGCAAGGGGACAAATGTAACAAGATCATTCTTATTGCTAGGGATCACTACTACAAATATGAGATTCTACAACGGACTTTCTACAACGCTTAACATAAGCGTTGTAGAAACTAGGGATTCTACAACGCTTAACATAAGCGTTGTAGAATCTGGGTGATTCTACAACGCTTATGGATAAGCGTTGTAGAATCTGGGTGTTTCTACAACGCTTATGGATAAGCGTTGTAGAATCTGGGTGTTTCTACAACGCTTATGGATAAGCGTTGTAGAAGAACTTAAATTTCAGATTTCCCACAACGTTAAAACAACCCGTTGTAGAACCTTCGTCACGGCACCATGTGATTTTCGCCGCGGCGAAAACTTTCTACAACGCAAGTTCAAAGCGTTGTAGAAGGATGGACCTCGCCGCGGCGACAAATTCTACAACGGTTTTTTTAAAAGGGTTGTAGAATAGAGTCGCCGCGGCGATGGTCCTCCCTCGCCGCGGCGAGATTATGTCGCCGCGGCTGGAAATATACTCCGCCGCGGCGAGAAGGATACCGTGGCCTAGCAGTTTTCTATGAAACTGCCTCGCCGCGGCAATGTAGGACTCCCGCCGCGGCGAGATGATCCTACAACGGTTAGAAAATCCGTTGTAGGATCTTCTCGCCGCGGCGAAGACATATTCTCGCCGCGGCGAGGTTTTTAGGTTTTCACTATATAAACCAGTTTTCAGTTTTTTTTCTCATTTTCCTCAAAATACAAACGCGAGACAAACTATTTCGGCCGACTCTGTCTTCATTTTCTCTTCCAAAATCCCTCGCCACGTCCTCGCCGCCCCGATTTCTCGCCGTCGCCTTGTCCTCGCCGCCATTCTCGCTCGCCACATCCTCGCCGCCATTCTCGCTCGCCACGTCCTCGCCGCCCAACTCTCTCGCGCCTCTCTCTCTCTCACCGCCTCTCACTCTCTTTTTAAAGGTATGATTTTCTAAGTTTTTAAGGTGGTTATTGATTTAATTTCGTGTTGTTGAATATGGATTTCGTGTTTTTGAATATGGATTTCATGTTATTTCCCCGAGTTGCATGTTGTGGTTATTGATTTAACAAAATTAGGGTTATTGATTTAAGGTGGTTATTGATTTAATAAAATTAGGGTTTGTTATTTTATTATGAATGAATTTGAGTTAGAATTTGTGTTAGAATGAATTTGAGTTAGAATTTGTGTTAGAATGAACTTGAGACGTTAGAATTTGTGTTAGAATTTGTGTTAGAATGAATTAGAGTTAGAATTTGTGTTAGAATGAATTTGAGTTAGAATTTGTGTTAGAATGGAATTGTTTATGAATTTGATATTGTTATGTTTAAATGAAGTTGGAATTGATATAGAATTTGTGATTGTTGTGACATTGTTAGTATTTAAAATGGTTATGTTGATTGTAGATGTCGAGATTGAATTTTTTATGATTATGCTTTGTGAAGGTGAAAAATGGTTCAAACAAAAAATCCGGCGGGCGCCACGGCTCCGAGCACTTCCAAAGGTCCTAGTAAAAGTAAAAGTAAGCGAGCTCGTCAATCGTCCCCTGAAGCAGATTATAACACGAATATCTTCACCAGCAAGGCCGCGGAGGATCGTTACGACAAAATCTCGTCGCGCAGTGTGATCCCTGAGCGGGGATTCAATGTGAGCTCTAACACCGAGATAGGAGTGTCAATCCGCAACAGTATTCTTGGTCATGAATGGGTGAAGTATTGTGCCGTTCCCGAGTTCGAGACGAACTTAAACTTCGTGTACGAATTCTACGCAAACTTACCGGATCACAATGGAGATGTTGTGACGGTCCGAGGTAAAAAGGTCGATGTGAGCATCGAAGCGATCAACGATTTGCTTGGGACCCCAGATGTGCCTTTCGAGAATGAAGGCTATCGGGAATGGTTGAGAACTTGCAGCCACGAGGAGATGGCGAGGTTACTGTGCATTCCAGGAGAGGATTGGGTCCTTGAAAAAGGGAAAAGGGTACTCAAGCGTGACCAACTCACCAGGATTGCTAAAGCTTGGATTTACTTTGTTTGCGCTCGCCTCTATCCGATCAAGCACTTCACCACTCTTGACGAGGGCCGTATCCAGGTGTTGTTCTGCATCATAAAAGGTCATTCTATCAGCGTCGGTCGATTCATCTACAATTGGATGAAGAGTCTAGACTATACTAATGAACGCCACGGTTTGCCATATCCGTCGATCATTACCGGCCTTTGTACAAATGTGGGGGTAGGACGCTCGAAAAGGGATACGATCAAGGGTCCTATAGGGCCTATTACGAATAACATCATCGATCGCTACAAGATTAGGGAGGAACCACAAGAGGAGGAAGCGGAGGATGAGGAGGAGGAAGGGGAAGAGGGACCACCAGTCAACGAGCCTCGATTGTTCTTACCAGCACCTCCGGTAGTCGACCCCGCCACCATCGACTACATAGCTCAATGCTCCAACTATCTCGTCGGCGGGTTCCAACACACGCAACAGTACATGCACCAACAAGCGGAGTATGGCGCCTCTCACATCAACCAACTGAACGATCTCTACTCTCGGTGGGACATCAACCAAGAGAACCAGGTGTTATTTCCTCCATATCCTCAATACTCCGATTATCCGTACCCACCACCACAGTGGCCACCGCATATGGCACCTCCTCAATATCCGGCGCACTCACCACCACCGCCACCACCGAATGACGACTAAACCAACAACACCAACTTTAAATTTTAAATTCAAGACTCGTTTGGTTTGTTTAAGCTACATTTTAAATTTAAATTAAGACTCGCATGGTTTGTTTATGTTTAAGACTCGTGTTTTAGTTAATGTGTGTTTGAGACTTGATTAATATTTAAAAATTGTGAAATCTGAATGTGTGATGGTTTTTTATTTGAATGATAATTTTTCTGTTGAAAACTAAGTTTAAAATGGGAAAGAAAGTAAAAATGTGTAGGGTGAGGTGATTCTATTCTAATCTCGCCGCGGCGACTTAGAAATTTCGCCGCGGCGTATAACTCTCGCCGCGGCGTGTTTTCTACCTCGCCACGGCGAGAAATTCTACAACGCTTTCCAAAGCGTTGTAGAAAGTCTTCGCCGCAGCGAAACTTACACGTCGCCGCGGCGAGAAACTTACCGAGAGCATGCGTTTTTGAAAACAGAATCTCGCCGCGGCGGCGTAGTCTTCTCGCTGCGGCGAAAACGTGTCGCCACGGCGCAAATACAACATAGCCGCGGCGAGAAACTTACCGAGAGCCTTCATATTTGGGAACATATCCTCGCAGCGGCGAGTTGATATTCCCGCCGCGGCGTAATGACCTCGCCGCGGCATGGACTCTACGTCGCCGCGGCGAGGTTTCTACAACGCTTTACGAAGCGTTGTAGAAGGGTCTTCTCCGCAGCAGGATTTGTATTTCGCCGCGGCGAGAGTTTGATTTTTTTTATACCGAGAGTCTGTGTATTTTAAGAACTTGTCTCGCCGCGGCGACGTGATATTCCAGCCGCGGCGTAATGACCTTGCCGCGGCATGGAATATACGTTGCCGCGGCGAGGTTTCTACAACACTTTTTTAAGCGTTGTAGAAGGGTCCTCGCCGCGGCAGGATTTGTATCTCGCCGCGGCGAGAGTTTGATATTTTTATACCGAGAGTCTGTGTTTTTTAAGAACTTGTCTCGCCGCGGCGTGGTGATATTCCAGCCGCGGCGTAATGACCTCGCCGCGGCATGGAATATATGTTGCCGCGGCGAGGTTTCTACAACGCTTGTTAAAGCGTTGTAGAAGGTCCCTCGCCGCGGCAGGATTTGTATTTCGCCGCGGCAAGATTATCCTGCCACCGCGAGAGATGTACTCAGCCGCGGCGATGTTGGAGAAATGTAAATGACATTGTATAGAGAAATTTTGAATGAAAAATAACGTTGTCCACAGGAGAATAACATAAAATCCAAAATGAAAATACATTATCTAAATGTTCAATATCAAACAAAAATAGGATCTATATCCTTACGAAGTAGATGTGAAACATCGTCATCATTAAAATCATCCACCTCTTGATCAATTGGCGGTAATCCTGATGTGAACGGAGGAATGCTAGACATGTCTTCGTCTTCTTCTTCGTTACCGTTTCTCGCTTTCATATGAACCACTAACGATAACTCAGGATTTTCTGGATCTGAAACATAAAACACTTGACTTGCTTGCGAAGCCAAAATAAATGAATCATTCTCGTAGCCAATCCGTCTAAAGTCAACAATTGTAACTCCTTCATTATCAACTTTAACGTGATTATTGTCTGCCCATTTGCACTTGAATAATGCGACTCGCAACCCGCAATAATCAAGTTCCCAAATATCTTCAATGTATCCGTAATACTTCATAAAAGCATGTTTTGGATTCTTATATTTTGCCGACGAAACATGTAAAGCTTCAGCAAACAATGTAACACCGCTATTTTGTACGGGATGCTTGTTGTCTCGTTCCCTTGTGTAAAATGTAAAACCATTAACAGACCAAGCAGTGTACCTTGTAACCATTGAGGACGGCCCGCCAGATAGTTTACTCAACGTAGATGAATGTCCTGCCTCTATAAATATGCGTTTTCCAAGCCAGTTCTGAAACAAACGGTTGTGCTCTTCTTGCAACCATTTTTCATTTCTACCCTTCTTTGGATTATTCACTCTCAACTCATTCAAATGAATATCCACAAATGGCTTGACCTCGGAAACGTTGTGTAGCACATGGAGACTTGCTTGCTCCCATTCTTTTCGGTTGACGATCGAATAAGTACCTATATATAATGAAACAAATACTTAAAAATAATGTTCATATATAATTTAAATAAACAAATAAAGTGTTAAAAAAATACCTTTAGATAGAGCTTTTGAATCAAAATTGGTATTCTTGGGTAACCCAATTTCGTCTGTTTTAGCTAAATACTCAGAACAAAACTCAACCGACTCTTCTGCTATGTAATTTTCAACTATGCTCCCTTCCGGCCTATTGTAGTTCTTCACGTAGCTTTTCGACACTTTCATATAACGTTCGATTGGATACATCCACCGTAAAAACACGGGCCCTCCTAATTTCACTTCACGTACCAAGTGGACGGTTAAGTGGATCATTATGTCGAAAAACGAAGGTGGAAAGATCTTTTCGAGCAAGCACAGAGTTTTCACCAATTCTGACTGCATTAAATCCAATCGAGTTGGATCGATGACCTTCGAGCAAATCAAGTTAAAGAATACACATATCTTTGATATTGCAAACCTCACATCTTTTGGCACAATTCCTCGTAAAGCAAGAGGCAACATTTGTTGTAGCAGCACATGACAGTCGTGCGTCTTCATTCCAGTAAGTCTCAAATCTTTCAAAGACACGAACCTCTTATAGTTTGACGAATGACCTTCGGGGACTTTAATAGAAGCAAACCAGTTACACAATTTCTTTTTCTCCTTTCGATCTAGAGTGTACTTTGCCGGTGGTAATTTTGTTTTTTTCCCACCCCCCTCCTCGGGATGCAAAATGCTTCTTATATTCATCTCTTTGAGATCCAATCGAGATTGTATTCCGTCTTTCGATTTATTTGGATCATCAAGAAGTGTACCAATAAGCGATTCGCAAACATTTTTCTCGATGTGCATAACATCCAGACAATGCCGGACGTAGTGTGTCTTCCAATAAGGAAGGTCGTAGAAAATCGATTTCTTCTTCCAAGGATTCTCTTTGAACGATTCTTTAGTACTAGCACTCCGCTTTCTTTTCCCAAGCACTTCATTGACGTTTTTAACCATCTCATAGACATCTTCACCAGACAAAATTCTAGGAGGGGGTCGTTCTTCTGAATTTCCATCAAACGCTTGTTTCAATCTTCTATACGAGTGATCTCTTGGTAAGAATCTTCTATGACCCAGAAAAACAGTTTTCTTACCATGCTTCAAACGGATGGAAGATGTGTCTTTCATGCAAATCGGACAACCAATCGAGCATTTCACAGAGTATCCTGACAAGTTTCCATAGGCCGGAAAATCGTTAATAGTCCACATTAACATTGCCCTTAAGTTGAACGAATCTCCACGGTAAGCGTCTTTAACTTCCATCCCTTTCTCCCATAACATCTTCAAATCATCGACCAACGGTGCCAAATAGACATCAATATCATTTCCTGGTTGATTCGGTCCTGAAATCAAAAGCGTTAACATCAAGAACTTTCTGTTCATACATAGCTTTGGAGGGAGATTGTAGTTCACAAGTATAACCGGCCAAACACTGTATTTACTGCTCATCATGCTGAACGGGTTCATTCCATCAGAAGCTAGACCAAGGCGCAAATTTCGAGTATCAACACTGAAATCCTTATACTCTAAATCGAATGATTTCCACTGTGCAGCATCAGCAGGATGTCTCAACATACCATCATCGATACGCTTTTCGGAGTGCCAAACCATGTTCTTCGCGTGTTTGACACTATTAAACATTCGACGAAAGCGCGGCATTGGAGGAATGTACCATAACGACTGAAATATATTTAACGAAAATCAGTAATAAATAATGAATATGAGCTACATGTATTTCCTAATCAAGTGATGAAAATGTACGTACCTTAACTGGAACTCCTTTAACCCCGTTACATGGAATTTTACCCTTCTTCCACCGTGACTCTTTGCACGTCGGACATTCATCTAGATCTTCATACTCGTGTCTATATAAAACACAATCATTTGGGCACGCATGGAATTTCTCGTACTTCATGCCTAATGTACCCAAAGTCTTCCTTGCTTCATACATACTTAAAGGTACTTTATTGTCTTTCGGAAATGCTTCTTTCAGTGTTTCCAACAATAGAGTAAAACTAGTGTTAGTCCAACCCCCCGACGCCTTAATGAAATAATGTAACTAAAAATGACAACTTCGAATAGCTTGTACACCCTTCATATAATGGTGTCTCCGCATCATTCATCATGGACTCAAACAACTCCGGTCGCTCAACAAAATCGTCCTCCAAATCATTCATCATGCCGCACATATCATCAATATCATCTTCAACATCATCCTCATTTGCCGTAGAACGAAAAACCTCACCATGGTAGAACCATCTTTGATACGAGGTCATTATTCCATATGCAAACAAATGGGTCCGAACGACATCAATCGAAAAATGTCTATGATTTCCACATTTAATACAAGGACAACGAATAGATTTCAAATCTACCATGTTCTCTCTAGCAAAATCACAAAACTCATCTACACCTTTTCGATATATCTCATTCAATCTATTATCCCACATCCACTTTCTCATATTCATAGAAAAACCCTAATTATACAAAAAATTCCAAATTCTAATTAGTAAACTATCAAGAGAAAAACAATTAGAACAAGTTAAAGAAGAACTTACAAGATTTGAATGTGTAGATGAGACTAGTAAACGAGGACGCTCTAGAATGAGGTTACCCTAATTTTTTCGAGTGAGGTTATGAGAGAGTTCAAAGTGAAAAAGACCAGAAATGAGAATTTATATCACCAGTCTCGTGTCACTCGCCGCGGCGAACTTTCTACTTTGCCGCGGCGAGACATTCTACAACGCTTTCCATAAGCGTTGTAGAATGTCCTCGCCGCGGCAAAAATATGCGTTCGCCGCGGCGACATATCACGCCGCGGCGAGGTACAAATCCCGCCGCGGCAGGAGTCCTGCGCCGCGGCGGGAACAAGTCGTCGCCGCGGCGAAAAACTTACCGAGAGCACCATGTTCCAGACATATACTCTCGCCGCGGCATCATACAATTCCCGCCGCGGCGAATGTATTCCTCGCCGCGGCGGGAATTAGCCTTCGCCGCGGCGAGGCTTCTACAACGCTTACTTAAGCGTTGTAGAAAGGTCTCGCCGCGGCGGAAATTGTATATTGCCGCGGCGAGGACATCTAGGGTTACCTCGCCGCGGCGATGCCACATTTTCGCCGCGACGAGACGTTTCTGGGTAACTCTCGCCGCAGCGAGAATTTGGTTTCGCCGCGGCGAGGATCCTACAACGCTTATTCTAAGCGTTGTAGAAGGGTCTCGCCGCGGCGAGAAATACACTTCGCCGCGGCGAGATCCTACAACGCTTAGAATAAGCGTTGTAGGAGCGTTAAAAAATCTGAAATTTTCAAATTTTTTTAACTACCCGCGCCCATTCATATCTATACTTAGCGTTTTTTTCCCTCTCATTTCTCATTCTCATTTCTTCTCATCTCCACTACTATCTCTCTCGTCCTTCTCTCTCTCCGCCCGTCCCTCTCTCTCTCCGCCACTCTCTTGCCGCCCGTCCCTCTCTCTCTCCGCCACTCTCTCTCTCTCTCGGCCCCTCTCTCTCTCTCCGTCCCTCACTTCGCTGAACTACCGCGCCCGCCCTCCCGCGCGTTCTCTCCGACCCTCAACTCCCTCTCCTCGCCGTGTGCCGCGCCCACGCCGCCCTCTCGCTGAGCCCCCTCCCTCACCTCGCCGTGCGCCCACGCCGCCCTCCCTCGCCGCGCGCCCTCACCTTGCTCGTGCCCACCCTCGCCGCGCGCCCTCACCTCGCCTCACCACCTTCTCTTCGCCGCCCTTGTGCTCGTCCAACTCCGGGTAATGTTTTTGAACATTTTTACATGAACTTATTTAGTGTGAATTCGATATTGATTTGAAATTAGGTGATATTGTATTGGATTTGAGTTTATTGAATTGAAGTTTGATATTGATTTGATTTGAGAAATATATTTGATAGTAGATTGAATTGGGATTGAAATTGTGTTTTTGTTTAGAATCGGATTGGATTTGAGTTTATATTGTGATTGGAGTTGAGTTTATATTTGATTTTTGTTATATTTGAGTTGAAATTTTGATAACATTTGAGTTGAAAATTGAAATTATGATTTGAATTTTGTTTATTAGATTCAATGTCGTCCACTACTACTACTTCTAGCGGTAGTGGTAAAAGAAAAATTAGAAGACAACTAGCGCTTAACTCCGATGAACAAGGAAAACGAAGAAACACTCTTATGGGTTGGGTTAATAAGGCTAAAACACTTGGTAAAAAAATCCCGGTACAATTTGATGATAAAGGGCAACCAATCGGTAAAGAGGGTGATGAGTTGTCGAGTTACTTTGGCGTGTTAGCAAGAGAACACGTTCCACTTTCGATGCGTGATTGGAGATGTAAAGACAACGCCCAAATTAAAGAACGGATTTGGAACGAAATGCAAGAAGGATTTACGATTCCTATCGAACAAAAACACGATTGCCTTATGAGAGTCGGAGAAGCCGCAAGGTTATTTCGTCATGAGATATACAACGATCTACTCAAAGACATAATCAACGAACCAATCGCCTTAAAGAGACCGGCTTGTATTTTGAAATACTATACAAGTATCACCGAAGAAGATTGGATAGCATTTGTTGAGTATAGACGAACCGAAATGTTCAAACAAACATCGGAACATGGGAAATCAAATATCGGAAAAAGTGTGTACAAATCTCGAACGGGCCGAAATGGATATCGAAAGCTTGATCAAGAAAAGGTTAGATTCATTTTTTTCTTTTAGTTATTTCAAATGTTGCAATTATTTTTTAATTTATTATATAATTACTTCTTACTAGCATGACGAAACGGGGGAATGGCCTACGAAAGAGAATCTTTGGATTGACTCGCGAATGAAAGACGTAGATAACTACAAGGATGAGAAAGACAAATTGATGGGAGAAAAAATCGTAAGTTCTTTACCTTTGTTATAACAATTAACCTTGTAATTTTATTTTCAAATAATTTTATGTGTAGAAAACGTTATCACAACAAGCATCGCAAGGGACATGGTTGCCGGAATCGGGAAAGAGTGTTTTGCAAGAAGCTTTGGGAACGTCGCGAGTTTGCGGTCAATCCAAACACACGTCGCATTTTAAGTACTTTGTTCCTCCAACGCCCAACGAAGAAGTAATGAAGATGCGTCGGGAAATGAGCGAGTTAAAGTCTTTGGTGATGAAGGCATTCGGTGGAAATGGTAGCATTAATGTCGAGTCGCCTAGTGTCGAGCAAGTTAAAGAGAATCTCAACGCGAAGGTTGTTGATGATAAAGAGATGGCAAATGTTGAAGAACACGTCAATGAAGCGGTCTCTTTAGGTATGTTCAATTTTTTTTTTATCTATTTATTAAAGATAAATGTTTTGGTATTAAGTTATTGATAAAATTCTTGATTCGCTTAGAACACGACGATGTTGATGATCGTCTGAAGATCGATCCTATCATTGTTGATGATCGTCCGAAGATCGATCCTATTGTTGTGGAAAAACCAAATAGTGTTCGTGCTAGTTGCTCTTTGAATCCAACCACGCCGGTGACACCGAGTTCGGATGAAAGCGTCGAGTGTCTTCTTTTCATTGATGACACCGAGTTCGGAGGCACAATTCATGTTGCAAATGGGCGAGCGTACATGAATGGAGGCGTAGTTCATTTCTCACCTTTGGAGGAAGGAAATTTACGCGTGGCCGTTTTGGGGGTTTTGATTAAAAAAGCAAAATTGCCAATTCCCACCGAAGAAGCTCAAACCGTTGAAGATGCTATAGGCGGGTTTGTCTCGTGGCCAAAGAGACTCATGGAAATGGACTCGGGAATAGAGAGTCGCGGTCCGGTTGTCAAACAACTCTCAAAGCTCGGTTTTGAGAGTGAAGCTAGCATCGATGATGTTAAGAAGATTCCGTACAAGGTGATTAATCCCAAGTATCGATTGTTCGCTCAACATGCCAACAAAGTAATGTTACCGGAAGGGGATGTGATTATGGTCAATGTTAGTCCAAGTCTCGTGGCTATCCCGATTCCGGTGTCATTTGAAGACATTTCCGATTTTTTGCAATACTTGGAAATTGGCGCGGGGAGCATAACGGTTTATATGGAGTAAGAGTTTTCTTTATATGCGTTTTTTAATATCAATATTCAATATTTAGTGTTTTGATCAACTAAATATTTGTTTGTCATAGCTATCTACGATCAAGGCTAGAAAAGGCGAAGAAGACTCAAAATTTTTGTTTTATAAATCCGAGCTTAAGTTCGTATATACAAAATGACGACGAGGAGGCTTATTTGTCAAAACGAGTCAAGGACGTTGGAAACGTGGTACGACATTGCAAATTTGGTGAACTAGTTTTGATGCCGTATAACAAAGGTGCGCATTGGATGCTCGTTGTCCTCGACCTTTGGAGAAATAGCGTTATGTTCTTTGACCCGTTGAGAAATAAAATCCCAACGGATTTAAATCGATTGATAAAAAGGTAATATTTTGATTTCTTAAATAATTTTTATTATAAACCGTTCTAGATGTTTTTTCTCTTATAATCTCCGTGTTATATAGGGTTCTTGTTGATTTCAAGCTCGAGCATCAAAACGCCAATAGTAACGGGCAATCAACGTACATCAAGGCTTGGGACGCTCCGAGACAAACGGGAAACACGGAATGCGGGTATTTTGTCATTTCTTATATGCGTGATATAGTCGTAGGAGGTGTAGGAAAATTAGAAAATAAGAAATCCTATACAAAAGAGGATTTAGAGAGAGTTAGGGAAGAATGGGTAACTTATGTACAAACATTTATTAACTGTGACGATTAGCTAGTTTTTTTGAAGATGTATATATTAGATTTTGAATGTTTTAAAGATGAGGATATTTGAGATGAATGTATATATTAGATATTTTTTGTATTGAAGATTATTTTCAGGTGCTAGTATCATGTAAAAAACAAATTGTGGATTGAAAATAAATGATTCTCGCCGCGGCGAACTATACTTCTCGCCGCGGCGAGACAAGATACCGAGAGCAAGCAAATTAGAAATCTTAGTCTCGCCGCGGCGAGATTTTTTCTTCGCCGCGGCGAGTTTTCAAAATAAATTTCATCGCCTTCCTACAACGCGTTATATCCGTTGTAGAATCATCTCGCCGCGGCTAAGATTTGACGTCGCCGCGGCGAAGTATATTTTTCGCCGCGGCGACGTGCTTCTACAACGGATTGAAAATCCGTTGTAGAATGTTCTCGCCGCGGCTCGGAACGTACCTCGCCGCGGCAAATAACTCGCCGCGGCGACGTATAATTCTCGCCGCGGCGATGTCCTTCTACAACGGAAAATCAATCCGTTGTAGAAGCACGTCGCCGCGGCGAAAAATATACTTCGCCGCGGCGACATGTGTGAAAATATTTTAAAATTACACAATGGAATTAGACCGTTGTAGAAGCTTCTACAACGCTTAAGAATCCGTTGTAGAAGCGTAGTTTCTACAACGGATAATTAAGCGTTGTAGAAAGCTGTTGGATTCTACAACGGATTTTTAAGCGTTGTAGAAGCTTCTACAACGCAGGATTCTACAACGCTTAAGAAGCGTTGTAGAATCATTCTACAACGTTTTTTAAGCGTTGTAGAATCCTATTTTTGTAGTAGTGGATGTAACACAGCTTATGCTTAATAGACTCTAGATGTTTAAACGATCGAAGACTGTCGAAGGAATAGGATGCTCTTAACGACTCGGAACCTAAACGGAAAAGGTTGACTATTACTTATCAGGTAAGAAAAGGATTTGATACATGACTTAGTTTCTGGAAATTTTCAGAAACGAGATCCGACGTGAAATTAATAAAATACCCTTGGCTATTAGGGTTTCGGGGAAAACTAAAACTCTGGAAAAACTTTTGTAAAAAAATCCAGTACGTATAAAATATAATTTGTAGCACTTTTTATAAAGGCATCACGACCAAAATAAATTTTTAACTATTTATTAAAAATAAAATAAGAAGCAACAATTTGGCTAAAAAAAAGAACTTGTAAAAATCAATCTGCGCATCGTTTCCAAAATTCTTATACCATAAAACTTTTTTATTGAAACTTAAAATAAATTACATATTTAGAAAAAATACACATAGTGCTAACCATTGCAAAAACTTTCGAATAAAAATAATTAACGGCCAATTCACACTAAGCGTCTGAAAAACGATTTCTAAAATTTGATCAAAACTGTAAAACTGGTACGCGCACTGATCGGAATAAATTCATAAAATATTATGTACAGCCTGAAAATATTTTTCGATTGCAGATTTAAAAAGAAGACATCTTAAACTAGTGTTTCCAAAAAGAATCGATTAAAAAAAAACGATTTTTCAAACCACAGTAAGCATTTTAAGAAACAACTTTTATTGGATCCGAATTAAAAGCCACTTTTAAAAATTGATCTTCATAAAAAAAAAAGATGGAGAAAACCATAAATTTTAGGGCATTGTAGCAAAATAGCCACTTTGAAACTATAGATTTTGTTTTTAGCCTATGTTTCATAACTTTTAGGGAAATAGCCAACGTGTTTAGGTGTCAATAATTAATAGACTAATTTACCCTTTTACTTAATCAAATGGAAATAATGAATATAATTATATTAAATACTAGGTAATAATAATATAAAATAACAGACAATTTCAAAATTGTTATACGTGGCGCGCTAATCTAGAACGGCTCACCAAGATTGACGTTACTGTTGGGAACCTGTCAACACAGATAATAAACGTAAATTACTGGAAATTATCTCATTCTCAACATTTAAGTAATTTGAATGGAAATAAATGGAAATAAATCATCTGTAAACAACACAGTCTGTACTATTTTTTTTTAAACAGATCTGGGTTAAAAAAAAACCCAGATCTGGTTTCGACTCATTCTCCACATTTAAGTAATTTGAATGGAAATAAATGTAAATAAATCATCTGTAAACAACACAGTCTGTACTATTTTTTTTAAAACCAGATCTGAGATCTGGGTTAAAAAAACCCAGATCTGGTTTCGAGGAGAGAGAAAGAGAGATGCAGCGGGTGGAGTCGCGCATCTGGCAGGCGGAGGAGAACCGCACGGCGCTGCTGCGGGCCCACCGGCAGCGGCGCCCCTCCCTCGGGGAGCGGTCGTCCCAGACGCTCCTGCGCAAGGCCGCCCGCGAGACCAAGTACAAGGAGCGCGTGCGCGCCGCCATCCACCAGAAGCGCGCCGCCGCCGACAAGAAGCGCCTCGCCCTCCTCGACGCCGACCGCCGCCGCGCCCGCGTCTCCCGCGTCCTCCGCGTCGCCAAGTCCGTCTCCTCCCAGAGGGACCTCGACGCCCGCCGCTTGCGAGAGAGAGAGATTTCAAATCGTGTGTGTGTGTGAGAGAGAGAGAGATTTCAAATCGTGTGTGTGTGTGAGAGAGAGAGAGATTTCAGCAATAACTACGTGTGTGTGAGAGAGAGAGATTTCAGCGATAACTACTTCCTATAAAATATATTGAAGGACAATTAAAAAACTACCTTAAAATATTGAAGGATAAAAAAGTAAAATATATTTTGCCAACTAATACGTTTTGCTATTTTTCTAAAAATCTCCAAACTTAGGTTAGATCCCAAACCAAACGTTTTAGGTGGCCTAGTTACTTAGAAAACTCTAAATTTTATGTGAGGGTACGAAATTACCTTGATAAGGGATGAAGAAAAAAACTTCTTAGCTTCTTAGAATAGTCAAACTTAGAGAAAAAGGGATATATGATCTTTAGGGTTTAATTTATTTGAGAAGAAAAGAAAAGGAATGAAGGGAAAAAGGAAGCTGAGAGTTTGCCAACGTGAGAGAGACGGCAAGAGAATGAGAAAAGGAGCATAGGGTTTCTAAAGATATTAGTAGTATTTTTTTTAAGAAAAAAAGATAATAAAACAAAATAAAATAAAATCACTTACGTATTGTGACGACCCGACTTTTCGGACCGTCTTACCAACTGTGACGATCCGACTTTTCGGACCGTCTTACTTATCTTACTTTTTAAAACTTAAGAAAACTTGAGGTAAAATTTTTTTTTTTAAACATAACTTAAAATATAAAGTTTGAAAACTCGTAACCTAAAAATAAATTTTCATTTAAACTTGATGAAAGAAAACAACCAAAAATTCGAAGTTGCATAATGGAAATTTAAAACCAACAAAATACCATCGTAAAATAAATTCCATAAATAAAGTCGTAACCTTTAACGAAATTGAAAAACATAACTTAAACCATGAACAATAAAACCTTGGGTTTGGATTATTGAAAAACTGAAAGCAAAGAGGAAGTCTTTTATTTTCGAAAACGGCAACCATAACCCAACCCTCTCGCTATCGCCGCCGCTGATCCACCCTCCTCACTTGTTCATATGTTGTTTACCTACAACACGGACGTATATACATAGAGTGAGCTAACGCTCAGCGAGAATAACTATAACTCACAAAACATAAGCAATAAAAATAAAATGCATGAACCGGTTATTCGTATTAACTGTGACATGAGAATACCCTATTAAAAGTCTATCGTATTTTAGTTCGGGGGTCCCCTAGAGTAGCCGTACCGATTTCAGTGTACACTTTGGTAACGAACCATGGGGCTGCGACCTCCCATAGTACGTCCCGTCACATACATAAACATATGAGGAACTCTCTATGTGAGCCCGTAGTTCGGCTCGAGAAATTCCTCTAGGTACCTCCGTAATTCGAGGCGGTACGACTCTCTTGCTTACTTAACTTATTAATCGTGTTTATTACGTTAAAAGCATACCTATTAGGAGCTACAAAATTTTTCAGGGAATCCGAATCAGAGAGAAAAGAAAGCATACCTATTAGGAGCTACGAATTTTTCAAACCAAAAGAGGAAAGGGGGAGAGAGAGCAGAGAAGAAGCGTTAAAAAAAAGAGGAGGGAATGTTTAAATATGGCTTAAATAAACCCTAAAAGCCCAAGCCCTCAAAGACCAAACCCTAATCCTACTCCTAATATGAATATATTAATTATTA
Source organism: Urtica dioica subsp. dioica (assembly GCF_054948205.1). Taxonomy (NCBI): domain Eukaryota; kingdom Viridiplantae; phylum Streptophyta; class Magnoliopsida; order Rosales; family Urticaceae; genus Urtica; species Urtica dioica. Next base: position 45,418,955 of record NC_142758.1, on the reverse strand, counting down.
TTATTATTATATAGGTATATACGTGTAAATCCTAACCTATACTAACCTACACGCTGACTTAACTTAATAACTAACATACATATAAATATAGATTATATAACCATATATATATTATATATATATATATATATATATAATAAAAACATGTGAAAACACATTACGTAATCTATTATAACCAGTATATAATATAAAGTAATATATATATATATATATATACTATTATACGTTAATTTTACTTTTCTATAAGATATATATATATATATATATATATATATATATAAAGTATGTATAATAACTTATTTATAATATATAACTTATATATACTATATCCATATTTTGTAATCTAAAGAGTATAGTAAAAAAAATCAAAAACACTCTAAAGCACACATAAAAAATAAAACTTCAAAAACTACCACATAAATAAATCATTTACTACTACTTTATAAAAAACTAACGTAACTTGAACACAAAAATTTTAGCTTTTTAATTAAGCTAAAAAAATTGGGATTTCACAATCTCCCCTACTTATTAGAATTTTCGTCCTGAAAATTAACAAAACTTGAGAAAAACATAAGAATTCTTACTTGGACATACTAAAAATCTCTGAAAAGATCGGGATATCGTGTTTTCATGTCTTCTTCCCGTTCCCAAGTAGCTTCTTCTATCTTATGATTCCGCCATAGCACTTTTACCAAAGGAATCACCTTGTTCCTCAAAACTTTCTCTTCGCGATCGAGAATCTGGACAGGTTTCTCTTCATATGTCAAGTTTTCGTGAACTTCGATGGGCTCTTGAATTAAGTCGTGCGTTGGGTCAGGTAGGTACTTCTTGAGCATCGAGACATGAAACACATTGTGCACCAATGCTAACTCGGGATTCAGGGCTAGACGGTAGGCTACTTTTCCGATTCTTTCTATGATCTCGAAAGGACCAATGTACCTCGGGCTCAACTTTCCCTTCTTGCCGAACCTCATCACACCCTTGAGAGGTGCTACCTTCAAGAACACCAAATCTCCGACTTGAAATTCCAAAGGTCGTCTTCTCTTATCGGCGTAACTTTTCTGTCGACTTTGGGCAGTTCCCATTCGATCACGAATTTTCTTTATAGCCTCTGTTGTGTCTCGGATAAAATCTGTTTTCTCGAGATTATTTTCTCCCGCTTCAAACCAGTGAATTGGAGATCGGCACTTTCTCCCATAGAGAGCTTCATATGGTGCAACGCCGATTGAGGCTTGGTAGCTGTTGTTGTATGAGAACTCAATAACTGGCAACCTCTTACTCCAACTTCCACCAAAATCCATGACACATGACCTTAGCATATCCTCTAGGGTCTGAATCTTCCTCTCGGATTGGCCATCCGTTTGGGGATGAAAAGCGGTGCTAAACTTCAGTTGCGATCCCAGCGACTTTTGCACGCACCTCCAAAAGTTAGAAGTGAAACGTCCATCGCGATCTGAGATGATGGATAGAGGAACGCCATGCAGTCTCACCACGTTATTCACGTATAACTCAGCCAACTTCTCCACGGAGTACGTGACCTTCATCGGGATAAACCTAGCAGACTTGGTCAAACGGTCCACCACTGTGAAAATCCGAAGTCTAGCCATAACGGAATGATCAATTTTATGATGTGAGTTTTAAGATGAAATTGTTTGTTATGTGCTATGAAGGGTTTATTCTTACTTTTGGTGATTTGAATATATAAATATATATATATATATATATTTATATATATATATATATATATATATATATATTTTCAAGGCAAAGTTGTGAGAATTATCACCCAATATATTACAAACAAAAAAAAAAATCTCTTAATATAGATTTATATCATATGAATATTAAGATGGTTTATGGTGTAGGATATAAATATATATATATATATATATATATATATATATGCGTATGAACTTTTAACTCAATACCAGGGATACGTTTAATATCTTATGAAAATTATATATATATATATATATATATATATATATATATATACATATATATATCAGAGCTTGACATTGGCATAAAAAAAGAAGTTAATAATTCATAAAGTCCTATATATTGTTTAAAGCATAACTTTTTACGCTACCAAAATAGGCAATAAATATTTATATATTATGTAATTCTTTAAGGGAAAACAAATTTTCCTGATTCTTTTGGTGACTAAAATATTTTGATAAGATAAAAGATGACGTGTGGTTTTAATTCCTTTACATTTATAGCACAGTAATATTTTTTTTATTAAGGAATAATAAAAAGTCTCGTGCATTCATGGAATTCTTTTGTGTGAATGCCTTTACTACAAACATGTATTAGAGAATAAATATATACATATATAGCTTTTACTTTGAAAAATTTAAGATACGTTTAAGGTGGGTGGGCTGGCAGTTTTTAATAAAAGGAAAGTCGATAGATCAGAATAAGTTAGAGTGTTTAAATTTTTTTATACGTGATTGATTAGGAGATGTTTTCAAAACTGTCTACGAATGTTCATTTCAATAGGGATGACTTCAGAGGTTTTCCTTTGTGGATATGTCTTATGCGATATCTCCATCTTTCTAGCCTAAAGAAAAGAAAGAAAAAAAATAGTAATAAAGAGAACTTTTTCTCATAACTTTCATCATCGTTTTCTCTCTATCTTTCCCCCACACTCATATCCCAAAGAAAATTTTATAACTACCAAAGCTTTCTAATCCCTAATCTGTCGGTGTTCTAAGTAGCATGCGAGTTTTCTTTTCCAACCATTTCAAAGGCTTTGAACCGAGTAGAGCGTTTAAGCTGTTCACGATCAAAGATCGTAATTTTCAACTTCAGGTGAGAACAATCTCACTACAGTACATATTAGTTTTAAATAAAATTATGATGAGTTTTGTGATCCATGACGTGGTTGTTTGATAGTATTATGTGGTTTTGTTAATAGTTATAAGCCACGTGATACATGTTATGATATGCTTAAGTACGATGATATGATTTGTGAATTGTTTATATTATGCGATGATTACATGTCTACGTTTATGAATTTTAGCTTATGATATGTTATGTTATGATAAATGATGACGATGGAGTAATAATGACATGTTTTTTTAAATTTATATGACATTATGTATGTTGATGTTTGCACATGTCTTTATGCTAAGTAAATTTATGTATGATGTATGAGAAGCTAGTTAACGTTTTCTTGTTGACCTATGTTATGTTTCATATGCATTGGTAAGCTATGTCATGTTATTTTTTTAAGTTAAAATCATGTCACGTCTGATGTTATGTATGGTGGTTATCTATATTACATGTCATATTCGCATGTCACCTAAATAACAAAGTGAAAAGATAAGTAAGAGAGTCGTACCGCCTCGAGTTACGGAGGTCTACAAGGAGAATTTCCCGAGCCGACTTACGGGCCCAAATGGGGAAATTTCTCATATGTTAAGTTTATAAGATGGAGCAAAGTATGGGACCTTGCAACCCCATATCTTTGTTTCCAAAGTGTACACTGAAATTGGTACGACTACTCTAGGGGAGCCCCGAATAAAATATGATAAGATTTATGTTAAGAAAGACCATTTCACCTTTAGAATAAAAATACTAATAATCGGTTCATGCATTGCATCACTCATCTTGTTTTGTGAGTTTTATTTTGTTCTCACTGAGCGATAGCTCATTTCCACGAAAATTTTACGTATGTGCTGTAGGCAATCAACTTACTACTAAGTGATGAGTATGGACCAGCAGCATCGATAGCAAGAGGGTCGGGTTATGGTTGCAACTTCGTAAGAAAGACTTCCGCTAAGCATAAGATAAATTAGATTTTATATAATTTCTAAAATAAAGTTTTTAATATAGATTAAGTAGTATGTTATAGTATTGTATCATTTTATCCTTAGCTTGATTAAAAAAATTTATTATAATTTATTTTCTATTAAGTTGGTATTAGAATTCCAGTTTTCAAGTAAATGTCAAAATATTTTCAAGTCAAAGATTTACCATGATCAAAGTTTAAAGTTTAGTTTTTATTCACTTATTTTTTTTATACTGTTGACCAAATTATTTTGATAAGGACTATTATGGTTTTATTGTTTTATGGTATTTGAGCATGTATGTATTCGAAGAAAAAAAAAATATAATCCGCGAATTTCCAGATTACGGTTTTGTAAGAGTATTATATGATTTTAAAAAAAATCCTCATATTTTTTTATACATAATTTTGATAAGTAAAGGAAGTAAGTAAAGTAAGACGGTCCGAAAAGTCGGGTCGTCACAACCACTACCCAGATAGCATCATAACCCTCAACCGTCTTAGGTAATCCAACCACAAAATCCATTGTGATTTCTTCCCACTTCCATTCAGGAACTTCGATTGGCTGTAATTCTCCAGCTGGTCGTTGATGTTCGGCTTTCACTTTCTGGCAGGTAAGACATTTACTGACAAACTTTGCAACGTCGCCCTTCATTCCATTCCACCAAAAGTGTTCTCGGAGGTCTTGATACATCTTCGTGGAACCTGGGTGGACTGAATACGGTGTCTCATGTGCTTCGGTAAGAATTTGCCTTCGTAGCTCATCTTCATTAGGTACACAAATCCTTCCATAGAAAAAGAGTACATCATTCTCCGAAATGGAAAATTTTGACTCTTGGCTTTCCAACGCATCGTCCTTCAACTTTGACATCTCCGGATCACGCATTTGCGCTTCCTTGATCCTCTCAAAAAGATCTGACTATAAGGTCATATTGGCTAATCCTTGTGTGATAATTTCAACCCCTAAATTGTTGATTTCATCAGTGAGTTGAGGAGATAAAGCTCGCATCATCGATAGACTAGCCTCACCCTTCCTACTTAAGGCATCTGCTACCACGTTTGTCTTTCCGGGGTGGTAATGGATACCACAGTCGTAGTCCTTAACCAATTCTAGCCACCTTCTTTGCCTCATATTCAACTCCTTTTGAGTGAAAATATACTTTAAGCTCTTATGATCGGTAAATATCTCACACCGAACACCATACAGGTAGTGTCTCCAAATCTTGAGGGCAAAAACCACTGCGGCTAACTCCAAATCATGAGTAGGATAATTCCTCTCGTGATTTTTGAGTTGTCGTGACGCATAAGCCACTACTTTTCCGTTTTGCATTAACACAGCACCAAGACCTGTCTTTGACGCGTCGCTGTAAATAGACAAATGTTCTCCACTTTCAGGGACTACAAGTATTGGAGCGCTGGTGAGTCTTCTCTTCAACTCGCGAAAACTCTCTTCACACTTCTCAGTCCACTCATACTTCTTATCTTTCTTCGTGAGGGCGGTGAGTGGAGCACCTAATGTAGAAAACACTTCAACAAATCTTCTATAGTAGCCTGCTAAACCGAGAAAACTCCTGATCTCTGTCACACTTCGAGGCGGTTTCCAATCATTGACGGATTCTATCTTGGAAGGATCAACGGAGATCCCATCCTTAGAAACCACGTGACCAAGGAAATGCACCTTATCCAGCCAAAATTCGCACTTCGAGAATTTGGCATATAGTTGATGTCGTCTCAAAGTCTGTAGTGCAACTCGCAGATGTTCTTCGTGATCTTCGACACTCTTAGAGTAAATCAGAATGTCATCAATGAAGACTATTACAAATTTATCCAAGACGTCGCTATAGATCCTATTCATCATATCCATGAAGGCTGCTGGGGCGTTAGTGAGTCCAAAAGGCATGACCGTGAACTCGTAATGACCGTAGCGGGTGCGAAAAGCAGTCTTTGGAATGTCGTCCTCTTTGACTCGTAATTGATGATAGCCGGATCGCAAGTCAATCTTCGAAAATACTTTTGCTCCCTTGAGTTGGTCAAACAAGTCATCAATCCTAGGAAGCGGATACTTGTTCTTGACGGTGACCTTGTTAAGCTCTCTGTAGTCGATGCACATACGGAAAGATCCATCCTTCTTCTTCACGAATAAAACCGGTGCTCCCCATGGTGAATGACTTGGGCGGATGAATCCTTTATCCAACAACTCTTGAAGTTGTGTTTGTAGCTCCTTGAGTTCAGCTGGCGCCATTCGGTAGGGGGCCTTAGAGATCGGTCCCGTACCAGGTAGTAATTCAATCCCAAAAGAAATCTCACGCTCTGGAGCTAAGCCTGGTAATTCTTCGGGAAAAACATCTACATAATCCCTCACCACTGGCACGTCGTCAGGAGTTGCTTCTACATCCTTAGTCTTGTCCACTACCGATGCTAGGAATCCATAACACCCTTTACTCATCAATCTTCTAGCTTGTAATGCTGACACCAACATCTTAGATTTCTTGAGTGGCCTTCCTTCAAAGGTAAACCCTCTTCCCGTTACCGGTTTCAAGATTACCCTTTTTCGGCGACAATCGATCATTGCATTATTCTCGCCTAAGAAGTCCATACCCAAGATGGCATCAAAGTCTTTCATTTCTAAGACAATGAAATCGATCCTTAACTCATGACCACCAATTATTATCGGTACTCTTTTTAAACAGTACTCTGATAATAGCACATCACCAGACGGTAATGCCGTCCTGAAAACTTTCCTAGTTTTCACTACACTATCGCCTAATTTCCTAGCCAGTTCTAACGTAATAAAACAATGTGTAGCACCAGAGTCAAACAATACTAAAGCGTCAAAATGAGCTATAGGAAGCTGACCTGCTACCACATTCGAAGAGCTGGCTAGAGCATCAGCGTTGGTGTAGGCGTAGATGCGGGCTTGTTGTGGTGGTGGAACTTGGGTGGTTGGAGGTGCTTCTAAACGACCTTGGGAAATCTGTGGCCCTTCGATGGCAGCTTGCATGAAGTTAAGTCGTCCATTTGGGTTGTGCTGCTGATATTGTCCATTCTGAGAGGAAAATGATTTCGGACAATCCTTGAGAAAGTGTCCAGGCTGACCACACTTGAAACAAGTCATGGTTCCCTTCCGGCACTCTCCAGGATGCATCTTCCCACAAATCTTGCATACTGGAAAGGTCGTTCCCTCTACCTTGACCTTGTTGTTGGCGTTGCCACCATTTCCAGGATGACTTCTCTTCTTTCCATTCCCATTCCATTGGGGTTGTGCCTTGAAGCCTTGACGGTTATGGTTAGGCAGGGGATTTCCTGATTGGTTTGGCTTCCTGTTGTCGGGTCCTCTGCTTTGACCTTTCTCCTCTTTTCGAGCCTTGTAAAACTGAGCTCGTTCCTCCTTTACTTGGATCAAGTGGTATTCAGCTCGCATGGCACGTTCGAGGTAGTCGGCGACGGTGGTAGGTGGCTGACTTCCACTATCAATGGCTAAGGCCAATTCCGGTCGGAACATTCCCATCATCCTCCTAACTCTTTCTGTCTCTGTTGGAACCAAGTGAGGACACAGTCCGGCCAATTGATTGAACTTACTAACAGCTTCAGTCACCGTCATCGTCCCTTGCTTCAACTCCGCAAACTCTTTCTGCTGAGTGTTCATCGCTCGCATGTTGAAATACTTACTGTTGAACTCCTCAATGAAGTCTTCCCAAGACATAGCGCGTGTGTCTCTTCTAGCAGCAACTGTCTCCCACCAGTATCGTGCATCCTTCTTCAAAACAAACGACGCGCATACGACCTTCTCAATTTCCGAGATATTCATGAAGTTGAAGATCTTCTTCATTTCTGACATCCACTCGTCAGCCACTAAAGGATCAGTGGAACCTTCAAAATCTGGAGCTCTCATCCTCCTGAACCTTTCGAAAAGGTCATCAACCACAACAACTTGGCCCATCTGAGGTACACCCTGAGGAGGTACTAGTGGTGCTTCTTGATCCTCTCCCATATTTCCATTCACTTGGGGGAGGTGGTTTCTCAACTCTTGTATCTCCACTTCTTGGGCTTCGATACGTTGTAGCAATGCAGTGACGAGTACCGCAAGCTCGGCTTGGGCCGCTGGCTGAGGTGCGGGGGCTAGACCGTCGGGATTCACTGCTGCTCCTTGTTGTGCGGGAAACGGAGCGGCATGATGAGCATCTTGCATTGGGACATCAGCGGCAACTCTGCCTCTTCCCCTACCTCGGCCTCGTGGCCTACCTCTGCCTTGTCCACGAGCAGGTTGAACGTTTTCCATCTAAGATTTCGAAGACATTTTCGCGATTAGGGTTTTTGCCTACTGTAACTATTAGGATTGATTATAGAAAAGACTTAACATGCAAAACATCCTCATACAAAGAACTTTATGAAACTATTAAGATAATAGTAACTTAAACATATAATCCAAATTCGAAAGTGATACTCAAAACCAAAAAAAACAAAACTAAAACCTCAAATCCTAGAATAGCAAGAAGAATTTAATCCTCGACTGGATCATCCTCAGAAGGATCTTCCTCCGATTCTTCCTCTACCAGGTCCATATTGGAATCGCCCTCTGGAGGTAGGTCATGGTCGACGAGCTCCATATAATGCTTAATGTATCTATTAAACTCTTCGAAAGTTATTCCAGGCGCGGGTTCATAGGTGCAATACTTCCCTTCCTGTTTTTCAAAATCAGAAAACCCATTCCAGTACACACTAATCGCGTCTTCATCATCCAAAAGAAAAGGAACGTGGGATAGCATGTCAGAGGTTCGATTATGGTACTCCTTTGCAGTCTCCCTATCTTTCATCTTCCATGACCTCAAAACATGACGATAACGCCTTCTTTCCATTTTCGCACGCCAGCCCTTATTGGTGAAATTTCGTATAACCCCATCCTTCATGTACTCCCATCCAGCTCCGGGGTGATCCCTTAGCTTTTCTTGCCAATACTCCAATGTTATTGCACCACCTTAAAACGGATGTCTATGTTATTGCACCATTCTCGTGTGCCGACGATATCTGTCATCGCGCTGCTAAGAACTGGAGGATTTGTCTCTAAGAATTTGATCATGAGGTCACCATCAGCAATGCGGCTCTGGCTTTCCGCGATCACGTGTTTTGTTACTTCAACGTCCATCTAACAAAGAAGAATGAGAAAAGCTAAACATACAACATAATAAAACAAAATTAACTTACTTGAGTAGGGGGAAGCCGTGCGATTGATAGCGAAGAGAGGTCGTAGGTTCGTTGCTCTGATACCAACTGTGACGACCCGACTTTTCGGACCGTCTTACCAACTGTGACGACCCGACTTTTCGGACCGTCTTACTTATCTTACTTTTTAAAACTTAAGAAAATTTGAGGTAAATTTTATTTTTTTAAACATAACTTAAAATATAAAGTTTGAAAACTCGTAACCTAAAAATAAATTTTCATTTAAACTTGATGAACGAAAACAACCAAAAAGTCGAAGTTGCATAATGGAAATTTAAAACCAACAAAATACCATCGTAAAATAAATTCCATAAATAAAGTCGTAACCTTTAACGAAATTGAAAAACATAACTTAAACCATAAACAATAAAACCTTGGGTTTGGATTATTGAAAAACTGAAAGCAAAGCGGAAGTCTTTTATTTTCGAAAACGGCAACCATAACCCAACCCTCTCGCTATCGCCGCCGCTGATCCACCCTCCTCACTTGTTCATATGTTGTTTACCTACAACACGGACGTATATACATAGAGTGAGCTAACGCTCAGCGAGAATAACTATAACTCACAAAACATAAGCAATAAAAATAAAATGCATGAACCGGTTATTCGTATTAACTGTGACATGAGAATACCCTATTAAAAGTCTATCGTATTTTAGTTCGGGGGTCCCCTAGAGTAGCCGTACCGATTTCAGTGTACACTTTGGTAACTAACCATGGGGCTGCGACCTCCCATAGTACGCCCCGTCACATACATAAACATATGAGGAACTCTCTATGTGAGCCCGTAGTTCGGCTCGAGAAATTCCTCTAGGTACCTCCGTAATTCGAGGCGGTACGACTCTCTTGCTTACTTAACTTATTAATCGTGTTTATTACGTTAAAAGCATGAGCGACATAAGATAAAAACATACATGATAACATAGCTAGAAACATAAGACGTGTTATAGATATTCTAACACACAGCATAAGATAATAACATAAACTCACATATCGTCATATCATATCATAACAAGCACATTCCGAACAAACACGCACACACAAAAATTCACACAATACATAAATACTTCATATCACATAATACGTATTATATATATATATATATATATATATATATATATATATATATTTTAACTAATCCGTGTTGCAGTGAGATTATTCTCACCTGGATATCGGAATTACGATCGAAGACCGTCGAAGGAAAAGGATGCTCTTAATGACTCGGAACCTAAACGGAAAAGGTTGACTATTACTTATCAGGTAAGAAAAGGATTTAATACATGACTTAGATTCTGGAAATTTTCAGAAATGAGATCCGACGTGAAATTACTAAAATACCATTGGCTATTAGGGTTTCGGAGAAAACTGAAACTCTGGAAAAACTTTTGTAAAAAATCAAGTACGTATAAAATATAATTTTGAGCACTTTTTGTAAAGGCATCACGGCCAAAATAATACTTTAACTATTTATTAAAAATAAAAGAAGTGCTAAGATCTAACTTTAAAGCTTTTGTCAAAAACTGTCTGCGCACCGTTTTGAAAATAATCAGAAAATATTCAGTATTTGATAAAAATATTTTTCAATTAAAGGTTTAAATAGAAGACATTTAAACCTAAAGTTTCCAAAAAGAATCAACGTAAAAGCAAATTTGTTAAATCCAAAGTAAGCGTTTAAAGTCTGAAAATCGGGAATAGGTTTTAGGTCTGTGCGCCGATTTGAAAATAATCGGAAACTATTCTGTATTTCATAAAATTATTTTTCGACTGCAGATTTAGATAGAAGACACTTAAAACTAACGTTTCAAAAAAGAATCAACGCAAAAACAATTTTTTTGAAACCAGCACAAGCGTTTTAAGAAAACGTTTTCAGGGAATCCGAATCAGAGAGAAAAGAAAGCATACCTATAAGGAGCTACGAATTTTTCAAACCAAAAGAGGGAAGGGGGAGAGAGAGCAGAGAAGAAGCGTTAAAAAAAAGAGGAGGTGATGTTTAAATATGGCTTAAATAAACCCTAAAAGCCCAAGCCCTCAAAGCCCAAACCCTAATCCTACTCCTAATATGAATATATTAATTATTATTATTATTATATAGGTATATACGTGTAAATCCTAACCTATACTAACCTACACGCTGACTTAACTTAATAACTAACATACATATAAATATAGATTATATAACCATATATATATTATATATATATATATATATATATATATAATAAAAACATGTGAAAACACATTACGTAATCTATTATAACCAGTATATAATATAAAGTAATATATATATATATATATATATATATATATATATATATGTATACTATTATACGTTAATTTTACTTTTCTATAAGATATATATATCTATATATATATATATATATATATATATAAAGTATGTATAATAACTTATTTATAATATATAACTTATATATACTATATGCATATTTTGTAATCTAAAGAGTATAGTAAAAAAAATCAAAAACACTCTAAGGCACACATAAAAAATAAAACTTCAAAAACTACCACATAAATAAATCATTTACTACTACTTTATAAAAAACTAACGTAACTTGAACACAAAAATTTTAGCTTTTTAATTAAGCTAAAAAAATTGGGATTTCACACGTATCTATTCTCTCGCCCTAGGAAACAAACTGGGTAACAGTACAAAAGAAAAGAAGGGGACCAAAATTATTATATGACTATTCGTTAAAAGAGAAAAGCCATCATTAATATTATACCAATATACTTTATATCTTATATATTCTCAAAATAACACATATTTTATATATCTTATACACAAATAACATATTGACATATACATTATACATGTATATCATATATATATATATATATATATATATATATATATATATGTTCAATAAATTAAAAGATTTGAACCCACCTTAGTAATACTTAATACTTACTAATGTAATAATTATATAATAACAACATATAAAATTACATGTAAAAAATATAAATACACTTCACATAATTTTTTTTTCTTTAAAACCAAGAGATATGCTAGAGAACACTCTTTAATCTCACACATTCTACATGTAGGTATGAAAATTTTAAATCGTTACTAGCTTGAATTTTGTGCTTTCACAATCTCCCCTATTTATTAGAATTTTCGTCCCGAAAATTAAAAAAATTCGGGAAAACATAAGAAATCTTACTTGGACATACTAAAATTCTCTGAAAAGATCCGGATATCGTGTTTTCATGTCTTCTTCCCGCTCCCATGTAGCTTCTTCTATCTTGTGATTCTGCCATAGCACTTTTACCAAAGGAATCACCTTGTTCCTCAAAACTTTCTCTTCGCGATCGAGAATCTGGATAGGTTTCTCTTCATATGTCAAGTCTTTGTGAACTTCAATGGGCTCTTGGATTAAGTCATGCGTTGGGTCGGGTAAGTACTTTTTGAGCATCGAGACATGAAACACATTGTGCACCGATGCTAACTCGGGATTCAAGGCTAGACGCTAGGCTACCTTTCCGATTCTTTCTATGATCTCGAAAGGACCAATATACCTCGGGCTCAACTTTCCCTTCTTGCCGAACCTCATCACACCCTTGAGAGGTGCTACCTTCAAGAACACCAAATCTCCGACTTGAAATTCCAATGGCCGCCTTCTCTTATCGGCGTAAGTACTTTTCTGTCGACTTTGGGCAGTTTCCATTCGATCACGAATTTTCTTGATAGCCTCTGTTGTGTCTCGGATAAAATCTGTTTTATCGAGATTATTTTCTCCCGCTTCAAACCAGTGAATTGGAGATCGGCACTTTCTCCCATGGAGAGCTTCATACGGTGCAACGCTGATTGAGGCTTGGTAGCTGTTGTTATATGAGAATTCAATAAGTGGCAGCCTCTTACTCCAACTCCCACCAAAATCCATGACACATGCCCTTAGCATATCCTCTAGGGTCTGAATCGTCCTCTCGGATTGGCCATCCGTTTGGGGGTGAAAAGCGGTGCTAAACTTTAGTTGCGATCCCAGCGACTTTTCCAAACACCTTCAGAAGTTAGAAGTGAAACGACTGTCACGAACTGAGATGATGGACAGAGGAACGCCATGTAGCCTCACCACGTTATTAACGTATAGCTCAGCTAACTTCTCCACGGAGTACGTGACCTTCATCGGGATGAACTTAGCAGACTTGGTCAAACGATCCACCACTACCCAGATAGCATCATAACCCTCAACCGTCTTAGGCAATCCAACCACAAAATCCATTGTGATTTCTTCCCACTTCCATTCAGGAACTTCGATTGGCTGTAATTCCCCAGCTGATCGTTGATGTTCGGCTTTCACTTTCTGGCAGGTAAGACATTTACTGACAAACTTTGCAACGTCGCCCTTCATTCCATTCCACCAAAAGTGTTCTCGGAGGTCTTGATACATCTTCGTGGAACTTGGGTGGACTGAATACGGTGTCTCATGTGCTTCGGTAAGAATTTGCCTTCGTAGCTCATCTTCATTAGGTACACAAATCCTTCCATAGAAAAAGAGTACATCATTCTCCGAAATGGAAAATTTTGACTCTTGGCTTACCAATGCATCGTCTTTCAACTTTGACATCTCCGGATCACGCATTTGGGTTTCCTTGATCCTCTAAAAAAGATCTGACTGTAAGGTCATATTGGCTAATCCTTGTGTGACAATTTCAACTCCCAAATTGTTGATTTCATCAGTGAGTTAAGGAGATAATGCTCGCATCATCGATAGCCTAGCCTCATCCTTCCTACTTAAGGCATCTGCTACCACGTTTGCCTTCCCGGGGTGGTAATGGATACCACAGTCGTAATCCTTAACCAATTCTAGCCACCTTCTTTGCCTCATGTTCAACTTCTTTTGAGTGAAAATATACTCTAAGGTCTTATGATCGGTAAATATCTCACACCGAACGCCATACAGGTAGTGTCTCCAAATCTTAAGGGCAAAAACCACTGCGGCTAACTCTAAATCATGAGTAGGATAATTCCTCTCGTGATTTTTGAGTTGTCGTGACGCATAAGCCACTACTTTGCCGTTTTGCATTAACACATCACCAAGACCTTTCTTTGAGGCATCGCTGTAAATAGACAAAGGTTCTCCACTTTCAGGGACTATAAGTATTGGCGCGGTGATGAGTCTTCTCTTCAACTCGCGAAAACTCTCTTCACATTTCTCAGTCCGCTCATACTTCTTATCTTTCTTCGTGAGGGCGGTGAGTGGAGCACCTAATGTAGAAAACCCTTCAACAAATCTTCTATAGTAGCCCGCTAAACCGAGAAAACTCCTGATCTCTGTCACACTTCGAGGCGGTTTCCAATCATTGACGGATTCTATCTTGGAAGGATCAACGGAGATCCCATCCTTAGAAACCACGTGACCAAGGAAATGCACCTTATCCAGCCAAAATTCGCACTTCAAGAATTTGGCATATAGCTGATGTCGTCTCAAAGTCTGTAGTGCAACTCGCAGGTGCTCTTCGTGATCTTCGACACTCTTAGAGTAAATCAGAATGTCATCAATGAAGACTATTACAAATTTATCCAAGACGTCGCTAAAGATCCTATTCATCATATCCATGAATGCTGCAGGTGCATTAGTAAGTCCAAACGGCATGACCGTGAACTCGTAATGATTGTAGCGGGTACGGAATGCCGTCTTTGGAATATCGTCTTCTTTGACTCGTAATTGATGATACCCAGATCGTAAGTCTATCTTCAAAAATACTTTTGCTCCCTTGAGTTGGTCAAACAAGTCATCAATCCTAGGATGCGGATACTTGTTCTTGACGGTGACCTTGTTAAGCTCTCTGTAGTCGATGCACATACGGAAAGATCCATCTTTCTTCTTCACGAATAAAACCGGTGCTCCCCATGGTGGATGACTTGGGCGAATGAATCCTTTATCCAACAACTCTTGAAGTTGTGTTTGTAGTTCCTTGAGTTCGGCTGGTGCCATTCGGTAAGGAGCCTTAGAGATTGGTCCCGTACCAGGTAATAATTCAATCCCAAAAGAAATCTCACGCTCTGGAGCTAAGCCTGGTAATTCTTCAGGAAAAACATCTACATAATCCCTCACCACGGGCACGTCGTTTGGAGTTGCTTCTACATCCTTAGTCTTGTCCACTACTGACGCTAGAAATCCATAACACCTTTTACTCATCAATCTTCTAGCTGGTAATGATGACACCAACATCTTTGATTTCTTGAGTGGCCTTCCTTCAAAGGTGAACCCTCTTCCCGTTACCGGTTTGAAGATTACTCTTTTACGATGACAATCAATCATTGCATTATTCTCGCCTAAGAAGTCCATACCCAAGATAGCATCAAAGTCTTTCATTTGTAAGACAATGAAATGGATCCTTAACTCATGACCACCAATTATTATCGGTACTCTTTTTAAACAGTACTCTGATAATAGCACATCACCAGACGGTAATGCCGTCCTGAAAACCTTCCTAGTTTTCACTACACTATCCTAATTTCCTAGCCAGTTCTAACAAAATAAAACAATGCGTAGCACTAGAGTCAAACAATACTAAAGCATCTAAATGAGCTACCATATTCGAAGAGTTGGCTAGAGCATCGGCGTTGGTGTAAGCGTAGATGCGGGCTTGTTGTGGTGGTGGAATTTGGGTAGTTGGAGGTGCTTCTAAACGACCTTGGGAAATCTGTGGCCCTTCGATGCCAGCTTGCATGAAGATAAGTCGTCCATTCGGGTTGTGCGGCTGATATTGTCAATTCTGAGAGGAAAATGATTTCGGACAATCCTTGAGAAAGTGACCAGGCTGACCACACGTGAAACAGGTCATGGTTCCCTTCCGGCACTCTCCAGGATGCATCTTCCCACAAGTCTTGCATACTGGAAAGGTCGTTCCCTCTACCTTGACCTTGTTGTTGGCGTTGCCACCATTTCCAGGATGGTTTCTCTTCTTTCCATTCCCATTCCATTGGGGTTGTGCCTTGAAGCCTTGACGGTTATGGTTAGGCTGGGGATTTCCTGATTGGTTTGGCTTCTTGTTGTCGGGTCCTCTACTTTGACCTTTCTCCTCTTTTCGAGCCTTGTAAAACTGAGCTCGTTCCTCCTTTACTTGGATCAAGTGGTATTCAGCTCGCATGGCACGTTCGAGGCAGTCGGCGACTGTAGTAGGTGGCTGACTTCCACTATCAATGGCTAAGGCCAATTCCGGTCGGAACATTCTCATCATCCTCCTAACTCTTTGTGACGACCGGGCTTTCCGGACCGTCATACTAATCTTAAGTCTTTTACTTAGAAAAAAAATAGTGGATAATTTTTTTTTTTAAACATAATTTCATTTATTTATAAAGTTTTGACTTTAAAATAAAACAACTTTGAAAATATCCAACACTTGAAATCTTACAAAAACAATTGATGAAAATAAGAGAAATACTTAATTCGGAATTCCAAACTAAAGTAGATGGTTGAAAAATTCAACTTCAGTTTTGCAAAACTAATTAAAGTTGGAAAGTGTCTTAAGCATAAAAATCTCAAACCGAGAGTTTAGAAAATTTCGTAGCGGAAGTCTTTTAAATAAGCGAGCGGAACCACAACCCAAACCCTTAGCCATCGACTGCCGCTGATCCACCCTCCTCACTTGTTCATTTGTTGCTTACCTGCAATACGGACGAATACACATAATATGAGCTAACGCTGAGCGAGAATAACTATGACTCATAAAAAGATGAGTAATGCAATGCATGATCCGGTTATTAGTGTGTTAAATTCTAACAGTGTCATGGTCTTTCGTATCATAAAACTTATCATATTTTATTCGGGGTGCCCCTAGAGTAGTCGTACCAATTTCAGTGTACACTTTAGAAATGAACTATACGGGACTGCGACCTCCCATAGTTCGCACCATCTAATAAACATATCATATGAGAAAACTCCCTTTATGAGCCCGTAGGTCGGCTCGAGAGAATTCTCTTAATACCTCCGTAGCTCGAGGCGGTACGACTCTATTACTTATCTTATCACTTGATTATTTGCGTTACATACAAAGATGACATATGACATAAACATAAATAAAACATGCTAATAAATAGAACATGTTATGTCAAAGTTGTACTAAACCTATACATAAACTCATCATAACAAGACA
The DNA here is from genome assembly GCF_054948205.1 of Urtica dioica subsp. dioica. Lineage (NCBI taxonomy): Eukaryota > Viridiplantae > Streptophyta > Magnoliopsida > Rosales > Urticaceae > Urtica > Urtica dioica. The sequence continues at coordinate 45,401,824 of NC_142758.1, read as the reverse complement.
TAACATAATAATCACAATTCACTCAATAACACATACACGCATATAAGAAATATCACACAATCAATCGTATAACACATGTTAACCAATTCAGATCACACACTCATCGTAATTAATTTCAAACTAATCCGTATTGTAGTGAGATTATTCTCACCTTGATTCGGAAACGTGCGACTTTAAACTATCGAACGATCGGAAAAAGTATTTGGCTCAGGACCTAAACGAAAGAATGAAAATCAGGTTCTAATAAACAATTTTTTGGCGAGATAAAGTTTCTGGAAAAACTCAGAGACGGGACTCGAAAGTGAAAAGACTAAAATACCCTTTGCTCTAGGGTTTCGGCAAAACAAAAATTTTCGAGAAAAATTCAGGAAAAATTCCACATATTAGAAAATAAATTTTAAACATTTTCTTCTTCACTAAAGTTACAAAATCGGACTCCAACCTGATGAAATCTAATTTAAACATATATTGTCTAAAAATTGAGTTTTAGAGAAAAAGGGACAGATCTGGGCACTTGCTAAAATAAATGCTGAAAAAAATAGTTTTGTTAACAGAAATATCCTAATTATTTTTATATGTAATAATAACAAATATATGTGTCTCATATAAAAATTTCATGCCCAAATAAGTTATGGAAGTATTTTGAAAAAAATGAAAAACATGCTGTTTGAAACAGGAATAAAAAGTTTGTGTACTGATCATAATTGATGTTTAGAAAAAACACGGTTCATCCAAAACTTTCGAAATTTAAAACATATATTAAAAACATGTTGAATATTATGGTATAAAAAATTCAAATCAAAATTCGTTTTGTAGCTATTTTATTAAAATCGAAACACATGCAGTTTGGATCATAAAAAAAAGTTCTACGTACCGATGGTAAAAGATTTTTAGAATAAAAAAGATTAATCCAAAAATCATGATATTTAAAAAACGCATTAATCACATCTCATATATTCTTATAAAAAAATACCAGATTTAAATAATAAACGTAGCTTTTTTTTAAAAAATATATAACCATTTACGTTACTTCTCAAAAACCTTTGCAAAACAAGAACTATTGTATTGAGTATTGTTCATAAGAAAAAATGTAACAATCAATGTTATCATGTAAAATATGTCACATAGGGAAAAAAATACCTCTGAATAATTTAATCGTAAAGGATGCTCCTTGATCTTTGTATGAACATCAAACTCAAAGAAAATACTACTAGGTAAATTAGGATTTTTTTTTTTTGAAAAGGATGAAAAGAAAGAGAAAATATGGAAGTGTGTGTGAGGAAGAGGGAAGAAAATGAGTGTTTGACCGTAGCTTCAGAGAAAGGCAAGAGAAAATTCAAAAGCAACCACTAGGGTAATAAAAGGTCTCATATTAATCTAATTAAATCACAACTTTAATTCTTTCATAAAATGAGTGTGGACAAAAAGGTAACGATTGCCTTCCATTCTCTTAATACGTAATGCTATTAAATTACTGAATGTAAGTAGCCATATATATCCATATTCATACATATATATATATATATATACATATATATATATATATATATATATATATATATATATATTTGCTAATGCTATTAATACAAAGATTCTTATTAATGTCCATTTTTCCTTTGAAAAGTGGTAACCGATTTCTTAAAAAAAACAATATACATATATATTATACTTAATGCGTGTACGTATATCAGTATTGGGATATATATATATATATATATATATATATATATATATATATATATATATATATATATATATGTAAAGTTGACAGCTAACTCGGGTCAGTGAAGGTCAGAGCATAAAGATCATCAGTTGCGTGCACATGAAGTCAAAGGTGGCGAGACGTGCACCTTAAGCTAACGAGTAGGGAATCACACCAGATCAAGGCTTAAAGGTCAAGTGGCGAGGTTCAAGGCCAGGAAGCTTCCAAGGGGTGTCATTGTAATTTCGTTAATTTGTTGTAACTAACTGTACACTGTAATGTGTCTAAGTGCTGTATATGATCTAATCTGAACAATCTGAGAGTGGAATAATTCAGTTGGGTTTTGGGAAACAGGAGAGAACGAGAGAATTGGGAAACACGAGAGTCTTGTGAGGAAGATAATCAAACTTGCTTTGAGTTGATTATCTTGTGAGAGTTCGTGTAAATTCTCAGATTTGTTCTTTGTTTGTAAAACTCTGTTGAGATTGTTTGATTGTGGTGATTAGTGGATATTGCTGGATGTAGGTTTATTAACACCGAACCAGGGTAAAAACGTGTTGTTGTTTTTCGTTATTGTTTGCCATTGATTTTGTTCATCGATTGCTTAAGCTCTAAGCTACATCGGAGTCGGAGTTACAGTAAAAGTCTACAATTGGTATCAGAGCAGTTTGATCCGGCAAGATGGGCTTTGCGAAAGTCGAAATCGATCGATTCGATGGAAAAGGGGATTTCTCACTTTGGCACAAGCGAATGAAGGCGATCTTGGTTCAAATGAAGATCGCAAAAGTTCTTGATGCCGTAAAACCTCTTCCAGTAACAATGTCAGACGAAGAGAAATCTAATATTAAAGAATTGGCTTACAACATGATAATTCTTCATCTGAGTGACAAAGTCTTGAGAGAAGTCTCCAAAGAAACCACCGCGGCTGGTGTTTGGAAGAAACTGGAGTCTTTGTATATGACCAAATCTTTGACAAATCGAATCTATCTTAAAGGCCTTCTGTTTGGCTTTCGTGTGGGAGAAGATAGATCTGTAGAAGAAGCCCTTGATGAATTTGCCAAGATTGTTATCGATCTCGAGAACATAGAAGTCAAAGTGGCAGATGAAGATCAAGTTGTCCTTGTCTTGAACTCTCTACCTAAAAGCTATGCTCATTTCGTTGAAATGATGAAGTACTCAAGATCCACTCTAACCTTGGAGGAAGTACTCACTGTTCTCAAGCCCAAGCAAATTGAGATCAGGGCAAGCAGCAACAATGAGAACTCAGGAGGATTGTTTGCTCGAGGTAGATCTGAGAAGAGGGATCAACACAAGGGCAAGGGCAAGGGCAAAAGCAGGTCAAAGACTCCATCAACCACAGATAAAGAAGGTAAGAAATTTAAGTGCTTTCACTGTCACAAAGAATGTCATTTCAGGAGAAATTGTCCAGAGAGAAGGAAAGGAAATGGAGGAGAGAAGCAACAAGGAGACGCAGCCATAGTGGAGGATGGTTATGAAAGCGCTGAAGTCCTGGTTGTGACTGATCAAGGTTCGAGCCCCAATTGGATTCTTGACAGTGGATGCTCGTTCCACATGACACCAAATCGATCTTGGTTTGAGGATTTCTCTGAGACAACTGGATGCAAGGTGTTACTGGGTAACAATAAAGCTTGCAAGGTGGTGGGAAATGGCTCAATCAGATTGAAAATGTTTGATGGTCAAGAAAGGATCATGACTGATGTGAGGTATGTCCTTGAATTGAAGACAAATTTGATTTCTTTAGGAGTTCTTGATCAGCAAGGATATACTTTTAAAGCTGAGAATGGGATTATGAAAATCACAAAGGGTTCAATGGTTTTCATGAAAGGAACTAGAGCAAATGGTTTGTACACTATGATTGGCAGCACTGTTCTTTGTTCAGCTGCAAACATAACTGAATTGAATAGAGACAAGACTGTGTTGTGGCATCATAGGCTTGGACATGTTGGTCATCTAGGCTTGCTAGAACTGAGTAAACAGGGCTGTTTTGGAACCGATCAAGTCAGCAAGATTGATTTCTGTGAAAACTGCGTTCTGGGAAAGGCCAGCAAAGTGAAGTTTGGAAAAGATGTTCACAGAACTCAAGGTGTGCTGGATTATATTCATTCAGACCTGTGGGGTCCCTCAAGGACTCAATCTCATGGTGGCAGAAGGTACTTCATGACTTTGATAGATGACTATACCAGGAGAGCTTGGGTGTTTATCTTAGCACACAAGAATGAGGCTCTACAGACCTTCAAGGATTGGCAAGTGATGATAGAGAATCAGACAGGCAAGAAAATAAAGAGACTCAGGACAGACAATGGTTTAGAGTATCTTGACAAGGAGTTCATGGATTTGTGCAAGAAATCAGGGATAGCAAAGCATCACACAGTTGCTGGAACTCCACAGCAGAATGGTTTGGCAAAGAAGTACAATAGGACAATCATGGAAAGGGTGAGATGTATGCTTCTACAATCAGGATTGCCTAAGATTTTCTGGGCAGAAGCAGTGCAAACAACTTGCTACCTCATAAACAGATGTCCTTCCTCAACAACTGGTTTCAAGACTCCAATGCAAATGTGGAGTGATCACCCTGAAGACTACTCTAAACTAAGAGTGTTTGGCTGTTCAGCTTATGCCCATGTCAGACAAGATAAGCTTGAAGCCAGGGCACTCAAATGTATTTTCTTGGGATATCCTGAAGGGGTCAAAGGTTACAAGTTATGGTGTTTAGAGGCTGGTCACAAGAAATCAATAATCAGCAGGGATGTAACCTTTAATGAGGATGACTTTCCTTACAAGAAAGCTAAGAACACTGGACAGACTGCTACTACTGAGCAGAGATCAACTCAGGGCTCTACTGAGTCCAACATTGAGGTGGAGCTGGCCACAAACAGTCAACCTACAACAGTGGTAAATCAGCAGGAAATTGAAGAACCTGAGCAAGTGAGGGATCAGGTAGCACAACCTGAGTACAGTTTGATCAGAGATAGATAAAGAAGACAACACAAAGCTCCTGTCAGGTTTGGCTATGAAGATCTAGTAGCTTTTGCTTTTAACATTGCTGAGGATGTGCAGATTGTAGAACCAAAGTCCTATGAAGAAGCTATGAGATCAGCAGAGAGTGATCTATGGCTTGAAGCAATGAATGAAGAAATAAGCTCTTTAAATAAGAATTCAACTTGGATTCTTGTTGACAAACCTGAGAATAAAAGACTGGTGGACTCTAAGTGGATTTCCAAGAAAAAGGATGGCATTCCAGGAGTTGAGCACCCAAGGCTAAAAGCAAGATTGGTGGCAAGAGGATTCACTCAAGAGGAAGGTATTGATTTTAATGAAATATATTCACCAGTGGTAAAGCATAGGTCCATACGGATTATTTTGTCTTTAGTTGCTCAGTGTGATCTTGAACTTGAGCAACTAGATGTAAAGACTGCTTTTCTACATGGAAATCTTGAAGAGACCATATACATGAGACAGCCTAAAGGTTTTGAGATTGGTGACAGTGAAAAGAGAGTTTGTTTGTTGAAGAAATCTCTCTATGGTCTCAAGCAATCACCTAGGCAATGGTATATGAAGTTTGATGAGTTCATGCTATAACAAGATTTTTTGAGATCAGATCATGATTGGTGCATTTACAGAAAGAAACTGAAGAATGGCTCTATGATCTATCTACTACTCTATGTAGATGACATGCTTATAGCTTGTTCAGATATGAAAGCTATAATGGAGCTGAAGGGTCAATTGAATACTCAGTTTGAAATGAAGGATCTTGGTCCAGCTCAAAAGATTTTGGGGATGCAGATTAGCAGAGAAAGAGACAAGAGGAAACTGTTCTTGAATCAAACTGAGTATCTGGAAAAGGTTTTGGACAGGTTTGAGATGAACAAAATAAAACCAGTTCAAATACCTTTGGCTCAGCATTTTAAAATCTCAGCAGATCAGAAACCAGAAAGTGATGATGACATTGAGTTTATGAAGAACATTCCTTATTCAAGCATTGTTGGGTGTCTAATGTATGCAATGGTCTGCACAAGACCGGATTTAGCTCATGCTGTGAGTGTGGTGAGCAGATTTATGTCAAATCCAGGGAAAGAACATTGGCATGCTGTGAAATGGATTTTGAGGTACATAAGAGGCACTACAGGAAAGGGTTTGCTTTATGGTGGAGCTGATGAAAGTGAGAGTGTAGCTGCTGGTTATGTTGACTCAGACTATGCTGGTAGTCTTGACACTAGAAAGTCACAAACTGGTTATGTGTTCACAGTGTTTGGATCAGCTATCAGTTGGAAAGCTAACCTTCAAGCTGTTGTAGCTTTGTCCACCACAGAAGCTGAGTTTATGGCAGTTACAGAAGCAGTGAAAGAGGCTTTGTGGCTAAAAGGAGTTTTAGCTGAACTTAGTTTTGAACAACAAAGTCTGTTTGTGTATTGTGACAGTCAGGGAGCTATACATTTGTCAAAACATCAAGTGTTTCATGAGAGGTCTAAACACATTGATGTGAGGCTACATTTTGTAAGAGATGTCATAAGTGAAGGATCTGTACTGGTGCAGAAGATCTCTACAAAACATAACCCTGCTGATATGCTTACCAAATCAGTTCCAAGTGATAAATTTGAGCATCGCTTGGAACTGATCAGATTGGTCAAGCCTTAAGGGTTGGAAGTCCACTAGTCATCACTGAGGTTAACTGTCAAGGTGGAGATTGTAAAGTTGACTGCTAACTCAGGTCAGTGAAGGTCAGAGCATAAAGATCATCAGTCGCGTGCACATGAAGTCAAAGGTGGCGAGACGTGCACCTTAAGCTAACGAGCAGGGAATCACACCAGATCAAGGCTTGGAGGTCAAGTGGTGAGGTTCAAGGCCAGGAAGCTTCCAAGGGGTGTCATTGTAATTTTGTTAAGTTGTTGTAACTAACTGTACACGTGTAATGTGTCTAAGTGCTGTATATGATCTAATCTGAACAATCTGATAGTGGAATAATTCAGTTGGGTTTTGGGAAACAGGAGAGAACGAGAGAATTGGGAAACACGAGAGTCTTGTGAGGAAGATAATCAAACTTGCTTTGAGTTTATTATCTTGTGAGAGTTTGTGTAAATTCTCAGATTTGTTCTTTGTTTGTAAAACTCTGTTGAGATTGCTTGATTGTGGTGATTAGTGGATATTGCTGGATGTAGGTTTATTAACACCGAACCAGGGTAAAAACGTGTTGTTGTTGTTCTTCGTTATTGTTTGCCATTGATTTTGTTCATCGATTGCTTAAGCTCTAAGCTACATCGGAGTCGGAGTAAAAGTCTACAATATATATTCAGGTAAAAGTGTATTCATATATATTCTTATCCCAGATACATAATTAATATTATATATATATATACGTGTATCTATTTATATATATATATATATATATATAAATAGATACACGTATATATATATAATATTAATATAAAACGTGACCATGCTAATATATCACAGTTATTACTGATATAATTGCTGTAGATATTCAAGCGACTTTTCAATTACTCAATATATATATATATATATATATTTACGTACGCATATAAGCATATATACTTTTTTTTCCTTTCTAAGTTCACGGAAAAAAAATATTATTTGGAAGAAAGAAAAACAACTCATTTCTAATATTTGAAAATGGAAGTATTCAAACACATATAAGAGCAAGCATAACGCGAAAATAGCGGCAACCCAATAAAAACAACTCGAAAATTCACATAACAAATTCTAATTTACTTATGGCTAGGTTACGGGATTTCACTCTCTTTCTGTCTCTGTTGGAACCAAGTAAGGACACAGTCTGGCCAATTGATTGAACTTACTAACAGCTTCAGTCACAGTCATCGTCCCTTGCTTCAGCTCCGCAAACTCCTTCTGCTGAGTGTTCATCGCTCGCATGTTGAAATACTTACTGTTGAACTCCTCAATGAAGTCTTCCCAAGACATAGCGCGTGTGTCTCTTCTAGCAGCCATTGTCTCCCACCAGTATCGTGCATCCTTCTTCAGAACAAAAGATGCGTATATGACTTTCTCAATTTCCGAGATATTCATGAAGTTGAAGATCTTCTTCATCTCTGATATCCACTCATCTGCCACTACAGATCGGTCGATCCTTCAAAATCCGGAGCTCTTATCCTCCTGAACCTTTCGAACAGATCATCTGCCACAACAACTTGGCCCATCTGAGGTACATTCTGGGGAGGTGCTGGTGGTGCTTGTTGATCCTCTTCCACATTTCCATTGACTTGGGGAAGATGGTTCCTCAACTCTTGTATCTCTACTTCTTGGGCTTCGATACGTTGCAGCAATGCAGTAATGAGTACCGCAAGATCTGGCTGGACCGCAGGCTGAGGTGCGGGGGCTGGACCGTCGGGATTCACTGCTGCTCCTTGTTGTGCGGGAAACGGAGCGGCATGATGAGCATCTTGCATTGGGACATTAGTGGCAACTCTGCCTCTTCCCCTACCTCGGCCTCGTGGCCTACCTTTGCCTTGTCCACGAGCAGCTTGAACGTTTTCCATCTAAGATTTCGAAGACATATTTGCGATTAGGGTTTTTGGCTTCTAAAACTATTAGGGTCGATTATAGAAAAGGCTTAACACGCAAAACACCCTCATACAAAGAACGTTGTAAAACTATTAAGATAATAGTGTTTTTCATATTAAGTAACTTAAACATATAATCCAAATCCGAAAGTGACACTCAAAACAAAAAAAACCAAAACCTCAAAAAAAATAAATAAAAAAACGAGTAGTTTAGACTTTGGGGAGGAGAAGAGGAAAGAGTGAGTGATGCTATAACTCAATACGAAAGCTTAGTCTTCTTCTGGATCGTCTTCACTAGGATCTTCTTCTGATTCTTCCTCTACAGGGTTCATGTTGGAATCGCCCTCTGGCGGTAGATCATCGTTGGCAAGATCCATATAATGCTTCATGTCCCTCATGAACTCGTCGTATGTTATTCCAGGCGCGGGTTCATATGTGCGATATGCCCCATGTTGTTTTTCAAAATCTGAGAGTCCGTTCCAATAAACTCTAATCGCATCTTCCTCATCGAAATTATAAGGACAGTGGACGAACGTTTTGAAGAACCGATCGTAGTATTCCTTTAGGGTCTCTCCAGTGTTCATCTTCCATGCATCCAAAACTTGACGGGAATGTAATCTGTCCATTTTTGCATGCCATCATTAAGAAGTGAAGTTTCGTATAATTCCTTTCTTCATATACTCCTAGCCAGCTTCGGGGTGCTCCTCTATCTTTCTTTCCCAGTAACGCAGTGCTCGCCTTTGGACATGAAGTTGCGCGAAGGACACCTGTAGAGGTTCTCGGACTCGCAAAATTCGAAAACGCATATCCATATTATTACACCACTCCCGTGTGCCAATAGTCCCAGTCGAATCGCCTGTAAGAACTGGAGGGTTCGTCTTTAAGAAATCGACCATGACATCTCGATCATTATTGCGCTCTCGAGTTTCCGCGATCACGTGTTTTACTACTTCATCGTCCATCTAACGAAAAAAAATGAACTAAACGTACAAAATAAAACAATAATTAACTTACTTAAGTAGGGGGAAGCCGTGCGATCGATAGCGAAGGGGGTCGTAGATTCGTTGCTCTGATACCAACTGTGACGACCCGACTTTTCGGACCGTCTTACTTATCTTACTTTTTAAAACTTAAGAAAATTTGAGGTAAATTTTTTTTTTTAAACATAACTTAAAATATAAAGTTTGAAAAACTCATAACCTAAAAAATAAATTTTCATTTAAAACTTGATGAACGAAAACAACCAAAAAGTCGAAGTTGCATAATAAAAAATTAAAACCCAAAAATACCATAGTAAATAAATACCATAAATAAAGTCGTAACCTTTAACGGAATTGAAAAACATAACTTAAACCATGAAAAATAAAACCTTGGGTTTGGATTATTGAAAAACTGAAAGCAAAGCGGAAGTCTTTTATTTTCGAAAACGGCAACCATAACCCAACCCTCTCGCTATCGCCGCCGCTGATCCACCCTCCTCACTTGTTCATATGTTGTTTACCTACAACACGGACGTATATACATAGAGTGAGCTAACGCTCAGCGAGAACAACTATAACTCACAAAACATAAGCAATAAAATAAAATGCATGAACCGGTTATTAGTACTTTAAATTTAACTGTGACATGAGATACCCTATTAAATGTCTATCGTATTTTAGTTCGGGGGTCCCCTAGAGTAGCCGTACCGATTTCAGTGTACACTTTGGTAACGAACCATGGGGCTGCGACCTCCCATAGAACGCCCCGTCACATACATATACATATGAGGAACTCTCTATGTGAGCCCGTAGTTCGGCTCGAGAAATTCCTCTAGTTACCTCCGTAGTTCGAGGCGGTACGACTCTCTTGCTTTACTTAACTTATTAATCGTGTTTATTACGTTAAAAGCATGAGTGACATAAGATAAAAACATACATGATAACATAGCTAGAAAGATAAGACGTGCTATAGTTATTCTAATACACATAATAAGATAATAACATAACCTCACATATCGTCATATCATATCATACCAAGCACATTCCGAATAAACACACACACAAAAATTCACACAATACATAAATACTTCATATCACATAATACTTAGTATATTTTTTTTAACTAATACGTGTTGCAGTGAGATTATTCTCACCTGGATATCGGAATTACGATCGAAGACCGTCGAAGGAAAATGATGCTCTTAACGACTCGGAACATAAACAGAAAAGGTTGACTATTACTTATCAGGTAAGAAAAGGATTTGATACATGACTTAGTTTCTGGAAATTTTCAGAAACGAGATCAGACGTGAAATTACTAAAATACCTTTGGCTATTAGGGTTTCGGGGAAAACTAAACCTCTGGAAAAACTTTTGTAAAAAACTCCAGTACGTATAAAATATAATTTTGAGCACTTTTTGTAAAGGCATCACGGCTAAAATAAATTTTTAACTATTTATTAAGAATAAAATAAGATGCAACAATTTGTCTAAAAAAACAGAACTTGTAAAAACCAATCTGCGCATCGTTCCCAAAATTCTTATACCGTAAAATTTTTTTTATTGAAACTTAAAATAAATTACATATTTAGAAAAACGACACATAGTGCTAATCATTGCAAAAACATTCGAATAAAAATAATTTACGGGCAATTCACACTAAGCGTCTGAAAAACGATTTCTAAAATTTGATCAAAACTGTAAAACTGGTACGCGCACTGATCGGAATAAATTAATAAAATATTATGTACAGCCTGAAAATATTTTTCGATTGCAGATTTAAAAAGAAGACATCTTAAACTAGTGGTTCCAAAAATAATCGATTAGAAAAAACGATTTTTCCAACCACAGTAAGCGTTTTAAGAAACAAATTTTATTGGATCCGAATTAAAAGCCACTTTTAAAAATTGATCTTCATAAAAAAAAGATGGAGAAAACCATAAATTTT